>NC_140583.1:243501957-244161957 GCF_964204655.1 Triturus cristatus
CTACCATCCTAATTGGTTTCATAGATTTCATCCGATTTGTAATTATTTGAAGTCTAAAGAACAAAATTCCTGGTGAGGATCTGCCATCTTTTGTTGCCCTCCTGGCTACCTTACTCTTTTGAAGTAGTTCATGTTTTTCTGCTGCTTCTTTTTTTCTGTTATTTAAAAGAGATTTTTTCAGATTTTCTTGTATTAATTTACTTTCTTCCTATTTTTCAATACAAAATGTGATTTGAAGTAATTGGCAGTTAAGCATCTGATGTCAGCAATTGTTTAATTTTCCTTTGAAGTCCCACCTTTCTTTTCATGTTGTTCTTGAAGAGGTTTTGCTTTGTTATACATTTTAAAAATATTCTTCATAAAAAAAACCTTGTCACTCCAATAGTAAAAGAAAGTATTTCTGATAGTTTGAGGCCAATCAGAGGGTGACATATTGTGAACAGAAGACAGGTTGAAAATATCTACAGAAAGCCAAGACAAATTGAGGGACACCAGTTGAGTGGATCTAACCATTGGAAAAGCAGTGAAGGCTTACCACATCACTCAAATGAACCCCTAACATTTGCATGTACTAAAACTCCTTCTGCCTTGAGAAACCCTAGGCAAAATATGTGCTGGCTTTATTGCTACATTAAACAACGATGAGATGAAAAGACACTAAGCCTAAAAAATAAGAGAGCAACATTGATGCTTTTGAAGAAATTTTTACAACGTGATTTTTGAGGGATTGTTTGGTACGACCACTATGGAGGATCCTGGAGTTTCAGAATTGTCAGAAACCACCATATTGTCTTGCCTTACACATTAACTCACAGTTCTCTTTAGATGAGGTAGTGTCAAATAGGAATTATTATTATTTGATAGGCTGGAGTCAAGAAGTGCTTCTAAGAGCTGAAGCATTTTAGTGGGAGCCATGGTGGGCAGAAATTGACATGAAAAAGCTATTTCATGTACTGCTTATGTGGATGTCCTGAGTGACTAAGAGGTTCTTCCTGTGTTGCTTCAGGACGGGTCCATGACGGCCAGAAGAGATTGGGAGAGCTTGCTGATGTAATACCCTCAATAGTTGGATGAGGGGCTGCCAGTGGGCAGTCACAAACTATAAGGGCTGTTTATTCCACAGAAGGGCTCTGAACATGACAAATGTCCTGCAGGATGATAAAATAGATATTGCCAATGAGAGGTCAGTAAGTTGCTGTTCTTCACTAAAGCTTAGTCAGAGAACTGCATTGATACTGGGTTCTAGTGGAGATTGTCATGGCACCGGCAGAAAGTTCAAAATAAAACTTGATCTTGAAAGGTCAGCTCCTTATGAACCAAACACTCAAGCTGAGAAATAGTAGGGAAGGTTGTAACACACTCCTTCGCTCAATGGACAGATCTCTCCTCCGGGAGAGAATCTATTGTGGTTTATCTGCATTAGGTGGAACGATCAGAGTACCAAACTTGGTGAGGAAAGGCCAGAAACCCTTGGGCCTCCCTGATCTTCCAGAAATATTGGAGGCTGAGGGTTCGGGCCAAAGGTGTGCAGAAATGCTCCTGATGCCAGCTTAGAATGTTCACTTTATTAAGTTGATATAAGAGACCAGCCTCCTTACAGAGCCACATCCCAAAGAACTACACCCAACTGGCCAGATTGTGGGGAACTTGTGACTGGTGCCCCATTGATTCCTGATGTAAAATAGGGCAGTGGTGAGGTTTGTGCGGACAATCGCTGACCTAGGTATTAGCACCGAGAGGAATCCTTTATTACCAATGGGAATGCATTCAGCCCCTAACATTAGGTGCAGGGGAATTTGTTATTTGGACAAAAGGGACTGTTGTACTTTTTCACAATGTGCCCTCTGCGTAACGGAGGAACATTTTTTCTACAAGCTATGGATGGGCCAAGTGAAGGGCATCCACTGAGAGTTAGGGCGCATAACTCCACTCATCCAAGGTTGTAACCAAGCATGTGTGTGACGAGCTCCAAGTGAACTTTTTGCAGCTGGTCGCTGTGGGGTACAAATTGAGACCGAAAAGCTATTTCCTGTACTGCTAGTGTGGATTTCCTGAGTGACTGCTCCTTCAGGACAGGCCCATGAAGTAGGTGCCCTGAAGGAAAAGGGTGGACACCCAGTTTGTAAACGTCTTGACCCGGGAAATGCCTCCCCCATTATAACTTGCAAGGAGCTTGTGGGTACTGTACATCCTGTCATTTTCTGGTGAAGAAACCAACTTAAATGCTCCTAGGAGATTAATCTTCTTGAACTCCTGCACAGCTGCTTTGAAATCTAGCTGGTGCAGAGATAGTCTGGATGTGGAGAAATGACTGTAGAGCACATTCATTCTTTACCACTTAAAGGCCCCATAAGTATTTAGCTATATGGATTGGATGAAGGTACTATAGAGAAAACCTTTTGATTGATGATGAGGGGTTCACACCAATGATGAGGCAGAGGTGGGTGGTTAATCCAAGGAGAAGCCAATGGGAATGACTGGCCTACTATGAGGCCAGAAAGTTGGTTTGTTCTTGTATCATAAATTGTTCCTTTTCACCTGCCTGCTCCTCCAGTAAGTGAACAGCAGATAATGGATTTAGGTAGAAAGGGAAAAGCATGGAAGCTTGCAAAACCACACACATCCACCAAAGCTGTGTACATCAACTCCTAAGATCGAAGATGCAAAAGTGTCATCAAACATAGATCCTTCCTGTTGATGTCACCCCGCCTGGACTAATAGTCAGCTTACTTGTGTCCAAGCTCTTATCCTAGAGTCTGGTGGAACCAACAAGTGAATATAACAACTTTTCTAAAAAAAAAAACTCTTTCAGGTTTCAATTTGACTGGATGTGTGTGAAGGAAGATTAGGGTTCCAAAGGAAACCCTCTCCCACAAGTCACTCAAGACTCCTCCTTTTGCAATCCTCCCACAGAGAAATCCTCAAGCTGGAGTCCCTGACTCTGTGCTGACAGTGCACACCCCACCTCGCCCATTTTAGAGTCAAGAGTAAAGAGCAACTAACAGTGCTGTGATACACAGGCCCCTCCTACTCGCGAGATGGAGCCTACTCTAATACAGTGTGGTGCCACCACAGCAAAACTGCCCTCAATAGGGAGGATTTGAAAACTCTTTATCTAGACTTTGTTGAATTTACTTTAGAAAATTATGGTCTTCTATGCACCCCAGAGACAACCGTCCAAATCCATTCCATAGAAATCACCCTTAATACATGGATGCAAAAACTTCAACTCACTTTTTAAGCCACTAATGCAGATCCATATTTTGCAAAAATTAGAAATACAGAACAAAATAAGAGTTGGAGACAAAAGAAGTGGGACGGCCATATCCTGAACACCACAAATTGTTGTGTGCTATTTCTGATGGATTCGTTTCATCACCCGCTCCTTCCACGTTCACGCTTTTCTCCAACACATACACACCTTAGCATGTCTATGAAATTCCTACTTTTATGAGAGTGTCATATTTGATTCATGTTTTCCATATTCAAATGTAATAGGAGTTGGTGTTTACACAAACCATCAAATTTCGGTTCCCTTACACATGTAGCACAAATTTACTTCATATGCATTTAACAAAGTTTTCTGAGTAAGAGCCAAATTAAGCAAGCTCAGCTTCAATGCTAAATCCCATCTTTTTGGTGGAATTCAAAAAATGTAATATATGATAGCCTACATGTGTTACCTCTCCCATATCTTCTTCCTCTTCCTCTTCTGATGTCACCTCTTCCGTCGTTCCATTCTAAAATAAAAACAAAATTCCAAATTTACATTTAACAAAGTAAAGCCTGAAAAATGAGCAGCTTTCACAAAAACTAAATTCAAAATCATGGCCCAACTTCTTAACAGATTTTTTAATGTTTGTGAATATTGGAAGGTTAAGCAGTACTATTAGAAATGGGGATTTTGGTCGGCTAGGGCATGTGCCTAAGTTGGGCAGACAGTAATATAGTACAAGCACTATACAAGGACACCACACCAGTTTAGAAAAATATCCAATATTTTTAAATATTTAAGACAAGACTAAAAACAATAACAACGCCACAATACAGTACTTAAAAATCTTCAATTACCAAAATATGCTTGAAAAATAGTTCCTTGATGTTGATAGCTCCGTCCGGGGCTATTACGTCGTCGTAAGCAAACAAATCCAAACAGTTCTGGCTGACCCCGGCGTCGGGACCCGCAAACAGTACCTTTTAGAAATGCAGGGCGTCTGCGACCTCTTGTTGAGCTTCTGAAAGCATGGCGAACTGCAGACGTCAGTTCCAGAGGTCGGTGCAGGAGTCGTCGGGGCCCTTGAAGTTACACACATTGCAGGTCAAACTCTCCTCTGTTGAAGTCAGGTGCGCTGGCGTCGGCAGGCGTCGGGTGCTGCGGTGCGAAGTACAGCGTGCGGTCCCCTCAGGTCACGGTGCGAGCAGCTGCTCGGTGGCCGCTTAAGATGGTGTCAGTGAGACCAGGGTCGTGGTGAGAGATGAAGCGGTGCAAGCAGCGCGTTGTCGTGGCTGAAGCGCGGTCGTCGGCTGATGAACTGGAGTCGATAGTGCCGGCGTCGGTAGGCCAAGGCTGCGGTGCGGGATGAGGGTGGTGAATCGTGCAACTTTATGCGCGATGCCCTCGAAACACGGTGCAAGCAGCGGCTTAGATTTCAGCGTGTAGAGGGCATCGTATGGGATACCAAGGCGTCGTCGTGAAGCGAGGCGGTGCGGAGTGCGGTGGCCACAGGTCGCGGTGAGAGCGGCGGCTCGGTGGCGACGCCAGCAGGCGTCGGTGAGACCAGGGCCACGGTGCGGCGGTGCCCTCTGCGGTGCCTTCAGGACACAGTCAGCAGTGGCGTCGGGTTGCTTTTTCCTCTGTTGCAGCACAAAACACACAGTCCCAAGTGCTGAGGGCAGAAGAGCTTGAAGTCTTTGCTGTTCCTGAGACTTCTTGTACAGGGCCAAGCTCTACCTCAAGCCCTTGGAGAAACTCAGAAAAGTAGATTGCAGAAAGTTCAGTCCAGTTCTTTCACTGCCCAAGACAGAAGCAGCCACTGCAGGCCAACACAGCAAAGCACACAGAAAAGTGGTAGTCCCTCCTCACGGCTTCTCCAGCTCTTCTTCTTGGCAGTCTTCTTGATCCAAAAGAGTTCTAAAGTTCAGGGGTCTGGGCCCCAATATTTATTTCCCAAAATCCTTTAATCTCAGGCAGAGAGTGTCTGTGCCCAGCCAGAACCAGTTCTGCCTTCTATGGTGTGACTTCCTGGCAGGAGGTGGAGACGGCATGGTCAGACGCAGACCAGGCCCTTTGAGGTGCAAGGAAATCTCCTCCCTCTTCCCCAATTGCAGCCCAGGTCTATTCAGCCCCAGATAGACCCACCTAGACTATCTGGAGCAGCTCCTGCTCCCCAGCCTTCTGTCATCCAAAACCCAGACAGGTAATCCAAATTCCAGCAGAGGCACACGGGATGACTGAGCAAGAAAATACCTACTGTTTAAAAGTGGTATTTTCAAAAACAGAATGTAAAAATCACCTTCACTAAAATAAGCATCTTTGGATTCTGAGTTCAGGCATACTAAACTTTATTTTCCTACCTAATTTTCCGGGCCAGTTATGTTTATAAGATGTCAAACAAACTCCCCATTCTGTTCTATGGGGAACAGGTAACCCTGCAATGGCGAAAAACAAAGTTGGCCGCAATTCGCTATCAAAACATGCCACACACACCAGAGCATGTCCTACCCTTTGCATACACTGCATCCGGCCCACAGGGGTAACTTGGGCCTACCTTAGGGGTGGCTGACATGTAAGAAAAGGGAAGGTGAGGGACTGGCAAGTGGGTGCACGAGCCAAGTCGATAGGGCAGTTAAAAACTGCACGCAGTTTCTGCAATGGCGGGTCTGAGTTACCTTTTCAGGTCTACTCACGTGGGTAGCACAATAAAATGCTTCAGGCCCCCTAGTAGCATTTGATTCACAGGCCCTGGCACACTAAGTGCACTTTACTAGGGACTAACAAGTACAATTTTGTGATTCCACATCAGTCAATGGATTTAGCATATTTCATCACAATGCCATGAAAACTGACACAAAATGTCCCCAAAAAATGTATAAAATTCGAAAGCTATTACTGTGCCACAGTTTTCACTGTTACAATCATTGTTTTTTTTAAAAAAAGTCCTACTGTAAAACAAACAGAGGTAAGGCAGCATTTGTAGATATAAAAACGCCAGTTTAGAACTGCTTGACAGTTTTTAAACATTTCCAAAAAACAACAAGCATTGGCTAAGTCAATAGGTCTCGCCTATGCGAGAGCCTATTAGATTTGGCAAGGTCTTTAAGCCATGTTTACACCAGTGTAGCTTTGGTTTAACATGGCTAAATATTAGTGGCGCGGTGTGGGGGTGGAGTAAATTGGAATGAGGTAGAGTGGAGTAGAGTGAAATGGGGTACTGTGGGGTAAAGTGGATTGGGGTAGGTTGGCTTAGAGTAGTGTGTAGTTGGGTCGATAGGTTTACAGTAGAGTGGGGTAGCGTGGAGTGGGGTGAATTGGTTTAGAGTGGAGTGGGTTGGGTTACATTATAGCGGGGTATGTTGGAGTAGAGCGGTAGAATGGAGTGGTGTAGATTGTAGTAGTATACAGTGGGACAGATTGAGTGGAGAAGAATGGGGTAGATTGCAGTGGAGTGGGTAGACTGAAGTGGAATGGGGTGGGGTAGATTTAGTTAGCTAAGGGAAGATTTGGATGGATTGCAGTAGGTAGGAGTAGAATGGAGTGAGGTACATTGGGGTAGATTGGAATGGGGTACACTGGGGAAGAATGAAGTGTGGTGGATTGGAGTAGACTGTAGTAGAGTGGAGTGGGGTAGATTGGGTGGATTAGAATAGGGTAAATTGGAATGGAGTGGGGTAGAGTGGAATCGGATAGAATGGGGTAAATTAAAGCGAGTTAGTTTAAAGTGGAGCGGTTGGAGTGGAGTATATTGAAGTGTGTAGATTGTAGTGGATTAGATTGGGTTAGACTGGGGTGGAATGGGTTAGATCAAAGTGGGGTGTTGTGGGATAAATAAGAGTGAAGTGGGGTAGATTGGTGAAGGGTAGAGGGGAGTGGGTAGATTGTAGTAAACTAGGTCAATTAGAGTAGGGTAGAGTGGGTTCATTGGGGTAGAGTAGAGCAGGGTAGATTTAGGTGGAGTACAGTTGGGTAGACTGGAGCAGAGGGGGTAGATAGGAGTAGAGTGGGGTAGATTAGGGTGAGTGGGTTATATTGGAGTGCAGTAGATTGGAATGGTAGATTTTATTGGGTTAGATTGTAGTGGGGTAGAGTATATTGGGTAAGGGTAGAGTGGCATGGAGTGGGGTGGGGTAGAGTGGAGGGGCTTAGAGAGGAGGGGCATGGATAGGAAGGGCGTGGATTGGCGATCCATGTCATAGAGTGTCTTACAGTGGAGTGCCATGGAGTGGAGTGGCATGGCATTGAGTGGAGCAGAGGGGTGTAGAGTGTTGTATAGAGGAGTAGTGCAAAATGAAGCGGCGTAGTGTGGACTATGTGCGTTGCCATTACAGACAACATATTTCTAATTGATAATGGCCATCACATTTGCACAGACGTACAGTTTTATTGCACACAAATGATATGTGAAAATGTCATCACCAAGTGTATTGATTTGTTTTGATCAAATTAAAAGGATTAGGTTACTTACACAGTAAGAATCTGTTCTTGGCATGTAGAGCTGTAGATTCACATGCTTTGCATACTCCTGACATCTAGTGTTGGGTCCGGATGTTTGCAAGTTGTTTTTCTTCAAAGAGGTCTTTCCAGGCACGAGGTAAGGGGACTCCTCCTTTCGGTGATAGTGCGCATTGTCATCGATTCCATGTTTAGATTGTTTTCCCGCAAGAGGGTGAGAATGGAGTAATTGAGTGTAGAATATAGATGTCCATGCATATGAAGTAAATAGTAAGAACTGCAACTATAGGTGTACGGGGAGGCGGGTGGGCTCATATGAATCTACAGCTCTACATGCAAAGAACAGATGCTTACTGGGTAAGTAACATAATCCGTTCAAGGCATATGTGCTGTTGATACACATGGTTTGCATACACTATAAAGTATGCTCCCCAAGCGGTGGCTAATCTGTAGATGTTGCAGTTATCTGAAAAAGTGTCTTAAGCACTGCTTGGCCTACATTAGCTTGTTGGCGTGCTAACATCTACACAATAGTGTTTGGTAAATGTGTGTGGTGTAGACCATGTTGCTGCCTTACATATGTCAGCTAGAGGGATGTTACCTACAAAATCCATAGTAGCCACTATTTTGTGAGTGAAATAGGGGGTATAGATAAAGTTATTGTAGCTTTCACATAGCATGTTTGAATGCATTTAACATTCCATCTTGAAATGCCAGATTTAGAGATGGGATTGTCTCTGTGAGGTGGAGCAAATGCAACTAACAGGTATTTTGTTTTGCGAAAATCTTTGGTCCTTTCTATGCAGTACAAGAAGGCTCTTCTAATATCAAGCATGTGAAGAGCTCGTTCTGCTACTGAATCAGGTTGAGGGGAAAAAAACAGGTAACTCAACTGATTGGTTAATATGAAAAGCAGAAACTACTTTGGGAAGGAATTTTGGATTGGTGCGAAGAACTCTGTCTTTGTGGAGCTGAAAGAAGGGTGCTTCTAAGGTTAATGCCTGTATCTTACCAACTCTCCTCAATGAAGTGATCGCAATGAAGACAGCAACTTTCCATGAAAGAAACTTTAAAGGACAATTATGCAAGGGTTCAAAAGGTGGACCCATAAGCCTTGTAAGGACAATGTTAAGATTCAACACTGGTACAGGGGGAATTCTAGGTGGTATTATCCTTTTCAAGCCTTCCATGAAGGCTTTGATTACTGGAACTTCGAATAGGGATAAATGCTGTCTGTCCTGCAAGTACACAGCTACTAATGCAAGGTGCAAACAAATAGATGTATAAGCCAGTTCAGTTTGCTGCAAGTGCAACACATAACAGATAATGTTTTGTACAGAAGCATCTAGTGGATTGATTTTGTTATTACAACGGTCAACAAATCTTTTCCACTTTTCTGCAAAACACGCAGTAATAGGTTTTCCTGCCACCTTTAGAATAGTCATACTGTATGGTGGTAGATTTAAATAACCAAACTCTAGGACTTCAGGAGCCAGATCGCTAGGTTTAGTTCTTTGGGATTCAGATGCCCGATTTCTCCATGGTTCTGAGTAAGGAGTCTGGAGGTGAAATGAAGCTTTTGATGTGTAACTACTGAAAGCTCCAACAGGGTAGTGTACCATGGTTGAAGGACCCATGCGCGAGGTACTATCATCAGTGTGAGGGATGTTTGCCTGAGATTTCGAATCAGAAATGGAACGAGCGGGAGAGGCGGAAAAGCGTAGGCAAATATTCCAGACCAGTTCATCCATAGGGCATTGCCTTTGGAGAGCGGGTGTGGGTACCTGGAGGCAAAATGTGGGCATTTTGCATTGTCGACTGTGGCGAACAAGTCTATTTGTGAGAATCCTCATTGTTGGACGTATGGAAGGAGAAGTTGGGGATGAAGTTCCCTCTGGTGAATTTGGTGCCTCTTTCTGCTGAGGTGTTCAGCAATTTGTTTGTTTACCCCTGGAAGGTGTTCTGCCAGCAGATAGATCCTGTGATGGATGGCCCAATTCCAAATGGCTTGAGAGAGGCGTGACAGTTGGAGAGTGTGCTCCACCCTCCCTGTTTTTGTACATAGTACATCGCTGTCATGTTGTCCGTGCGGACCAGGACAACTTTGCCTATGAGGTGAGTTTGAAAAGCTTGAAAAGCTAGAAACAATGCTGGAAGTTCTAGGTAGTTGATGTGGAGAGATTTGCGATCATCTCTCCACCGACCTTGGCTTGTGTAATCTTCGAGATGGGCACCCCAACCAGTCATGAATGCATCTGCTGTTAGCACGATCTGTGGAATAGTGTCGATGAAGGGCCGCCCCTTTGATCCATTTTGTGGGTTCCACCAATGCAGAGAGTGATGGGTGTGGCCGTCTACCAACACTAGATTGATTAATTGACCCTGCAACTGATTCCACTGACGTGCTAAGCACTCTTGTAGGGGATGCATGTGAAGTTTTGCATGGGGCACAATTGTGATGCAAGATGCCATCATTCCCAGCAGTTGCAGGAGTACTCTGGCTGGTAATGTTTGGTTGGGTTGAAACTGTAGTATCATAGATTGAATGTTGTAAATTCTGGCTACATTGGGAGAGGCAGTTTTGTTAAGTGCTGGCTTTGATGAGCCAGTCATCTATCTAGGTAGGGGAACGTTGTGAATATGTTATCTCATGAGGTGAGCTGCGACTGCCAGACATTTGGTAAATATTCTGGGAGCAGTGCTCACTCTGAACTGGAGTACTTGGAACTGGTAATGTTTGCCTGCTATCACAAATCTGAGGTATTTGCGATGAGCTGGATGAATTGGAATGTGAAACTATGCATCTTTTAAGTCTAGAGTAGACATAAAATCACCCTGCTGTAAAAGAGGAAGTACCTGTTGAAGGGTTACCATATGGAAGTGCTCCAAAAGTTATTTATTGGTTTAACTCTCCGAGATCCAGAATAGGTCTTAAGGAGACGTACTTTTTGGGGATCGGAAAGAGAGTAAAGCCCTGAACCTTTGTATTGTAGTGGAACTGGTTCTATGGCTTCCTTTAGCAAGAGAGATTGTACTTCTTGTTCGAGCAAATACAAGCGGTCCGGCTTGGTGGTAAGCTCCAAGTCAATAACCATGTTGGTTAATTCCGATCACCCATTTGTTGGTTGTTATACATTGCCAAATTGGGAGAAACTGTTGAAGTCTTCCCCCAACAGGTGTGGAATAGTTGGAGGGAAGCGTGGGGAAGTCACTGCTTATTAGGGGAAGAGGAGTTATGGGGTGTGGTGCCCTTACCCCTGCCTTTAGAGTTGTTTCCCCTAAACCCTCCTCTATAAAAGCCTCTGGAGGAAGAGGACTGGTTGTTACCTTTGTTAGAGGAAGCATTCTGATCTGAGGATGAGGTTTTGGACCTGCCCTGATAAAAGTAACAAAGAAAGCAGACTCTGTTTAAAGGAGACTGGAGCGCTCCCATGGACTTTGCCACTTCGGTGTCCTTTTTCATTTTCTCAAGCGCCCAATTTACCTCAGGACCAAAAAGATGTGCTTTATCAAAGGGGTATGTAAAACAAATTGTTGGACTTCGGGTTTAAACCTGGAAATCCTTAACGAAGCATGCCTTATGAGTAGGATGGTAGTGTTGACCTCTCTAGCTGCGGTGTCGTCAGCAGCATCTAGAGCACACCTTATTGAAGAATTGGAAAGTAGCTTTCCTTCCTGTACAAAGGCTTGCACTTTTGCATTATGCTCATCTGGAAGATATTAGAGCAACTGCTCCATTTCATTCCAGTGCGCACTGTCATATCTGGCTAAAAAGCCTTGCGTGTTTGCAATGCACCAGTAATTGGCAGCTTGAGCAGCTATGCGTTTGCCAGAAGCATTTTTTTTTTTGTAACAATTATTTTTATTATTTTCCATTTCCATCTCAGCATCATCTCTTTTACAATTGATGCATTCAATACTCAGGAGTACTGTGCTCCTCCCTTCACCCCTACATAGTTGTCAGATTATGCAGCCACAAACGTTTACATTATTACCCACACTCTTGTTGCCTATCATTCGCCAACTTCTGCCCTACCACCCTCCTTAATCTCTATTCCCCTTAATCTTCCCCAACTCCATAACTTCTATTCCTACCCACCCCTCCTCTCCCCACCAGTGTGCTCCCCAACAACCGTTAATCTCAATGTGACGTTTGCCAGAAGCATCTATTAGCTTGGAGTCATTATCTGGGGAGGAGCGTCCCCAGAAGTTTGGGAATTAGCTCGCTTACGAGCATTTGACACTACCAGGTAGTCTAGTGGTAACTGGCCCTTAATAAATACAGAATATGTTGGGGAAGGTTTATATTTTTTTTGTCGACTATAGGAATCAAGATGCGTGCATGCCCCGAATCTTTAAAAATGTCATCAGCATGTCTTATCATACCTTTAATCATAGGAAGTGTTTGGCTCGACCTGTGTGTGGATCCTAGTGTCTCAAACAAAAAATCCTCCTGCAAGGATTTTTTGGTGTAGTACCACCCCATGGTATTCTGCGGCTCTGTTAATGAGTTCTTGATAAGATTATCTACTAGAGATGGTTTGGCAGGGTAAAGGTCTGGACCACTGTCTAATGGAGGGCCAACTGGGTAATCCGTCCATGGATCTACTGGTAAATCCATGCCCCCCTTATCAATATCGTCCCTGCAAGGCTGAGATTGTGGAGAATCCGGAGGTGTGATGTGCAAAGGATCTAAAGTTGGAGAAGAGGGCGGTAGTGAATGAGAAGGACTGGTACTAACATTCTTCTTTTTTTAAAGGAATCTTGTAAGGACTGTTGTCATCAGGAAGCTGGTGTTTAAGAAGCAGGTTGTTGTGAATATGTACTGTATCTGGGTTACTATAAAGTCTCTTGTTTGGGATCTAATTTAGGAGGAACAATGTCTAAATTTGAATTTGAAGGGACATCTTTCGGTTTTGGCGCTGACAGTTTCGGTGCCGAGATGGAATGACCCTGGATGCGTACGGTTTCAGCTGCAAAAGCGGTTTCTTTTTCGGCGTGGAGGGTTTCGGCTCAGAGATGGATCTGGGCTTCGAACCGGAGGGGTTTGGTTCCGAAGAAGATTTCGGTCGACTCGGTACGAGCCGAAGGCTTTACTGGGAGTTTTGGAGCAGAGCCGGAAGATAGGGCGTCAAACATAGTCTCGGTGACAACCTTGGCAAGAGGGCAGAGGTGGTGCGGAAGCCTTAGGTTTTTCGGGTGCGGGTTGATGGGGCGAGGGGTCTTCAGTACTCACGTCACCCTGTCCCTGCGGAATTTCTTCGACGTCGAGGTCGATCGTGAGCTCCAAGTCAGACTCCGGGACGAAGAAGTCCTCTTGCTCCTCTGACGCTAATGCATCAATTTCTTCTTGCTTGGACTCTTCACCTAACATTCAGCGTGTACTCGATATTCTGATGCTGCATTTCTCAACGTCAAGCCCGATCGGGAAGGGTTGTCTTCGACTGAAACAATCTGCAAGCGTCACACTCATCTTCTTTGTGCTACTAAGACTAGCACAATTCAAACATCTGGTGTGAGTCGGTGTGCAGATACTTTGCGTGGCACCGAGGATAGAATTTGAATGGAGTCCGTTCCATCGACGAAGAGCTGTACTGACGTGGTTAGGCCCGTAGGTCGCCCACAAAGCTTTCGGATCGAAAATAGAGATTTTGTTGACCGAACCGATACGTGGAGTAGTGGGAAACGCGAACAAAACAATACAGTGGAGGGTAGAGTGGATTGCGCACTGAGGGGAACCTGAAGGCCGGCTTCGAACCGGAGCGCAGCAATACAAGTCCGAACCCGAGGGCGAAATAAACAATCTAACAATGGAGTCGGTCCCCATGCGCACAATCACCGAAAAGGAAGAGTCACCTTACCTCGTGACAGACTGGAAAGACATCTTCTAAGAAAAAAAAACTTCCAAACAAACCCAAAAATAAATGGCAGGAGTATGCAAAGCATGAGTATCTACAGCACACATGCCTCGAACTATTTGTTTCCACCACACTTGAGAACGAGACAAATAAATGTGCTTCATTTCAACTATTCTCATTCTGATGTATTCTCAAGTATCAGCACAGTTCATTTTTTTGTGTGCTGGAAAGGATAACATCCTACACCCTCTACTTTTGCATAGGTGCTCAGAAGGATGGATTGTCCCAAATTCTCCCACTGTAAAGTCAGCGAAAGAAAAGTAAGCACTAGGTTACCTCGGAATGCAAAGTCTGACATTTGATACCGGTCTTTGAATGCATAGCAAATGAGACCAGATAAGAACAAGATTTAAAGGCCTGTTTACAGATAGCGAGCACTCACAAGAGAGATTAGGTCAAGCTGCAAAGCCTAAAACAACAAGCAAACAACAGAGCTAGCTGGGAAAGATGTACTCTGTAGAATGACTCAACAAAAAGAAAAAAATAGATCACAAAATTGTGAGTAGGTCACAAGTGCAAGGGCCATGCTCTAGGGGAGGGTCACATGCAATACGAGGGAAGAGCCAAATGCAGGATGGACCATCAGAAAGCAAGCAGTGGCTTTGAGGCCCACAAATGGTAACTAAAGGGAGGGCTCCAAGCCCACTAACAGTAAACAAAATGTCTTGGAGACAGCCCATGCACTGTAAACATGAGACCTAAAAAAAGCACACAGAGCAACACAGTTTGCAAAGAACCTTCAACATAAGGGCACAGTGCATTGATCGAAGAATACAACCAGTCCATCGGAAATGAAAGGGAGCCATTTAATAACCCAATTCTGTACCTGGTCAGCATATACATTCAATATAAAGTTAATGACACAACATACATTCAATTAAAACATAGGACCTCATAGGACCTCACCGTTTGCTTTCTCCCCGAGGACTAATGTACTCACCAGAAACTCATACCTTGCCCCTTTTGCGAATCTTCAATGGGTCAGAATAGAAGTCTGGAAATCCGAGATCAGAATGCATTTTTTCTTTAAAAAATCCTAACCATGGATTTCTTTTTTACAACTTTCAGCTTTATCCAATCAAAAGGATTTCTTGATTCAAGAGGGCTAACTTAAGTGTTCTAGCACATAGAGATCCTTTGCCGTAAAGGAGCTAGGTTATTTATATCTATGAGGTCTCCCATACTGTTGGGCAGACTCCATAATGAGCTACAAAATGTATTGTCTTCAATTTGCAGGCGAGATACATTTATATATTCCCATACATATTCCCAGAGGTTGCTACAGGTACACATTTTAACTTTCATTTTTGATGGATTTGTAGCTCAAACGTGTACCAAAATTGAAAGAAGGCCCCAGGGAGTTGGCGCAGGAAAGCGCTCTCATCAAATGAGTCCATCATTTATTGTCGTCAAATGGGACTCAAACAAGAAAACAAAGAGGCTTTCTTTAATACCTGGCCCTTTATGAAAATATTATTTAAATCAACTTTTGCTTCTAAAATAGAAGTTTTGTTCCAGTTGGAAGACGGGAGTAACCCTCCATAAAAGATGTATACCATTTAATAAATTAATTTAGGCCATTGGCAGTCCTGGAGCAAAGGACAGCATCGCTGTCATACAATAGAATCTGGATCGCTTTGTTGCTCACTCTAGTGGTATCCCTTCTTGTAGCTTTTCTAGGAGGACTCTAAAGAGCATAAAAAGAGTGGTGCGAGACAGCACCCAGAACAGACACCTCCTTGGTTTGTAACTTTCACAGGTGATCAGCAACAAGTTATATTTATGAATTGTGATTTGTCGGAGAATGATCTTCAATGCAATTATGTATATATAATTTCTTGTAAGAGATTATTTAGCTAAATGTGTAAATATTAGATTCTAAACATTCGTAGTGAGCTTCAAACCTACTCATGGGAGTCAAAACTCTTTGCAAACTGTTTAGAAAATTAATTATGGCACAATCCAGCCCCAGGTTGTCTAAAATGGCTCAAGATTTTGATTGGCAAACCCTGTTACGCCAGGAATGAGATAACGTACAATGGTCGTCGGATAGCGATGAACCATTAGGCAACGGATGTGCTGTTTTCCAAGGGTTAAGTGTAAGAGGTACACACCCTTTTGACATTGTGGAAGCTGGTATGCGGACCCTTGGCTTCCACTTGTCACTCGTTATTTGATGTCAGATATCCAGTCAGGTGATTGCTGACCTCGAAGCCCTGACGAATTTGCCGCAAAGACATACAGGCAATGAAACATGTTGGGCCTTCCTTGAAATGGTTTACAACATGCTGTGTTTTTAATGTTGAGCAATCTCACATTTCGAATTAAAAAGGTTGCATTCATATATGTGAGTCCTAGCTCATTTTTACTATTACTTGAGAGACTCTGTCTCTTGCTCTTCACGGGGTCTTTACATAATCACTTATCACACCTCTTTATACTTTCTTTACTGGACACCAATCTCTTTTCTACGTGAGAAAGTTACCAATGATGATAAAAACGTGGGCAAGCTGGTGAGAACCTGCCAGTAGCTCCTCTGGTGGTGCACACGTAAGGTACTTTCATTGCTATACACATTTTCTTTGAGGTACACATACACCTATCTGTTGAGGGTATGTTTTTTGCGAGTGACTTGACTTACATTCATTTTTTACAAGTTGAACAGTGGGTGTAGGGGATTGGACTAAACTGTAAGACTGGTTAAGCAGTGGTTGGGTTGAGGTAGAGACTCCCCAGCACCAGTCCTACTTAAAGCAAGTGGTTGTTGCTCAGATTAGACATATCTTTTTTGTTTGAATATGAAACCCTGTCAAGTGTCGAACTAAGGTCCATGAAGAATAGATGTAAAGATCCTTGCTCCACATATGCATATTTGCTAAATATCAAATGTAAATTAAGACACTATTCTACTGTGCCTAGGCCGCCTCTGCCACAATCCCATTTAACTGGGCCCAGGTCTGGATAACAATACACTGCCAACCACATTTACTATAAAATCTATTAGGAATTTAGATCTATAATAAGTAGGATTCCCTCTAGCATCTTTTTTAAAACAGCAATTATGATGGACCATGACGATTACGTGGCTGGTAAACTGGATCTTCCAGAGGTCACATTAAGTGCATCAGTTGTTATTAGGAGAACCCAAAGATCTATATTGTGCTTAAACACCACTATGGGAATCAAAGAGCTGCAAAATTGTTGGCAATCTTCTCCACAGTTAGGCTGTGTGTAACCAACAAATGAGAACAGTTAAAGAAGCATAAAGGTCCCATTGAGACATTTTATTTATTATTTATTTGAAAGGTTTTATATAGCGCTGGCTAGACCCGGAGGTATCAGAGCGCTTTACATGAGTATCAGACCATAGTTGCAGGTTACATCGTTACAAAGGTTACACAGTTATTAGAGCATATCTACTTAGTTACATGTTAGGACGAGACAAACAATAAGGATATATGTGTAAGGGAAAAAGCAGGCAAGGGGAGAGATTATGGGGAGAGGGGGTAGGAGCAGGGGGAAGTAGACAACGAATGAAGGAGAGAAGAGGAGGGTGAGGGTGAGAGAGAGAGACACAGCATGAACGAAGAGAGGGAGGGTGACCGGGGCACAAACCGGTAGACGAGCAAAAGCTGTGTCCAAAGTCCAGTAAGCTGTGATCCCAGGGGAAGTGGTATCATACTGCTTTCAGTTAGTCTTTTATCGAGAGATTGCAACCAAGGAAGTTTTAATGGAACCCTGAATGGTAACAAAAAGCCTGATATCGTTAAGCGCATCAGAACATTGTCCAGCACTCCATAATCTAGTAACTGACCTAACATATGTCTAGAGATCAGAAATCATCCATAGTACCTGAAAAGCCATTGTTGAAAAGAATTGGTACATGGCGACGTGTAGTAGAAAAAAATTGTATTTGCATTACATACGTTCTATTTCTATACCAACTTACCAAGAAAAAAACAGTTGATTACAATAGGAGCTAGATTGATAGTCCTTTCCTAGGTCTGATAAGATTAGGTTCATGGAATGTTAGCCAATCATATCTTTAAATTAAAATCATCTACTAGCAGGACTGATTCCCATGTCGATTGGAAAACAAGAAAAACAAAAATTCATAACATCAGTCTGTAGGAGAGTAGGGTCTGCAATCCTATGATCACCCAGATTTTTTGCTTTTGCTTCATTGGTTTACGACTTTCTCCGGCTGTGGGCCTGCCAATCAGACCCACAGCCTAGCTGTTCTCTCTCGAAATTAACACACATGTACGTTAGGTGCATCCACTAATTGGAACTGGGCCGCCTTGTCAGTCCCTGTCTCAGCATACCACAGGTATCCAGGGCATCGGTGTACCCAGGGCCTACCAGGGGCTGAAGCATGTATTATGCCACCCCTGGAATGGCCGCCCAAATCTGACACAACTGGCTGCACGACAGCTGGGGCCACGTGGTGTAATCACCCGTTGCTGTAGGTGTAGTATTCCTACACCTAAACCCTAAAATGGACACATGGATTCCTATCAGTCACTCCTATAGCAGGCCTTATCAATCCTGAAGGCAGAGTGCAGGGGATCATGTGGGACGGTGCTCTGGCGCGAGCTGGGCCCGTCGACGGCTTGCGGAACCAAGTCCTAATAGCCGTTCCATGGTGACGCGGGCCAACTACTTTTAATGCATTATAATCCTTGCGGTTATTTGCTAACTTTGGCATCGCATCACCTATACATGTCGAGTAAGGTGTCATACGAATGGGAATACGAACCCCTCGCCAGTCCTGGTGACGGGGTTAGCATTCCCCCCTTTTAGAGGGACACGACATGGAAGTAACCTTGAACCCCGGTTAAAGTTGACTCAAGCCTCAGCATCACAAAATGGATGCTGCCACCAGACACAAGTCTGACCTCCTGCTGCTGGGGGACCTTCCAGCAAGGGGAGCTTGGACAAAGGGTTTCCTGTCGGGGGCGGTGTTAGCACCGTCCCAGACAGGGTTTGTGTATCCCAGGTAGGCAGGGCTGAAAGGAAGGTGATTGCAAGTGGCACCCCGGTGCTCACTGTGCATAGCCCGGCTCAAACCAGTTTCGGGGGCACACCAGCCCCTGAGCTGGCGCGAAGCCGGACAAAGGTTAGGGGTGTAACCACCCCCCTCCTGGCTCCACCCATAGGTAGAACCTAGTCACGGGCCAGCCCCTTTTCTTAGAATAAAGGTAGGAGCGAGTCCCCTTCCCAAATTGGATAATCAGATAATCGGATAACTCCGAATCACGAACTACTTTCCACGAAAGGAACTCTTGACTATTTCTGAAGACTCTCCCTTGTGGCTAAGGAGTAGCCACCCTGCACCAGCAGGCACCATCTAAGCGCTTGCGGTTTGCTGTAAGTCTCTCCTACGGATCAAGACTGCCCAGCTCGACGAGACCCGAGTACCCTGCCATCTCTGACCTTTTACCTACCTCATCGGCCCAGCTGAGAGTCGTAGGTGTGACGAGACCTGCGGGACCGGCTATCTTCAGAACCTGCACGACGCTTATCTAGCACGCCCACCGAGGGACCCTCGAGTGAGTGCACCTAGGGTTTGAGAAGCCCTAACCCTGAGCAGCTCCAGCATCGAAGTCTGCCTCCCCAGCATCCCCGAGATCTGCGTGGGGGCCCTTCCGCTCCTTGTTGTTCACCGCGTTGTTCGACCATTTGCCGACCGGCTTGTGGCCCTCTTCACGACGCACCACGATTGTTTCATCACTAGTCTGGTTGCTCCAGACTGGCTCTTGCTCCCCTTCAACAGAGGAGTACCACGGACCCTCCTGGTCCACTCCCGACGCCATCTTGACTCCCCCGCTTGGGTTGCCACTGCCAAGATCCGCTGCCCCTGCCTGGGCCCAGCATCATCGACAGCAGACACCTTCGTGGGACAGCTCGCCCTCCATCCTGGTCGCCGCCGCGCCTCCTGGTCCGAGGAACAGCCGAGTCCGACGTCACCCACTCACCTGGTCGAGGTGACTTCAGCCGGTACCCTCCTGGTACCCACACGATCGCTGGCTAGCGGTTGAGAACTGAGTCCCCTCTGCTTTCAGGTTTCCTTCATCACCGATCCAGGCTTGGATCGCTCCGAACATCGTCACTGGTCGCCTGCCAGCAACTTCTTCTTTCAGGCTCCTGAGACTACACGAGGACTCCCGACATCTTGCCGAACTTCACGCAGCCGCAGCCTCCGGGCTAGGTAACTCGAGCATCTCGGTGCTCCATCGCAGGTTCGCTCTACAAGTGTCCAGTTCCTTTTTTCGTTTAGTCCCACTGATCGGATCACTCCGGAATCAGTACCTCCAGACTCTAACCATTCGCATTTCACTGTTAGTGTAGATGGTTTCTCGTGCCCCTCGGGCATTTGTGTAAATTGTGCAACTGAAGTATTTTCCTAAGAGTTTTGTAGTGTGCTTAGCTCCCTGACTCATAAAGAGCCAGGGTAGACTTGTTATAAATAAATATCCTTTTATTTTCATAACAACTTGTGTGGTGTCCTTTCACTTGGTGTTCAAGGGGTATATGTGATGGTAAACAGCTGGTTTAACACGCCCTCTAGAGTTTAGCCTAAAGACTGCTCGTATCCACGCTACTAGGATAGCTGGTCTAAAAGGTTGACTTACAACCAATCATCAATAAGGGTCGTTTGGAATGATACACAGTGATCACTAGAATAGTGAGCACTACATATCAGGCCAACTTCTCACATTGGTGAGCAGCGGTTGGGATTTGAGCTTGCTGTTGTTTTACCACACACGTATCCTAAGAATATCGCAGTGAAAGATCACATAAGTACCCAGGTACATATAACTTAACTTAGAATACTCCGAGTTCTACTGAACCGGCTGTTGTAGCGTAACAGGGCTTAGCACACCCTGACTACAACTCTTAGCAAGGGATCAGTAGGTAAACCCATAGTGTAGGTAGGTGCAACAATTACACCTCACTAGAAAAGCATGTCGGTCCACGGAGAGTCTGCAGGGACTCCCTTAGTGGTCAGTGACCCTCCACAGGTCGTGTCACGATATGCAACTCTTAGCTTCAAGGAGATGAGACAACTGTGTGCCTCCAGGAAGCTAAACCAGGGTTCTAACCCTACCATCGCAATACTGATAGGTCTCTTAGAGGCGTACGATGCTAGGAGGTCCTCTAACCCAGGTCCCCCCAGTGCAGATGGGAACATGCCTCCCTTAGAGGGAACCCTCGGTGACCCAGACCTCGACCTCCACACAGAGGAGGAGGACGAGTTATCGGGAGACGAGGCAGACAAAGGTCCAGTGGTAGTCGGCAGGCTTACAAGGACCAACTTAAGCAGGCATGAGAATGGAACTGGGGGAGCCCCGGGCCCACGCTCAAGCAGGCTTAACCTTGGGAACGGACGAGCTAGGTCTCTCTCCAGAGGCTCTGGCAGATCGGTTCATACACATGTCTCTCAGGCACCTTCTCAGAGAGGAATGACTTCCCCTCAGAGGAGGGAGCATGAAGCAAAGATGCGGGAGGTCAATCTGAGGATCGAGCGGGAAGAACTTGCCCTCGCCAAAGAAAGACTTGCCTTGGCCCGAGAGCAGAAATTAAGTGGGTTAGATCCCACTGATGGCAGCATTCTCAATAGAGAGAAAGACAGGGGTATAGACACTAGACACCTGAGTAAAATAGTGCCCCCCTTTAAACAAGGGGACGACATCCACAAGTGGATAACTGCCTTGGAGAGGGCCTGCACTGTCCAGTGCGTCCCCCCAAGTCAGTGGGCAGCTATACTGTGGCTTTCCTTTGAAGGTAAAGGAAGGGACAAGCTCCTCACTACAAGAGCTGAGGATGCTAACAACTACCAAGTCCTGAAGAACACACTGATTGATGGGTTCGGCTTAACCACGGAACAGTACCGGGTGCTGTTCCGGGACACCCAGAAAATTCAGTCTCAGGATTGGGCTGACTTTGTCGATTGTGCCACTAAGGCTTTGGAAGGCTGGTTGCTGGGTAGCAAGGTTACTGATTACACAAGATTGTACAATCTTATCATGCGAGAACAGATTTTAAATAACTGTCAGAACCAATTGTTGCATCAGCACCTTGTCGACTCGGATCTGACCTCTCCCCAAGAATTGGGAAAGAAGGCGGACAGATGGGTCAGAACAAGGGTCAAGCAGAACCAGAACCAGGGTGGTCAGAAGAAAGCAGACCAAAAGGGTAACAAGAACGAACAAAATGACCAGAAGTCTTCGACAGGTCCCCAACAAACCAAAGAGGGTGGGGGTCAGGCTTCACAGAAGAAGAAGACTCAAGAAGGCCAGTCAAAAAGGTGGTGCCAATACTGTAAAAGTAAGACTCACTGGTTTAGTGAGTGCACCAAGAAAGGAGGGCAAACTCCTACCACTGCAGCCCCTAAGGCACCTGCGCCCCCTAGTACAGTCAGCAGTGGTAGTGCGCCTCCCAAGGCATTAGTTGGGTTAACCTTGGGAACCGAGGGGAGTGACGACTTAGTCGGCACGCTCACTCAGGCCGTCCTTGTCTGTACAGGGGATATGGATATGTCCCCTGATGCCAGTCCCAATACTTTGGGCAAATACAGGCAGACACCTTTGATAAATGGAAGAGTGGCTCAGGCCTACAGGGACACGGGTGCCAGTGTCACCATGGTGACGCCTAACTTCGTGGACCCTGGACAGATCATGCTAGGTACCAGTTACCTAGTGACCAATGCCAGCAACGTCACTACCAATCACAGTATGGCAGTTGTTGATTTCTCCTGGGGAGGGGTAAGTGGCCCGAAAAAGGTTGTGGTTAGTTCAGACCTCCCCGTAGAATGTCTGTTGGGCAATGATTTGGAAACGTCACAATGGTCAGAAGTGGAGCAGAGGACTCACATGGAAATGTTAGGTTTGCCAGCACATGTCCTTGCTGTGACCAGGTCACAGGCCAAAAGATGCCCCACTGAACAGGTGCTGGATCCTGGAAGAACGGACCAGACACCTTCCAAGAAAAGGAGCAGTAAGGGTAAGGCTTCGCCTTCCCCCTTGCCCCAGGTCGTGGATCAAGTCTCCGAGGAGGCTGACCTTAAAGAACTGAGGGAAACTGAGCCGCAAGAGCTTGAACCTGGTCAGGTTGAGTTTCTGGGCTCAGGGGGACCCTCCAGGGAAGACCTGGGGAAGGCACAGTTAGACTGCCCCTCACTTGAACCCCTCAGACAGCAGGCCGCTGCTGAGGCTGCAGGGAACGCCACAGGTACCCACAAAGTGTACTGGGACGATGGACTCCTGTACTCTGAGGCAAGAGACCCCAAACCTGGTGCGACCAGGAGGCTGGTCATCCCCTTGTCTCTGAGAGGTTTCCTTCTCACCTTGGCCCACGAGATTCCCCTTGCAGGTCACTTAGGCCAGAATAAGACTTGGGACAGAATTGTTCCACACTTTCACTGGCCCCACATGTCCGAAGATACGAAGGAGTTTTGCCGCTCCTGTGTCACTTGCCAAGCCAGTGGTAAGTCAGGTGGCACGACAAAGGCCCCCCTCATACCACTACCAGTGGTGGGGGTACCCTTTGAACGAGTGGGGATCGACATTGTCGGACCAATGGAACCCCAGACAGCATCAGGGCACAAGTTTATACTGGTGGTGGTGGACCACGCCACCAGGTATCCTGAAGCTATTCCCCTTAGGACCACTACAGCACCTGTGGTGGCACGGGCCCTACTTGGAGTGTTCTCCAGAGTGGGCTTCCCTAAGGAGGTCGTCTCAGACAGAGGTGCAAACTTCATGTCGGGATATCTGACTGCTATGTGGAAGGAATGTGGTGTCAACTACAAGTTCACCACACCCTATCACCCACAATGCAATGGGCTTGTTGAGAGATTCAACAGGACCCTAAAAGGGATGATTCACGGACTACCTGAAAAGCTTCGGCGGAGATGGGATGTCCTGATACCCTGCCTCTTGTTCGCCTACAGAGAGGTCCCGCAGAAGGGGGTTGGCTACAGCCCTTTTGAGCTTCTGTTCGGACATCCTGTAAGGGGACCCCTTTGTTTGGTAACGGAAGGATGGGAGAGACCTCTCAGGAAGCCGGCATCAAACATTGTGGACTATGTGCTCGGTCTCCGCTCGCGGATGGCGGAGTACATGGAAAAGGCGTCTAAAAACCTGGAGGCGAGCCAAGAATTACAGAAAGCTTGGCACGACCAAAAGGCTGTCCTGACTGTGTACCAGCCTGGACAGAAGGTGTGGGTGCTGGAGCCAGTGGCCCCAGCAGCACTCAAAGACAAATGGTCTGGGCCCCACACGATCATTGAGCAAAAGGGAGAGGTCACCTACTTGGTAGACCTGGGAACTCCCCGGAGCCCCCACAGGGTGCTCCATGTAAACAGGCTCAAGGCATATGTCGACAGGGAGGGCATGGGCTTGCTCATGGCCACAGATGAGGGACAGGAGGAGGAGAGTGACCCTCTCCCAGACCTGCTCTCTCAGAACCCTGACGATGGATCAGTAGATGGTGTTGTCTTTTGTGGCAGCCTCTCTGGACATCAACAAGCGGATTGTAAACAGGTTCTTCAATCCTTTCGGCATATGTTCTCTCTGACACCCAGTCAGACCAAGTGGTGTACCCACGAGGTCGACACTGGGGACAGTCTGCCCGTAAAGAGTAAAATCTATCGGCAACCTGATCATGTCAGAGACTGCATCAAGACAGAGGTGCAGAAAATGTTGGAGCTGGGAGTCATTGAACCCTCGGACAGCCCCTGGGCTAGTCCCGTAGTGCTCGTGCCGAAACCTCACACCCAGGGCGGTAAGAAAGAGATGAGGTTTTGCGTGGACTACAGAGGTCTCAATGCGGTCACTAAGACCGACGCCCACCCGATACCAAGAGCAGACGAACTTATCGACCGGTTGGCCTCGGCCAACTACTTAAGTACGTTTGACCTGACAGCTGGGTATTGGCAAATCAGGTTAGCTGAGGAGGCCAAGCCCAAAACAGCATTTTCTACCCCGGGTGGGCATTATCAGTTCGTGGTAATGCCCTTTGGTTTGAAAAATGCACCTGCCACCTTCCAAAGGCTGGTGAATCGAGTTCTCACTGGGTTGGACGACTTCTGTGCGGCGTATCTGGACGATATCGCTGTCTTTAGCTCCACCTGGGAGGATCACCTGGTCCACCTGAGGAAAGTATTAGAGGCCCTGCAGAAGGCAGGCCTCACTATCAAGGCCACCAAGTGCCAGATAGGGCAGACACAGGTTGTATACCTGGGCCACCTTGTAGGTGGGGGCCAGGTTCAACCATTGGAGAGCAAAATACAGGCCATCCAGGACTGGGCTCCTCCAACCACCCAGACTCAGGTTCGAGCTTTCTTGGGCCTGACTGGTTATTACCGGAAATTTGTCAGAAATTATGGATCCATTGTGACCCCGCTAAACGACCTGACAAGTAAAAAGATGCCAAAAAAAGTTCAGTGGACAGCAAGCTGTCAGAAGGCATTCGATGACCTAAAGCAGGCCATGTGCACAGCACCTATCCTAAAGAGTCCAGACTACTCCAAACCATTCATTGTCCAAACAGACGCTTCGGAGCTGGGTGTGGGAGCTGTTCTATCGCAACTGAATTTTGATGGTCATGACCAGCCCATAGCTTTTATTAGCAGGAGGCTGACCCCCAGAGAGAAGAATTGGTCAGCTATCGAGAGGGAGGCCTTTGCTGTGGTTTGGGCCCTGAAGAAGTTGAGGCCATACTTGTTTGGCACTCACTTCAAGATTCAGACCGACCATAAGCCCCTCTTGTGGCTAAATCAAATGAAGGGTGAAAACCCCAAACTACTTAGGTGGTCCATTTCCCTACAGGGGATGGACTTCACAGTGGAGCATAGACCTGGCACTGATCATGGCAATGCAGATGGGCTCTCCAGGTATTTCCACTTAGAGCAAGAAGACTCACCTGGTCAAGGTTAGCTTATTGTCCCGAAGTTTGGGGGGGGGTCATGTAGGAGAGTAGGGTCTGCAATCCTATGATCACCCAGATTTTTTGCTTTTGCTTCATTGGTTTACGACTTTCTCCGGCTGTGGGCCTGCCAATCAGACCCACAGCCTAGCTGTTCTCTCTCGAAATTAACACACATGTACGTTAGGTGCATCCACTAATTGGAACTGGGCCGCCTTGTCAGTCCCTGTCTCAGCATACCACAGGTATCCAGGGCATCGGTGTACCCAGGGCCTACCAGGGGCTGAAGCATGTATTATGCCACCCCTGGAATGGCCGCCCAAATCTGACACAACTGGCTGCACGACAGCTGGGGCCACGTGGTGTAATCACCCGTTGCTGTAGGTGTAGTATTCCTACACCTAAACCCTAAAATGGACACATGGATTCCTATCAGTCACTCCTATAGCAGGCCTTATCAATCCTGAAGGCAGAGTGCAGGGGATCATGTGGGACGGTGCTCTGGCGCGAGCTGGGCCCGTCGACGGCTTGCGGAACCAAGTCCTAATAGCCGTTCCATGGTGACGCGGGCCAACTACTTTTAATGCATTATAATCCTTGCGGTTATTTGCTAACTTTGGCATCGCATCACCTATACATGTCGAGTAAGGGGTCATACGAATGGGAATACGAACCCCTCGCCAGTCCTGGTGACGGGGTTAGCATTCCCCCCTTTTAGAGGGACACGACATGGAAGTAACCTTGAACCCCGGTTAAAGTTGACTCAAGCCTCAGCATCACAAAATGGATGCTGCCACCAGACACAAGTCTGACCTCCTGCTGCTGGGGGACCTTCCAGCAAGGGGAGCTTGGACAAAGGGTTTCCTGTCGGGGGCGGTGTTAGCACCGTCCCAGACAGGGTTTGTGTATCCCAGGTAGGCAGGGCTGAAAGGAAGGTGATTGCAAGTGGCACCCCGGTGCTCACTGTGCATAGCCCGGCTCAAACCAGTTTCGGGGGCACACCAGCCCCTGAGCTGGCGCGAAGCCGGACAAAGGTTAGGGGTGTAACCACCCCCCTCCTGGCTCCACCCATAGGTAGAACCTAGTCACGGGCCAGCCCCTTTTCTTAGAATAAAGGTAGGAGCGAGTCCCCTTCCCAAATTGGATAATCAGATAATCGGATAACTCCGAATCACGAACTACTTTCCACGAAAGGAACTCTTGACTATTTCTGAAGACTCTCCCTTGTGGCTAAGGAGTAGCCACCCTGCACCAGCAGGCACCATCTAAGCGCTTGCGGTTTGCTGTAAGTCTCTCCTACGGATCAAGACTGCCCAGCTCGACGAGACCCGAGTACCCTGCCATCTCTGACCTTTTACCTACCTCATCGGCCCAGCTGAGAGTCGTAGGTGTGACGAGACCTGCGGGACCGGCTATCTTCAGAACCTGCACGACGCTTATCTAGCACGCCCACCGAGGGACCCTCGAGTGAGTGCACCTAGGGTTTGAGAAGCCCTAACCCTGAGCAGCTCCAGCATCGAAGTCTGCCTCCCCAGCATCCCCGAGATCTGCGTGGGGGCCCTTCCGCTCCTTGTTGTTCACCGCGTTGTTCGACCATTTGCCGACCGGCTTGTGGCCCTCTTCACGACGCACCACGATTGTTTCATCACTAGTCTGGTTGCTCCAGACTGGCTCTTGCTCCCCTTCAACAGAGGAGTACCACGGACCCTCCTGGTCCACTCCCGACGCCATCTTGACTCCCCCGCTTGGGTTGCCACTGCCAAGATCCGCTGCCCCTGCCTGGGCCCAGCATCATCGACAGCAGACACCTTCGTGGGACAGCTCGCCCTCCATCCTGGTCGCCGCCGCGCCTCCTGGTCCGAGGAACAGCCGAGTCCGACGTCACCCACTCACCTGGTCGAGGTGACTTCAGCCGGTACCCTCCTGGTACCCACACGATCGCTGGCTAGCGGTTGAGAACTGAGTCCCCTCTGCTTTCAGGTTTCCTTCATCACCGATCCAGGCTTGGATCGCTCCGAACATCGTCACTGGTCGCCTGCCAGCAACTTCTTCTTTCAGGCTCCTGAGACTACACGAGGACTCCCGACATCTTGCCGAACTTCACGCAGCCGCAGCCTCCGGGCTAGGTAACTCGAGCATCTCGGTGCTCCATCGCAGGTTCGCTCTACAAGTGTCCAGTTCCTTTTTTCGTTTAGTCCCACTGATCGGATCACTCCGGAATCAGTACCTCCAGACTCTAACCATTCGCATTTCACTGTTAGTGTAGATGGTTTCTCGTGCCCCTCGGGCATTTGTGTAAATTGTGCAACTGAAGTATTTTCCTAAGAGTTTTGTAGTGTGCTTAGCTCCCTGACTCATAAAGAGCCAGGGTAGACTTGTTATAAATAAATATCCTTTTATTTTCATAACAACTTGTGTGGTGTCCTTTCACTTGGTGTTCAAGGGGTATATGTGATGGTAAACAGCTGGCTTAACACGCCCTCTAGAGTTTAGCCTAAAGACTGCTCGTATCCACGCTACTAGGATAGCTGGTCTAAAAGGTTGACTTACAACCAATCATCAATAAGGGTCGTTTGGAATGATACACAGTGATCACTAGAATAGTGAGCACTACATATCAGGCCAACTTCTCACACAGTCATACTGTGTAAAACTGATATTCTGGAATGGACAAAATTATCATTAAAAAAAATTGATCAGGCTAGTGTCGGAGCAAGAGGACGACCCAAACATGAGCTCCACTCCAACAGAAGGGAATCTGCATACATTGACCTGATTTTCCAAACATGCAACCAGAGTGAGGTGTAGCAAGTTCGAAAGATAAATAAACCTTAAGAGAGTCAGGTTTTGGTGACCTGAAATGACTTGTATGCGGTGGGTGTCAGGAGCCACAGACAGTCACAAGGAAACTCAAATTGGCACCCTGGTTTTTAAAAAAAACTAAAACGGGGAAGTAAACAGCAAGGGAGACAAGCATTGGCATAGCCAATAGGTCTCGCCTTTGGGACCTTATAAGTGTTTAGCCATGCAACAGTTGATGTTGTTGCACCAAGGATATTGTGCTGGATAGCCAAACACTTATAAGGTCCCAAAGGCGAGACCTATTGGCTATGCCAATGCTAGTTTTAAAGTGCCATCATCCAGCCAAAAAGCAGGTCTAACATCTGAGTCGCTAATCGCCAGAGCAAGCTTTAGTTTTTGCTTTGGTTTTACCCTAATGTAAAACTAAATACAAAATACTTTAGAACAGGCTATATAAATGAATGCACTAGGAGCAACTGTTCAAGAGAAAGAGGTTGTTAACTGGTGCCACAGGCGGATTTAGTTTGGAGTTGTGTTAAATTGTTGAAAGATGAACTTCGAGGTAAGGACTGCAACAGTGAACTTTCCTGCAGGGGAACGTAAAATTACAATCAGCTGAATTTTTCCACACCACCCTTTCCTTTCAAGTTGAAGATGAAAGAGGTGCAGGAGAGAGAAGTGCACTGTGAGACAGAAGTGCACTGTGACACACGTGAACCTTGACTTGCTTCTCTCTGAAAGAGTCAGGATGTGTGGATGACATTTGCTTCTCGCAACTCTGACAGCTTCAAGCCAATTAACATACAACGCCAGGAAGCCTTGCTTAAACATCAGATGTGGTAGGCGCGTTGTTTAAAGACTGGTACTCACACATACAGGGCCCCTGCAGAGCCTGAGCTACAGCTACTTGGCTTAGTGAATGCCCAAGAAATATTATAAAGTAAACAATAAAAGTTATTACAAAGTTCAGTATTGCCATGCCACAAAAATATAGAGCCACTGCAGTGCCGCAGCTACAGCTATACAACAGTTATACACGCTTAGTAAATGTGCCCAAAATATAAAAAAATAAAAAGTCTAAATCAGTAAAAAGTACCATTTGGACGTGACACGGAAATGTAGAAAGACAAACACATACCAATCCATACTTCAACAAGCATTTGCAATGCAATAGGTCTCGCATTACGCGAGTATGCGCTATTGACATTGCAAATAACAATGCCTTTTATTTTTGTTTTCGTTTTCATTTCTAAAACAAATAAAAGCCATTGTCATTTACAATGCCAATAGCTTAAACTTGCGTAAATGCGAGACCTATTGCATTGCAAATGCTTGTTTTATCATACCCTTGTTCACCAGCTACACTACATGTTTGTCTTCACCTTTCACTGTCAGTGATGTCCAAGGGACCTGCGTTCTGCCGCTTTCTGCTGCCTCAGCTTTTACAACGAGATACGCAGTGATCGTATTCTGCAGTGGCGTTCACCAACCCTGATGTTGTGATGCACCGAGTATGAGATATCATTCCAAAGATTTAGCCTTTTCAGTGCTTAATTTGAGCCGGTGGTTTCTGGTGCTCAGCACCACCACTTAATCATCAACAGTGGCGTTTCATGAGCACCAGTTAAGGACACTTTTATTTACAGTGAGATTAAGTGATTTGCCCAGAATCACAGAAAGTTGAGCCCACACGGAGACTCAAACCTAATTCCCCATCTCTGAAGTCGGCAGTACTGGCCATTACACCACATCCTCCCTCAGCTTTCATGGTTAATAGTTGGTTCTGTTTTAGGCGGCACTAACAGGAGAAATGGGCTGGTGCAAGCTGCCTCCTGACGAGAGCACTGGCACTTTTTTTTGTGTGTTTTTGTGTTACATATTAACCACTGAGGCTTTCATTATATAAATGTCATTGAGTTTCCATGAGTGGTAACTATGGTACCTCCCTTGAGGACTTTGCTTCCATTAAATAATGCCTGGTGGAGTTTATAGTTGTCTGCTGGCAAGAAAAGTGCAAACATCAGAACTGTCAATAGTGTGCATAATGGCAAGGCCTATGCAAATGATGCTCACCCACATATACTGCCAACGTTATGTAACAGTTTGGTTTTTCATTGGGGACAAATTAAGGAAAGATCCCCCTAGAATAAGGCCAGCCTACTGAACTGGGTACTCGTAAGCATATGAACGTTCCATATATTACACTGTTTGATTCACAGAATGATCCTTCGAATCGAAATGGTATTTAGATGAGAAGGTTTGCAGAATAAACTGGTGATGTCATCTCCACTACCACTATAAAATAAATGCAATGGCTTAAGAGACAACAGTCATGTGATTTCACTTTATTTGATGTCATAAAAGGAAAGGATGGGAGCACCAAGGGATACTCCCTCAGATTATATGAGCTTGTGCCACGGCACAAGCCACACCTTCTTGATGTTAAGTGAGACTGTGCAAGCAACATGCAGGAGTGTGGATGCATATTTAAAGTATGAAGGCCAACGACACTCTTTCTAATACATACTTCCTGGCATATGACCAATCACTTATGGAGTCCAAGCATGCAATAACTATGGAACCCATAAAAAAACAGTAATGTAAACAAAGAGCAAAGTTAGCAATTTCATATAATTGGAGATACACAAACTTTAATTGTAAACCACAAATTAAAGCTAAAATATTTTTTTCACATCTTAAATTTACAAACGTTATCCTCCGCATTTTGAAAGTGTTAGCTTTTGTCGATCTGTATTTTCTCATAACTATCCAAAACGGGCTTGAAAGTGCAATTTTTACATGGAAATTAACTTGCAGAAAATTCCATGGCATATGGGCAGTAATCGTAGTATTTCCGAGAGTTACAGGAATTTCTCCAGAGAAAAACTTTGCAACATCTGCATATTCTGAGTCCTGTGACTCCAATTGCAAAAAGGTTTTGGAAAACGATAGCAAAATAATGCCCCAATTACATGTTTTTACCCTTCACTCCATCACCTTTTAGTGTCCTTAATCCAGCCTCACAAGGTCGCCAGACACCAGACTGCTCCATTGAGAACATCCCTATCTTTAACAAGACAAGCCCGGCGGAGCGTGGCGCGCGCGCGCGCTTGGCGGGGGCGGGGGAGCGCATTCCAGGCGGGGGAGCGGACCCTTTGAAGTAGGATGCCAAACGGATTGCATGGCGGCACGATGCACGTGATTGTGCGCGTGCTCGCCATGCAATCCGCTTTGGGGAGCACTTTTGGGAGCCCCTTTACTAGAGTCCCGCTGAGCGATCGCTTACGCGACCTAACAATAAGTAAGTATTTCGTAATCACGTTTTTTTCCTTTTGAAAGGTCAACAGCATTTGTCTGCATTTCACCGCCATCTTCCTATCACCCCTGATGCTTGATTCCCCATAATGATATAAATGGAAAGAAGCTCGTGGCGCCTGGTTGCTGTGACTTGTTTGAGGAACTACACTGTCAGGAAAATAGCTATATAACTGAGCAGTGAGTGCAGCGATCAGCTGCAGGCATGTCAATTAGAGCACGCGACGAGAGGTAGTGGAATCTGCACTAGATTAGTATTTCATTAAAATGATGTGCAGAACTCAATAATTCAATCTCTCAACAGACAAGCGCATTTATCCTAAATTATAGTTTTAAAAAGACTAGCGAACTGTGTCTACTGCACCTGACAATGTGACAGAAATCTAGAAAGAATGTTACACAGAGTAGAGCATTGGCATAGTGCTATTTTACGTCCTGATTGCGTCAAAGCACTGGCATCAGACAACAAAACGAGTCGGGTACAACAGTCCCATGGCATGCTCATGTTACCCTTAGAATCAGTGACACTATTATCCAAAAGGGTAAAAATCCCTTAAATAACCCCTTCCATGCTCATGACGAGCTGAGCTCGTCATGAGTCACAGTGGAGCTGTTCTCATGACTAGCTGAGCTCGTCATAACGGCCGTGGCCCGCCCACGCACGATTAATTCTCCCGCACAGGCAGGGAATTTATCAGTGGGTGGGGTCGTGACGAGCTCAGCTCGTCATGAGCACAGCTCCACTGTAGGTCATGACGAGCGGCGCCGTGCCCCCCCCCCCCCCCACACACACCCTGCACCATGGGGGAATTACCCCCATAGAGAAGATGTTAAGGACCTCGAACAAAGAGTTAGAGTATGTGACGTAAATGCCAGGACCTGCCGAATTTTGAGCTAGGGTATCAGGTACCAGTCTCGGCATTGTCTCCACATTCTGAAATTCTGGGCAAATCACTTAATTTCCCCACCTACAGAAAAATACATGTGCTCGTGTAATGTAAGTGTTGCTCATGTAAAACACCCCTATACACACGGGTCGAGTTCATGCTGCATAACATTGCAACAAGCGACGAGCAGAAGCACCAAAGACACAAGATCAGCTTGTAGAGCAGGTAAGGGCAGCAGTAGAAACAAGTATATGCTGAGAAAGAAAGTACCTGAAAAGTTGAAGCTGGTCGAAAGCCTGAGCAAGTCACTGCAGTCATCAAGGCTCTGTTTGGTGTGCGGCAAAAGTGAAAGCAGCGCGAATTAACGCGAGACGGGGCGGAGGAGCGTTCAGAGAGCAAGCGAGAGGAAAGACAGATGGCGCCTAATCGGGCGCTGAAAGCTGGAAGGTGCACGCTCGCGAAAACACAAGCGCTAGGCCAGCCAAAGCGTGGGGTAGCACTTTGAAAACCCACCTACTAAATGTCTCGCAGAGCAGCGCATACGCTGGCTCAGGCAAGACCTAAAACACCAAACAGCTCACAGAAGTTGTGTGTAGGGAGGAATCATTCTGTATTGGCTGATAATGTTCTGAACTGAGACTGAGGGTGTATAGCACTGTGACGCCAGACATGAATATGAGCCAACTCTGATTTTTTTTTTTCCCAAAGAATCAAAAAGGCTTTATTAAAACTAGAAACAGAGTAATTTTCATCGGAACAGCAGAAAATAGGACTACAAAAAAAACATTAAAAATACACTGAAAATCAAGATCTATAATAATTAAGAGATACTACTGATATTAAATAAATACATAAGGCAATTTTTTAAAACCTTTTCAATTATTAAGTATAGGAAAGGAAATAAGGAGGCGAGTGAGCGGAAAAAAGAAGAGGTGGTGCACCCAAGGATTCAGACCCATAGAACCATATAAATAGATAATAAACTGCTAAACTATACTAGTAACTGATCATCCCAGATAGAGTATCCCACTAGGAGGAGCATTACCAAAGGCAAGTAACATTTTCTTTCAATGGATATTTCGAACCACATATTTATCACCTTGTGAAAAGAGACCACAGCAGTACCTACACCTCCCCAGGTGGTGGATCTGTGAAATGGGTCAGACCAGGAAATCCTTCAAGACAGACTGGCAAACTTCCCCTCCTGCCGAACTTAGCTACCCAGGCAGAAGTTTTTTGTGAAAGTGTGAACAAACGCCCACATAGCTGCCTGGAAAATGTCCAAGACTGGCACACGGTGTGACAGCGCAGTGGTAGCTGCCTTTGCTCTGGAGGACGCTGTTACTACGCCAGCCTGTAACAGATCTTAATGCACAAGACAATCCATCTGAATACAGTTCTCTTTTGCTCAGCTTTACCCTTTTTTGCACCAAAGAGAACGCTACAAAGATGATAGTCCACCCGATGCTTGTTTCGTGATCGATGTAGCAGCTAAGGGCTCTCTTGGGATCAAAGAGTCTTCCTCTTTAGATAGATGAGATGTGGCATATAAAGTTGCCAGGGTGACAGACTGCTCTATGAGGACAAATATGGCAGTCTATGGTAAGAATGCTGCTTTGGTCCAGAGTACCAGCTTTTCTGAGAAGGTGGTATGCGACAGCTCGACAGAAAGCACCTGTAGCTCACTCATGCAAGAAGTTGACATGAGTGTTATGAGGAAGTCTGTCTCTTGGCACAGAAACCATGACTCAACTCAGTCTTGTTTGCTTAAGTACCACACTGTGGTAAGTTGTCTGAAAGGATTTGTACCCGTTACCCTTGGACAATCAGCAGGAATGCTTTCACTGCCAAGTAAAACACCCTCAACTCGAGCAAGTAGATGTGGCTGCGAGCTTCCGCCGGAGACGAGAGTCCATCTTGACCATTAGCTCTGGGTGGGGCAGTGAGAGGGGTCTGCCACCGGTCCAGCTGCAGTCTAGCAGCCACCACTAAAGGTCTTTCGCAGTCTACTCCAACACCTGAATGGAATCCAAAAGGTTGCTTTGGCACTGAACGCACTGAAACGTCAGATCCCACTGCAGAGCCACGTGCCACCTGGCATGGTCCACCAGCAGGATACCAAGAGACCAAATAGCAGTAGCACCGCCCCGAGACCCGGTCAAAGTTAAAACGTATGAAATGATAATCGCTCAAATGTCCTGGACTCGTTGAGGTGGAGAGTAGGCCTGAAAGAGCACTATGTCCAGGATGTCCAAGGAAGGGAAGCCATTGTGAAGGAGTCAGTTGGCACATTGACGGAAAGATCCAATGGTGTAAACAGGTTGGGTGTTGTCTGGAGGTGGTATCCGCCTGTATGAGGCAATCCCGCCTTCAGCAGCCAGTCGTTGCATTATGGGAAGTGTGGCATTCCCAACTTCCACTGTTGGGCAGTGACCACCACCATCACCCTTGTGGACACCCCAGAGGAGTATTCGCTCTGTATGATTTGGAGCACCCTCTGATTGGATGTGATGCACTTCCACTTGTGGAGGTAAAAAGTAATGCAGCCTCCCACCGGGCGTTTGCACACTGCAGAGGGTGCCTTAAATCTGTTTTGCAGCAGGTGCGGGGCACGGTTGGCAATTGAAGGGTGCAGGGAATTGGGTAGATAGTTTCGCCTAGGGGTCAGGACCCTGGCAACAGGATCCCCGGCCACTGCCTTGAAAGGCTTGTTGCTGTAAAGACCTGGTTTGACTTGCCTATGTTGGTATCCCCTTTCACAGCCTTGACAGGGGCATGACTGCTAGGGAAACTGCAACAAAGGCTGTGCCAGTCTAAGAGAGCACACGGTTTCTGTTTCTTTGCGGTCTTCAAAACCCTGTAGGGCTAAGCCCGCTTTATCTCCAAATAAGAGTGCCATCAAATAGCATGCTTTGGAGTGACATTACTCAAAACTCGAGTGGATTCAAGCGTCCGAAGCACCAAACTGGTTCAGACTGCTCTAGCCAGGAAGTCGGTAGTGTCTAGGACTGATCTTATGGAGTACTTCACAATGTCTTGGCCATCTTGTATGAAGCACTGAAGACTTGGTCGATCATCATCAGGGACAGCAGGCAAGATGACTACTACCATGTCCCACAATGCATACGAGTATATCCCCAGGAGACAGCTGGTATTAACTGGTCTAAGAGCAGACAGGAAAAACATTCTCTTTCAGAAAATCTCCATGCTATCTCTCAATCTGTGGGTGTAGTCTGGAACTCAGAGTTCAGTCAGCTGGTAGAGGCCTATACCACCAGGCTTTCTTGTGAATGATGCTGGAGGAGGAAGACAGGATCACCCTGTGCTGCCTTGCAATCTGCTTCTTCACTGGAGGGCAAGATCTTGGCTTTGCCCAGGTGCTCAATAGTGTTTCAGCATGATGGCCTAGTTGAAAGGAGGGAGGGGGAGGGGGAGAGGCTCCTGTATGAAGGACCACCATTAAGACATTCATCTTCACCTCATTGGTGGGCAGGCGGAGGTCGAAAGCTTATGCACTCCTAATAACAGTGGAAAAGAAGGTTCTGCAGCCACATTAGGAAAAGTTGATTGAAGGCCAGTGCCAGACGATGTAACTGGCCACCGACGTCCTAAAGGTGTATATGGGAACTAGCATGTCGTCATCATCATCAGCATACAAATTAAATTGCTGTGGAGGCAACCCTAGGTCAAAGTGTGGGTATATGCAAGATTGGTGCAATGTCAACAGAAGTCACTTCGGGTTCGCTTCAGATTTTGACAGAACTACTGGCACTGTCGCAGTCGCCTGGGGCTAAAACAGCAGCGCTGGGGGAGAGGTTGTTATTGGTGTTGGCACTGAAGCCAAGGCTGACTTTGGTGTGAGGTCAAGTGGCATGGTCAGTGCCTGGCACAGATCAGTCTGCAGTAGTCAAGCAACCTCTGATCCTTGGGTCCCAAAGGCGTGCCCAGAGGGATACCGTTGGTTAATGGAAGTTCGATCCATAGCCTCCTTTAATTTGCTGCGCATCACCAGGGCCATAAGCCTGAATTGGAAGGAGTGCTGGAATCTGTTCTGAAGTGGGAGACAGAGTTGGTGGCATGTAAGGAACCAGAGGCGTTGCACAACTCCTAACGGTTAGGAGTAGTGGGACATAGGGAACAGTGCTTAGACTTTTTGTGTCTCTTTGATTTTTTTTTTTTTTTAACTTACCTGTAGATGATTGAGGACTAGCCTTCCCAAAATTGCCTTCGGAACGAGTTCCCGTCCTTGTCCGTAACCTGGCCTCATGCTCTTGGAATGCCTTCGAATTCATCTATACACAATTGTCGCATGATGCGGAGCCATCCTTGGAGCCCAGAAACCAAAGACAGACTTTGTGATGATCCAGCAACAACATCAACAGGTGGCAGTCCTTGCTCAGTTTAAACCCAGCACTTTAAGCAGGGTCATGTCCCTTGCGCAAATGTTGAAAGAAAATTCTGTCAACTTGAAGGAGTGCTCTCTGGATCTGCGTGGGAAGGAAGGAACTGACTTCAGTGTACAGAGGAAGCGGTTATGCAGGTGTGGGGACGTCAGATCCAGGGCAGGACAGACCAGACGTGGAGCAGCAAATGCCCCCTACCGACATGCAAGGGAAATGCTGAGAAAAAGAAAAGCAGAAAGGAACATGAAAGCAATCCTTCAACGGTTATCAGCCGTGAAAGACCTAACTCAACATAGATCTTTTTTAAAGTGAAATGGTAGACCTCCGGCAAACCTTCAAAGTCATATTAGTAGTAATAGAGGCCAGAAGAAGCAAGATGGAAGATGAGAAAAATGAAATGAAGAAATAGATTTTAACTAACAAAGAAAGGTGTTCTCGGAAGAGAAATTACTAAAAGCGAGGACGGAAACATAAAATGAAATTTAAGAATTTTCAACCTTTGAGGATTCTGAAGGGGGCAAAATCCTATGCAGAATTTCTAGGAAACTGTATCCCTAACATGCTAAACATTAACTTCCTGAAATACTTCAAATTAGAGAAAATACACAGGATCCCAACAAAGACTGTAGGGACACAGACTACCATGGCCCACAATATTCAAGTTTCTATAAACCAATGAGGAAAGTATGTGGAACAGTGCTAAAACAGGGATAGAGCAATGGAGACTGTCACTAAGTGGAGCGGTTGTGGGAGTCTAACAGTGACTTGAAACATGACCTAAGTAAAGACAGCAACATCTTCTCACAGTTTCACATCAAAGTCACAAATTGCTTTTGGATGTACTATGGTGTATTTGTCACATGACTTCAAGCTGTTGCCAGAGATCAGGTACCAAAGGCACACCTTATGCAGGTCACTCACCAACTTCTGTTTCCTACAGTCACAACAGGGCTTAAATATGGTTTTCAGTTGGGACATCCTTCCCATGCATACTGTACAAGAGTCGTTGGAAGACCGACAAATGTGGAAACTGAGCTCTAGATATACGTCAGAAGGCCTGGAAAGAAAGGAACCGACATCAAGGCACATGGATGTCACAATTATACAAGTCTCCGCAGTATGGAGCCAGCATGAAGCTGCAAAATACCACCCATCAGCACGCAGAATCACTGCTGGAAAATTATTTTGATCCGGACTGGCGCCTGGGGGATATTCTAAGGTGAGAAATCTGCAGTTAGAAGTATCTAGAAGAATAAAAAAAAACTCCTGGATAAATTGAACCACCCTGCTCATACTTTCTTTGCTAAATAGAGACTTGCCTGCAAAACCATTAGATTATTTGGACGTGTCATGGAAAAGACCAAAAGTTATCTAAGAAAGCAACTATGGCTATGACTCTGGGGGCAAAGTTGGCCTTGAACAAAATCTTGCGACCCTTGTGATTGAGAATACATAAATCTGATATAAGTGCAGAAATTGAACAAATTATCTTTAACCTACATACAAAACCAATGATCCGAGTAGGTGGAGTACATAGCTTTCAATCAGATACATTTGCATACGCACAGGGTAAAAAAAAGGGATGTCCCCCCCTCACTACTCCTGTTTCTAAGGAATCAAACCACTTCTAGCAGCAATACATTCAAACTCAAATATGAAAGGAATACTATTTGCCACTTGGAATCCAAAGGTAGCGGCTTACGCAGACAATGTCATAATATTATGGCACATGCAGAGATGGCAATCCCTGAAATTCTTACTACAAAAAGGACTATGCATAAATCTGGAGCTACTAAACTGAGCAAACCTAAGTATTTCTCCAAATGATTCATTCATCAGGCAAATAATCGCTGGCTTAAAACAGCAAAATAAGCACTTAGAATACATAGAAATTTGGTGCTGCAGCGAACAAAAATAATATAGAAATTTCAAGCAAAAAACTCTTATTACAAGATATGTAAGAACGTAACTTGGGGAGGCAGAATTGTATCCATCAAAATGAGGGGTCTACCAACATGTGAATTTTATCAAAGGGATGTTCTCTTAAAACATTTTAAACATCTTATTTAAAACACTTGAAAAACCTCACAAATTGTAAACAGCTAGGATCCCACTGTCTAAACCTAGGCTCAATAAGATTCTAGGGGGCATCAACCTACCAGACTTCCACAAATATCAATTCGCTTTTCTGTTTAGACCAGAAATACATTAATTCTGAGCTAACTTCAACTCAACACTACTATAGCTACAAACACTAATGCCAATCTTCGTTTTACCCATGAAAATAATAAACGTCTTTCAACCCAAAAACGTAGTTAGGGGATGAAAACGTATTTTTAAATAAAGGTTACTGCAAATTTGTGAATTATGCCCCAGGGCTCCCATTTCCTGGGGCCAAATCAGTTTTTTTTTTTTTTACCTATGGTAATGGTGTGCGAATTACAGGCCCAGGGACCCCATCCCCCAGGGCTAGAGTTTGGTTCCCACAGGGAGAAGTCTACAGTTTGTTTGACCAGACCTGGTTTGTGTTCAACTACGTGGTTGATCCTTCACCCCCTTTAGCACCCTCCACCACAAAAATAGTGAACGAGGTGTATGAGAGGAGGGTTTAAATCCTCATCATCCTTAGCGATCCCTAAAGCCATGCTGACATGCACATAAATAACAATGGCCGGGTGTACGTGGCATAGCTTCATGCCAGTCTTCGTGGTGCCGCGCTTTCTCCGCCCGGCCTAGACCTTTCTTTTCAGCACAAAGGGCCATGTTTACCTCCAGCTGCTTCTAATGGAAATGGGCCCAGCAGGCATTTGTCGTCGTGGGAATTGATTGGTTTCATTGCCGCTGAACAGAGCAATAACTTTCTACGTCACTCAGAGCTGTTACTCCCAAACCCCAGGATACCCAGGCCGTGCTGGACTGTGTGCTGAGGTGGGCGGGAGCACAACGGGAGGGGTGGGGGTAAAGAAGGCACCACAGCAAGTCATGTCTGCAATAAGAGAAACTGAATAAAGAAAATAGTGCTCACAGTCTGAATAACACTTACAATGTAACAACCGAAGCAAAAGGGCCAGTCACCATGGAAGGTGACAAATGAAGAAGAGGCGAACTAAGGAGGGACTAACAAGCCTATTTTCGAAACAGAAGCCAGCATTTAAGACAGACAATGACACAAGCCACTGGCAAATATGGGCAGAGTGTGGGCAGGGCTTCTATTCACTACTCCACCACCACAAGTCTCGCAGAGCAGCGCATACGCGCTGGCTCAGGCTCGACTAAAAATAGGTTATGTCACACTAAAATGCCATAAATGTGTAGAAAGGATTGTCACTTACCCTGTAAGCATCTGTTCTTGGCATGTAGTGCTATAGATTCACATGCTTTGCATAAGCCAGCCATCTAGTGTTGGGCTCGGATGATTACAAGTTGTTTTTGTTCCAAGAAGCTTTTCCGAGTCACGAGGCTCTGCGGCGACTCCTCTTGGTAATACTGCACATGGTCATCGACGCAATCTTCAGATTGATTTGCTGTGGTTAGGTGAGAATGTAAGAATGCTGTATATACAAGCTATAGATGTCCATTCGTAAATGTGAACTAAAGTGTATCAACGGCACCCTAGACAAGAATTATTGGGGAGCAGGGTTGCCGCATGTGAATCTACAGCCCTACGTGCCAAGAACAGATGCTGATAGGGTAAGTAACATAATCCCTTCGAGGCATGTGTGCTGTAGATGCACATGCTTTGCATAGACTGTAAAGCATCCCTCTCCCTAGGCAGTGGAGGTTGCAGTTGTTTGAAAAAGAGTTTTAAGTACTGCTTTACCAAAATTAGCTTGTTGGTCTGCAAATACATCCTCACAATAATGTTTTGTGAAAGTTTGTGGAGTAGACCATGTTGCTGCTTTACAAATATCAGCAATAGGAATATTCCCTAAGAAAGCCATGGAAGCTCTAATCTTTCGAGGGAGTGAGCTTTTGGGGTAACAGGTTTGTCGTTTAGCAAGTTTGGATGCATTTTACTATTCCTCTTAAATGCCCAATTTAGATATTGTCTTTGTCATATGAGCAGGGGGAAAGGCAACAAACAATGGTTTTGTCTTTCAGAATGATTTAGTTCTGTCAATGTAGTACATTAGTGCCCTTTTGACATCTAAAGTGTGTAATGCCTTGTCTGCAACTGTCTGGTTGCGGGAAAAAACAGGTAAGTCAATGGATTGATTGATATGAAAATTCAAAACCACCTTTGGTATGAAGTTTGGTTTAGTTCTAAGCACTGCTCTGTCACGATATATTTGAAAGAAAGGTTCCTCAAGAGTTAATGCCTGCATTTAACTGACCCTACTGAGAGAAGTAATAGCGATTAAAAAGGCAAGTTTCTATGAAAGGAACTGAAATTGATCGTATAGATGTGTATACCAACCCTGCATTTTGTAAATGCAATAGGTAAAAAATAATTGTTTGTACTTTTGCATGAAGAGGATTGACGTCTTGTTTGTGGCAAAACAGAAGAAAATGTTCCTATTTTGCTGCAATACATTGTCTGTGGTAGGTTTAAGAGCTTCTTTAAGAATGTTCATTAATTCTTGAGGTTAGGAATATGCTACTTACCAGTATGCATCTGTTCTTGGCATGTAGAGCTGAAGATCTATACACTGTGCATAGATCGCCATCTGGTGTTGGGCCCGGATGTTTGCAGTTTGTTTTTCCTCTTGGAAAGTCTTTGGGAGTCACGAGGTCGGTGACTCCTCCTCTGGTTAGTATTGCGCATGTGTTTCGGCTCCATCCTCAGATTGTTTTTCGCCAGCAGGGAAAGATGGAGCGTAGTGGTAACAGTAAAGAAACCCATGTGTATTGTATCTAAATAAGATAGAACGGATACAGGTAGCCGGGGAGGTGGGTGGGCGTGTATAGATCTGCAGCTCTACATGCCAAGAACAGATGCATACAGATGCATACTGGTAAGTAGCATATTCCGTTCGAGGCATATGAGCTGCAGATTATACACTGTGCATAGATTATATAGCAGTACCCAACCCTAGCGGCGACCACCGGCATCCGTTGCAGTTGTCTGAAACAGTGTTTTTAGTACAGCTTGGCCCACACTAGCTTGTTGCTTGGTTTGCACATCTACACAATAATGTTTTGTGAAGGTGTGTGGTGTTGACCATGTCGCTGCTTTGCAGATGTCATCTAGTGGTATGTTCCCTAGGGAAAGCCATAGAAGCCCCTATCTTCCTTGTAGAGTGGGCTTTAGGGGGAACCGATAGCGTTCGTTTTGCTTTGTGGTAGCAAATTTGTATGCATTTTACAATCCACCTAGCTATCCCTGATTTGGAAATAGGGTTGCCTTTGTGTGGTGGGGAGAAGGAAACAAATAGCTGTTTGGTTTTCCTGAAAGGTTGTGTTCTCTGGATGTAGTAAAGTAAAGCCCTTTTGACATCCAGTGTGTGTAAGGCTCTTTCCGCAACTGTTTGGGGTTGCGAGAAAAAGACTGGTAATTCTACCGACTGGTTTAGAAGGAATGGAGAAATGACTTTGGGTAGAAATTTGGGATTGGTGCGGAGTACAACCTTGTTGTGATGCATCTGAAGAAAAGGTTCCTGTATAGTGAGTGTTTGTATTTCACTAACTCTTCTGCGTGAAGTTATGGCCACTAGAAAAGCTGTCTTCCATGTGAGGAATTGCAGCTCGCACTTATGTAATGGTTCGAAAGGGGGTCCCATTAACCGTGTGAGGACTATATTCAAGTTCCAAACAGGTGAGGGTGGCACTCTGGGTGGAATTACTCTTTTGAGGCCTTCCATAAAGGCTTTGATGGCAGGCACTTTGAAAAGTGAGAGGTGCTGCCTGTTTTGTAAATAGGCAGCAATTGCAGCAAGGTGTAACCGAATGGAGGTATATGCTAGGTTACACCTTTGTAAATGGAGTAAATAACATATAATGTGTTGTATGGATACATTTAAGGGATTGATTGTGTTGTTGTGGCAGTAAACAACAAATCTTTTCCACTTTGCTGCATAGCACGCCCTGGTAGTAGGGCGTCTAGCTTCCCTGATAATGTTCATGCAATCAGGGGGGAAGGTTAAGATAACCGAATTCTAGGACCTCAGGAGCCAGATTGCAAGGTTGAGTTGAGCTGGGTCCGGATGCCTGATCTCTCCATGGTTCTGGGTTAGGAGGCATGGTGAGAGGCGTAGCTTTTGGTGTGGTACTACTGAGAGTTCCAGCAGTGTGGTGTACCACGGTTGTCTGGCCCATGTTGGAGCTACTAGGATCAGAGTCAGGGAATGCTGCTGTAGCTTTCGCACCACTAATGGAATTAGTGGGAGAGGTGGAAAAGTGTATGCAAATTTGTTTGGCCAGTTCATCCATATCGCATTGCCTTCGGACAATGGGTGTGGGTATCTGGCGACGAAGCTTGGGCATTTTTTGTTTTCGTGGGTGGCGAATAGGTCTATGTGTGGATGCCCCCACTTCTGAAAGAACGGGTGAAGAACCTGTGGGTGAAGTTCCCACTCGTGGATTTGCTGTGTCTGTCTGCTCAGCAGATCTGCCACGGTGTTTTGTACTCCTGGGACGTGTTGGGCTAGGAGAAAAATCTTTTGTGGAATTGCCCATCTCCATGTGCTAACAGAGAGCTGTGGAGAGTGTGTGCCCCCCTGTTTTTGAATGTAGTACATGGCAGTCATGTTGTCTGTGCGAATGAGGACTGCCTTGCCTGAAATCTGCGCCTGGAAGGATTTTAGGGCAAGGAAGATCGCCAGTAACTCCAGATGGTTTATGTGGAGTAACTTCTGTTGCGGCGTCCATGTGCCCTGTGCTGTGAGATGTAACAGATGAGCTCCCCAGCCGGAGAGCGATGCGTCTGTTGTCAGGATTATTTGTGGAACCGGGTCCAGGAACGGTCGACCTCTGGAAAGGTTTGTGGTGTTCCACCACTGCAGAGAGCGATGGGTGCGACCGTCTACCAACACCAGATCTGTCAGTTGTCCCTGGGCCTGGTTCCACTGGCGTGCCAAGCACTCTTGGAGTGGGCGCATTTGGAGTTTTGCATGGGGCACTATAAAGATGCAAGAGGCCATCATCCCTATGAGCTGCATAAACACTCTTGCTGGGAGAGAGTGTTGGGATAGGAATTTTTGACGCAGTGCCTGTATTTTTGCAATCCTGGCAGGGTTGGGATAGGCTATGGCCTTTGAGGTGTCTATGGTGGCACCGAGATATTGTTTTGTGTGTGATGGTACCAGATGGGATTTTTGATGGTTCACCGTGAAGCCTAGCTGGTGAAGTAGTTGGAGTGTAGCGGCGGTATGTTGCACACATCGTTGGTAGGACGTGGCTTTTATCAGCCAATCGTCCAGATAGGGGAAGACGTGAATGTGCTGTCTTCTGAGGAGTGCAGCCACTACTGCCAGGCACTTGGTGAACACCCTTGGTGCTATTGTTACCCCGAACGGGAGCACCTTGAACTGGTAGTGTTGTCCGTCTACCACAAACCTGAGGTACTTTCTGTGAGATTGGTGTACTGGGATGTGAAAGTACGCGTCTTTCAAGTCCAGAGTGGTGAGAAAGTCGTTCTGGGAGAGGAGTGGAAGAACCTGTTGGAGGGTTACCATGTGAAAATGGTCCGAATGAATGTAAGTGTTTAGAGGTCTGAGATCTAAGATAGGTCGTAGGGTCTCGTCTGTCTTTGGAATTAGAAAGTACAGGGAGTAGACCCCAAAATTTCGCTGATTTATGGGGACCTGCTCTATTGCTCCTTTTTGCAGGAGGGAGATCACCTCCTGTGTCAGTAGCGCAGTATGTTCTTGCGACATTGGGCGGTGCCTGGGTGGAATGTTGGGGGGTGTAGATGTTAATTCTAGGCAATACCCTGACTGAATAATTTGTGTCACCCATCTGTCTGAGGTGATTGTCTCCCAGACGTGAAGTAAATGTCGTAGTCTTCCTCCGACCGGAGTGGAATGGTCTGGAGGGAGCGGGGGAAAGTCATTGGGCAGGAGGTGTGGCAGAGCGGGCGGTATTTGTTTTGCCTCTGCCCTTATTATTATTGCCTCTGTATCCGCCTCTTTGATAACCCTTTGTGAAGGTAGACTGAGGAGGGGATTTATAGGACGTGGATGCACTGTCCGATGAGTAGCCTCTGCCCGTGCCCCGAAAGGAAGAACGGCGAAAGGAGCGCCTGGGAGTCTGTGTTTGTAGGGCTCCCATAGATTGCCGTGTCTGTATCCTTTTTCATTTTTTCCAGGGCTTCATCTACTTTAGGGCCAAATAGATGATCTGGGTCGAATGGGTGATTTAGTATAGAGGCTTGAACCTCTGGTTTAAACCCTGAAACCCTGAGCCAGGCATGGCGACAGAGAAGGACACTGGTGTTTATGGCCCTGGAGGCTGTATCTGCCGCATCTAGGGCACATCGTATCGAGGTATTGGTTATTGTTTTTCCCTCTTGAATAAGTTCATTAGCCCTAGTCTTGTACTTTTCAGGGAGCTGGTGCATGATGGTCTCTAGCTCATCATAGTGCGCCCTGTCGTATCGGGCCAACAGTGCTTGCGTATTGGCAATACGCCATATATTGGCCGCTTGTGACGCAGTGCGCTTCCCTGACGCATCTAGGAGCTTGAACTCTTTGTCAGGTGGGGGCGCCTCGCCTGACGCCTAAGAGTTTGAGCGCTTCCTGGCTGTAGATACCACTAGGGAATCTAATGGTGCAGGGCCCTTAATGTAAGAAGGGTCTGTAGGGGCGGCTTTGTACTTCTTTTCTATCCGAGGGTTTAGGACCCTGGCCCTGACTGGGTCTTTAAAAACCTCAGGGGCATGTTTAATTACGCCCTTTAACATAGATAGAATGGCAGTGGACCTATGTGTATCATCAAAGGTGTCTAGGAGGAAGTCCTCCTCCACTGGGTCGGTATGTAACTCCACCCCGTGGTAGTGTGCCGCCCGTTGTAACAAGTGGTGAAAACCCAAGGAATCTTCAGGAGGGGATGGCCTAGACGGATAAAGGTCATCCTGTGGGACATCTGGGATGTCCGGATTGTTATAATCATCCCATGGGCCTGGGGATCCAGTAGGGGTGGGATCTTGTGGCACATCTGCTGGATCATAGTAAGGGTCCCCCAAATCGTCTGGGACAGGAGACAAGGTGGGGGAACGATGAGGTGGAGGGGGTGGAGAGGGTGGAGGAGGTAAAGGAGGTGGGGAAGGCACCCTGAAAGGAGAGGTAGCAATGTCCTTTCTCTTTGGAGGTGGAAGTGGAGCCGGCTTGTCCAAGTGTCTCTTTTTTGAAGACCATGTCAAGTGTCCGGTCCTTGGATCCTTGGTGAGGGTTTTCTGCAAAGGATCCGGTGTGAAGAGCTCCTGTGACACTTCGGTCGGCGCCGAAGGTTTCGGGGCCGACGGCTTCTTAGGTTTGTCGAAGCCGTGCTTCCTGGGAACCTCCGGTTTTTTGGTCGGTGCCGAAGGGGGTCTCGGCACGGGAGTATTGGTGCCGAGGGTCTTGTGATGTTTGGGTCGGCGCCGGAGCAGGTTTCGGCACCGAAGACTTCGGTGCTGGGTTCGGTGTGGAGGTGGAGGCCGATTTTTTCTTCGGTGCCGAAGGGTGTTTGTTGGCACCGGTGGCCGGCTTGCTCGAACCCGAGCTGCCGGAAGGCTGAGAAGGCTTCTTTACCGGGCCCGAAGGTTGGGTGTGAGAAGCAGTGTCCTTGGTCTTGCCTAGGCCCGGAGGCGAAGGTGCGACCGAAGCCTTCGACCACCGGAATCGAAGAAGTGCCGAAGAGAAGATGAATAAGATGATTTATGTCTTTGAAGATGCTCGATTAGCGAGGATTTGTGCGTCGATCGGTGAACTGGGAAGTTCGGAACCGGAGCGCGAAGTTTTACATACGAGCCCGATGGCGGAAAAAAACAATCTGAGGATGGAGCCGAAGCCCATGCGCAATACTAACCAGAGGAGGAGTCACCGACCTCGTGACTCCCAAAGACTTGCCAAGAGGAAAAACAAACTGCAAACATCCGGGCCCAACACCAGATGGCGATCTATGCACAGTGTATAATCTGCAGCTCATATGCCTCGAACATTTAAGTATCCACATTCTAAGATTTCATGAGCCAAATTGAAAGATTAATTTCCTTGGGATTAGGATGTCTTGGTGTTCGTGGTTCTGAGTCAGAAGGTCCTAGTCGAGGGGAATCTTCTTGTGTGGGACTAGAGACAGTTTGAGGAGTGCTGAGAACCAACGGTGTCGAGCCCATGTTGGAGCTAATAGTATCATAACGAGAGAGGTTTGTCTGAGTTGACTGACCACTAATGTAAGTAGTGAGAGGGGTTGAAAAGAGTATGCAAATATCCCTGACCAGTTCATCCATAGAGCATTGCCCGTGGATTGATGGTGTGGATACTGCTTGCAAAGTGTGGGCATTTTGCGTTTTCTTTTGTTGCAAATTGGTCTTTTTCTGGAAACCCCCCACTTGTGAAAGTTTGGTTGAGGAAACTTGGGGTGAATTTCCCATTTGTGGACTTGTTGAATCCTGCTCAGAAAGTACGATATTTGATTGCTTGTTCCTGGGGCATGTTCTGCTAGCAAGTGAATGTTATGGTGTATTGCTAACCTCCTTTTTTTCTGTGCCAAGTGAGATAATTGGAGTGTGTGTGTTCCCCCCATTTTAGTAAATAAGACATAGTTGTCATATTGTCCGTTTGAATTAGGAAAAGATTTCATTTTGTAGAGGAGATGGGAATGCTTTGATTGCTAAATAAACAGCTTGCAGCTCTAGGTGATGGATATGGAGAATCTGGTGTTTGAAATCTCATACTCCCTAAATAGTAAGGTTGTTGAGATGTGCTCCCCAACCGGTTAGGTATGCAACTGTTAGAATCATTTTTGGAACTGGGTCTTGAAACGGCCGCCCATTGGATACATTTTGCAGAGAATTGTGTGTGTGGCTGTCACATCAGATTGTGAAGCTGACCCAGTGATGGAGTCCATTATGAGGAGAGACATTGTTGTAGAGGTCTCATATTTAGTCTGGCATGTGGGACTATGTAAATACAGGATGCCATTATGCCTAGAAGTCTGAGAAATGTTTTTGCTGGAATGTGACTTTAAAACTGTTGAATTCATGTTAGTATGTTGTGTATTCCATCTGTGTTTGGGTATGCTAGCACTAAGTGTGTGTTGAGCATGGTCCCTAGGTACGACTGAGTAGCGGCTGGTTGTAGATGAGACTTTTGTAGGTTGATGGTGAACCCTAGTTGATGTAGCAAATTTGGGGCTTTTGGAGGGTTTATTTTGCAAAGATTGAAGTTGTTTGCTTTGATTAGCCAGTCGTCTAGATATGGGAAAGACATTAATAATTTGTCTGCGCAGATGTGCTGCTACCACTGCTAGACATTTTGTGAATACTCTTCATGCAGTGGTAATCCCAAAGGGAAGAACTTTTAACAGATAATGTTTCCCTTGAAATAGAAATCTGAGGTATTTCCTGTGTGCAGGATGAATTAGTATATGGAAATAGGCGTCTTTCAGATCTAAAGCCGCCATGAAGTCCCCTTTTTGTAATAACCGAATGATCTCTTGGAGAGTGGCCATATTGAAGTGTTCAGTTATGATACAATGATTTAATGGTCTGAGATCAAAAATGGGCCTCATGGATCCATCTTTTTGGGGGATAAGGAAGTATAGTGAATATACTCCTGTTCCCTGAAATTGTTGTGGAACTGGTTCTATTGCTCACTTGTGCAACAGAGCTGTAGTCTCTTGTTGCAGAAGGATCGGATGTTGTGTAGTTAGTGTTTGCGAGGTGGGTTATTGGAGGAGCGGTCATGAGCTCCAGATAATAACCATGTTGGATAATGTCCAAGACCCACTGGTTTGTTGTGATTGATTTCCAATTGTTGAGAAACTGTTAAAGACGGCCCAACAGGTGTTGGGTGTACTAGGGGAATGGCAAGGAAGTCACTGCTTGTTATTGGCATTTGAGGAATAGGTATTGTTTCCGCTGCCTCTTCTTTTAAAATGGTTTCCTGTATAAGAACCTCTGTAGACGGTTCTAGATGTAGAGGTTTGTCCCTGATTTTTGTATTGCGACTCGGAGGTATCTGTGGTAGCTGTTTTTGTCCCTGGTTAGTAATTGGGCATACGAAAAGGACCACGGTCCATGTTCGTTTGTAGAGCTCCCATTTGCTACCTCAGTGTCCTTTATTTTTTCAAGGGCTGAGTCCACTTGAGGTCCAAAAAGATGTTCTTTTTCGAAGGGGAGATTTAGTATGGCATGCTGTACTTCAGGCTTAAATCCAGACACCCTTAAGCATTTGTGCCTGCGTAACAGGATACGATTGTTTATACCCCTAGCCGCAGTGTCGGCTGCATCCAGTGCACATTTAAAACAATTGTTGGTAATAAGTTTACCTTCATTTACTATTTCTGGATCCCTTTTTCTATGCTCCTCTGGGAGGTGTTGGTGGAGCCCCTCTAGTTCGTTCCAGTGGGCCCTGTCATACCTTGGTAACAAAGCCTGGCCATTGACTATATGCCAATAATTAGCGGCTTGTACCGAAACGCGTTTACCAGAGGCATTGATGAGCTTGGACCATTTCTGGAAGTGGTGCATCTCCAGTTTGGGAGTTAGCTCTTTTTCTTGAGTTTGACACCACTAGAGAGTCCGGGGTTAGTTGAACTTTAAAGAAATGGGGTCTGATGGTGCTGCTTTGTACTATGTTAATGCGAGGAGCAATTATTCTTGCTTTGACTGGTTCTTTAAAAATTGCGCCCAAACGACGTGTCATACCTTTGAGTAACAGTAAATATTGTGCCCCTCTCTGTGCATTAGACAAAGTCTCAAACAGAAAATCCTCCTCTATGGAGTCTTTATATAGAGGAACCTGATGGAATGTGGGTGAGCGTGTGATTAGGTCCTGATAAGCAGAGGCATCATCAGGTGGTGATGGCCGAGTGGTATAGACGTCCGGGTCGGCTTGAGGCTCAATATCAATCATATCAAACAAAAGAAGGGGACTAGGTGCGCTTATAGGTCCAGCATACTTGCCCCTGGGTATCTGTTTAACAAAAAAGGTCTGCAGTTGCTAAAGGATGTATAACGTAAAAGGAGGACTGGTTGGTATAGGTTAATGGCCAAAAAGGGGGAAAGGAGTCTCCAACTTTAAGAACTAGGACCCTCACATACCCAGCTGGGCATCCTTCATCATCGGGCATGCTCCACGTCAGGTCGACACTGCAATGCCTGACGGGTATCCTATGAGGGGCTCTTTGTCAGAGAACTTTATTCCCAATGCCGTAAGGGGTGATGCAGGTATAGGGCCTTATGGTGTAGAGGAGCGTAAAAAGTGTGGGTGCAAAATGGAGGTGTAAATGTTAAAATGGGAGAAAGTGATACTCAAAATGTATTTTCATCAGTGAGTCCACTAATCTCAGTTAAAAACAATAGTGGCACTCTACTGATGTTATGTTTAGTAGTGGCTAGAGTTTAGACGTCAACATGATTCTTGCCTAGGTTGTTGTAGGATCAATTGGCAATTCTTCAGGACCAAAAGTAAATAAACTACCTACACAGTGGTTGGTCTCCTTAATTAGTATCCAGGGTAGACCAAACACACGATTAACTTAAGAGTGATATTAGACCAACCCCGTTTGGGCGGATCACCAGCAGCATCGAATGCTGGTAGAGGGGACGTTAAAGTATGTCTAACGTCGGTGAAGCAGCGGCTCATTAGCCAGTCAACATACCCTCACTCCACCATTTTGGCAGAGTGGTAGAGTGAGGGTAGGTCGACCGGCTAATGAGCTGCTGCTTAACCAACGTTAGACATACTTTAACGTTTTCACTTGTGGTCCTGAAGAATTGCCAACTGATCTTACAACCTAGGCAAGAAAAAAGTTGACCTCTAAACTCTAGCCGCTACTGAACATAACAGTAGAGAGCCACTATTATCGTTTTTAACTGAGATTAGTGGACTCACCGATTAAAATAAATTTTGAGTACCACTATATCCCATTTTAGTATTTTCACCTCCACTTTGCACAATACAGTCGAAAGATATAACAAGCATTTGCAATGCAATAGGTCTCGCATTTACGCAAGATTAAGCTATTGGCATTGTAAATGACAATGCCTTTTTTTTATATTTTAAAAACGAAAACAAAAATAAAAAGCATTGTTATTTGCAATGTCAATAGCTCAAACTCCTGTAAAAGCGAGACCTATTGCATTGCAAATGCTTGTTTTATTGTGGTGATTGGCATTCTTGGTTGGTTATGATCTCTTGTGTAAAGCATGGAATGGAAAAGGTTATTTCTCTTCCAACTGTAGGGGAGACAAAATCAGAACTCCTGTTGCATTATGCAGCGTGGCTAGTGCGGTAAATTCCACGTGGTGGCAGGCCTAACAGTACCACACTGCTGCTAGCAGTGGAAGTTCTGCTAGGTGTGTTGGAGTGCCTGCTGTGCTCTGAACTATGGAATCATGTCATGCTCCATGGATCCATGCTACCACTCTGCTGCCAGAGCAGAATTTGTTTAGGAAATCCCTTTCTACTGGCTTATTCTGAAGCAGTAACATTTATGCCACATCAGCGTACAGTTTGTTACTACTTCTATGTTATGCAATGTGCCCACACTGGTTAGCCACTTAAAAGATGTCATAGCGCTCTCATGTCCTAAGGGGCCCAATTTAAGCTTAAATAAAACTTTATAAATGAAATGAATAAATGATATAATGCAACGCAAACCATGTGAGTAAAATGTCTTGCATTGGTATTCACACATCGTATACAGTTCAGAAGAAAACACAATCGCCTCTGTTTTCATGCTACCTTTAAACGCCTCCAGAGGAGGAAAGCTTGCACATGAAACTACCTTGTTTTACTAAGCCTGGTTTCTCTCCGCCATGCCCCCCTCAGCCCCTGCCCCACACTCCCACTCACCCTGGTGCAGAGCTTCAACATTATGTCACGAGAGCAGGAAACAGCCTTTGTGGTCAGACATAAAAACACTGTGTGCTTATTCATACACAGGAGGTATTTTTACATCGGTTGGCATTAAAGACACGCAGGGCACTAAATCAGAGCCGCGGCGACGGGATTGTCATCACATTAAAAACAAGCGCGCAGGTGGGAGCGTGTGAGCAGGCGGTGGGAGCGTGTGAGAGAGGAGACACCATGCACGTGCATATCGCCTGTCCGTGCGCGCACATGGTTTGTCTCCCTTCCGAACAAAACCGACAACAATAGTCTCGCCAAGGCGAAAGCAGCGCATGTGCTGCATTCGCTAGGCGAGAGCTAAAAAGACCAAACGGAGTCCAAAGGAGTTTTGAACCGGAGCACAAGATACTACATCCGAACCCCTCAGCGGAAAATAACAATCTGAAGCTGGCGTCAATGACCATGCACAGTAACAGTAAGAGGAGGAGTCACACAGCCTTGTGACTCAAAGAAAACTTTTTGGAACAAAAAGAACTTGTAATCATCTGAGCCCAAAACTAGATGGCGGGCTTATGCAAAGCATGTGTATCTACAGCACACATGCTTCCATCATGTTGGTTTTCTGACAAAACTCTTCCTGTTCCTGAAATCTGGGAAGATGGTGATTTTAGCACCGCAAACCCTTTCTTGATACCATTTGCCGGGAGAAATAAAATACACGCCACTTTCTACTGCAGCACTTTTTTCCCCATTTTTCCCCCCAAAACTAAATTTAGCTGTATTTTGACAAATTTCTTAGTCCCCTCAAGGGGAATCCACAAACGCTGGGTACCTTTAGAATCCAGAGGATGTTGGGGGGAAAAAAGGACGCAAAAATGGCGTGGATACCTTATGAAGAAATAAAGTTGTGGTGTTAAGCACAAACTACCCCAAATAGTTAAAAAACAAAAGGGCTCAGTACTGGGGGAGGGGCAGCAGTTAAGGGGTTAACTAAGCAGCCCCCAATATCCTATTCAGCGCTTGCAGCTATTTAAAAATGCCACAGGCTGACTCATTCTCAAAATTCATGAGATCTTCCACCACAGTCCATCTGGGTGCACTACACTGGCTTCCAGGACTATGCTCAAAGCCATCTAAGTTACTCCCCAAGTTCTACATAACATGAGTCCACTTTCATATAAGTAAGAAATGTACACTGGACTTGCCTACCCACACCCTCTGCTCTGGTTCACTTTGCCCTTTAGATCAAACTATCTAAACAAGGAGAGAAATCTTTTTTTAATTTGTCAGCTACACTTTGCAATTCTCTTCCATTATATATTTTAAACAATTCACTCTACAGTTATTTAGGAAAAGACTTTCAAATGTCAACTGCCTTAAAGTATCTTCTGCCCGAACTCCCTAGATTTGATTTAAGTCTGGCAGCACCAATATGTCCTTTTGGTAGTAGGTGTGCCACATAAATATCACGTCATTCATGGTGTTGAGACATGAACAGTACAGCTATTGGAGGTGCTAACTGAAAAGAAGACATGATTAAAATCTGACAAAAGGAAGGAATATGTGAACAAAAACAAGTGGTTGTCCAGAAGGATGCAGTTAACAAGTAAGCGTGGAAATGGCAACTGGCAACAAAACTTAATTTAGAGCAGCTTCGGCCACACAAATAAGAACGGCAAAGGGAACTAGAACTGGCACAACCAATAGGTTATTCTAAGTTAGATCTATTGTCTTTGTCGATCAGTGCGGTCTTGGGCTCAAATACCAGTGAAACCGGCTGCAGGAAGTGTTAAAAAAACAGCCTCTTGCAACACCAGTCAAGCAGAACGGCACAGAGGAAGCTGGCCGCTGTAACGGTTTTCTTTATCATTTATGATTTTGGAGTGGGTGACAGGTGGTGAAGGGAATCCCGTGAGTATTCAGAAATGCAGACATTGTTGCCTTTCAAACCTGGCCTTATTTGTTTACGTGATCTGAATACAGGGTCTTTTGGGTGCCGTAGCTGCTGCCACAGTGTTATTCTTTCTGGCGAGAAAAGGCCTCCACGCATTGCTTGGTTCCATTTAAAGCCTTTTCTGTCTTATTCAGCAATAAAAGTTGTTGTCTGCACACACAGTGCTTGGCATTATTATGGTTTTGAGTTTGCACCGCTTCTTCAGTTTTCGTGTTTTTTAACCAATGTCTAATTAGGCCTTTTGCTCCCTCATATAAACTAAGCCCTTGACTTTGAATTGTTAGCCAGGGTGAAAATGGCCGGTAAAAAGCTCACTGCGGACACTAAAGGACCACAATGGGTCACACCTTTGGCAGAGGCGTCAGGACGCAACCTTCAGTAATTTAGTTACTACGTTCAAGACGCGCTAAGTATTAGTTGCAGCAGAAAAGGGGTTAGGATTTAGGCCTTATTCCGATCCCTCTTACTGCATTTCCATGTAACGTCTGGTGTTAGCCTCTGTTTGCAACTGAAAGTCGCAGGGGTCCCTCTTGCATCAAATATAGCTATACATCAGCTCCGCCAGCATAAACCGTTCTCTGGACACACAAATTAATAAAACAAGTCAGAACTTCAGGACATGAAAATGTGACCGCTAACATTTTATCAACAAGCATTTGCAATAGTTAGAGTTATTGGCATTGTGAATGACAATGTCTTACCTGTGTTTTGGTTTGGAGTGGGCATATGCGGTTTGGAATGGAATTATGTGGGTTGAATTGGAATTGTTAATTGTGGAATTGTGTGGTGAGCAGTGCATTTGCGTAGTGGAATTAAGTGACATGGTAAATAGATAGGGGTGAGATCTGCATAACAGAAAGGAAGATCGAGAGAGAGAGAGAGAGAGGTAGTTTCTGCACGAGTGGTTAATGAACTCTAGATAGAGGTGGTGCCAGTGCTTAATTTGTAAAATATGAAGTGCAGGTGCTCAAATGTTTGTCGGAGGCCACACCTACTTATCTCTGGCTCCACCCACTTCCTCCACTGGCTCCACCCACTTACTATATTAACTCCACCCACATCTTCAACTGGCACTGCTAAAAGTCCGGAAAAGCGCAAATTCAGAATTTAAAACATAACAGCATTGTTAGGGGCTCTCTCCAGTAAGAATTGAATTCTACCCAAATGAACCCTTTTTTGCAAGATTAGGATAATGAAAGATTGGGCAATAAAAACATATAGCTGTAATATATAACTTGCAGTTTCCTTACAGCTCTTTGATGACAGTTAATAGCTTGCTGTTCTATATTAGAATTTAACTTACAAACTGCAAGTAACAAAAGGACCTCTCTGACAGAAGCAGTAACACACTGACCTATTTTACATTATATGCACGTTTTGATCTGCATGGTAAACGTTCTTTGCAGCAGGCACATTAACCCTCTGTACTACCTTACAAGCAGTCAAAACTTCCCCTAGACAAAACTCCTGTCTCTCTCCAGGAAGAGGATTAATCACCAGAATTATCTTGGCATTTTAATTGATGCCTGAGATTACTGGAGGCCAGGAACTCCACAGTAAGTGCTTTTAAAAACAAGAATTTAATGGCAAACTGACGCCCCCACAGTGTTACATGAAATAAAGAAACAGAGCTTGGCTGAGGGATCTGTGTTACATGGAGGAATGAAACAGAGATTGAAAGAGTGAAACAGAGGTGGGTGAGGGGGAGCTGAGTACATTGAATAACAAAACAGAGCTTGGCTGAGGGATGTGTGTGACATGGAAGAGTGAAACAGAGCTTGGGTGAGGGGTCTATGTTACAAGGAAAAGTTAAAGAGAGCTTAGGTGAGGGAGCTGTATTACAAGGACCAGTGAAACAAAGGTTAAGCATGGGTCCTTGTTTCAAGGAAGACAAACAGAACTTGGGTGAGGGATTTGTCTTACATGGAAGAGTGAAAAGAGATTGGGTGAGAGAGATCTGTGTTACATGGAGTAAAGCAAAGTTGACAGATTTGTAATTAATTTAACAGAGAAAAAGCATGGCTCTGGATTAAAGGCTTTTGGAAATACATAATGGTGCAAAAACAAAGGCGAGGACTTGGGGGTCCTGGACACACATTGTATGATGACTCCATCGCCATCAGTAGTAAAAAAGTTGTGTGCACTTGTTGGCCCAGAAGCAGTGAAGGCAGAGTGTACCCTTGTCGAACCTGGAACATGGATTTATGAATGGAAGCACTGGTGTCTCATTCATGGACAGAACAAGTAATCCAGCAATCATTGCAAACTAACGGATGTGCTCTGTGGTGGGGGCTGAGGGGCGTGGTCGATTTTACCAGACACCAGCTGGGGAGGAGCTGTTACAGGCAACTTCAAGACAAGGATGATAGTCTACTCTTGTCATGTTGGTTTGCATATTATCAAAATAGCATGTTCCATGGCTCACCACTGAGCCAGAAAGGCCAAATGTAGACGGGCGCTCCAAGAGAATCTTTAGGAGAGAGATGATGGGAAAAGGCCTTGAATAAGCTGCATGCAGTAATTAGGGCGTTTCCCCATTGAGGATGATGTGCAGAAGCAGTTGAAGCTTATTTTCAAGAGTTAGAGCAGAGAGTAAAACGGCATTCACTTAGGGCAAGCATGGAGGCACAGGAGCAGCCATACTGCTGGAGAGAGTGGTGGACTGGCGAGGTAGGGGCTAGTCATGGCAGGAGGTCCTGGGGAAGTGAGTTGTGTGTTTCGACTAACCTTGGGCCTGGTGTGCCCGCAAAAGGACAGCTACTTATTGCTATGTGGGTAATAATTATGGTAGATGGGTGCCCTGCCCTGCACAAGTCAATAGGCTCCTGGCATGTGCCAGAGTGCGAGCTGTAAGAGCTTTGGGTGATTTCATGCACTGGCATGAAGGCCTTGGGTCCTTATGGCTTTGAGTAGGTGACCACCAGAATCGTGGGTGGCACCAAATGGTGGCAGGAGAGGTGGATACAGATGGCCTTCCTGACAGCCATTGTGGAGTGTGGTGTGGTGAAGAAAAGGTAAGGGAGTTGGAAGGTGACAAGTAAGTGATTGGTGTTTTGATGGGTATAGGTGGTAAACAGAGTTTCTGTAACAAGTCCAATGGTGGGTGGAAGCTTGAGAAAGGCTGATGGGTGCCCTGCAAAAGGCCTGATAGTGAAATGTAGCCAGGAAGGGTGAAGGTTCTTCACTCATGCTTTTTGAGTTGTTTGGTGCCCTCTCGGTCAATGGGAGGTGAGCTTGAAACCAGAAAAGGGGTGGATGCCAGGCGGAGAAAGGAGGGCAGGTCAGAATGCCACCTCAATAGGTCATCGCCATGGGAGACTATGACGCTGAAAGAAAAAGCCCTTTGACAGCTATGAAGATGGAAGTAGGGGGGGAAGGGGGCACTAGGTTGTCAGTTTATAGGTCTTAGGAGGTTATCGGGATAGTATCTTGAGCAAGGTGCCCAGGTTGGTGCAGGTATATACAGATGGAACAGCACACATTGATATAGGATGGCCAGTTGTAAAATTATTTCCAAATGGTGAATATTCCAGTCTCATACACGAGGGGGTCTAAACCTTTATTTTTAGTGCTGGGTTGGTTTAAAAGTATGCGGCAGTGGCTTGAAATGTATGTTGCTGGGCAAGGTTAGGCATAAAGGTTGCGTTTTCCGCTCTTCATGCTAATGGGAAACACAACGCTGTGGTTTTAAAAACAATGGACTTGAAAGATCGACCACTTCCTGCATGATTGACAGCTGAAGGGGTGGGGTGCTGGGCATTTTTCGGCTCCAGTTCAAGAGCTCTCTTCTGTGATACTGCAAAGATGTTTATGTCACAGGTAGATAGATGCATGAGCTAGGGACGACGTGCAGCCGACGAACTCGGGTTTCTGTGTCTGGACAGGGATGAAAGTGAGGTTCGCAATCAATTAAGTCGGAATTAAGTCGCTGTTTGGGTTGATTTTCATAAGAGTGGGAATGATTAGACAGGTGCAGTATTAGGACTTCAGGGCCTGCGTTGGATGGCATGAAAGGTCACACCAAGCTCACATAATGCGGGGATGCGGGGCATGACTTGTGTGGGGAGGATCTCTTTGCAAGCATATCAGAATGATTGTAGCAATATCAACCAGACGCAGTAGTAATTGTTTGTATCTGAAGTTAAGGAAACTGAACACAGTAAATTGGAATTTGGTGAAAGGTGGTCAACGGCAGATTGAAATGTAATTTTTCATGGTTAGCACTGCTGCAGGTAAAGTTAGTACCGGCCGCCCCCCGTACCCGTACGTCATCGTTACCTGTGGGCGTAGTTCGGGCGGCAGGGACTCGGGACACAACGACGACACACTGGCTTCGCCGGCGGGCCTGCACTACCTTTAATACCTGATTAGGCAAGAGTAGTACTAGCACTACTGGCCAGACTGCCGCCCGCCAGGCTAATCGATGCTGCCAGCTGCCCTCAACACACCACGGGCCGACTTGGCGTTGGCGATGACTCTCGTTGTGACGGTGGAAGGTGGTGTCATGCTGCTGCGCGCGCTGCGGTGGTTATGCTGGCGCGTGGCACTGGCAATGTGGAAAAAAAAATCTGCACAGTGCGCACGTTGCCGCAGCCGCACAGCCCCTACCCCATCCTGACCAAATCCAGCCCAAATCTCGGCCCGCCCACCTATCAGCAAGTTAGTGGAACTCGGGGCAGGCACCGGCAAAAATGACGGACGTGACGTCAGAACCACTGAGGCAGGGCCACCGGCCGGCGAAGCACGTTAACGCAGTGCGCGCGCCGCCCTCAACACATTTAAAATGTATTTAGAATGGACAGGAGGTAAATGGTAATGCAGGAATCTCTTCCTCTGGGGGACTCAGCTCAGGTCGGGAGAAGATCAAAACACGCCAGCTGCACACACTTTAGGTAAATAAATAGAAATGTGATGTGCGGGTGTCAGTCAGTGCCAGCCAGAGTCTAGACCCGGCCCAGTCAATTAAGTGCCGGTGCTAAGCACCGGAAAGCACCGGCTCAAATTAAGCACTGGGTGGTGCTCAGGTAGTGTGAGTGATACTGAGGTGGTGGTGAGTGATGCTTTGGTGGTGCTGTGCAGGTGCTCATGTGGTGGTGAGTGATGCGGAGCTGGTGCTGCGCTGGAGCTCAGGTGATGCTGTGCTGATGCGCAAGATGGCTTATAGGTCATGGGCAGCAGCCAAGGAGGATATGTTGTCCAGCTGGAGGGCATTGGCTAACATTTTCCAAACTCTCAGATATTTTGCTCTCTTACTGAGGGTTCGGACAGTGGTGCATAAAAGGCATCTTGGTGGAAAATTCGAACGTCGATTTGTGGCTTATGCCTTTAGCAGTGTATTTAGGGAGAGGAGTTGGCCTAACGGCTAAGGCGGTCGACCTTGGATCTGGAGAACTGGATTAGAGTTTCGGCAATGACGCTGAACATCCTGTGGTTCTGAGCAAATCACAATCTCCCCGTGCCTAACAAAAAAAAAAAAATGAATGTGTCCTTATGTAATGCAACTGGTGCTATGTAAAGCACTCTGATACCCAATTCGGGCCAAGTTTGCACTATATAAAACTGTAAAATAAAAAATAAACATTTTCATTAAAATCACCCAAGTTATATGGATTTCTTTCTACCACATACATTTCTAGTGCTATTGCATACCAACCTTGGTCTCCCTCGGCTTGCCCAACAATCAATAAAAGACAAACTACTGTTTCTTACTGTGCTTCTGGTTTATGCGGATGCCATCATGAGTCAAAGGTTATCCTTCAGAACGTAAAATCTATTTCAATAAATCCTAAATGTGGCAAACACAACATATGCTGCAAACATATAGCTAGTATTAAAATCCTTAATTGCAAATTTACCCAGCCGTTGTTTTCCAGATCATTATAATGCTTTAATTAGATTTATTTGATTGCAATACATTTATTTTCAAGCCCACAGTGGCGGTGGTGGTGACTGAGGATTTTGTATAGTGGTGATGAAGAGGCATTGCTATTGGTGGTTACTGGGGTAGCAGACTTGTGGACCTGTGTGTGACTACTTATTCACTTATTTTGTACCTTCACATTCTGGCATTTCTACCGCATAGGATCTGTCCACAGATACTTCCTACTATCAAGCACTTGGGCAATCTCACCTCCAAGAGGAAATCTTTGGGAACTTTTGGGATGTAAGAGAGCACTATCCTACTCATCACATTCAAGTAAATTAGTACGCTGATGTAAAATATGTATATATCATATCTGCAAGCTCAGATAACGGTAAATCCATATATATTATAGAGCCGCGTATGTCTTCGACAGGGTTATCCTTACTACTGGCTCAATTAATCTTTTTAGACTTTTTGCTAACAACAGCTTCTATGCACTGGCAGTGCTACTAATGTATAATCCTTTTAATCGAACAGATAAGTTTACTAAAATATGATAAGAAATAAAATGAGTGCACTGGGATATTGGCACTGGAGGCACTGTGGGTGCTGGGTTTGCTGACGAAAAGGGGCACAACACTTTCAGCGTGTGGCGACGGACACTGGCAGTGACTGAGGTGGTACTGTGATTTAATCTCCTAACACTAAGTGATTCTGAGAACTTTGTTGAGTGTTGCTGTGGCACTGGGGACAGTAGCACTGGAGGGTAATAAAAAACCCTATTTGTTATGTTGAAATTGGGCACTATTAGTGGAACTGAACGTCTGTAAGTGGCACCGTCAGCAGGGATGATGTCATAGGTGGGGGAATATGTGGCTGGAAGGAAAGACCTACTGAAATGCACACTTTGTAAAACCACAGGTATGTTGTGCTGCAATCACAGCTGCTAACTGGACATCCCATTTAAGATATAGCGCAGTCCTGGCTCCAAGGAAGACCGGAGCATTGTACAGACAACAGTTTATTGTAGCAGGATCGCCACACTATGTACACTTTAAATATAAGAGTAGAGAGCAAGCGGTGTGGTTGAGGTGTGATTAAGGTTGCGATGAGGGTGGGATTATTTAATAGGATCCGGCGAGAGATAAACATGTATAGTTGGTTTTTACTTAATTACATCGTACAATTACACATACCCGCAGGTACAGAGAGATGGAGCTATTATTAGGGTCCAATACATAAAAGTTTTACATTTAGCAACTAAAGCACTTTTTAAGGTTGTGTTCACTAGAATTGTATTTATTTTCAGAATATTTTGATGACCGAACCAAAATCCAAAAACCTGCACACCTTCTGTGACGTTTTAAACGTTACCATTTATTAATCATTTTGCGGTTTACTAAGGGAATTTCTGCTTCATGAGGAGACTCCGCTTTATAATAGCAGATATGCCACCAATCCCAAAGAAGAGAGACGTGACTCCCCTGAGAACTGGATTTTCCTAATAGACTCCCCTTCAGAAGAGTGGTACATTGAATTAGATTATCATCACTTGTTTTAGATAGCGCTGCATACTGCACTAGTAAAATTACTAAGCACTCTGAATAACAGGTGTTAACGTTATCCAATGTACTAGTCCTCCATTTCCCATCCTCAGAACGATGAAAGGCTGAGTTTGCCTTTCAGGGAATCGAACTGGTGACCTTCAGATCACCCCATATGTTGACCTGAAGTGGCGAGTGTTGAATTCAATAGGCCATCTTGTGAATGAGAACTCAGCTTCCCTATCCTGGAAGAAAAGTGTCTAATGCTAGTAATGCTGCAGAGCAACCTTCTTTCTATGCCACTTGCCAGGCACAATATGCGCAGGAGCTTCTGAAAGCTCCTCTACATTAACCAATCACACAGAGTGACTCTGCTGTAAGTAGCAGACTGGAACGCTACAGCAGCTTTTATCAGAAACCTGTGCATGCCCATTGCTGACGGAGGTACAAAGTTACTGCATTACCAGGGTGCGGATGACCTCATTGGTTGACCATTTTAGTAGGTATGTAGGTGTTCTTAACATGAGTATACAGAGAGGATACCGAAAGCATTCATCACTTCTCTATTTTTATTTGTGAGTTCTGTGATGAAAAGACAAATGCAGCCGGTTGTTTCTAAAGTTAATGTAGACAACAAGGCATAACGGCAGAAATGGAGATGTGTTTCACATGGAATCTTAAAATCAAGGGTGGACCAGTCATGACTCACAAGATAAGAAACACGATCCCATTGAGTAAAGAACATAGTATATGTGCTCAACGCAACCCAAGGAAAGGTTAACGCAAATTCTGCCACATTCAAAATAAGGAATACAAGGTATATAAAAGGTGCGACGGGGGGTGTCAAGCCTATGCAGCGACCTCACCAAGATACTAGAGCTGCGCTGCCACAAAGCAAAACAAGCAGCGTTGTGAAGGTGCAGAACCACAGGCTGTCACTAGCTGTCTCTTGGGACCTCTTTTGGCCATATATGGTACTGCACCTTGCAACATGGCTAGGGAAAGGATATGGGGCAGTGGGGAGCGCTGCCTACTGGTGAGCTGGGGGATCAGTTGTCAAGTCTGGTGTCGGCTCAACAAGCTGTGAAAATGGGCAAATTGTTTAATTTCCCCCAGAAAATGATAAATGTAGAATAACATAAGTGTGTGTGCTATATAAATCAAAGTACTAATGTAAAAGAAAGTAAGAATTTAATGCAGCGATCTCGGGTGCAGGCAAGCAGTGTCATGCGGGGGAGTCACAGTTGGAAGACAGGGTAGGGATATTAAATGAGGGTATTGCACTGCAAATTATGTGTAAAGTAACCAAACATAAGCATTGGCATAGCCAATAGGTCTCGCCTTTGGGACCCTATAAGTGTTTAGCCATGCAACAGTTGATGTTATTGCACAAAGGATATTGTTCTGGATAACTAAACACTTAAAAGGTCCCAAAGGGCGAGACCTATTGGCTATGCGCTCATGTATTGCCTAAGGAGGAGGAATCTGGTATGGGTTCCCTGTACTTCGCCCTCTTTTCTGTACTTCGTAAAGATGGACTGTGACCATGATGGCGCCCTGCACATACACCACAGGCTCTGACCAGGCTGGGTTCAACTCCTTCCCAATCCTCAGCTCACCAAAGACCTGGTTCACCCTCCAGTGTGGGCTCCTTTGTGGTCCACAGTCCTCTGGAGAGGAAATCTTTCCCATCCTCTTCGCACAAGGTGGTGGGGCCAGAGCCCCACAGTAGCACACCTGTGAGCTGCTGCTGCCTACAGAACTGGAGCGATTTCTCTAGCATATCTCGGAGCAGTGGTTCTTAACCCCGGGGCTGTCATGGCTTAATACAAATAAATAATATTAGCAGATTAATAAAGTATATATGTATAAAGAATCAAACTGTAAAATCGAAAAATTTTAACGCTCTAAAATATTGAGAAATTTGGAATGTCTGGCAAAAAACGAAGTTGGTATCCTTTGCTTGAGTCGCAGAAGCAGCACAAGTACAGCAAACAGAAACTAATATGGACTTTGTGGTCTCAGGTAAAGCACCTATATGTGCCGACAAAAAGAGCTGGTGTTAAAGAAACTGTGTTATTATAGACTCTCATATTACTTTGTCTCTTAGAAATAAAACTATATTTAAAAAGCTCCTACATTCCCATTAGAATGTCGATATTTTTAATTTTAGTTCGTAAGTTGAATATTTGATTATTTGTGTATTTGTTTCTGTATTTTTGTGTATTGCTTTGAGGCTAACATTTCTCACCTTACAGTAGGGATTCAGTGGGGGTCCACAGCATCAAAATGATAAGAACCGCTGTCTCAGAGCATTAATACAGAATTCTCACCCTGTAAGCACATTTATTCCAGCCAATGCCAAGAGAACTCGTTGTTCCTTCTGCAAGGGATACAATGTTTAGGCTTCCTCCCGAGATGGCTAACATTGGCGACCCAGACGACTGCCGATAGCGCCATGAGGCCCTACCAGTGGCAGGATGTGCACTATACAAATCCAATAATGACAGTTTACCGAAGAAGCAGCGTCGCCTTCTGAAGGGCTGTCACAGAATCAGCCGGACTCCTTTCCTCTGATCCCGCACAGCGTGGCCCACTCACACCTTTGGCAGCCTTGCTGCTCCGAAGCCTTTAAATGCCTGTAGTTCGGATTAAAAGATATCAAATATAGACAGAAGACTGCACACCTTGGCATCTGTGTCAGGCAAGTGTAAGGAAGAGAGCGGGGAAAAATGGAGTAAGCCAGAGAGGTAAAGGAGGGAATGGGGGCAGATACAGGAGACATGTGACAGATGGAAGAAAGGAAGATAGACAGGAGGGAGAGAAATGTGAAGCGAGACAGAGAGGGTGTGATAGAGAAAAAGTAGGAAGCCGTTGAAGGCTGAGGGGAAGGGGAACAAGCATTGGCATAGCCAATAGGTCTCGCCTTTGGGACCTTATAAGTGTTTAGCCATAGCTATTGGCACATGTGGAGGATGGTTGCACTTGAGGCAAAAGCGCACGTAAAACATCAGGCACGCTCGTGGCATTGCGCTATATTGATGCATCCCTCGAGGCGCTAAGCAGGTACCCTTCACAAGAGCAGCGGGGTCTGCGTGAAAAGTAAACAACTGAGGTCGGATGTCATGAGGTAATTGAGGGGGTGGGCGTGGACGACCCCAGCACTGCAGGTTGTGCTACACTGACCTAGTGAGACTGCCTAATGCTCATTGTCACTGAATATTTAGTGCCTGAGCGGTTCGTACTTATTAGCATCTTTTTAGTGTGTTAATGTATCATTTGTGGGAACTTTTAATGGATCCTCAAGCGGACAGTAAACTTGCAGAAACCCACACGCATCCCCCAGTACAGCGTGGTCTGTTGGGAGCCAAATTATTTATGTCACACTTCGTACTACATTTGTCTCTTTACGCGCACGATATATAATACGTGTGACTGTAAGCCAAATCGGTGTATCAACCTAGGAAGGATGGATGACTGGTTTGGCCTTGCCCTGATTTGAACTTGCAGCAGGAGTCAGCTGAGAGCGGTTAACTCGCTGATCCCTCTTGCCTTCTGTATGTTTTAAAGAAATGAATTAGAAGCCTGGTTAGGGGTAGTAAGCCCTATATAAATGCAAATACACTACAATACAATTAATCGCTCCCTATATGGAAAGCAGGGACTGCACTAGTGAGCAAGGTGTAGTTTTCAGGGGTGGCTGGTGATGGTGCACTCTGATCAGACCAGTGCCAGGGTGGCTATTGAACCCCCCTTTAATGCACAGGTTTCAACACGGAAGCCGAAGGGGGGCGGGAGGGGGGGGGTTTAAACTAGGTCATGGTAACTACTATCAGTAAGATGGCATTAGCCTGTAATTACCTGCGGCTGTTGGCGGGGTTCCCTGCTGGGAGAGGCAGATGTAGCGCTTACAGAAGGCACGCTGGTGACATTGCGCCATATTGATGCATCCCTCGAGGCGCTAAGGAGGTACCCATCCCAAGAGCAGCAGGGTCTGCGTGAAAAGTAAACAACTGAGGTTGGATGTCATGAGGTAATTGAGGGGGTGGGCGTGGACGACCCCAGCACTGCAGGTTGTGCTACACTGACATAGTGAGATTGCCTAATGGCAAGCAACTCCCACGAACAAACAAGCAGGAAGTGGGATAAGGGAGGGGGGTAGGGCACGTCGCGCGCACTAAGGCGGAGAGAGGCACGCAAGCTGGCAAATGGTGTGCACTTTCGCGGCCGCTTTGATATTCTCAGTGGCCACGCGGCTCACTGAGAACATCAAAGCGGCCGCAAAAGTGATCACAAAGTGTGACAGTGCCAGGCTTTATCTTTTTGCAAGAGGCTGCCACCAAGTATTTAGAGAATGTGAATGGGTAAAGGATGCCTGAGGTCGAGGTAGGAATCCCTTGCTTAAGGACTGATAAAGACGATATCAAAGTGAATGCTCAGGGGGACTGTGACCACACATAATTGAGAGGGAGTAGGATTTGCCCACACAAGGGACATGGTTTAAGTGGTAGAGCTAACAAGAGAGAAACAGATATTGGGTAAAACGTGGCAGGGAGAGAGAGAGAGAGAAATGGAAAGAGAGAGGGCAATACCAACAAAGGGAAGAAATTGACAGTCAGTAAAGTGAAACAAGCAGGAAGTGGGATAAGGGAAGGGGGTAAGGGAGGGGGGTAGGGCACTTTGCGCGCACTAAGGCGGAGAGAGGCACGCAGGCTGGCAAATGGTGTGCACTGTCGCGGCCGCTTTGATGTTCTCAGTGGCCGCGCGGCTCACTGAGAACATCAAAGCGGCAGCGAAAGTGATCACGTAGGCTGACAAATGGTGTGCGCGCGCCCGGTGCACATGCACTGTAGCTGGAGGCCTGAAAAAAGCCACTAGTTAACACTTCCAAAACCCGCTTACTAAAACTCTCGCCAGTGCAGCGCTAATGCGCAGGCTCAGGCGAGACCTAAAAAGAGAAGGCAGGCAATGGAGAGAAACATGAGGGAGGTAGATGTAAAAGGGTGATGCAGAAGGCAAACCGACACAGAGAGAACAGAAGGGAGGGAAGCTGGGAGACTTAATGAAAGGGGGAAGTGAAGAGCAGAGAAAAGAGGGGAGGGGTGTCGGGAAATCGATAAGAGTATAGAAAGGAGACAAGAAAGAAATGGAACAAGGTGCGCGCGTTTACGTGTGACCATGTACGGTCGGTCAGCTAACGCCCCTTAATGAACCACGCAGTTCGCGGGGATGCTGTGGTTAATACCCGCGCACTGCAGGTTTTCAAATCATTACTAAGCGTGCAGTGACACACCCTCGTCATGTCACATAACAGAAGCAGTTCCAGCCGCTTGGCAGAATAACGAGAGGGAGGAATGACAGCTCTAACGCACCAGGTGGAAGGTGGGGGGGGGGGGGGGGGGGGGTGTCCCTTGCCCGGGGTGGAGGGGACGCACCTTCTAATGAAAGCGGCAAGGAAACCTCACACTAAACAGATGGCCCCGGAGCGCCGCTGCTGGCTCCCGAGAGCAGAACGCTCTGGGAGTAAACATTTCACAAGAAGCTGGAACCTCCACACTCCTTTGGCCAATAGAGTGCTAAAGCCAGACACAAAGGCCAATCGCGTGTGAGCACCACACGCACGAGCTTCTACACAAGCTGTAGTGATTCCAAGAGATCGATTTCCTATGCAGCGCATGCGCACTGCCATAGGCTCGACCAAAAAGTTAGCAAAAGCGCAGTGGCCTCGGAGGGATGGTGGGGCCCTGTCAGCAGTGTTGTAGGAAGGAGTAGGCAGAGGAGATTAAGGGACAAAGAAACCAAAGCAGTGTTGTGGGAGGGGTGAGGCAGGGGAGATAAATGGACAGCAAGGAAATAAAGCGACAAAATTTCATTGCAAAGAACAATTAACGAGCAAAGAGGCAGGCCAACAAAAAAGTTATCTCCAAGTATAAATAACCTAAATAGCAAGAACACATGTAAGAGAGGCAGACCTCATGGGAGGATACAAAATTCCAAAAGGAGGGTCTACTAAGTGTATTCAACAATGAAAAGCCAGCCTTTCTAAAGGACAGCAAGAGGAACCATTACAAAAGATGGTTGTTTTTTCAAGCCCATATCCTAGATGTAAAAGTTACTTGCCTTCCGTAATATGATATCTAGTAGAGAAACAGTCCAGCCGCAGATTTAATAATTTTTTAATTCTCCCCAGGTGCTTAGCCTGGATCCAGAAAGTTTTTAGAAGTACCTCTGCGTGCCGAGAGACAGCCTTGTACTGCTCCGTGGTGACGTCATCTCCAAATATGACGTCAGTGGAGTCATATGCGACCCTTCGGCGCGCGGACATCAGTTTCTTTTGTGAAACCTTCCATGACAGAATGTAGAGCCACTACAGAAACTGGTTGTGGAAACAGTGTGCCGAAAAAGATAAAAAATCTTTGAAACAAGAAATAAAAAACATCAAATGTTATCTTAATACCAGGCAAGGATCTTAAAGAACCCCCCCCCCCCCCTAACAAAACACAGGGCTACATGAAATCCTGTGCCCTAGGAATAAAACCATACACTTTATGGAACATTCATCAATAATATTGAATGGCATGGCAATATCAAACCCTATATACCATTCATCAACATAAATGAATAACAAGGCAATGTCAAAACAAAACCTACAACAACAAACTGTTTAAACACACCACTACATGACATATTGATAGTGCCAGTCCAAGGCATAAGGATACCAAACAAAGACTTTCAAAGAAAAGAACAAATAAATCAATACTGCCCACTGGTGACTAATCCAGTGTGATAGTAAAAACACATACACACCCTACCGACAAGTAACTTTTACATCAGATAGAGATAGTCTAGCCGGAGATTGCCTAACTTTTCAATTAAATACCATAGGTATACCCCACTAATGGAGGAACTAATCCTACAAAAGTTCTCGAAGAGAACCAGTCAGTCATAACCAACAACCGACCAACTTTACATAGGAATAGCAGAACAAGAGCTTGAATCTTAGAGTTCATCATGACCACTGTCACAGAACAAATAAATAAAAAAATCAACCTTATAGGTCCGAGAGAAACAACCTTGAAAGAAAAGGGGGGAAAACCACCTAAAGAACCATCTTTCAGAAAACAAACATCCTCTATCCCACAAAGGGGAACAGTAAAACTGGATGACCAAAAAGGGCCCAACACATGACAAAAGTTTTGTAATCTGCATTTGCTCATGACAAAGGAAAGATGAACAACACCTCCTTGGTATAAATAATTTAGTTAGGACAAATAGAACATTCGTATGCATCAATGTAGAACATCCTGCCACAAAGCTGTATATATGGGCATAAATATATATACGAACAAATGTGTCAACTACCGCTAGACCGCAAGGATGTCTAAAACATGTTCTCATACGGCCTTCAGTGCCATAGTCTGAAAGAATGACCACCTCAAACTGCAGTAAGATCGAAACACCAAGGCAAGCGAGAAAAAGAGAATCACAGCATCTCTGATTGAAACTCCCTTTTTAAATTTTTATTGGGGGGGGGGGGGGAAGAGGGGGAGGGTGGCGGGGAGTGGTGACAAACTAGTATAACACTCTGTATACCTAATAACTAACTAGAACCGAGAGACCGTTCCAGAAAGTGTTTTACAATAATTTTGAAAGTGGTAACACACCCATTAGTGCACTTGTCAACAACAAGCACATGAGTCTGTGATACAAGACAAAGACGATCGTAAGGCAACTATTGTAAAACACAGCAGCACATTATATCAGGTTTACAACGTATACAAAAAGCCACAGTGAAAGAGAGGTTCTGCAAAATACATAACCACATAAAAAAAAACGGGTAGTACGCCACCACACCTTAGGTGACTTGTCGTAAGAAGAAGCTGCCTGTTAAATGGTATCACAAGAAACTGACAGCACAAGAAACAATCATGACTCCTCCTCACAAACTAAAGAATACAGAAAACAAGAAGTACGACCTCTCCAAAAGACAATTAATGCTTATCAACAGAACGAACGCATATCAAGAATATCATAGGAGGAGGAAAAGTTTACTATAAAGTCAAAAATCCCCCTATTATAAGGAAAATGCTACTTACCAGTATGCATCTGTTCTTGGTATGTAGAGCTGTAGAGTTGTAGAGTTGTAGAGTTGTATACTTTAGCATAGATCGGCAACTGGTGTTGGGTTCGGATGTTGGCAGTTTGTTTTTGTCGAAGAAGTCTTTGTTAGTCACAAGATAGGTGACTCCTCCTTATGGTGACAGTGCACATGGGCATCGACTGCATCCCCAGATTGTTTTGCGCCATAAAGGGTAATGATGGAGTTAGTAGGAAAGTAGAAAAGGATGTCCATGTGTGAAGTATCTAAGTAAGATAATAATGCAACAGATAAAGGTATCCGGGGAGGTGGGTGGGCATATACAACTCTACAGCTCTACATGCCAAGAACAGATGCATACTGGTAAGTAGCATTTTCCGTTCGATGCATAAGAGCTGTAGATTGTATGCTTTAGCATAGACTATATAGCAGTTTTCCTCCTTAGCGGTGGCAACCTGTATCCGTAGCAGTGGTCTGAAAAGTGTTCTCAATACAGCCTGGCCCACACTAGCTTGTTGCTTTGCTTGAACATCTACACAATAGTGTTTAGTGAAAGTGTGTGGTTTAGACCAAGTTGCTGCTTTGCAGATGTCATCTAGGGGAATGTTCCCTAAGAATGCCATAGAAGCCCCTAGTTTGCGAGTGGAACGAGCTCTAGGGGGCATGTTAGCGTGTGTTTAGCTTTGAGATAGCATATTTGGATGCATTTAATAATCCATCTTGCAATTCCTGTTTTTGAAATAGGATTGCCCTTGTGAGGTGGGGAGAAAGATACAAAGAGTTGTTTAGTCTTTCTAAAAGGTTTAGTTCTTTCTATGTAGTATAGTAACGCTCTTGACGTCTAGCGTGTGAAGAGCAGGTTCTGCCACTGCGTCTGGTTGAGGGAAAACAAACTGGGAGTTCAACAGACTGATTAAGGTGGAAGGCTGAAACTACCTTGGGTAGACATTTTGGGTTAGGTCTAAGAACCACTTTACTGTGATGCATTTGCAAAAATGGTTCTTGTTTGGTTAATGCCTGGAGTTCACTAACTCTTCTGAGAAATGTGACCGCTACTAGGAAGGCTACCTTCCAAGTGAGGAACTGTAACTCACATTTGTGTAGAGGTTCAAATGGGGGACCCATGAGCCTGGTAAGGACAATATTGAGGTTTCAGGGTGGGGAAGGTGTAACTCTAGGTGGAAGTATTCTTTTAAGTCCGTCCATAAACGCATTGATAGCAGGACCTCGAAATAAAGACTAGTGTTGTCTGTTTTGGAGGTAAGCAGCTATTGCAGCTAGATGGAGCTGTTTAGATGTATATGCCAAATTACATTGTAGTAGATGCAAGAGACAACAGATAATGTTTTGAATGGAAGCATCTAGTGGATTGATTTTGTTATTTGTACAATAAACAAATAGCTTCCACTTTGCTGCATAGTATGCTCTTGTGGTAGGACGTCTAGCCTCTTTGATGACGTTCATACAATCTGGTGGGAGATTGAGGTAGCCAAACTCCAGGACCTCAGGAGTCAGACCGCAAGATTGAGTTGATTGGGATCTGGATGTCTTATCTCTTCATGGTTCTGTGTAAGAAGTTTGGGTGAGAGGCATAGCCTTTGATGCAGAACTACTGATAGTTCCAAGAGGGTTGTGAACCATGGTTGTCGGGACCATGTTGGAGCAACTAGGATCATTGTGAGGGAATGCTGTTTGAGTTTCCGAACCACTAACGGAATTGAGCGGGAGAGGAGGAAAAGCATAAGCAAATATGTCTGACCAGTTCATCCATAGCGCATTGCCTTTGGACAATGGGTGTGGATACCTGGAGGTGCAGCTTGGGCATTTTGCGTTGTGATGTGTGGCGAACAGATATTTTTCTGGGTGTCCCCACATTTGAAAGAATGGAAGAAGAACTTGAGGATGAAGTTCCCAGTCATGGATATGGTGTGTTTGTCAACTGAGCAGATTCGCGATCTGTTTGTGTACTCCCGGGAGATGTTCCACGAGGAGGTATATCTTTTGAGGAATAGCCCATCTCCATATAGTTTGCTCTAAGCGTGAAAGTTGGAGTCTGTGTTCCCCCCTGCCTTTGAATGTAATACATTGTCTGTATGTATTAGGACAGCCTTGCCTAATAGCACGAGTTGGAAAGACTTTAGTACTGAAAAGATTGCTAGTAACTCCAGGTGATTTATGTGGAGTTGTTTCTGTCGAAGAGTCCATAAGCCCTGAACAGTTTGACTTTGTAGATGAGCATCCCAGCCGGTGAGCAACAAGTCTGTTAGTACTATCTGTGGAACCGGGTAGAGGAACGGCCGCCCTTTGGAAAGGTTTTGTGTATTCCACCACTTCAGGGAGCGATGTGTGCGGCCGTCCGCCAACACCAGATCTGTCAGCTGACCTTGAGCCTGGTTCCACTGACGTGCTAAGCATTCCTGCAAGGGACGCATCTGGAGTCTTGCATAAGGGACGATCAGGATGCAAGAAGCCATCATCCCGATTAACTGCATAAACATTCGAGCTGGCAACGAGCGTTGAGGCCGAAATTGTAATATTAGAGCCTCCATGGAGTGAATCCTGCCTGGATTGGGGTATGCTAGAGCTTTTGAGGTGTCTAGAGTAGCCCCTAGATACTGTTTTATGTTGGATGGTTGAAGGTGAGACATGGGGAGGTTTAATGTGAAACCCAAGTCGTGAAGTAGATGGATAGTCCGGTGTGTGTGCTGTACACAACTGTTGTGAGATTTGGCTTTTATGAGCCAGTCGTCCAGATAAGGGAACACATGGATGTGTTGCCTTCTTAAATGAGCTGCGCTACCACTGCGAGGCATTTGAAGAAAGACTCTGGGTGTTGTGGTTACTCCAAATGGAAGGACTTTGAACTGAGAATGTTGTCCGTCCACCATGAACTGGAGATACTTTCTGTGAGAGGGGTGAGTAGGAATATGAAAGTAGGCGTCCAGATCCAGAGTGGGGAGGAAGTCGCCTTGTTGAAGTAGTGGGAGCACCTGCTGGAGAGTGACCATGTGGAAGTGGTCTGATTGATGTAGAGGTTTAGGGGTCTGAGATCTAATATTGGCCTGAGAGCCCCGTCCTTTTTTGGAATCAGAAAGTAGAGTGAGTAAACCCCTGTGCCCTGTTGGGGTAAGGGGTCTGTCTATTGCATTTTTGTGTAGTAGAGAGAGAACCTCCTGTTAGAGGAGAGTCAAATGTTCTGCGGACATTGGACGGTGTTTGGGAGGAATGTGTGGGGGACTGGATGTGAGTTCCAGGCAGTAATCATACTGAATAATTTGTCTTACCCACCTGTCTGTAGTGATGGAATTCCAGACAGGTAGGAACTGTGAAGGGCGTTCCCCGACAGGTTTGGAATGGTCAGGGTGAAGCGCAGGGAAGTCACTACTTGGTGGTAGGAGAGCTGCAGGTGTTATTACCCCGGCCTCTGCCCTTGTTGTTGTTACCCCTGTAACCTCCCCTAAAGTATCCTTTGGAAAAGGAGCTCTGATTGGGGCTTTTGTAGGATGAGGATGGGTGCTCTGGTGTGTTTTAGAGCAAGCCCTATAAAAGGAGCATCGAAAGGAGCCTCTAGGAGAAGATAACTGCAAGGATCCTATAGACTTAGCAGTTTCTGTGTCCTTTTTCATCTTCTCTAAAGATATGTCGACTGCAGGGCCAAAGAGGTGCTCTTGGTCGAAGGGCTGATTAAGGATACTGGTTTGCACCTCTTGTTTAAATCCAGATATCCTGAGCCAAGCATGCCTGCGTAGCAATATGCTAGTATTGACTGCGCGGGACGCGGTGTCAGCTGCGTTTAGAGCACATTTGATTGATGTGTTTGTGATTAATTTGGCTTCCTGTACGAGCTCATTGGCCTTGTCTTTGTATTCCTCTGGTAGGTGTTGAATGAGCTTCTCCAGCTCATCATAGTCAGCTCTATCTTACCTTGCCAAGAGAGCTTGTGTGTTGGCTATTTTCCAATGGTTTGCAGCTTGAGACGCCATACGTTTGCCTGATGCGTCTAATAATTTGGATTCTTTATCCAGGGGCAGGGTGTCACCTGAACCTTGAGAGTTGGGCCTTTTACTTGCATTAGCTACTACCAGGGAATCTAAAGGAAGCTGACCCTTAATGTATATGGGGTCACTGGGAGCTGCTTTGTATTTCTTGTGTATCCTGGGGTTAAGAATCCTAGACCTAACAGGGTCTTTAAGCACTTCTGGTGCGGGTTTAGACCTTTTAACATTGGTAGGATGTGTGAGGTTTTTTGTGACTGAGCTAAACTTTCTAAGAGAAAATCCTCCTCTACAGGATCTGAATGTAAATTTACCCCAAGATATGTTGCGGCCCTATTGATTAGTTGGCCAAAACCAACATTATCGTCTGGTGAGGATGGCTTGGAGGGAAAAAGATCTGGGTCATTGTTTAAGTCAGCAAGTTACATCCGAACCCGATGGCGGAAATAAACAATCTGGGGATGGAATCGATGCCCATGTGCACTGTCACCATAAGGAGGAGTCACCTATCTAGTGACTAACAAAGACTTCTTCGACAAAAACAAACTGCAAACATCCGAGCCCAACACTAGATGGTGATCTATGCTAAAGTATACAATCTACAGCTCATAGGCCACGAACAAGTGTTTCCTAAGACTTTAATAGGCAATTGGCGGACTTGTTGACAACCAAAACGGCCCAACCCCTAAGAACATATTGTCTGATGTCAAGGACAACAAGCCATCCAGATTACATTGGTCTTGGGACAAGTTGGCCCAAACCAAGCATCATGAAACTTTGGCTGCCTATTTACAGCATCACAATATGGAGCCGGGATAGGAATGGCCTGCAGTTGAGATAATATTTATGCCTTTACTAGACACTGTTACTTTACCCTAAAGGAAATATTTGCAAGCAAAGAAGCATTCAAACCTATACTCCGAGTAAGAGCAAAGCTTCAACTTGGTGAAGCACCCGAAAACTCCAAGGGTAAATCAAACAGTCGATATCCACAAGTGAACAACTGGCATAACCGTACGCCTCTAAAGAAGCATTGAAAGAGAAAGCCACGCAACTTGCATACTGAACTGCTTCAAAGAAGCATGTAACACATAGACTTCCATACAAGAAGACACCTCTTATTAATAACCTCTTGAAAAGTAAACCCATCCTCAGAGGCATCAAAGGGACACTCCCTTAGCATTTTAAATCATAACACAAAATAAAAAAGAAAATGGTATAACCACGACTCCTCACCAGAGTGCACGTGGTAGTACTGGAACTGAGTTGGACATATCCCACATCCTAATAAGGCTATTCTTTAACTAACAAAAACATATACCAAACCTAGCTATAAGCTAAGCACACAGACAGAACACGTAGGACTACAACTCTGTAGTTCTCAGTCTTTCTTGGAAGTGTCTTAACGCCGCATCTGCCTGATCGCCAAAAAGACAGGCACCATCAAATGGTATATCGGCCAAAACCGACTGGACAGTCTCTGAGAAACCAGAAGACGCCATGGCCTGACCCATATAATCCGTGGTGTCCATGCCACACCTTATGGTAAGCCTAGCGACCTGCTGGCCATCTCTAACCAAGGTACCTACCTCAGCACAGAGGTTATACGGAAGAGATGGGAGCATGATCTGTAAATAATCCCATATGGCATAGGAAAAGCACCACAGCACACAATACGTGTTGGTGGCTCTCAATGCTGTGCGGGCTGAAGAAAATATATACTTACCGCAAGCATCACAACCCCTAGCATCCTTACCCACCGAAGTCTTAGGAGTAGAATCTACATCCTTATAAGACATTGCAGCCTGAGTCACCAGGCCACTAGTGAAAGTGAAAGGAAGTCTATGCAAACAAATTTCTACTCTGGGATTCTGCTCAAGCACAGAACTATGCGCAGGAAACCAGGACCTCAGTGAATTGTGGTGTACCAAAAACTCACCTCAGAACCCAGAACCCCTATCCGACCAGCATCAGTGTCCCATTCGTTATCCGTATTTATCTCGGCGGTCCCAATGTATAGACAACCCAGAACAAGCGACTTAGCGTATTCTCAGGAATGGTGGGAATCAAAAATACCTATTCGTTATTATTCTCATATCAGTCCACAACAAGAGTAAACAGAGACACGGTAAAGTTTAAAGAGTTTATTTATAAACCTCGTGTCCTATGATGCAGTACTTTGGCTAATATAAGCAGACAAATGATTAAAATCAAAACCATCAGCATAGTTACAATACCATAGAAAATGAAAGGAGAAATCATAATATAATGACAGTGGAATACAGCCACCTTCCTTTCGCTAGTAAACTAATATTATTAGACTAATAGAAGGTCTTTAGGCTTGAATGGGGAACCTCATACCGTAAAGATCAGCTTAGTGGAATCACATCACAGGATGAGGTATACTCTGCTCCTGGAAAAGCTCTTCTTCCGAATGTGTGAATCAACCATGCAGCCTGCAATATTAAAAGCGCTCGAAACTCAGGTATCCACACCACAATACATCTGTCATAGAGAACACAACCTTAATTTTATTTCGGATTTTATCCGCGCCCGCCCTGCCCTCTTTTGGCTATCGATATGGAAGAACCAGGCTGCCTCCCTCACAAGAGATCATCAATGACTGTCTCTTGTGTGAAAAAGGGATGGAAATTCCCTGGTTAAGTGGAGTATATCAAAGCCTGTGCAGTGTCAACAAAGGAAATATTTTTTTAAAACCCACGATAGCCGACACTGTGCCAAAAAAGGTGCTTAGAGATGCACTGTACTCTGTATATAACGAAGAAAGGACTGGCCTAGAATCTAAGAAACCTTCTGTTTCCAGATACATGTCCATCGCACAGGACCTTCATTCTTTACCCTTATATCTCACCCTACACATGAGCCATTGGGAAAGGAATCTACTATTGCGCCTAAGAGCAGGAATTATCAGATATGCACTATGCTTCCCTCTTGGCTATCACCACAATCTTGACCTTGTACCATGCCCCTGTGATGGGGTGAGTGGCCAATCAATTTTACATTCTTTATTTTTTTGTAAGTACTATATTAAATACACAAAGTGGTTATTAAACCCATTTTTTTTTTTAAAAGGCCAATCAGTCTGGATAAAGCTTACACTTGCTTAGTCTCTGGCAGACGAGGAATTGATTTTTCGCACTAGCACTTTAAGAACTGCAATTAGAGCACGTAATACTATGTCCGACCTCTGAGCTCCCATTTGATGGTTTACCTTTGCACTATTGTTAGCTGGCACATTGTTTTATTTAAAACTAACTATTTTTACCAATGTAGTTCCTTTTTAACTTGTTATGAAACGCATTAACTGCCATAGTGATATTATTGTAAATGTTTGTTTATTGTGTTTGTCTCCTATTAATATGTTGTACTTTTATGGGTATTAACTTACCCGAATAAAGTCATTGAAACGATGAATGAATGACAGTGGAATACAGCCACCTTCCTTTCGCTAGTAAACTAATATTGTTAGACTAATAGAAGGTCTTTAGGCTTGAATGGGGAACCCCATACCGTAAAGATCAGCTTGGTGGAATCACATCACAGGATCAGGTATACTCTGCTCCTGGGAAAGCTCTTCTTCCGAATGTGTGAATCAAGCATGCAGCCTGCAATATTAAAAGCGCTCGAATCTCAGGTATTTGCAGCTATGTGCGTGTTATGGCTAAATAGTGGGCCGATCAACCTGAACCCAAAAACATGCACCGTCTAGCGACCCAGACTGTTCAGACCAATGTCGCAGCTCACGGCTAGGGATGTGAACAACAGAGAGTTCTCATGTGAAGAAAAGGCGAGCAAGCATTTCTCAAATAATAACAAGTAACTGTAGTGTTGTGTGCAAAAGCAGCAAAAGTGGCAAGATGGCTTTCTAACATCTAACGCGGTTATGCTAACTTAGCAATGTACGTATATAAATTGCAGCCCTCACTACACCCCCCCTTGATCGGACCACTAACTAATAGGGGTACAATTAAGGAACGCAGAGTTCAAGTTCGATAGAACGGAACTAAGAGCACAAATTGGAAATCCATATAAAGACAGTGAAGGTTGAAGAAAAAAAAAAACATAAAAAGTGGGAAAAAAATAAAATATCGATGATGTCGAAAGAAAAGGCAAAAGTTTGTGCAAAGGAATGTTAGACGACATCCAAGTTAATCCATCAACGTATAGGCACAGTAAGTAGCAACAGCTTCCAAGAGGAAATCATTGGAACGTCCTGCAAAATTATCTGCCATCCAGTTCAGCAAAGGGAATGAACACACATGTTCTTCGACAACTGGAGCCTCTAGTACCATCAGAGGACAACTGGCGTGTTCAAGATAACTTCTTGCCAGGAAGTCATCTGCAGCCGTACCGATGTCCCAATTCCCTAGGACTCCATGTGCTGCTCCACAGGCCATAATCTTGACACCAGAACAGTCCAACTCATGACCCTTTAAGGGGCTCATTAGTCGATCATAATCCGGGGCGGGAGACACCGAGTTTGACAAGCACAAATCCAGGGCCCATTGGAACGGACACTCTAGGCAATGAATGACAGGTTGTACGCATGTAAAGTAGGGAAACCGGAAGGACAATCCATAGGCTAAGCTCAAGGTTGCCAGTGGTAGTGTTCCATAGTATTCAAGCATCCGGTTACGAAGATGGAGCAGCCGGGACAGGCTGTTGTGTGACACAAATTGTGCAGCCATTGCGTATTAAGCAGACCAACAACAGCACCCCAGCCACGAGGGTGAGAATCAACGGGAGACCTCCAAAGACGCTGGAAAAAATAGAATGAAAAAATGCCGGGATCACACCAAAAATAGTTTGGAAGGAGGTCACGAGGCCGGAGCCCACAATTTTGAAAAAATGTGCCAGGCCACTTGTTGACGAGGCATTAAAGATAGTCTGAATCAGGTCACCAAAATGAAGAGGGAGATCAGTATTCAAAAGCGCTTGCACCTCGGTGCGCGTGTTTGCTACGTGAAGGACAAATGTTTCCCGGGACGAAGTCAGAGCGACTTCTTTTTGAGACAATAGAGCCCTTATTCTGCTCATCTTGTTGAACTCTGCTTTCAAGGTTGGAATGGAAGACCAGATGGATACATCGAGCCGCCCATGCGGGGGTGGGAAAAGGACGTTGTTACAGCAGATTACTCTCTGTGATACAGTCACTATGTAGGGAATTCCCACTAACATCCCACAGCAAGCTTCATTATTTAATAGCAAATAACTACAGTTAGCCAGCAGCGTAAATGACGGTGTAATGGCTGGCACTGGAATCCCTTTCAGGACGCAAGCTAAATTAGGAGCGTGCACATTGCATGCACCATGCAATTGAATGTGCCGACACACCACAAAGTGATCCGGAGTGGAAGAGCACTCTTCACCTTTTAAGTAGACGTCCTTACCGTCTCTTACGCACCTGTATGTGAATGGGAGTGACCAAACTTCATGCAGGAAGGCAGTACCTAGTTGTTCATATCTGCCTAGCGCATAGTGTTTCATGCAGGAACTGAACTTAAACAGGGGAAATGGTAATGTGATTAACCCGTGGATAAGCCACACAGCGGAGATTAATTCGGCTACAGAGAAAGGCAAAGGTACTAACTTTTCAATGTGCAGTAATGAGTATGTTGCATCTTTCATGGACATGAACTGTTCTGCAGTTAAATTAAAAGGAAGGAACAAATATGAAGTATTCATGTAGTCCCAAGGGACTTTCCCAGCCTTTAACGTTTGCAATGTCCATGCAAATTGCATTATAGAACGCAATTGATTTTGACCATGATATAAAACAGACACATCATCCTGCACAATGTCAACAACAGATGAAACGATATTATCTAACGTGTAAATTCTGGAACGAAGGGTGTTAATGCTATTATCTATAACAGCCAATACTTTCTCCATATTGGCTTGATCAATAGCCCGTAATCCGGATGCTGCTTCAATTTGCGATAGCTTCCAAACTTCGTTATAAACAGCATATACCCATCTTTTGGACCTGCCACCTGCAGGACCCTTAACAAAATCATTCAAATCTATTTTGTCATGTAATTGTGATAGATGAAGTTTAACAGATGATAAGGTGGAATGTTGCAGCCTAGATTGGCATAACTTCCCTACAGAGTAGGTAGTTAAAGTAGTTCCACACGAACCTGCGTATACCCCAGATTTAAATCCAGAAAACGATGTTGACAGGAATCTGAGCTCGTTTGCCATATTAACCATCCTTCCGGGTTTAATTTGGAAATATTGAGGGATGTGTTAGAAACATATGACTGCAACGCATCAAGGGACAGATCTGTATGATTATCCCAATTAGGATAAGCGCCCAGATCCGGAGTAGAGGGAGAATTTTATTTTTTAGAAGTAGCCAATCCAAAACAGGTGGTCTGAAAAATTGACGAATTCAAAAACAACATGTGGTTCAGGATGAGGCAGGCACGATGCAAAGCTTCTGTCCCTTGTACCTGCCACGGTTTAGAACCCCAAACCGATATAAGATCAATAGTTGCTTTCCACAGATCATAACCTCTGATTGCCAAATCATCCATAAAGGATTTGGAATATAACAATTTCGTGTGTGTCAGCCTAACTTTCGAGGCAGACTCAGCTGCCACTTTAAAGTAAAAGGAGGCAGGATTTGAAACACTGAAATCAGAAAATGAGAATTTTTTCACCAACGTGGTGGAGCTGCCCAGCCTCGGCGCTGGACAGTGTTCCCATTGCGTGTAACTTACAAAATTTCTAAACGTATTGGCTTTATGAAGGAAATGATTGCCATAATGTTGAAAGCAAAACTGCTCATCATAATTAGCAGTATCTAAATACAAATCCTCAGCATCAAACGCAGCATAATATTTCAAATCAGAAAATAGTGCTTCTATGGCTTGAACATCCCAATCATCTGAGCGTATGCTTTGCTTAACTACATCACCCATAGAAACACGAAATACATTTGGCACATTGATTACTTCAGTGGGACCATGAATTTGAAATTTAAAAGCATCCCACGCAATCCTATCCAACACAGGCCAGGCAGTAATATTCACAAAAGTCTGGTCCCTTTTCATGATATGTGAAGAGGAGTGGGGGGCCAAAGTTCCATCAATTAGTGTCCATTCACAAGACGAAAAAATACCATCACAAATCCAATTGACATGAACAAAAAAATACATATGAGCGTATTCCTACCCTCCTCTTTGCGGACGACACGCTCTTGTTGTCTAAGTCTCCAATGGGCCTTCAGAATCTCCTTAACAACTTCCAGACTTTCTGTTTGGAGCGGGGTTTGGTAATCAACACTGATAAAACTAAATACTTAGTGATGAATCCCCCCAAAAAACTTGCACGTCCTCCCACGTTGAATTCTGTACCCTTGGGCATAAAGAAGGTATTTGACTATTTGGGTATACGTATATCGCATACCCTGCAGTGGACCCCACATCTATGCAAAATGCTCCTAACCCATAAGAGGGTAACCGGGGCTCTGTTAAAGGAGCAGCGTCTCTGTACAATAAGACCAATAGCCCCTGTTATCGATATTTACAAAGCAAGGGGAGTTAGCTCTGCCCTCTACGGGGCTGAACTATGGGGCACAAACAGCATAGAAGAGTTGTCAAGGTCAGAAAACAAATTCTGTAGGTCCCTTATGTCACTCCCCCAGGGTACTCCAATGTTACCGTTAATGCTTGACCTAGGTTGTCGCCCAATTGGTGAGCTTGCAAAGCTGCGGCCGTTGCTCTTATGGGCCCGGCTGTGGCGAGTGCCAGAACTGGCCAAATACGCTAAAGGGCTGTCTGAAATAATGTCATTACCGGGATGGTACAAGATAAAGTGGTTGAAAGATGTAAAAGCTTTGCTTGGTGATCTTGGACTAAGTGAAGCTTGGGTTGGCAGGTCCTCCCCCCCAAAGGTAATATTAAAGAATTTGTATTGGAACTGGGTTGTGTTCCGAACTAATGCCAACCATTCCTTGGGTAAACTTTCGGAGGACTTCTTGAAGTTCAAGGATGTACCGATTCGGGAAATTTATCTGGATATTATTGGGAAGCCGTTTGATAGGGCTCTTTATTTTAGGTTTAGGGTCGGGGCTCTCCCATTGCGAGCCTTCACAGCCCGCTGGAAATGCCCGGCTCAGACAACTGTATTTTGTCCTTTTTGTATAACCAGCCCTGAGACAATAGCGCACTTTATGTTCCAATGCCCGGAGTACATGAAACCAAGACAAAAGTGGCTTAAAGCACTGTGCCGACTGTTAGGCACTAGGTCCCATAATGAGGCTTTGCGCATCCTAATGTCAGATTCGCGTCCATCATATGCTTGTGGCCTTTCCTAATTTTTATCATGGGCTTGGCATCTTCGAAGTAAAAGGCTTAAATGTATTGTTTAATTGGGTTTTAACCAATAATTCATAATGATCCTTTTAACCTGCATAGAATTTATGCATTGTTCTTAATTCTCATTGAATTTAAAGATGGTTGTATATAGATGTTTTAAAGCAAATTGTTTTTAATGTTCAGCTTTTATGATATGTTTTTATCGAAATAAAGCCTTTTTGACTTGACATACGAGCACCAGCCAAATGTAAGTCCAAGGGGGAATTAAAAAATGTTTTTGAAACCAGACAGCAAAAATCGAAACTTTCGATGGGGCATTGGAAGTCACTGAGTTAGTGTCAAAGAAGAAGCGTGACTGGTTAACTGCGGTGGATTGTAAAACAGGCAACGGTACATCTGCAGGATAAGCGTACTCAGTATCTTCAGATAAACCACCAGCTGTTGGTGGCAACAAAGAACCAGTAACTGTATGCATCTCGATGGCAACATCAGACAAGGTGGTAGAAGCTGGAGCCAAAACAGAGTTTCTCAGCATCGCAGGGCAAGAAACCGCTGGAGTCATACTAAGAAGAATCGGCCACTCGCTGTACCTTGACATTGTCAATAGAGATGTACCTGTTATCCTTGCGACCAGGAAGTGGAGGTAAAATGACTGTTCGTGTACCCTGCACGCCAAGCACTGGAACCGGTGCATGATAAGAGGGGCCGAACTCCTTCTTGTTCTCCACCTTCTCACGGACCAGATCACCAACTCCAGGTAGCCAGCCGACTACGGGAATCTGAAGCGCAGCATCAGATGTGGAGGGCACGTGTTCCTTCGCTAGACTGTCTCTGGCTTCTTGTAGAGTCTGCAATACAGCACAGTGATCATCTACGTCAAAGGGTGCAGCTGACGCCGCCATGTCTAGACCATCAAGGTCTGGGACAAACATTCGTATGCCAAAGAGCATCATGTATGGGGTCCGCCCACCCAGAGACCTTCTAGGGAGATAATTAAGTGCACGTTGGACGTTATACAGATGGGCTAGCCAGTTCCGGCCAGTGCCTAAAACCCTAACTGTCAAAGATTGCTTTAAGTCACGGTTCATTCGCTCCACCACACTATTACCCTCAGGTCGGTAGGGAGACGAAAATTTGACTTGGACCCCCATATTTCTCATGGCTTCTTTGTACGCCTTAGAGGCGAACGCAGGGCCCTGATCAGAATGAAAGGTACCACACGCAAAACTTCCCACAAAGACACGCAAATCCCTGATGACAGTACGGGCATCAGCACTCCTTTATGGACATACCCACAGAAAACGTGTGCACGAATCCACTGCAACCAAGATGTACTTGTACGCAGTATCAGAGGTGAAAGGACCACAGTGATCTAAATAAACACACCCTAGTGGTTTATTAGATATGTACAACTGAGTTTGTGGTGGGCGTGCAGCAGTTGAAGGTTTAATCTGCTGGCAAATGACACAATCAAGAACATAAGCGCGAGCTTGTTTATATAAACCGCACCACCAGTAACGTTGTTGTAACAGCGACACAGTAGCTGCAACGCCGGTGTGGGCAGAGGCCAGGCCTTCGTGAGCTGCTGTTATCAACGATGGTCTGCAGTCCGCGTTGGGAATCAATCTGTCACCAACGTCGTTAATCCTCACCAATGGGACTTTATCAGGACTAAAGTGATAATGGTAACGAGAAGGGAAACCTCTCGGGTAATTCCTTCCCGTTTCTGTAGCAGCAATAGCTGCCAAAATGTCATCCTCAATCTTACTTTTGGATCTTGTAACTGCTGCTACTAGATATGTCGCCGCTGCTGTTTTTGCTGCTTCGTCAGCTAAGCTGTTGCCAACAGCGTGGATACCAACTCGTTGGTGACCGAGAGTGTGAATAACATTCACGAGAGGCAGAGGTTCTTTAAGTTCTGCCACTCGAACCCAAAGCATTTTATGCTTAATTGTGCTACCTTTGGAATCACTGTATTAATTTTGAGACCAAAAATGTAGCTTGTCGTTGTAAGATTGAACACAATAAAACGAGTCACTTACTATAAGAGTAGTGACCCAAGGATCAGCAAACTCCAGTGCAAACACCAGAGCACGGAGCACTGCCAACTATGCGGTACAATCACCCAATGACTGCGTATGCACGACATCAGATTGGAATTCACCATTTACGAAAGTACCCAACACAATTGCGCAGGCCGCTGAATAGGCATGCTTCGATCCAGTCGCCGGTTGCACAGAACAGTCAGTGTAAATGACACAATGGTAATCTTTGAGCAGGCGCAAAGACATAGGAGCCGGATGAACGAATTCATACTGCAAGTACTCCTGAGTCTGTAATGAGGCGTCAAAGATATAGGTGACGTCGGGCGATGTTCAGGAAGTGGCCCATTGTATCCACCGAGGATGCAAAGCTTTAGAATTTGGTACACTCTCTTTGGTCACTGCCTCAAGGGCAGGATATGGTGTGACAACCAACATGCGTTTTTCTTGCGACAGCGCTCGTTCTTTGAGAATCGCCATGTGTACCGCCGTAAGAACTTTCTCGACAGAGGAAAAACGCATTTCAGCCGAAGTGTACAGGTGTGATTTGTAGGCAATGGGGACAGTATCGCCCTCATTGAACGTTATGTACGTGAAACCCACTGCGCCTGGCACAATTCTTATTACCAGGTTAGTGCGGTTATCACGCGTCAGTAAGTATTTTGAAGCAAGAAGATCAGCTTGCAGTAATTGCAAAATAGATGAATGCTCCGGCAGGACGCATGATGTGGAAAAAGTAGGTTGTACCAAGGCATAAAGCGGCTTGATACGCTGGGCATAATCAGGAATGTACGTACGACCGAAATTCAGAAAGCCCAGCAAAGACTAATTTTTTCAGTGTTGTAGGAGCACGCAGGCATGCGCACTTCTCCAGGAAGTGCGGAGCCAATCCTCGACCCTCATTGTTGAGTTCGTAGCCCAAGAACAACACTGTATACTCTGCAATGTGAGACTTCGCAAAATTGAATTTGTAACCGAAGTCTGCGCACAGGACTATAATGCGATCAACGCGACACAGATGCGGCCACAACTCGTCGTCTGTGAGATAGATATCGTCAACATACGAGTACGCATCTGGATCTATGCTCTCTGAAAGAGAGACTACACGTACTGCAAAGACGCCAGGGCTGTTTTTATAGCCCATGGCTAGTCTTGTAAACTGTTTTTGTTTGCCGCCCGAAGTAAACGCTGTCCACTGACTGCTAATAGAGGACAGGTTATGGCTGTAAAAGCCATTGGAAATGTCAAGTGTGGTTATAAACCTTTTTCGCACGAGACTATCGACGAGAGCCGAACTGTGAGTATTTTGTACCGCGCATGTCCGGCAATGAGAATTTAAATGGAGGTAATCAAAAACCAGGCGGTACGACCCATCAGGCTTCGTCACAGTGAATGAAGGATTATTCATTGGCGACACGCATATTTCAATAACACCTTGATATTCCAATTGTTCAAGGATCGCCGCGACGTGAGGTCTAGCTCCGCAACGCATGGGATATTGGGGTTGTGGCTGGGGCATAGACCGCAATGGAATCTCATGGCTGGGGGACAATTTATCCCAGGCCACCTGAGTACGATACAAAGCCGGTGCTAGCACCAGAGCCCACTCCTCAGCGAACCTTTTAGCTTGGTCCTTTGGCACTGTATGCGCAAAGGACGGGAGGATTACCTCCTCCCCTCTAGGAGCATCTAAAATGAAAGCCGGGGGCCAGTCTGCCTCCGCTAGAAGGATGTCATAAGAAGAGGTCAGATTATCCCAAAAAATCCCTTGAATTGTACGTCGTATGTCACCTTCAATTAGGAGGACTATGTTATATAATCTGTCAGGGGGAGCCACTCTAGTGTCAGCAGTTTCTACGGTGATAAACGTATCAGTTGCTATCGCCTCCAGATATGGACGCAGTGCTTGCCGCACTACTGTAACCTCCGCCGCGCTGTCGAGCAGCGTTAGGGACCATGTCAGGTTCCGAAGCTGCGTTCCCACTATTTGTGGCATACCTCGCTGTCAGTGCAGCAACTTTCTTCTTCTGAAACGGGGGACGTTGACGTGCAAACTCGTCTTGCTTGCTTTTACCGTCAGCCTGACGGGGTCGGTCACGACCTTGTGAGGCCGATGTTTCCTGTGAAGAACGAGGAGAGCGTTGTTCAGTAACCTGAAATCCATCAGGCGACTTAATACTAGTACGATCGCGCAAATCATACGTGCGTTCGCTAGTCTGCTGTACGGGAGACGCAGGACGAGACCCCTGTTTCTGTTGCTGCTTTCCCCGTTTCTAGCTCTCCAACTTTGTTTAGGAAAAGCTGGACGATCGTCTTTACTAGACGAACTCACCTTAGTTTGTTGTATCAAGTCAGGAATGATTACAGTTGGTTTTACTCCCAAACTACTGCGGCCAATAGTTTTATAAGCTTCCGCAATAAGTTTAGGTAACTCTTTGGGCTTATCGAGTTCAGCGACGCGGGCTAAGCCATTTGCCACTTGGAATTGCACCGCATCTCCCTTGAGATTACCAAGGACGAGGGGGGGGCAACGACGTCGAATTCTCCGACAAGCCTCATTCCCAACTCTACAGCCGCCTCCGGTCCGTGCTGATCTTGAACACGTTTAATGACGGAGGGCAGCACGCCATAGACGGAGGGTCGAAGCACTTCGAGTAGACCGCGGCAAAGATCATTCCCCAGTTGTCACAATCTGACACATCAGGGATAATATATTTCGGCAAACTAATGGTGAGAATTCTGTGTTTCTCCACCTCCGTAGAGTGTGGAAACACTGCTTCCACCTGGTCAAATTTCTCGGCAAGCCAATAAGGAAAATCATCCTTATTCTGGGGGCGCTTGCCCGTCACCGAATTAACTATGAAGGGACTAATAACAACCGCCGAGTGACCAGCCGGTAGTCCCGCAACAGCAGGACCCACCTGCACATTACGTGAAACGTATTGCACTAAAGCCCTATATACTGAAATAAGGGTTTTGTGGAGCGTACGCAGCTTATCCACCGCAACAGTCAAAAAGCGGGGGTGAGGCATAAATCCGGCATGCACAGGCCATGTGGCCCCTGGAATTGACAAAGGGCCCATTGTAGCTGGTGCAATCGTATGGGGAAGGGCGCCATTAAACCAAATGCTGTGCTGCCAGGCTGAAAGGGGGATCTCTAGAGTCCGATATGGCGTATAATTGTCTGGGGCCGCGTGTGAGTATACGAGTGAAACGTTTTATCATCCGCATTCACTGCTGGCAGTGTCACCCAAGAGTAGAACAACTCATAAGGATGGGTTCCATCAGCACTCACCACAAAAATAACGGCCATCCCATCGTCCGGCACCCCGTACGCCGTCAAATGACGACGCAGAGGTGTACGGCTATGTGTAGCAATTTCAACCGCCATAAGGACATACAAAAGATCAACAACGAGTTTAATCAGTAGCACAAGGGTTCAGAAAATAGAGGAAACCTTTTTAATGATCAAGCTTGAAAGAACCTATCAGGTGAGTAACAGGTAGGTCAAACTCCGTCACTCCAGTTATCCGGAAACAAGAGTGAGGGAGTCGTGGACTAATATAAGCACTACTAAGGCGTTTCAAATCAATAGACCAAACGTTAGGTGCACCATGTTGCAGGGATTCTGCTCATGCACAGAACTATGCGCAGGAAACCAGGACCTCAGGGAATTGTGGTGTATCAGAAACTCACCTCAGAACCCAGAACCCCTATCCGACCAGCATCAGTGTCCCATTCGTTATCCGTATTTATCACGGCGGTCCAAATGTATAGACAACCCAGAACAAGCGACTTAGTGTATTCTCAGGAATGGTGGGAATCAGAAATACCTATGCGTTATTATTCTCATATCAGTCCACAACAAGAGTAAACAGAGACACAGTAAAGTTTAAAGAGTTTATTTATAAACCTCGTGTCCTAAGATTCAGTAGTTTGGCTAACATAAGCAGACAAATGATTAAAATCAAAACCATCAGCATAGTTACAATACCATAGAAAATGAAAGGAGAAATCATAATATAATGACAGTGGAATACAGCCACCTTCCTTTCGCTAGTTAACTAATATTATTAGACTAATAGAAGGTCTCTAGGCTTGAATGGGGAACCCCATACCGTAAAGATCAGCTTAGTGGAATCACACCACAGGATCAGGTATACTCTGCTCCTGGGAAAGCTCTTCTTCTGAATGTGTGAATCAAGCATGCAGCCTGCAATATTAAAAGCGCTCGACTCTTAGGTATTTGCAGCTGTTTGCGTGTTATGGCTAAATAGTTGGCCGATCAACCTGAACCCAAAAACATGCACCGTCTAGCGACCCAGACTGTTTCTTTACACAATGTTAAGACCAAGGTCGCAGCTCACGGCTAGGGATGTGAACAGACAGTTCTCATGTGAAGAAAAGGCGAGCAAGCATTTCTCAAATAATAACATGTAACTGCAGTGTCGTGTGCAAAAGCAGCAAAAGTGGCAAGATGGCTTTCTAGCATCTAACGCGGTTATGCTAACTTAGCAATGTACATATATAAATTGCAGACCTCACTACACCTACCTCCGCACAGAGGTTATACGGAAGAGATGGGAGCATGATCTGTAAATAATCCCATATGGCATAGGAAAAGCACCCCAGCACACAATACGTGTTGGTGGCTCTCAATGCTGTGCAGGCTTAAGAAAATATATATTTACCACAAGCATCACAACCCCTAGCATCCTTACCCACCGGAGTCTTAGGAGTAGAATCTACATCCTTATAAGACATTGCAGCCTGAGTCACCAGGCCACTAGTGAAAGTGAAAGGAAGTCTATGCAAACAAACTGGGTCCCAAGGTCCAGGCAAATACCTACGTGTAACATCATGATCCACTGAGACCCCTGACTTAAGCTTGGCCCAAGCACCTCATAAAACGTCAAATAGGGCCTCACTATACGGAAGAACAGGCTCTTCTCCAGTCTGACCCTGGCAAAGTATTTCAAACAATGGGTCTGTAGAGTTCTGCACCGTGGGCAGTGACAAGTCACACTGCTGCCACTTTCCTCATCATGTCTGCAAAAGAGGAACTTGCCTCTGTGGCAAGACCAGGGGAAGAGAGCAACCCAGAGGCTGGTGAAGAGTCCAGCCCACTAGCCTCACCTAGAGCTGTAAGCCAACTCTCCTCCACCTGAATCACATTGGCATCAGAAATGGGCTGAAGAAGTCAAGCCTCAGTCGATACAGGTGGACCTTTCAATGCCTCTTCCTGGAAAGGGGCCGCAAAATGATCAATTCCCTCAATTTGCACAGCTGAATCTGCATCAGATGCCGTATGATGCCGAAGCAGCGTCATCATGACGTCGTTTGGGGAGGAGAGGCGACTTCGACTGGCACCACCAACTTCAATGTTGTAGTCGGTTGATGAAAGACTGGCGTCGTAGGCAAAGATCCCCAAGGACTGTGAGCCTGCGCCAAAGCGGTCAGTCGAAGTCAACCAGTGCCGATCCACCGACTCAGATGGCCCAACTGTCACCGAAGACAAATCCTCTGACGGCACCCCACTTACTCCCTTGTGGCTAGAGGCACTCCAGTGGGAGACGGGGTTCCAAAGATTAGGTGTAAGGAATCATAACATTCCCTCCTCTGAGCCATCAACGCACCGGCTCACCAAAACGGAGAGAGAGGCACAGAGCCACTTATGGGTTCCTCAGCCGACGAGCAGAGGGAGCCAAGGGAGACGTAGTGTCCACGCAGTGAAGTCTGAAAATGCAGCGACTTCCACCAACCCTTACCGTTTGACTTTCCCGGAGAACGACATCCCCCAGACCGGTTTCGGTTGCTAGATCGACCCCGCAAACGTTCTTCTCAGGATGACGAAGACCAAGGCTGGGAAGCCTCTGAAGATCACAATACGTGCACTGCCATCAATTTAAAAAGCGGCTCCTTCAGGGGTTTTAGCTTCTGGCAGGAACAGCAATCCTCAGAGTCATGGTGCTCACCTAAGCACCTCATAGAAATTATAATCTGGTTCGTCACCGACATATGTCAGCTACAAGACCCAAAAGGTTCGAAACCTGCCAACATTTGACAAAGGCACAATGTTCCACCGACACCAGGTGTCAAAGTAGGTTGAGAAAAACCAACCTGAGTAACAGCTTCTCTGGATCTACGTTACAGCCCGGAAAAGAAGAAACCGACGTCCGCGTGCCGGAGGGGACTTATATGGCTCAACTAACATTATATCCGGAGACGACATCACCGCAGAGCTGTACAACGCCGTCCCCTGGCACGCAGAGGTACTGCTGACAAATTTCCCGATCCAGACTGGGACCTGGGAAGAATTCAAAAGTTAAGGACTCTGCGGATAGATGTCTCTATCAGATACAGCACGTCTCTTAAAGACAGCGCAAGCTCTGCCTAGGCGAGACCTAAAAATGTAAGTGGTAGGTGGGCAGTTACATTGATTTTTGCATGAAAACCCTTCTGAAATGAAACAAATCGCATTTACGTTTCCCATATTTAGAACAATTCTCTAAAGTATGTATTTGGAAACATGGTTTTTCCTGTTGCGAGTATTCTGAGTTTTCTGTGTGAAACAAACGCCATTTGTTCAGCTACGGCTAGAGCTGAAAGAGGGAAGTCAATGAGAGAACAAGCTGGGGGTGTGAATGTTGGCAGTTGAAGGAACATCAGTTTTGTTGGTTGGGCCTTCAGTAAATGATCTTGGCGTTCTTTATCTACAGCATATGCTCAATAAAACAGATTTACAGTGCCCACCTGCCTCCCTCCACTCCCACTTGACAGACTTACACCCTTTCAGGAATTACTTTTGATGATTTTTCATGCCATAAGTAACCCGTATTATTGGACCACTCCAATTTACTGTCTCCCAATAAGCTTTATTTTACCACGCGACACAGGAGTGGTTGCTCCTTGTGCTCCCCAATGTTATCATCAGAAACAAGTGTGTGTTGTGCTGCTGAAAGCACATCTTCATGCCCCCCAAAAATAGAAAAATAGTGCGAACCAGATTGTTATTTCAGCAATAATTAACTCAGCAGGAACGTTGACTACATCATGCTACTGAAAGTTGAAGCAATACAAGCACTTCAAGCCACAGTTTAAAAGTTCGAAAAAGCATCATCAGGTTTAAAAGAAACAACGATTCGGGAGGACAGTGGGGTGGTTGTGGGTGCAAACTGCAATGACAGGAAAGGGAGGCAAGGGGGCAAGTGCAAGCAATGGCAGGGATGGAAGATGGCAGGTGCAAGCAATAACCAGATTGGGGGAAGATGCAAGCAATGTTGGGGGATGTGGGGAGAAGGTCCGCAAAAACATGCACTCTTTTTGAGTGCTACAGCACATGATAAAAAGTACCTTCACAGAAGCATCAACCAGTGGAAGGACATTGGCCAGTACAGGAAACTGTACTGGGTCCATGCGTCACACAGAAAGACTAACACTAACACAGAGAAGTGAAACCAGGACACACTCATCAATCTCAAGCAAGGAAATGAGTGACTTCTTAGTCAAACAATTGTAAGTATTGGGCGGGTTCTAAGCACCTTTTTAAGTTTTGTTTTATTCACAACATATTTTATAAGCACAGGACAAGCAAAACCAAAAAAAAAAAGCCTTCCGTACAAAAGAAAACTAGCAATGGCAAAGCAAATAATTCATAGCTCCTTTATTTTATTCCAGTCCTTTTTTTGTTTCAATGTGAAATTAAGGCAAAATGGCAAGAAAGCCTTCAATATAGTCCATGTGCTTGAATTGCATAAAAATAAATTATGGTCTATAGTGAAAGGTCGCTTGTCAACTGCCCTTTCTTTCCCATAGAAACGAAATCAGCACTGCAATAGAGTTATTCTGGTGTTTCTTTCTAGGGCACAGAAATAAAACATACAACATTACAAGGGCTCCTTTGCCCTTCACTTTAAAATAAAATATCTGGCGTTAATGAAATGGGGCCACCTAGAGCTTCTATAAATACATAAATGGAAGCGGGAGGGACAGGAGGTAGCAATGAGAAATGGGTGGCCAAGAGGATTGAGCAGGGGAAAGTGAAAACAATGAGGCAGCAAGGAGAGAGTGGCAAGTTAGGCAAAACAGGGAGATGAGATGCATAGCAGTACAGATAAGAGCACTGGACCACCATCAAGGTGGCATGGAAAAAACAAACTTACATTAGTGCTGCAGTCAGCACCTTAAATGTTCTGGATTTTGTCACATCCTCAGCAAGTGCGGTTACGCATGAGGCTGCATGGTAATGCCAAGTGACGCTGGAGAGCTATTCCTGGAACTTTCAGGAACAGTGTGGCGCCTGGAGGACATTCGCAATGTGAGGAATCTGCGAGAAGACGCATCGATGAGAAACGTTTTGTTCAGCTCCTCCTGAATTAGCTTAATTTGAAGCCTGAACGATCAACTAGATTCAGGAAGAAATGTAAGGTAGTACACTGAACTGACTGTTTTCATATCTTGGGACTTGGGTAAGTCAGGCTAATGTCACGAGATTTAAACCTTTCTCTATATGGGTAGGCATTCCCTCTGCTTGTGAAAATTCAGGTATCCTCAGAAGACTATGTTCGTAGCAGATGAAATAAAAGACTTCCTTCCGTCTATAGTTAGCTAAAGTACTGTGAGAAACAGTTTCTGAACTGTTCATTAAGAATGGGAAGAATAGCATGCCTGGAAGTCCCTTTTGCCAACTATGACATACTATAAAACCCTGCTTTGAAAGAGGCTTACACAGGGGTTTTTCATTTTGTAAATAAGCTCACAGCAGACTTGGTTCTATGTCAGGACCGGCGGTGAGGACTAGGCATTAACTTCCGTCACTTTATTAACCAGCAGCCATGAAAAGTCTGTATCAACATTAAAACTACATTTCCCGTGAGTCTTTGGGAAACAGAACAAGGTCAAACAGTTCATTCGATCAGTATAGAGCCCGTCCTCTCAACATTCCTCAAGGACGTTCTACCCTCCTCTTTCTTCCCTGCTCCAGCATCCTTAGATAAGTGTTATGCTTTCCTTGGTATTTAATTACTGTTTAGATAATCGCAGTGTATATAGCATTGTTTTTCCATGGGTTTTTCCATGTTACTAATTCCTTCTCTCAGGTCGGCCACAGGAACATATCCATCGCTCCTTCGTTGCCACTGTTTGTCACAATGCTCTCATTGGGGTAGTCTGCCCAAGTTTAACTTATGCGCTCAAAGTGTTCCACCGCCACCCTGTACCCCTCGGATGACCAGTGCGGCAGTTTCACCTGGTCCCGAGGCTTGCTGAAGCACGTCCGTCCGCGATCTCTATCGCATTGAATATATATAATTAGCGCTTATTCAGTGCACTCAAAAGAGCCTCTGCCTGGAGCCGCACGTCCATTCAACGGGTAAGACAGGTTTTGTGCGTATGAGTGGTCCCAAGGCCAGTGTGGGCCTCGGAGTTAACCCCTTGCTGGGATTAAATATACACTGGGGACTGCCTCGATTCCGTTGTTCCTCACATCATGCCTGAAAGTGGGTCTCCTCCCTGTTACTAATACGGAAGAGTTTGAGGCCAATAGATGACCATTTTTTTCTAGTTATGGACGTTTCTATATTCAAAGCTGTGCCAAGTGGTGGCGCCCTTGGAATAGAAGCTCCAGCAACTTCAGGCTCCGTGCCAAAGACCCCTTGAAGCGTGGGAAGATCTTACTGGGTCCCAGGCCCCTATACCTCCAGGGCAGCCTTCCACGCCCGTCCAAGATAACAAGCGCAAACGAGCAGATGCGAAAGGGGTTGATGTAGATGCTTTCACACGCCTGAAAAGGGCGTTTATGTATTCCCACCCCCTTCCTCAGGGATCCAAGACCCAGGTACCCCGGAAGGGCCCTCCTTTGACCCGGACTGTCAGCCCTGGGGATTTAGAGGACTTGCCCCAGACTTGATGGTGAGGGAGATTCCGACACATCCTGGCGTCCATTTGGTGATCCCCTATCCACGGGGAATGATAGCAAAGAGACCGAACCCCAAGATTCAAGTTCAGACACGCTAAACCCAAACTAGCTTTTACATCAAAGTATAGCAGAATGGGACCCAGCTTCCAAAGTGACATCTAATATTGCAAGCCAACTTACCAAGAAAATCAGAAGGTGCCTTAGGGCAGAATGTCCCAGACCAGCTTTAGAAGAGAAAGTGGCCACTACCCCTGAGGTAGATGCCAAAATGGCTACCTTCTAAGCGTAGTTTGTTAGAGATCCGAAAAAAGGCATTGATCGCTTTTGGCGATCATGCCAAGATAAACTATTAGATGTTATGGGGCCCCTAGCCAAAATCCTTGATATGGCTAAAGACGCCAAAGCTTCTGGCTCCTTGATCTCCCCTAATGCTATTTCCATCTGGGAACAAAGGGCCATCATATTTTTAGGGATCGCCAACTTTAAAATAGCCACAGAATGTTGTAGGTCCCTCTTAATAAAAATCGACCCTCAGTAAAGGGAACCCTCCACTTCTTAGGCAGTAGCTGATCGTGGCAGGGGGCACTTGCCAGGCTGCGCTTATCATGCCTCCTACGAAGGTGCAGAAATCTGCAGAGGACAGTGGAAAGACCCAGCCAAATTCAGAACTTTTTACCCAACAAGAAAGTATCACTGTGGCCAGGGAGCAAGAGGAAGAGGTAACGACTCCTAAAATACCCCACAAGGTGAGTGAACATAGCTCAGAAGCGATCAAACTTGGGGAGGCTGGGGTTTTCTATCACAACTGGGTGAATTCAGACCACAGACAAGTGGGCACTTCAAACTATGAGGTTTTCAAATAGAGTTCTACGACCCGCCATATCAACCATCCCAGACCATTGGTTTTCTCTACCTACCAGATGGCATTAGTTGATGGTGAGATCATCCAGCTTTTGAAGAAAGGGGCGATTGTGCCAACAACCCTACATCCTAATGGATTCCTCAGCAATTAATCTTGTGGAAAAAAGGGATGAGGCCATCGACCCATCATCAATTTGAGAGAATTCAACTAGTGTCTGTTATATCAACAGTTTCAGATGGAAGATTTCCATCTTCTCAGGGACTTGCTACAAGCTCAGGATTGGATGGTCCGATTGGACCATAAAGATGCCTACCTTTTGATCTCCATTTTCCCTCATCACAGGCGATTTCTGCAGTTCCAGTGGAGGTCTCAAATTTTCAAATTCATCTCACTCCCTTTCGGATCAGTCTTCCGCTCCATATGGTTGACCTGGACAACATTCTAATCTTGAATCTATGCCCAAGGCGTCTGAACTCATCCGCAGATGACCATTGAATTGCTGGAATCCCTTGGCTTCTTGATCAAAGAGAAGAAACCAGGCTCTTCATATAAACTGCTCTTCATATAAACTGCATGGAAGAGATGGCAGGGTCTTTTATGATGAAATGCAGGACCAAAGACAGAGTACAATGCTGTCTGCTTCTCCAGATGAACAATGTTGCTGCAGTCCGCTACATCGACCATACAGGCGGGACAAGATCGAAAGCTCTCTCAGATCTTGCCCATGCTCTCTGGGACTGTCCACTCGGGTTCAGCAACCGAGGATGGACCTAGTGGTAATTACCCCGATTTGGAGATCTCCAGTATGCTTTCTATTTCTGATGAACTTAATTTGCATTTTCCAATCCCTCTATCCCAGCTTAAGGATCACCTTCGGGATCCCCCAGGGAATCCACATCACCTGTATCTACTTTGTCTTACGGCATGGCGGATTACAGGGAACGCTGAAAATTCCCAGGAATTTCTGTAGAAGCGGCTACGTTACTTGCCAGAAACTGGTCAGATCGCACAAATAAGAGATACTGCCCTGCCAGGTCACGATGGCAAGACTGGTGTCATCAATGGCAATTGGATCCGGTGGGGGGGGGGGGGGGGGAATATGTTGTCTACATCTTGAATGCCTTGGTTTTGGAAGGCTTAGCTTATAGGTCAATTAATACCTTCAGATCAGCCATTTTGGCCGGACCTATTACAATTGATGGACATCCGGTTAGATAACATCCTCTGGTGTGTAAACTCCTCAGAGGCATCTGTTTGTCTGTTCACGCAGAACCCCGATATTCTACCTTATGGGATAAATATAAAGTTTTTAACCTACTTAAATCGTTGCCATCCCAAAATGTATAGCTTCTTACCTGTCTGTGTAGTTTTGCAGCTTGAAGAATTTTCTGGATTCACATACTGTGCATTATTCCACTATCTAGAGCTTGGGTCCGAAATTGTTGTATTATTTCTCTTTTTTTAGTTGTGATTATTGTTGGTGGACGTCGACATACCACAATTTGGTGTCCACCTGTGATGTCGACGATTTCCCACCATTGGCGGCCATCTTCGGAATCTATTTTCTTTTTTTCTTCTTCCTCCGGTCACATCTTTTTTGGAGGAGGGTGGATTTGCTAGTGCATACGGAAAGGTCTTCTAGATGCAAAACTACAGACCGGTAAGAAACTAGACGTTTTGCGGCATGAATCTTTTCTGGATTCACATGCTGTGCTTAGATTTTGTAGTGGTTTGCTAGTTTTGTGGTGGCTGGGTGGAAGATGAGCAATGGTTTGTAAATATATGATGTAATGCCTTTTGTCGTACTTGTGCTTCTTTATTTATCTGAATGTCCAAACAATAATGTCTTGTGAATGTGTGCACTGTAGACCATGTTATAGCCAAGCAAATGTCTTGAATTGGAGTATTTGCTAGAAATGTGACTGTTGCTCCCGTCTTCCTTGGTGCTCCTTGTAAAATCTGTCCAGCTTGTTTGTGGCATAACTGTATGGCTGAGCAATCCATCTCGCGATGGGGTTTTTGGTAACAGGTCGTCCTAGGAAGCTGTTAGCAAAAAGATACAAAGAATTGCTTTGTCTTCCTGTATTCCTTTGTCCTTTCAATGTAATACAGGACTGCTCTTCTAGCGTCTAGAGTGTGCAAAGCTCTTTCTGCTTGTGTTTTTGGATTGTGGAAGAAACTTTGAATTTGTATAGTTTGATTTATGTGTAATTTTGATACCACCCTTGGCAATAAGTGTGGATCTATTCTCATGACAATTCTGCATTATGTATTTGCAAGTTGGGTTCTTGTAGTGTTTGTGCTTGTAATTAACTAACTCGACAGAGATGTAATTGCTGATAAAAATACTGTTTTTAGTGTGAGCATTTGTGGCGTTGCTTTGTGTAGTGGTTTGAATGGGGCTTTCATCATCTGAACCAGAACTATATTTAATTTCCATGTGGGTGCTGGTATCCTTTTTGGAGGTGCTATTCTTTTTGCTCCTTCTAGGAACCTTTTGACTACGTGACAAGTGAAAAAACTTTTCCCAGTTACCCCTCTTGTAGAGGCTACAATTGCTGCTAAATGTACTTTTATTGATGTATAGCTTAGATTACTTTGTAGTAAATATGTCAGGTATTTTAGAACTGTATTTTCCCTTATGATCCTTTTTGAGAGGTTTTCTTTGAGGCACCAATGAGAGTATCTTTTCTATTTGGCTGTGTAACATTTTCTTGTTGTTAGTTTTCTTGCTTCTCTTAGTACAGTCATTGTACTTTCTGGCAGTTTGAGGTGTCCAAAGTCCAAGTCCTTAGGAGCCATGAGGCTAGGCGTATGCTCTCGGGTTCTGGGTGAAGTACATTTCCGTTTTGCATTGTTAATAGGTATTTTCTCATTTTGGAAGCCTGTGCACTGTTTCGGGTGTTATCTCCATTATCTCGGAGAACCATGTTTGTCTGGCCCACTGTGATGAAATAAGAATTATGGTCATGTGGCTGATCTTACATTTGTTGATCGCTTTGTGGAGTAGTGGTATTGAGGGAAGAGCGCAAGCAAATATCCCTGACCAGCGCATTCCCTAGGGACTGCTTACAAGGTTGCCTGGATGCGAAGTGTTGGCATTTTGGTGATTTGCAATTAGGGCGATTTGCGGAGTCCCCCATTTCCTGAATATTTTCTGTAGTTCTGACTGATTCAGTTCCCATTCATGGGATGCTGACATCTGTCTGCTCAGTCTCTCTGCCTCTACATTGTCATTTCCTAGCAAGTGAACTGCAGTTATGTCTATACTCCTTGGGATTGCCCATTTCCATAGTTGTTGAGCTAACGTTGAGTGCTAAAGACTGTGTGCCTCCTTGTTTATGTAAAACATGGTGGTTGTGTTGTCTGTTTGTATTAACACTTTCTTTCCGTAAAGTTCCTTCCGAAAGGCTTTTAAGGCTAGGAACACCGATTTTAGCTCCAGGAAATTGATGTGTTTTACAGCATCCTCCTGTATCCACAATCCTCTTACTTTGAGGTTGTTCATATGTGCTCCCCATCTTATATGGGAGGCATCTGTTGTTATGGTTACTGTTGGAGTTGGCTGTGTGAAAAGTCTTCCCCGTGCTATGTTTGTTTTGGTCCACCATGACATCTCCTGATGAACTGTTTGCGTAACAACCTTTAGATCCTCCCAACACCCTGTTGCTTGTGACCATTGCTGTTGAAGCCATTCCTGGAATGGCCTCATGTGGAAGCGAATGTTGAGGATTAAATGAATGCAAGAAGCAATCATTCCTAGAATCTTCCCCACTGTCCTCACTGTCAGAGCTTGCCCCTTGCGGTACAGATGTGTCTCCTGCAGCAGTGCCAATGTTCTCTTCTCGCTTGGGAACACCTTCCTTACTAGTGCTGATTTGTGCTCCTAAGAACACCTTCTGTTGTTCTGGCTCTCGTGACGACTTGTCCCAGTGTATTGAAAATCCGAGTTGAACTAGTGTCTCCATCACTTGTTGTATATGCTGTTTGCAGAGACTGTACAAGTTTGTTCTTATTAACCAGTCGTCCAGGTAAAGGGTATAGACAAATCCCCTGTCTTCTTAGAAGTGCAGCTACTGCTGCTAGGCATGTTGTGAAAACTCTTGGTGCTTATTTTAGGCCGAATGCTAGCGCTTTGAATTGGTAGTGTGTTTGATTGACCACAAACATTAACTGATTTTTGTGTTTTCTGTTCATAGGAATGTGCAAGTATGCATCCTTTAAGTCTATGGTTGCCATGTAGTCTCCTTTTTGCAATGGAGGGATCACCTCTTGCAACGTTGTCATTTTGAATCTTTGTGTTCTTATGAACTTGTTGAGAAACCTTAAGTATAGTATTGGACGCAATGTTCCGTCTACTTTTGGAATTAGGAAGTACGTTGAGTAAATGCCATAGTTCTTTTCCCTCTGTGGTACTTGTTCTATGGCCTCTTTGAATTGAAGTTCTAGCACCTCCTGGAGTAATTGGGATAATTCTTTTTACAAATGTTTCTTTTTGGTTTTTTGTTTGGAGGTTTGTCAGTTCTATGCAGTAACTGTACTGTATTATGTTTAATATCCTTTTGTCTGTAGCGATATCTCTCCATTTATGGAGGAAGTATTTTAACCTGCCTCCTACCAGTGTAGTATGTTGGAGGAACTGTTTGTTTACAGGATGAAGTATTTTTTCTGATAGTGTCTTTGAGGTCCCACTCATTGATGTTTTTGGTGAGTGACCCATTTTTAATGCAGCCACTTTGCTGTGATCTGTGGTCCCCCTCGTTGTGTTTGTCTTCCCTGTTGGAACTGCCAATTTTGCACCTGTCCTTGGCTTACCCCTTGATAAGTTTTCTGGTATGTTTGGTGCGAGGCTGTGGGTTGATGGCTAGCTTTGCCTGCTGGTCTCCCTGAGGGTGTGCCTCTAAGCATACCTCTAAATTGTAGTGCATCCATAAACCTTGCTGTTCCATAGTCTTTTTTCAGTTGATTCAGCTTTTTATCTATGACACTACCAAACAGCTGTTCCTCATTGAACGGGGGGTTTAGTATGTTACTATGCACTTCTGGCTTGAAACCCGATATTCTCAGCCATGCATGTCTTGTCTCGGTAATGTCGATCATCATCTGTCTGCTAGATGTGTCTGCAGCGTCTAGGGCAGATTTTAAACATGTGTTTGCCATGTTCTTTCCATCATCTACTAAGTGGTTTGCCCTTCTTTGGAACTGTTCGGGTAGGTGCTTTAGCAGTTCTCCTACCTCTTCCCAATGCTGATATGAATGTCTGTTTATTAGTGCATTTGAGTTTGCAATGCGTCACTGAACAGCTGCACTCCTTTCGACCTTTCTCCCCATAAGTTCCATCCTTTTACCCTTGTCTGGCGGTGTTCCCATATTGGTTGGTACATTAGCACTTTTCTGGGCTGTAGACGTAATGATAGAGTTAGCTGGCACTGACCCTTTGATGTACAGTAGGTCCTTTAAAGAATGTATTTCTTCTCACCTCTTGATGCAACTGCCTAGCAAGTTGCAGGCTCTTTAAATGCCTCTTTCTCTTGATCCAGTACACTTGGTAGCATGGGTAGAAACTGGCTCCTTTATTGTGCAGGTTTCTAGTAGAAAGCATGATTGTGTCTTTATTTCTTTAAGTTGCACTCCATATGTGTCTGCTTCCCTTTTTATGACTGGATTGTACATCCCAATGTCATCTGGTGGTGAAGTCCTCGAAGGATAAGAATCTACCGCCTCTTCTGGTGATTCAGCGTAGAGATCCTGCCATTGTAGGTCTTGAGCCACCGATGTCGCAGAGCCCACATACGTTGGTGCCTCATCGTCACCTTCCTACTCGAAGAATTCCTCATCCTCTTCGAGTAGATCAGCAGTTGTTGGCAGGTAACAGCATTCACTTCCCTCAGAAAGTGGGGAGGGCGGGACGGATGAGGAAGACCAACATGAAAGTGGAGGCTAATGAGAATAAATCCTCTAAGTGTATGTCCTATGCTCATATGGCATCCCCATGCTCCGTTCCATACTGTATTGTATATAAGAATGATTATGTATCCCTGCTGTTCTTGTTTCACCTCCAATGCTGAAACCCAAGCCAAAAAAAGGAAGATAATACACGGTATGCTGTACTGTTGATGTTTTGTTTTTAGCATAAAATGAAAAGGCAAATGCTACTTACCAGTATGCATCTGTTCTTGGCATGTAGAGCTGCAGATCTACACACTGTGCATAGATCGCCATCTGGTGTTGGGCCCGGATGTTGCAGTTGTTTTTCTCTTGGAAAGTCTTTGGAAGTCACGAGGTATGTGATGCCTCCTTTGAATCGTATTGCGCATGGGCTTCGGCTCCATCCTCAGATTGTTTTTCGCCAGCAGGGAAATGATGAAGCGTAGTAGTAACAGTGAAGATGCCCATGTGTGCTGTATCTAAATAAGATAACCTGGAACAGATAAAGGTAGCCGGGGAGGCGGGTGGGCGTGTGTAGATCTGCAGCTCTAAATGACAAGAACAGATGTATACTGGTAAGTAGCATTTGCAGTTCGAGGCATATGAGCTGCAGTTTACACACTGTGCATAGATTGTATAGCAGTACCCATCCCTAGCGGCGATCACCAGTATCTGTTGCACTGGTTTGAAACGATGTTTTGAGTACAGCCTGGCCCACACTAGCTTGTTGCTTAGCCTGCACATCTACACAGCAGTGTTTAGTGAAAATGTGCGGTGTTGACCATGTAGCTGCTTTGCAGATATCATCTAAGGGGATGTTCCCTAAGAATGCCATGGAAGCTCCTATCTTGCGTGTAGAGTGGGCTTTAGGGGGAACAGATAGCGTTAGTTTTGCTTTGTGGTAGCAAATCTGAATGCATTTGACAATCCACCTAGCTATGCCAGATTTGGAGATGGGGTTGCCTTTATGTGGGGGTGACAAGGAAACGAACAGTTGTTTGGTCTTACGAAAGGGTTGTGTTCTCTCGATGTAGTAGAGTAAGGCTCGTTTGACATCTAATGTGTGGAGAGCTCTTTCTGCAACGGTTTTTGGTTGCGAGAAGAATACAGGTAGTTCCACAGATTGATTTAGGTGAAAAGGAGAGATGACTTTAGGGAGAAATTTTGGGCTAGTACAGAGAACAACCTTGTTATGGTGCATTTGCAGAAAAGGTTCTTGAATGGTGAGTGCTTGTATTTCACGGACCATTCTAAGGGAAGTGATGGCTACAAGAAAAGCAGTTTCCCATGTTTGAAGGTGTAGTAAATAGCCTATGATGTGTTGAATGGACACATCTAGGGGATCGAAGTTATTGTTGTGGCAATAGACCACAAAACGTTTCCACTTGGCTGCGTAGCAAGCTCTAGTGGTTGGTCGCCTAGCCTCTCTAATGACATTCATACAGTCAGGAGGAAGATTTAGATAACCGAATTCTAGGTTTTTAGGAGCCAGATCGCAAGGTTGAGCTGAGCTGGGTCCGGGTGCCTGATCTCTCCATGGTTCTGGGTTAAGAGGCTTGGAGAGAGGTGTAACATTTGGTGCGGTACTACAGATAGTTCCAGCAGTGTGATGTACCACGGTTGCCTGGCCCACGTTGGAGCTACTAGGATGAGAGTGAGGGAGTGTTGTAGTTTGCGCACCACTAAGGGAATGAGTGGGAGAGGCGGAAAAGCGTACGCAAATCTGCCTGACCAGTTCATCCATACCGCATTGCCTTTGGATAGTGGGTGTGGATATCTGGCGGCGATGCTTGGGCATTTGGCGTTTTCGTGGGTGGCAAAGAGGTCTATGTGTGGATGCCCCCACATTTGAAAGTACAGGTGAAGAACTTGTGGATGGAGTTCCCACTCGTGGATTTGTTGTGTTTGTCTGCTCAGTAGATCCGCTATGGTGTTCTGGATTCCTGGGACATGTTGGGCTAGGAGGAAGATTTTTTGGGGTATGGCCCATCTCCATATGCTCTGTGCTAGTTGAGAGAGCTGCAGAGAGTGTGTGCCGCCTTGTTTTTGTATATAGTACATGGCTGTCATGTTGTCTGTGCGGACTAGGACTAGGCCTGATGTGTGGTTTAAATGCCTTTAGTGCTAAGAATATTGCTAGTAGCTCCAGATGGTTGATGTGGAGCAACTTTTGCTGAGGTGTCCACCAGCCCTGCATGGTGTGATGTAGTAGGTGAGCTCCCCAGCCGGAGAGCGATGCACCCGCTGTTAGTACTATCTGAGGAACAGGGTCCAGGAACGGTCGCCCTTTGGAAAGGTTTTTGGTGGTCACCACTGCAGAGAGCGATGGGCACGACCGTCTAGCAACACCAGATCTGTCAGTTGACCCTGGGCCTGGTTCCATTGGCGCGCTAAGCATTCTTGGAGAGGACGCATTTGGAGTCTTGCATGAGGTACTAAGAAGATGCAAGAGGCCATCATTCCTATGAGTTGCATGAACACTCGAGCTGTCAGACAGTGTTCTGGCTGAAATTTGGCGCGTAGGGCTTGAATGTTTGCTGTCCTGGCAGGACTGGGGTAGGCTAGCGCTTTTGAGGTGTCTATTGTGGCACCTAAGTACTGTTTTATGTGGGACGGTTGCAGATGGGACTTCGTGTGGTTTACTGTGAAGCCCAGTTCGTTAAGTAGCTGTATAGTTGCCAGAGTGTGTTGTACACACTGGTTGTATGAGGTGGCTTTTATTAGCCAGTCGTCGAGGTATGGGAAGACGTGTATGTGTTGTCTTCGCAGGTGTGCTGCCACGACTGCTAGGCACTTGGTAAACACATGCGGTGCTGTGGTGACTTCGAATGGAAGCACTTTGAATTGATAGTGTTGACCGTCCACTACAAACCTGAGATACTTTCTGTGAGCTGTGTGAACGGGAATGTGGAAATAGGCGTCCTTGAGGTCTAGGGTGGCAAGGAAGTCGTTTTGGGAGAGATGGGGAAGTACCTGCTGAAGTGTGACCATGTGGAAATGGTCTGAATGTATATAGTGATTTAGGGGTCTGGGGTCCAGGATGGGCCTTAGAGTGTCGTCCCTTTTTGGTATGAGGAAATATAGGGAGTAAACTCCCATATTTTGTTGGTGGGTAGGAACTGGCTCTATCGCACTCTTTTGTGGGAGGGAGATTACCTCATGTTCGAGAAGTGACAAATGTTCCTGTGACATGGGGCTGTTTTTTGGTGGAATGTTTGGGGGGATTGATTTGAGTTCGAGGCAGTAGCCTGACCGAATTATTTGTGTCACCCATTTGTCTGAGGTGATAGTAGCCCAGACATGAAGGAAATTTTGTAGTCTGCCCCCGACTGGAGTGGGATGGTCTGGGGGAGTGAAGGGAAGTTATTGGGTAGGAGTGGAGGCAGAGCGGGAGGTATTAGTTTTGCCTCTGCCTTTATTATTGTTACCCCTGTAGCCACCTCTCTGGTAGCCCCTAGTGAAGGTGGATTGTGTAGGGGCTTTATAGGACGTAGAAACGCCGTCGGAGTAGCCTCTAGATGTGCTTCGAAAGGAAGAACGGCGAAAGGAGCGCCTAGGAGGATGTGACTGTAGGGCTCCCATAGATTTTACCGTATTGGTGTCTTTCTTCATTCTCTCAAGGGCTACGTCTACGTTTGGGCCAAAAAGATGTTCTTGGTCAAAGGGGTGGTTAAGGATGGAAGCCTGTACCTTCAGTTTAAAACCGGAAATTCGCAGCCAGGCATGCCTATGAAGGAGGACGCTGGTGTTAATTGCCCTAGAGGTGGTATCGGAAACATCGAGGATGCAGCGTATGGAGGGGTTGGTAATGGTTTTTCCTTCCTGTATTAGCTCGTTGGCTCTATTTTTGTACTTGTCAGGGAGATGCTGCATGATTGCTTCTAGCTCATCATAATGTGCCCTGTCGTATTGTGCTAAAAGCGCTTGTGTGTTCGCAATGCGCCATATGTTGGCTGCCTGGGATGCTGTACGCTTGCCAGAGGCATCTAGGAGTTTGGACTCTTTATCAGGTGGTGGTGCCTCGCCTGATGCCTGGGAGTTTGCACGTTTCCTTGCAGTGGAGACTACGAGGGAGTCGAGTGGTGTGGGCCCTCTGAAGTAGGTGGGATCTGTAGGGGCGGCTTTATATTTCTTTTCGATACGAGGGTTGATGACCCGGGCTCTGACCGGGTCTTTATAGACCTCTGGTGCGTGTTTGATAACACCTTTAGGCATGGGCAGAATGGACGTAGCTCTGTGGGTGGTATCAAAAGTGTCTAGGAAGAAGTCCTCCTCCACGGGGTCTATATAGAGATCAACTCCGTGGTAGTGTGCAGCCCTGTGTAGCAGCTGGTTAAACCCCTTAGTGTCTTCTGGGGGGGGACGGTCTTGAAGGGTAAATGTCGTCCTGCGGAACGTTAGGGATGCCTGGGATGTTGTAATCGTCCCATGGGTCTGGGGAGCCTGTAGGAGTGGGGTCCCCTGTGGGTTGGTTATGGGGTCCCTCCCCTATGTCTTCATAGTCATCATCATCATCCTCATCTGGAGAGGGTGTGGGGGAATGATGAGGTAGGGGAGGCGGTGGTGGAGGAGGGGGTGAGGGTAGTCTCAGAGGGGAGGTACCACAGTCTCATTTCTTTGGAGGTGGAGCCGGGGAAGGCTTGTCCAGCGGCCTCTTTTTGATGCTGATCATCAAATGTCCAGTTTTAGGGTCTTTAGTAAGAGTTTTTTTGAGTGGATCGGGCCGAAACAGTTCCTCTGTGAGCGGTCGATCCGTCGGCGCCGAAGGGGTCAGAGCCGGTGGTTTTTTAGTCTTGGAATCATCAGTTCGTTGTTTTGAACTGTGTGGTTTAGACATGTCCGGTTGTTTCCTCGGTTCCAAGATGGCTTTCGGCTTCGAGGTGTGGGTGTCGATGGGTTTGGCTTTCCTGCTCAGTTCCGAAAATGGCGAGCCCGAGCTGCCAGAAGGCTTGATGGGCTTCTTAACCGGGCCCGAAAGCGAGGTATGGGAAGCAGTGTCTTTGGTCGTGCCTAGACCCGAGGGCGAAGGCGTGACCGAAGTCTTTTTCGAGGGTGGGGATCGATAGTAGTACTCACGCCCCTCTGTGCCGGAGTGATGTCCTCGACATCTGAGTCGTCGGCTTCGGAGGCGCTGACGAGGTCCTCTTCGGTGTGCTGTTCTTCGGGAACATCGACGCCTTCTCCGAAGATGTCGTCGGGGATTGCAGTCGACGTGTGTGCCATGGTTTTCCTGGCTCTTCGGTCTCGAATAGTCTTTTTGGACCGGAAGGATTTGCACGCCGGACAGTCTCGAACCTCGTGTTCTGGAGAGAGGCAGATGTTGCACACCTCATGGAGATCGGTGTGGGGAAATTTGGACCCACATCGAGGACACTTCTTAAATTGAGTCCTTTCCATGAGCCAGGGCCGGAGCTGAGGTAGGCCCGAAGGCCTGCGTCGACGCCTGGAATCGAAGTTTCTTGATGAGTCGTGTCGAGTGGGGAGATCGCGATCGAGAATAATACCGCGGAAGGGGAGGATTGCGCGCCGATGAGAAGAACTGTGACTGGAAAACGGTTCGGAACCGGAGCGCGAAGTTCACATCTGAGCCCGATGGCGGAAAAAAACAATCTGAGGATGGAGCCGAAGCCCATGCGCAATACGATCCAAAGGAGGAGTCACATACCTCGTGACTTCCGAAGACTTTCCAAGAGAAAAACAACGGCAACATCCGGGCCCAACACCAGATGGCGATATATGCACAGTGTGTAATCTGCAGCTCATATGCCTCGAACATAACGTTTTTAAAAAAAAAAACAGCGTTCACTTCAGCCATAGAACCCAACCACCATGGACCGACCATCACTGCATTCACTTCACTGTCAACAAACCCAAGGCACCTAAGCCAGCCCCCCCAGGAACTGGAGCAAGGTTACCGACAAGCAACTGAACTCCACCCTCACTCGAGACAACCACACCTGGGCATCCGACGCAAACATCACAGCCAGAGGTCTCCACACTTGAGTCTCCAACTGCGCAGACAAGCTCGCCCAGCTACGCAACCCCGGCAAACAATGCGCCAGGAAAGCCGCCTGGTTCACCACCGACCTCCAAGAAGCCAGGCGCACCTGCAAACGCCTGGAGAAGAAATGGAGGAACAACAAGACAACCGATAACTACTCCACCTACAAGGACACCATGACGGACTACCACAACCAAATCAGAACAACCAAAAGGAACTTCATCCACAACAAAATCCTCACCAACTCCAAGGAACTCTTCAGTGTCATTCAGGAATTCACCAACCCACGCAGCAAAGCCACAGACATCACCTCATCCCAAGACCTCTGCGACAAGCTTGGAACCTACTTCCACCTCAAGATCAGAACAGTCTACGACAACTTCGTCGACCACCCACAAGACGCCACAGCCGGCCCCCCCAGCCCCCAGAGATACCAGCCAGCCCACCATCTCCAACTGGACACCAATCACAACAGAGGACACCGACACGACCATAAAGGCATCCACTCGGGGGGCCACAGACCCCTGCCCCCAGCACATCTACCACAGAGCCGTGGACACCATCACACCTGAACTGCAATGCACCATCAACACCACCTTCACAACAGGCACCTTCACAGACGACTGGAAGCGCGCAGAAGTCAGGCCCCTGCTCAAGAAGCCCATGGCCGACCCCACCGACCTCAAGAACTACCGGCCCATCTCGCTCCTCCCCTTCGCAGGCAAAGAAAAAGCAGTCAATAGGGAACTGACATGATTCATCGAAGAGAATGCCGTCCTCGACCCGTCCCAATCCGGATTCCGAAGCAACCACAGCACAGAGACTGACCTACTCGCCGCCACAGACGACATCCGCACTCTCCTGGACCAAGGCCACTCGGCAACCCTCATCCTCCTCGACCTGTCTGCAGCCTTCAACACCGTCTCCCACCGCACACTAGTCGCCAGACTACACAACGCCGGCATACAAGGAACTGCCCTGGACTGGATTGGATCTCTCCTCACCAAAAGAAGCCAAAGGATCAGACTACAGCCCTTCCTCTCCATCCCCGCGGAAATCACCTGCTGAGTCCCACAGGGGTCATCTCTGAGCCGGACCCTCTTCAACATCTACATGCCCCACTCGCAACCATCGTCTGACAACACAGCCTCAGCATTGTATCCTACACCGGCGACACCCAGCTCATCCTCTCCCTCACCAGAGACCCCACCACCGCAAAACTCAACTTCCAGAGAGGAATGTAAGATGTCGAAGTCTGGATGACCAATAACTGCCTAAAACTCAACTCCGAAAAGACAGAAGTCCTCGTCCTTGGAACAACCCCTCCTGAATGGGACAACACCTTGTGGCCCCCCGCCCTCAGAAGCCCACCTACCCCCCTCAGACCTCGCCAAAAACCTTGGCATCGTACTCCATTCATCACTCGCCATGAACCAACAGGTCAACACAGTAACCTCCAGCTGCTTCACCACCCTCTGCATCCTTCGTAAAATCTTCAAATGGATTCCACCAGAGTCAAGAAAGATAGTCACCCACGCACTAAGCACCAGCAGACTGGACTAGGAAAATGCTCTCTATGCCGGCATCAACAAGTCCCTACACCGCAAACTCCAGACAATACAGAATTCCGCGGCCAGACTCGTCATTGGCATCCCCCAGCATGAACACATCAGCCAACACCTGCGGAGACTCCACTGGCTCCCTGTGGAGAAGAAAGTCACCTTAAAAATCCTCACTCACGCCAACAAATGCCTACACAACAACTGACCCAAATACCTCAATGACAGAACAAACTTCCATGTACCCACGTTAGGGGAGGTTTGTTCATAGACTCTGCTGTATGAGTGCTAAGGGCAATTTCTAGCACCCTTTTGTCTAATGTTAGCTTTAGCCATTTGTGGTTAAAAAAAGAAAAAAAAACACTGGCAGGAATATGCAGGGGAGTGCAGGAAAGGTAGAAGAGCATGCTCATTTTAATGCTGTGTGAGGGCTAATTTGTTTCCTCTCTCTCTTTGTCCAGATCTTCAATGGAACCACAGTTGCCTCTCTGCCTATTTATAAGTCCCATATTCATAAACAAGCTCTTTGAGGAATTGCATTGTGTCCATTGATTGCAATATTCCCTTGACATAGACAAAGGCCTATACTTAGAATCAGCGTAGTGATTTTGTGGAAATCCTAAGGGCCTGTTTGGGTCTGTTTCATGGCCATTCATTTGCTTGCCAAAGACATTTTTAGCACTGAATTGCATGTCCATAATTTTTAGCCTTTGCATAAGGCTGAAGAAAATGTACTGTTGAATCACCATGACATCAGCTCGTGGAACCACAATCCAAGCCCAATCTGGAACGATGAAGATAATCAGAGCAAGGTCTTTTAAGATTTTCTTCAAGAGTCAGGTCTTGAAGAAAAGCTTGTTCATATCATGGGGAGGGAAAACCAAAGTAGCTTGGTAGCCACTGCGGCTAGTGAGGGGAAAGAGGATTGCGGATAGTGGCAATGCCCTCTGGCACCACAAACAATCTGGGTTGGCGGCTGTATGAACAGCAAAAGCTTCCTTTGGTGAGAAGTTAGGCCTTACCAGCACCCTTTGAGTTTCTGTATGGTTGGTGCAACTGATGGGATGGTGAAAGTAGGTCTAAGGAGCAGAATGTAACACAGCAATCTTTAAAACACTCTAGAGCAAAGCCTGCCATTTATCCAAAAGGTCTGGAACCATCAAAAGACATGACCAAAAGAGATATCAGTACGTAGCTGGAAAACCTGTGGCAGACATCCTAAAACAACAAGAACAACAGTTTGTGTTCCTGTTGGACTCTGATTTTAACAAGAAAAGTCAGGCAATGTATTGGCAGCCTGCAAGACCTGTGTCGGTTTGTAAACTAGGAGATGCAACAAACTGTCGGAACTGCGCAGAACAGACAGGTTATTAAAAATGTCACTTTCAGGAGCAATTTATGGACTGGTGAGATCTGCATCATCACATTGGTAGTCTTGCTCAGGGCAGGAAAGGAACAGTAGACTTGTCATTGTTGGTTTACTCATGCGAAAGTTGAGCTGCAGGCTTTCAAATGAAGTCTCAAATATTAGTTTCTTATCTCACTGGGAAAGGCACAGACTGAACTAATATGGGTGAAGGACAATTAAAGCAAGGCACCTTCCACAGACTGGTTTTAATTCAGTTATTGGTCCTGAAGAAGGTGAAAAAGGTCAAGCAGCCACCAAAACACTGCGTCAGCACAATAACTTTAGTACTTTGATAGCATGCAGTTGTTATCCATGTTGTTTTTAGACCAAATGCTTTATATGATTTATCTGGTCCTATGAATGATGAACTATATTAACAAATGCCACTGGTATTTGATGTGTCATTTATGAAACATTTATGAGATAAATATTGTGGTTGGAACACAAATCTTTTTTCTTTACATCAAAATAATATCGGCTGCTCTTAGGTTGATAATTAAGCATCCACAGAACAAAAGTTTGGATTTTAGCAACAAATCTAGGGGGAAAACTTTGTGTGTACTTTTATAAAAGGGGTTACTCTATAAATTGTTGAAGACCTCCCAGGCGACACTTTTGACCATGGCACGGTGCACACAGTTGGTTGTGTCAAGGTCAGTCCTACTGGTAAGAATCAATTGCCTAATGGCCTGTTTAAATTAGTCGGAACTAATGCCACTAACCGTTTGGCTAGTTTGCCAGCAATATTGGAGTCTCAAGTCTGCTGTAACTTTAAGACTATCTACAATATCATTTCGAATATCTGACGAGTAGCACCTTACACACCCCTCCTCCTGCTGCCTTTGATCAGTTCACATTCTGTGTACTATTTCAGCTATAAGCTCACTTTTTGCACTCTGTTCCTGTGTTTAGTTATTTAAGCCCATTAAATTTGTGGCTGACCAACTATGCTCAGAAATGCCCAGATGCTTTGAAACCATGCTGCTCTTCAACTTTTCTGTACTCGTTTGAGGCATAGTTTCCCACTTGACTAGACAGTTGTGGTCCTTTAATAGAACAGACTGGATCCATGCCATGTAGGTTATTAAACTTTCATGCCATCACCTTCCTGCCTGTCTTTGCACAGAGGATTTGACAAAGTAACTTAAGATCAGGCCGTCAAGCCAGCAGAGGAGAGGTAATTGCCACTACTTGTAATGCTAGGTATCAGTACCTTTCTCTTAAAAAGTAGATATGCGATTTTACTGGAGTGATTATCCTTTATCAGCACATCTACTTTTGACTGCTGGTATGTACTGAATGCAAGCCCTCCAAACCTACATGTTAGCAAAATGCAGTTTGCTAGATAACGCTATCCAACTGTCTGTGGACCTTTGTAAACATGACCAGGTCTCCTCATCATGCCATATACAGGACTGTCCCTGCCAAGAAACTGCTGTGGTTTAAAATAGCTTGTCTGTACTACAAATGCTGGTGCAGAACTGCCCCCATAACAATTTCAACCCTTAGTCATCTGCATCTAGAAAAAAAGTAGTGAACAATTACTTCTAGTTGTGCCACGGACTAGTCCTAAAACTTAGAGAGACAGACTTTTCTTAGTTTAGTCTACGCAGATTTGCAGGTTCTTCCCCTTGGTGTTCCATAACTCATTATTGGCAGTAGGTACTCTTTTACACAGTTTCCGGTGTTTGAACAAATGATGGAATTTTCTATATTGGGAGACAGAAATATCGGGACAAAATACAGTGATGCAGAAATATCGTTGTTTGCAAATGTCTTTTTTTTTAGGTATTACTGTTAAGAATATCATTAATATGGTTTTCAATAATATAGTTGTAAAGATATCGTTTTCAAATATTTTAATGTCGTAGTTTATACAGTAATTGTTTTTTAAAATAAAGTTTGTAATTAAGTGATTTTTCAATTCAATTGCTAATAGTAATTTATAGTGTCATAGCGGGTTGGTGTGTTTGTAGGAGGGTAAGGTGGGAAGTTAAATAATTTAATTATTAAGTATGTGATTGATAATTATAGACATTATGTAGTACTAATCTATTATAGTTTTATTTTAGGTGCGAGTTGTCAGGTTTTTAGGGGTATAGGTGGGAAGTTAAGTAATTATTACTGGTTACTAATTTTGCGTCACTATTTAATTGATTAATAATTATGTAAATTGTGTAATACTAATTTTAGTTACGTTTTAGGCTGCTAGGATTCTAGGGGTATAGAATGAAAAATGAAGTAATGAAATAAAAAAAGTCAATTGATAATTATTAAATTGTAGATTACGAAAACCTTTTCCTTTATTAGGTATATATTTGTTGATTCATATTGTTTATGTTAATAATTTTATATTTTCTATAAATTAATAGGGTTATTCAACTATGTAGCGTATTTGAGGGGGGAAGAACTTTCCTTACTGTTTCTTAGACTGGAGTGAGAATAGTAAATCATACCCCTCCAAAGTTCAACGCTTTCCCTACTGCTGCACAGACTGGAATGGGAAAAGTAAATCTTCCACCTTCCAAAGTCCAACACTTTCCCTACTGATTATAGCATGTTTTTTTTTTTTTTTGTACTAATTAATTTATTGTTCAAATGAATTATTATATTTTTAATATTTAACTATGTTCTGTATGTATTTTCTATATATATATATATAATTTGGTCTATCATATAATGTAAAATCATTTTTGCACTATATATTTTAAATAGATGAGTTTTTTATATAATTGTATATATAGTATTACAAATTAGCGGAATATATTTAATTTACATTCTATTAACTTTAAATCTTTAAATATTTAAAGTTTACTACTTTAAATTCTATATTAAAAATCTATATTTTTGTATGATATTAGTGTCAACGATATATTTTTAACTTACAGTTATAAGTATTGGGATATTTTTGACATCATATTTGTGTCAAATGATATTGTTTGCCTTGATCTTGTGTCAGTGATCCTTGTGTTCCAGGCCACAGAATCCTACGAGCCTCAAGACCTCTGGATGTAATGAACCAGTACAAATACAGTCGGTAGTAGTAATTTATGGGGGCCACCCATGAAGTTCGAAACGGGCAAGGAGGGAGTATTAATCCATCTCCTCCTCATTGTTGGCAGAGAAGATGTATTTGTCCATTTCTGCAGCTTTCTTTCAGTGATCTCATCAATGGACAATACCCCAAATAGTAATAGCGACGAGAATAGAGCTGCTAAGCAAATCAACGTTGACACCACTTTCACTCTAGGTCCGATTTATTTTACCTTTGAAAATCTGCAAAAACTACTGTATGACTGTTCCCTGCTCTCTCGAGTACCGGGTCTGATAAAGACAACTTTAAGGCCAATTTAAGCAGATTTGTAGAGCGTACTATCACTTAGGAGGGTATCCTGGTGCTGAGCATGTGTGAGTCTAGCAAAATCTGTGCTAAAAAACAGATCTTCAGCTTCTTGTGGAATTCAGGAAGTGAGGATTAGGGTCTTATGTGTAGTGTCAGGATTTTTTTGTAACATTTTTATTGATATTTTCAGGTTTATTGTGATGAACAACAGACAAATCTTTCAATCTATTGGATCGTATATTACAGTATCTGGTATCACACATCATTTGTCGTAGACAGGAGGGTTACTTAAAAAACAATTTGTGAACCCTATGGACCCTGGTAGTGAATATGTCACACGAACTGGGGTATAACACAGGAAGAACTAGGGGATGAGTATGGAGTTTCACGTCCCGGCCTCCCTGTCTGACGCTCGGGTAATTGTGTGGGTGTAACGCACCGATGATTTGCAATTGAACTGACTCTTAGGCTTGACCGGCAGAAGTGACGATATGCGCCATAAAGCTGCCTTTAATGTGATCGTGTCCCCAGAATAGGAAGGGTTTGGTCGGTCAGTGTCTAAGACTGTGTTTGCAGTACCGTTAGTGTAGGTGTGTCACCGTTTGGGTCTTCGCCGGGGGTCAATTGCTTAAAGCGATATAACAACAGGGCCCAATCCATTGATATGGGATGCTTGCGAACCCCTCTCACCTCCTCCTCCCGCAACGTTTCCTCCTCCGCTGCCGCCCATTTGTGTGTAGCTCCCGCGAGTGGGGGGCCGGTGGGTAGCGCCAGTGCATGGCAATGCTCCGTTTGGCTAACAACACCGCTAGGGAGAGATAGCGAGTCTGCACCTTGTATTGTTTGTGTTTGCGGAAGATACCTAGTGCGCTGGCTTCCCATGTGCTCATGCATGTGATCCCTGTGAGGTCCCCTAGAGCAGTATGGATGTGCTGCCAAAAAGATCGGATTATGGGGCAACTCCAAAACATGCATTGGAAATCTGCATCCTGTGATTGGCATCTGGGGCAAGGTAACTACGTGTCTGGGTAGAATCGTGGAGGCGTGCTGGTGTCAAATAAGCTCTATGGAGTATGTAAAATTGTATGTTTTTAAAGCGTGCATTTCTGGATACCTTCTTGGGGTATTCCAGGGCCCTCTCCCATTCCTTCTCGTGAAGTGCGCGTCCAATTTCAGCCTCCCAGATGACTCGTAGGGTCGCCAGCGGTTTATTGGTAAGCTCTCGTATGGCCTTATAGAGCCAAGTGGTTAGGTGTCGACCCGCTCCCATATGTAAAATCGCGTGAATAACTGGATTTGTGTGCGGTTCCCCCCTCGAGAGGTCATAGTACGGTCGGTAACTATCTAGTAGTTGGCAGTGAAGCAGGAATTGTCCTGGGGGAAGATCGTAGTCTTCCATGAGACTTTGGAATGGTCTGAGCTGTCCGTCCTCAAAAAGGGACTCCATCTCGGTGAAGCCGCAGGACGTCCATGTGGTGGGCATATTGTTTGTGTAATAGTGTTCACGCTTGGGCCACCGAATTAATGGGAGTAGAGGGGTATACAAGGGTGTCTCTGAGGACATGCGGTGTATTCTTTGCATGCACCTTCGTGCCACTGCCACCTGTAGGGGATATGTATGTTTCGGTTTGGTGACAGGGAGCAACAGACGGCGGATCTCCAAAACGGGTACCCGACCCGTTGCGGTGAGAGTTTCGTCGGTGTACCTGTCCGCCGTCCAGTGGGAGAGCCACTGTAGTTGTGCCGCTAAGAAGTAGGCTTCGAAGGAGGGAGCGCCTAGGCCACCTTGTGTAGTGGGTAATTGTAGTTTTTTCAGTGCTATTCTATGTCTGGTAGAGCCCCAAATTAACGCGCTGAGGAGCGAGTCCAGATCCCGAAAAAAGGTTCTAGGTGGGATCACTGGTAGATTGGTAAAGTAGTATAATAATCGTGGAACCATTATCATTTTGGCTAAAGCCACTCGGCCTACTGGGGCCAGCGGAAGGCTTTTCCAAAATCCGACTGCGGCTCTAATGCCCGCCAATGCCCTACTATGGTTACCCTCAAAAATATCGGTTGGGGAATGATAGAGACGGATCCCGAGATACCGGGGTGCTTCCGCGCTCCAAGGCACTCGCTGACTACCCAGTCTAACCTCCTGAGGGGGTAGGCCCGGATGCAGCGGGTATATTGTGGATTTATCCCAATTCACCCTTAACCCAGAGGCTACTGCGAATTCTGTCAGTGTCACCCACAGGGGGGTTAAGTCTTCTGTGATGTCTCGCACGTATATTAAGAGATCGTACATGGAGACACTATGTATGGTGTACGCTATGGTAATGCCCCAGCGCGTTCCCTCCTGGCGAAGCCGTATGGCCAGGGGCTCGACTGCCAGGGCAAAAAGTAAGGGGGACAGCGGGCAGCCCTGTCTCGTGCCCCTCCGAACCGCGAATTCTGCCGAGATATAGCGTCCCTAGCGAACCCGTGAGGTGAGTTTAGTGTATAAAAGTTGTGTATAAGCGATGAGGGTGGGGCCAAGGTCCGCCCGCTATAGGACCGTGAAAAGGTACTGCCAAGTGAGGGAATCAAATGCCTTCTCGAGGTCTAGGATGAGATAGGGCGACCGGGGATATATCCCTTTCACCTGGTCCTGGACGTGGAATATGCGGCGTATGTTCTGGGATGTGCGTCTACCGGGGATAAATCCACATTGGTCCAAATGGACCAGGGGACGTATAATTTGTGCGTACCTGTCTGCCAGTATCTTCCCGAGGAGTTTGCAGTCAGCGGAGAGTAGTGATATAGGGCGATAGGAGGCCATTTGCTGCGGATCACGATGCGGCTTTAGGAACGTCACGAGTACGGACTCTCTCCGGGATCTCGGTAGTTCTCCCTTCTCTAGCACAGTCGCGAGCATCTCTACCAATCGAGGGACCAGTTGTACAGAAAAAGTTGTGTAATATTCTAGTGGATATCCATCTAATCCAGTCGCCTTATTATGGGCTAGGGCGTGTAAGGCACGGGTCACATCCGTCGCCGTTCTCGTAATTTCTAGGGCCTCCCTATCTGTCCTTGTGATTTTTGGTATAGGCAGGGGATCGAGGAAACGATCCACTACGGCCTGTGGAGTTGAGGCTGGGTCATTGTATATCCCCGCGTAGTAGCCGTAAAATGCCCCAAGAATCTCGGCTTGGGAGCGCACCAGTTTACCCTGGGAGTCCAGGATTTCGGTGATGGGTTTGATATCAGTGTCTTGTTTGGCCAGCCACGCCAATAATGTGCCCGTTTTGTCCCTTTCTTTATGCATCCGAATTGCGTACGATCTAAAGTTGTACCGACTGAGACCTGCGCAAGCGGCTTGGTAATCCGTTTTTGCTTTGGCTAAGCGCTACGTCTCTTCCTCGGATGTGGTGTCTCGCTTAGTGATAGCGGCGAGGTGTTGCTCAGCCTTGGTAAGAGCCTGTTCCAATGTGCACTTGACCCCTGTAATTTGTTTCATGCATTCTCCTCGGGCCACTACTTTAAATGTGTCCCATTCCACTAATGTAATGTACCTGCATTGTGTGTAAAATAGTCTTGAATGCTACGCTCCTGTTCATGCCTAAAGACGTGGTCGGAGAGACAATCCCGTGGCAAGCGCAAGGTAGGGACGGGGGGGTCGCCAGTTGAGTCGGAGGATGTGGGCATCATGATCAGAAATGACCCTGCCCATGTAGTCTGTATGGGTAATTTTGGGCAGTATTGCTACTGAGCATAAGAATCTGTCGAGACGGACACGCAGATTATGCGGGATGGAATGGAAGGAGTACAACAGGGTCTGTGGGTGGCGCATTCGCCACGCGTCAGTAAGTAACCAGTGCGCAAGCCAGGCCCGAAATCTGTCAGTTTGCCTGCGGGCCAGAGAGTGCACCGGCGGGGGGGTGAGAGCGGTCCAGGTTTAGATCTAGCGCGCAATTATAGTCTCCACCCAAAATCCAGGGAATAGAGGCAAAAGGGGCTAAGATCCTGGTGAGGTGATCCCAAAATTTGTCCTGTTCTACATTGGGGGCATATATGCTACCAAGGAGTACTGCCTGCCCACCTAAGAGGCCCTCTAGCAGCGTATATCTGCCGTCTTTATCCACCACCCTCCGGAGTTCCTGGAAGGGGGTTCCCGGTCGAACCCAGATCAGTGCCCCTCGTGCATACACAGAACAGTTTGTGGCGCATATGGTACCCCGCCATTTAGCCTGTAGTTTCCCCACCTCCTTCGCGATGAGATGCATCTCCTGTAAGAAAGCTATCCGAGCATTGTGACGTTTTGCATATGAGTACACTGCATACCGCTTGCTCGGAGTGTGGAGCCCCCCCAACGTTGAGGGTGAGGATGTTAATATCAGTATGTGGTGTAATTATTGCCATGACTCAGTATCGGTGTGTGATGATCGGGGTCTGTGTCTGTCGGGATGTGCTAAGCAAGGCCAACCCAACTGAGTGAGGGTGTGTGTACCCCACACCACTATTTGTCTATGTGTTGCGAGCATCCGGATCTGTGTCATTCCATGAGGGGGGTTGGGATATTGCTGAACTGGAAAAACTAACTGCATAACTGGGGTCGGGAAACATTCCCAATGCCAAGGACCCATCGCCAGAAACGATGCGTCCAAACCTGCGCTCCCTATTGAGGGGGGTGCAACAATGTATGATGGGGGCGGCGGTGTGGGTGTGCAGGGCTAAACGCGGATCGGGCCTTTGTAGGATCAATGGGCGTTGCTCATGACGTGTCAAATGATGGCAAAGGTGCCTATAGTGAGTGGGTGAAGTGTGAATATAACTACCCTCGTTCTGTTCCTGGCAAACCCATCTTACGTCACAAGAGTTCTGGATTGTTCATCTAGGATGAGGTCCGCTGTCTGAGGGGTGACCAGAGGGGGCGTCAGAGTCTCCGCCAGACAGCGATCCATCACTTTCGTTCTCCCCCTCAGATGAAAAAATGTGCGGAGGTCGATCTATGTCTTCCAGCTGGGGGGGGGGGGCGGTTGGGGGGGGGGGGGGGGGGACGCCTGCAGATCGATCACTGCCTGCAGGGCCTCCCTCCGTTCTTTCACAATCTGTTCCAGATCGGGAGAGTCCTGGGTGCGTAGTCTGGTCTCACTACTCGCACCACCACGCGGGCGCCTCTGGGCGCGTCTCCTGGGTCGTGACAGTTTAGGGCTCGGATCCCTTGTGGTTTCTGCTCTGGACTGCTGTGTGCAGTGCTGGTCCGTCCAATCCTGCGCTTCCGTAGCGGTAGTGAAAAAGACGGTGGAGCCGTTATGGACTACCCTGAGGCGAGCTGGAAAGAGCATGAGTACTGGATATTGTTCTCACGAAGTCGGCGTTTCACGTTCAGGAATGAAGACCGTTGTTGCTGCACTGCTCTCGCATAGTCCGGGAACACCATGATCAGCTTATTTTCGACCTGCAGGGTGCCTGCCGCTCGTAGAACCGCGTCCCTGTCCCGGAAGTGCAGGAACTTCGCCGGCCTTGGAGCCGCTCCTGGTGGCGGCCTGCGGGCCGGGACCCTGTGGGCACGTTCCATAGAAAAGAATGCAGACCGGTCCGTCTCTGGAGTGAAGGATTTCACCCATGTTTCCATGTAGTGCAGAGGGTTCGTGCCTTCAATTCCTTCTGGCAAACCCAGCACGCGAATGTTACAGCGTCTCGAGCGTCCCTCTAAGTCGTCCGTACGTTCCTCCATAATGGTTAGGCGATGTAGGACCTCTTGTAGCGTCTTCTGGTGCGTCTTGATTGTGGGTTGCAGGTCAACCACCGTCTTTTCCCCGTCTTCCACTCTGTCCGCCAGTTTGCGGTGATCGTCGTGGATGAGGTTGATGTCTGTTGCCATGGAGACTCTGGAGAGCTCGATGGCCGCAAGGACCTGATCCAGTTTGGACGGATCGGCCTGTGGTGCCTCTGTGTTCACCCACGTCCGGGTCTTTGGCATATTCTCTGGAGCTGTCTCGGGCACCGCCGTATGTTGGGTCGCTCTCGATTTCCCCATCTCGGCGACCAGGGCAATGATGCGCGCCGAGAGCGTCTGCTGGTAATGCGGGGCCGTCCTCCTAGGGGGGAGGGGGTCACTTCGTTGATGGCCCCGTTGCTACTGGAGTCGGACACCCTCCAGAAGGGCCTCAGTGCTCCCCCACAGAGTGTCCAAGGGTTGAGGGGTTCCCTGCTACGCGCCCCTCCTCTTCAAAAAGGGGAATTGTCTCTCACGGCGCCTGGGGTCATGCCGCCATGCCAACGTCAGGCATCCGTCATGTCCTGTGCAGTCTATGTGATGGGCCGCTCAGCTGTAGGGGTTCTTGCGGGTGTAGGGATATGGGGGTGCAGCTCACCTCACTGCCGCCAGTACATTTCTCCCTCCGTGTGTGGACTGTGATGGGCCGAGGGCGGCGCCGGCACCAATGCCCCCGCTTGTGCTGCCTAGTCCGGCCCTCCGAGACTGTCATCCGCCATCTTGCGGCCAAGAGCCCCGGTCCGGCACCCTCACCGCCGCCACCGTCTGTCACCCTCGTTGGGCGCTTGCTCAAGGCTCCGACAGACGCAGGACCCGTTCCGGTGTCCGACGCTGTTTATGTGGCTGCGAGCAACGCCTGGAAACGGGCAATCTGCGGGCCCGATCGCGGAGCCTCAGCGAGCCACAACCGCCATGGTAACCTGCTTGGCCACGCCCCCCATGTGTAGTGTCAGGTTGTGCTACGCTTGGGAGCAATGTAGGAGAAGGGTTGACCACCGGATCTGGTTTTCGGTATGCATGTTTTGTGTGCAAGTAGGTCTCTGGAAGGTTGTGAAAGTTCATGCAATTGTTGCAGTATGTTTTTGGCAAGTGTTGCCTAGTGCCTTGAAAGCTTGGGTAAGGAGTCTGTATGGTATGCAAATAGCCAGCTGCTCTTTTTCTTAGAAAGTTTGCCCTTTGTATCCACCTCAGTCTATATTACGGTATTGATTGCTTTCAAAACCATTTAGTTCATTAAATGAAAGCATTTTGCACTCCTAAAACTGCACCTGTCATGTATTCCGGACGATAGTGTTGGCGCACAATCTGTGACAATTTCTGTGCTGAAACTAGTTTTGAAATCGAGGTGTAGTGAGCTCTTAAATCACAAACTTGCACCAATGACTTTGCAGTCTTGTTTGATCTCAAAGGTAATACCACATACATAGATTTGTTAAAACTCTATAGCTCATTCAAATACTAGTGGTCTTTAAACAAACCCCCAAAAAAAAAAAAAAATTTTAACTATAGCTGATGATTTTTGTTATCCCTACGCACTTATAGCGTAAGTGGCATTTAATATCTCTATAGCCAAGTTCTCTGAAAGTATACCAGCCTGCTTGCACGACAGTGTATTTTTCCATCAGAACTAAACCTGTAGCCATGCATGTAATGCCACATAGAAATTAATGCAATCTAGGACTCGTGTTCAAGCAATATTTACAAAATACCATACTCTTTACACGTTTTGTTTGCAGAGTACTTGGCTAAACCCAAGAATGAGTTCTGCTGGCATCTGAAACCTGAGACCAAAGCATGCGAGAGGCCAGGAAGTCAAGAAAGTTAACCTACACCAGCTTACAGCATTGAGTAAATGTCCGACCTAGATGAGTATTGAGTGAGTGAAGAAGGTGGTCACCAGGGCCGGACTGGCTGTAGTGGGCATCAGGCATTTCCTGGGAGGGGACTGGAAGGGTGGGGGCCGGTTTTGTACCTGGAGACCAGTTTTGCAGCAGTGCTGCAATATTGGCCCCCCAGTAACAAAATCAGCAGTGCTGGAGGCTGGTTAAGTTACACTAGCACCCCCACCCCGGGACAGTCCGATATAATTGTTAGGACTGCTTTGTGTTCTCAGTCCAGCTCTGGTGGTTTCCGGTATGGTGGAGGGACTTCTGGGTCAGGAGCAGGTGTAAAACCAATAAAAGAACAAGATAATCTGGGAGGGCTAAGGCATCCTTACAGGTTGGCTAAAGTGGAGTCAGCAGAACAGAATTTGCTTTGTAGCTTTCATTGGTTGTTGGGCTCTCCTTAATTGTTTGGTCGCCATTTGCTTTTCCTTAGACTTTTTTTTGTTTCCCTTTTCTCTCTCCTGATTTAAATGTCTCCCTCTTAGTACTTCTTTGCCTTAAAGACCTATCCCTGCTTTCATGATATCTCCTTCTGTTTGGTGTTCTGCATGTGTGTTTGTTTGCTAACGCTTCCGAGTCTGGTGAAGATTTCTGGAAATCCTTGAGGTCTGGATTCCTGAAGGTGCTCAACTGCCCTAATTTTTGATAAAGCAGCGCGGGATACGTCATTCACTATTTCCATTCATCATTATTTCAGAAATCCTGCCATCCTGAGAGGGATTCTTTTCCCCCCTTTTCTTCTTTTTCCACAATACATGTGAGGGTGAGCGTTCTCCGCCTTCTTTTTGATACGTAATGTTTCACATATGCCACTGATTATACAATGATAATCATGGTTGCTGGGGGCTTACTCCATCTAGATTTTGTCCGCTAGTCACTGCTTTCAGTCTACACCAAGAGTGAACAATTACAGTTTAACTGACTACGTGACCCTAGCATAAGGTAAATTTTACATCACTATGTACGAAGACAATAACTGGTTAGACACTACATGAAAGGGGCTGCATGTATGAATACACTAGGGTATTGGTGCATATCACACGTTGGGAACATCTTGGGATCTTTACTATCTTTATCAGTTTTTCTGACTGATGAGACTCTCATTCATTTTCTTTTACTATTATGTCTATGAACATCCTCCCTTTTTCCTTCTTAGAGAAACTTTGTTTCTGTTTTTCTCTTTTTTATGGTTTATATTAACTTTCTTTGAACTATTTTCCTGTGAGGCTGCAACAATTGTAAATATGTATATTTGTGATACATTGTATTTTAAATGTGTATATTGTATTGTGAGTAGGACTATGAACATGTAACCCCTATGGATATACCCCAATCATTGCCTTACTATTTTCCCTTCCTTGTTTTTATCTTTTTAGGAATCAGTAACACATGGCTACCTGATGAAGGCACAAATCCGAAACGCGCCTAGTTTGTACTTAGCCATGAAAGATATATGTTGTTTGTACTTAGCCATGAAATATATATATAGGTTTTAAGATATTAATTCTTTCCTTTTTGTTTTTTCCTTTTGGTTTGGTATTGATTGCAAATATATAATATTATCATATGTAATGATTTTGTATGTATGTATAGATCAATGACTATATAGAATTGAATCAATTGACAATTGCCTCTACAAGAGGATGATACAAAATCTATGGTTTAATGTATAATTTATTCTTCTCCCCTTTTTCATTTAAATAAAAAATATTAAATAAAAAAATGAATTTTGATTGACATAAATATGTGGGTGTGTACATGTGTATATAAGAAGCTAGTCCACTCTTTATTCGGTTTCCTATTTGATTTTTCATAAAAGCTCAACTGCCCCTTCACAGAACATCAGGTTAGTGGAGAAGAGTGTTGTTAGCATGCTCACAATAAGTGAACAATGTAATTAAGATATGTTCTTTACTACTTTCGAAGAGTTCACATGCATAAGAAGCCTTAACCCAACATAAGTACTAGATGATTGATGTGAACCGCATTAAGAATGAGACAGGGTGCCATATCCAGTGTTCATCTCTCTCCCGTTTACCCAATCTTTCCCTTTAGTGAGAGTGACTAAAGTAGTACCATCTTTTCTGCATCTTGTCTCCCGACAGATATAAGATCACTACCACTACTCCACTAATTTCTTGTCACAACTTGCCTCAAGAGCTTGATTTCCTGACAGTTAGTCCTGGTCAGCATGATCAGGTTCCTGGCTAACAATCTTCACTAACTATTATGTTACTAGTTTTTGCGCTTGGTGTTTCAGACCAGAATTCTACAATGTTATTATAATGTATGTAAGTATATATTGTGTAATTGACCAATATCCCCTAACTTTACATTCTCAGCCTTGAAAATGCATTTCTGTCTGGCGAGTTCTTCACACAAGTGAAATTGTTTTTGCAGTTAATAGATTTTCCGCGTCTTCAAATAAGGGTTTCACCAAAATGTATAGTTGGTTTATTTCCCCGTAGCATTTTCCAGGCATACATGTCTGAATTACTCTTCCGGACAACAATGTGTGACTAATATTGTTTTGGGATTGTATTCTCGAGGGAGAATTCCTTGGTCAGTCTATTGTTATTCTAATGGATACTTCTAACGTTTTGAATATCCAGGAGCTATCAAAATGGGTCCAAATTCATCAACATATATTTTTTTTCTTCAAGTATTGCCTCCCGCATGCACCGGTAGGTAATGACATCAAACTCTTTAGCACAGTTTCCGGAACAGACTGTGGCATTGCACTGCCTCTGGTAGTGATGGCGTGAAGCTTCAAGTAGGTACCATGTCTGTCTGCCTGCATCAGTTCCATTCTTTCTGCATCCTTCAACATGGATGCTCCCCTTCCAATTTCATTTGTTTTACCATGCTCAAAAAATGTATCCGAATGTGCCACAGAATTGTGGCTGCAAGGCACAGGATCTAAGCTGTGCCACGAATGTAGGGCATGTGTCAGATTAACACAGCTGTGGTCTGGAGTCTGGCGCATTTGTTGTCGGCATTCCGAATTCAAGCGGGATGAAGTAACACATTCCCAAACATTCGGACTGGACAGTTGAAATGAGTATACATGTTCTGGCGCTATGAAAAAGGTTTACCCTGGACCTTGAGCAAGCACCATATATACAAGTAGAGTTTTTCACCTTTATTTTCAGTGTTAAGTGAGTAGTAGCATAAAGAAACCTGGCCCCTTTGTCAATCTCTTGTCCTGAAGAGGCCTGCTACTCTGTAAAGGATGAAAAGTATTATTGTGGGAGGAGCTAACAGAAAACAAACTTTCTAAATACTTACGCTGGGAAAGCTTAAAATGTGTAGGAAAGAGATTTCGTTTAAATCATTCCCTTGCTACCTCCGGTGGATTATGGACTTTTAAAGTGTATTCATAAGCACCACCTACTGTTTACAAAAGTGTTAGTTGGGACACGCAAGAGATGACCACAAAATATTCAGTTCTACTTGGAATTTATATGTTCATTTATATGTAAATATTCATTTTGTCCATTTGTGATAATGTTTTAGTATCTTTTACTTACACTTAACATAACCCTGGGTAGATGTGGCTGTCACCAGTACGGCTCGGTGTAAAGCATTCAACAGCACCAAACAGAATAAGAAACTCACAACAAGATAGACACAACGGTTTATAAAAATAAGAGTCTATTCCCCGATCATCAGAATTGACCAGAGGGTTCCTTAGATACAGATTTTAGAAGAAATATACTTTTAAATGCAACCACAGACCAGCATTGGTCAACAAAAACTTTGCAAACTTTTGAAAAGTATGAAGTGACTCTGACCTTGGTTGGACAACCAATTCTGACAAAGCATAGGTCTAGGAGTCTAGTATGGATACTTTGGTCATTTACCAGAACACTAGAGCATTTCTGATGCCTCGGTCCATGGGTGGGTTGAGGTGACTGACCACGGCACTTGGGGTTCGAGGTTGTCCTCTTTGCGACAGTAGAAGGCCAGCTGCAGCTGGGCACTTGGTCTTGCAACACCACGAATATCCTTGATGTGGCTAGTGTCCCTTGGGTGCATCAAATTCGGTCACAGATAGAACTCCTGAGTCCGGTAGACACAGGTGTAACTTTTGGCTATCTCCGATTTGTCCCTTGGTGTTTCTGGCGACTGGCAGTGGCACGGCAATGGCGATGGCTACCACTTTGTTGACTTGGCACCTTCCGCTGTTGTGTTCCAGTAGCTGATTCCAGGAGACCAGCAGACTGATCCTCGGAGTCACTGTGGTTGGGGAATGTGGAAAAAACGTTTTCCCCTGGTCAGGAGCTGCAGTCACACTGCCAATCTCACTAGCCCAAAAGAGCAGTTACAGTCTTCTCGGCGGTGCATCCTCACTTAGGGTGAACTAAAGGCAGCAGGGCAGTCCTCCTTCTGTCCTTTCTTCTTCTCCAAAGTAAACTCAGGGGCAGGGAGCTCTACTTATTCCAGGAAAGTGCCCAGAGGAAACTGCCCAGTCACTATCCAATGGTACTGGGTCCTGTATTCTCAAGTGATGAAGTTCCTGTGATGTGTGGCATCTGGCTATCCCAAAATACCCCATTCTTGTACCTTCCGAAATGGCACAACCCTTCCTTGGTTGCCAGGTGCAGGGTAGCACAACCCAGAGGCGTGGCTACCAGCGAACTACACATGGGAAAACCAGATTGGACACAGGTTTCCCTTCATTGGTTCTGCCTCCTAATTGTCTGCAGGAACAAAAGTCATCCTGCTAGGATATTGTCACAGACTGCCCTTCAAAGGCGGCTTCGCGTTTGAAGCCTTCCTTTTGGCCAACACCCTGAAGACCATCCTGGGGGAGGAGGTGAATACCTCACGCTCTAGCAGGTGAATTTCTTCCGGAGCCTGGGAGTTCTTTACACGTCTCCCCAGGTGGTCAGTACTTTAAGTGTCAGGCCTTTTGTGAGACCACTGGACAAGCTGGAATGCAATGTGGTAACTTACTAAAAGTTGCTTAACTTGAACAGTGACCTTATATCTGGCCTGGGCCTTCATACCTTATATGACCTGTTAGGCAGTCCGTTTTAGAAGTTAGCCGTACTGGGGTGCCAGCCGGTAACCCTGTGTTAGTCAGTGGAGCTCCTAACCTTCCCACTGCAAACCAACAATTTGAAAGGGTTGCTTCTAAGAAATATTTAAAATAACATGTCCTACTTAATAATATATAGCTCCCTGTCATAGGGCTCCATAGGTCTTTCTTAGGAGACTTGCATATATCCTTAAGCGAATTGTTTGCTTTGCCATTACGTACATTGGCAAAGTCGAACTAGCAGAATAAACCACTGACCTTTAAGTCTGCAATGGTAGGCTGAGGTTTATTTTGTCTCCGTCACGTGCAGAGTTGTAAAAACAGTGCTGCAATCCTGTGTGGACACTCTAGGTACTATATAACAGGGACGTATAAGTAATTAAAAACTTGCCAATTGGGGAAAACCAATCCTTATGCAATGGGTCAGAACACTGGAATCGAGGTATGGACATCAAGCCTCAGTGCACTTTCAAAGTCAACAAACCAGCAGCTATTAGCCCACATGGGCTAAAACGTGTGTATGTGCGGTGTTGGTGGCGGTGGTGTGGAGGTGGGGAAGGGCGGCATGCACAAAAGCTGGTTTCCGTACACATTCATATACTTAGTCTCACACAAACAATTTTAGTGAGTTGCAAACAAATGTGCTTAGTTTTGCACATGCAAGTCAGTGGCATAAATTGAGTCCTGCCCTCCCCATTTTTCTATGGCCACGACTACAGAAAGCCGATTTCTGTCATGGACCCGCCAAAGTTTGCCTGTGATGTTTAGGTTGCAGTCAAATCATGAATAACTCCCCAGACTATATGGGCCCCATAAGGATGGCATAGGAATCAGATGTAGGGCTTCTAGAGGACGATTGGGTGGAAGCCATACAGAACCCCAGGGAAATTGCTATACAGGCATGGTTCAGACTGATCCAACTTCGGATCCTGCACAGATCATATGCCCCCTAGGATATAGCAACATTGTATGGGTCGCTGCGACTCGGACGAGTGTGCTAGAGGGTGTGGGGAGACTGGCACCTTCTTTCCCATTTTATGGTGAAACCCCAAAATTCAACAGTATTGGAGAGGTGTTGCCCAAATAATGACAACAGTAGTGGGCCTACAGGTCCCGGTTGACGCACAATGGCACATACTGGGAGTGACGGGAGAGATAGTCTTTCCGAAATATACGAAAAGATGGCTCAGGCTGACAGATGGAGTGGCACAGAGGAATACTGCAAGAGCATAGGGAGCTGTTTGGGGACTGAAAAATTGGAAACTGGAAAAAAGACAGACTGGTGCCAACAAGCAGTAAAAAACATCTATCAGAGTAGGGGCTGCCCTTACAAGTGGGAAAAGATCTGGGACGCTTGGATACAATATGGGAGTTAACTCGGGGATGGACAAATTGGAAGGGGATGGGAGGGAGGTTATAGTGCTGAGATGTAGAGGGTAGATCCGGATAGCCTTACGCAATGGCTGCATATTGCAATTTAAGCACATTAAGTATGATCTCTTTGAACCACTGCTCGTCATGTTGCAGAACATAAAAAGCGGGGCATTTCACACTCAAAACAATGGTCCTGCTCAAGGTCATGGTGCTGCTCCAACATCAAGTATTCAGGTAAGTCAAAGGCCATGCAGGTCTCATCTGTGATTTTCCACTCCTGCACTGAACAGAAGTCACGCAGTGGGCACTCCAAACATCCGGCTCTGCAGATGTCTTCTGACTCCTGGGCTGTCTGCGACATCCAAAGTAGATGGAAGCCTTTAAGGAGGACATGCTGTAAATTGTTGAGGTGATGCTTACCTGCTGTGGAATGCCTTTGGGCCACTTTGGGCCCCATGATGCCGCTGGGCCCCCTGGTTCCACTTCCTGGCCCTGACAAACACGTTGGGCTTCCTCCCGACTCTATGCTTCTGCCCTGGAGGCCATAATGGGTCCCAACATCCAATCTTGAATGTTTACCAGCCTCGTCCTCAGCTCCATTACTGTGAGAGGCCCTGTTCGGCTTGGGTTTGATCCCCCCACAAAGGAGAGTGCCTCTTTGATGTTGTATACTAGATCGTTTCCATTCCACTTGAACACACCTATTGATGTATGTATTACACCTATTGATGTATTATTTTGATTTAGGCGCCTTGACGCCCACTGGGCTAAGTTGCGCGTGATAAAATCTATTTCATTCATTCATTCATTCATGGATATCTTGAAGCCTGTGATTGCCAGTCCTTTTTTACCATTTAATGAGGCATCCTGATAGTATCGTGGACAAAGTAGAGTTCTGAACTACTAGATGGCTGATCATTTGCTAGGGGATATAGGCCAGCCCCTGGACAAACTGGCTTTTATAACCCAGCCCTCAACTTCTGAGAGCTTAGTTGTCCATTCTTTTACAATTACGGTCAACACTAATTTGTTTCCTTCCTTGCCGCAAGATAAGCAGTCAAAGCATATGTGCCCTTTAGGTTCCTGAACATGGTCTGTCTTCTGGGATTACACACCCATAGCGATATGGCCAGCGATGTCTTGCTGGCAGTCTGATGAATTCATAAACACCCTTGGTCAAAAAGACATTGCTAAATAGGTCTTGAGTAGAATTATTTTCAGTATAGAGAACAGCTTTCTTGCAACTCCTTAGATGGACATTTTAAACTACTTTATCAAGAAGGCACTGGAGAGCTCTCTACTTTTGTTCAACCCAGCAATCTTGTATATTTGGGTGATTTGTAAAGAGTAGAGTAGAAATTGAATGTTTTTTTTTTGTTTTTTTTTTAACATTTTATTTGTCAAATCGCATATATTACGCAGGGCTCTGCACTCCAGAGTCCTCTGCCAAAGCAAACCAAATATAACTATGACAGCAATCGACTTTTGGCAGGATCGGCCAAACAATACATGAGAACATTAAATGACAATGCATCCCTCCCCAACTCCCCCCCCCCACCCTCCACGCCCTTAAGATCGCACTAAGGCTACACAGTCTCATCCAAAGCATCCAAAGGAAATCAGATAGTCTTAATCCGGATATGCACACCCCCCCGGCTCCCCCTCCCCTCCCACTATACTGGCCCAAGAACTTAATCCGGCAACGAAGGCTCCACCATCGCCGGAGGCTCCAGCCATAGGCCCCGGTACTCCACCCACCGTTTCCATATCTTTTTGCGCGGGCACCCCCTAGCCACAAAGATAGGTTGCTCCATCCCCATGCAAAAGTCCAAACCATTTTTCCATACGGCCACCGAGGGGGCCCGCGTCGCCTTCCACGCCTTAGCAATGTCTCGCATTGCAGTGTAAGGCCTAATAGCAGGAGATGTAGCTTATAGGCGTTGCCACCCACCCCTTCCATTACATGGAGCAGAGCCAGCCGCGGCGTGCGTGCAAGCTCCCAGCCCAGGACCTCGGAGAGACACGCAAATACCCCCTTACAGAAGCGATCTAATGATGTGCACTGCCAGACAGTGTAGATAAACGTACCCTCAACCCGACCACAGCGAAGACACTCAGGGGAAGCAATCAACCCCGCCCGCCACAGCCGTGTCCTAGTAAAGTAGACCCTATGAAGGTATTTGAATTGGACTAGGCGGAGCCGTATCGCTATGGCCGCGCCCCCCCCCCCCCTCCCCCCTCCGCCTCCCAGTCCCCTCGGAGTTTCTGAAGTGTAGGGGAGCAATGCGTAACTAGTGACTGATAGATCCAAGAGATCTTCCTTTCCTGTAGATCCCCCATAAATACTTTGGCTTCAATGGGACTAAATTCGGGTATGGACTCTAGTCCCTGCAGGCTGGGGTACAATGCATGGCGTAGCTACAGATATATAGAATTGCGTCTGCGGCATATGAAACTCCCTCTGGAGATCCCGGAAGGATTTTAGTGTCGTTCCCCCAAAGTGAAGATGGCGATAGCATCCCATCCCCGAAATCCCAGAAGGGGCACCAAATGGGGCAGGCGTCCATTGTTCCTCAATGGGGTCTCCAGAGTCAGAACATTTCACCAGCCCATACGCCGCAGCGCCTGTCTCCAAACCATAAACACCACCCGCAGGCCGATAGCAGCGCACACCACAGCTTCGCAGAGTAAAAAAAGAGTATGTAAGGTGTGGTGTCCCATAAGGTAGCGTTCGAGTGCATACGCCGGGTCTCCCCTATCACCGTACCACCACTCATTAAGGACTAGTAGGTGTGATGCCCGATAGTACGAGAGGAGATCCGGGGATGCTAGGCCTCCACAATAAGTGGATAAAAAACATGTATGTATTGCCACGCGCACCATCCCCCCACCCCCAAAGAGACTGCCCAAGCACAGAATTCACCAGCCGGAACCATCGAGGCGGGTACAGGTGATTCTGCAACAGGTAAAGAAGTTGAGAGAGTGCTACCATTTTGAAGATCGCTGATCTGCCAAACAATGTCATGGGCATGCAGGACCAGGCCTTAAGGTCTGCGTGAACCTGTTCCCACACAGGTGTTACATTGCACTCCCAGGCAATGGCCGGCACGTCCGAAAGGACCACCCCCAGGAATTTAAACTGCCTACGGCTGACTGGACCAAAGCCACCCATGGGCCCACCTCCATCCGATCTCCCAGCGCCCACAACGTGGATTTGTGGGGATTCATGTACAGACCCGACGTTTCCCCCAAGACTTGCATGATACGCAGAAGACGGGGCCCCGTTTTGTCAACCGCCGTGAGAAAGAAGAGAACGCCGTCTGCATACAATGCAATTCTATCGGATAGACCCGTGGCCCATTCGAATCCCTGTACCTGAGCGTACATGCGCACCCAGGCCGCCAAAGGCTCCATGGCCAGAACGAATAGGTATGGAGACAGGGGACATCGCTGCCGTGTGCCCCTTTTAATTGAAAGTGGCGCCCGTGACCCGCTCCGACGCCGTCAGATCGGTATATAGGAGTTTCACGTAGGAAAGACAGCGGGGGCCCAAATTACGTCTATGGAGCAATGCAAACATATACCCAACTCAGGGAGTCGAATGCCCTGTCCATATCAGCCAAGAGTAGAGCCACCGATTGCCCAAGTCGTTGAATCGCCGCAACCGCCATCTGTGCTCTCCTGATGTTGTGCCTGGTTGCCCACTGGGGCATGAACCCCGCCTGATCGGAGTGCACGAGTGAAGTGATATGGGGCAGGAGGCGATTGGCCAGCGCCTTCACCAGGATTTTGGCCTCACCATTTAGTAGGGAGAAGGGGCGGTAAGAGGCATGCTGCTCCGGGTTTATGAAACACCACCACCTCTGCGTGTCTCCAGTCCTGGGGGAGCACCCCCTTGTCCCAGGCCTCCTCCACTACTGCCCGGAAATGCTGGCCCAGTTGCACATTATACCGGCGAAAAAACTTGCTCGGAAACCCATTAGACCCTTGTGCTTTCCCCGGGTTAAGTCCTCCCAGGGCGGCTCCCAGCTCCTCGTCCAAAAGGGGGGCCTCCAGCTGGTCCCACAGCTCATCCGACAGCGCCTTGGGTGGCAAATCCGATATGAACCTATCAATAGCAGCAGCTGGGAGACATTCCCGAGGGGCATAGAGATCCGCGAAGTAGGCTGCAAAGCTCTTCGCAATGCCAGAGGGATCCGTAATAGAAAGCCCCACAGGGCCCAAAATGCCCGGTTAGGCCTGGGAGTGGAACATGCCCTGACAAAGGCGATGCAACATCTTGCTGGAATTGTCGCCCCATTGGTACACTCTGCTACGCGTCGCCAGCCAGATTTGAAGAAATTGAATGTTTGACTCATTTTATTGTTTATGGACACAGCATTTATAGGGATCTAGATGGTGCAGTCGGATGTTGAGCATGCGCCAGATGTGAAGGACGTTTGACAGTGAATCCTTCAATAATGACAAAGGTCTCAAAGTCATAACATTCTAGGATCAAATATTCCTGAATGTAAAAATGCAGATCAATACTCAAGACTTGAAGGGCTCTTCGACATCCACGTTATGAACTTTTACCAATGGAAGTGATATTGCCAAACTGTGATGGACCATTGGCGACATCAGAAAAGGTGCCAGTGAGTTTCAAGGTAATGGCACGACCTCACTTGGACCACTTGCTATGTTAGTATTTTAAGTCGGAAACAAGTGTTTTTTTCCTTTTAAGCAAGTCCAGTTTTTCCTCGGAGCTGAACAAACGTGTATCCTGGCAGTGGCCACACTCCAACACCTCCACTATATGGACAGGAAACAATGTAAACCATTCCCTAACTAAAGGAAAGGGACATAGCATGCATGCATCATGTGTGAAATAACTCACCAAAACAATTTCTGGCAAAAAATTAAAATATCAAATATGCAACATTATCTTCACAAAAACAAGTGGGTAGTGGAAATTGTACAAAAACATCAGGGCAGACAAGAAACGGAACTAATGAGAGATATTTACAAACACTCAAATGTGTTTGTGTGCTTTTTGCAAAAGAAAGACAAACCGACACCACACGGCAGCGTGAATTTTCTCTATAGTGAGAAAGCTACCTATCTTGACCAATTTGTTTTACCCCCTAGAAGGAATATATTTTAAAAGCAAGCATTAGCAAAGCCAACAGGCCCGCCTTTGGACATATTGGCTTTGCCAATAGTTTAGCCATGTTGCATGGTATGCCCGGGTGACAGCAGCTACATGGTGAGCACAAGAGAGCGAGGTGGAAGGCGGATCCAGACAGGGAGCAAATTGGAACACTAGCAAGAGAGGGCAAACAGGCTAAAAAAAGAGCAGTGTAGAGAGGCAAGGGAAAAACTAATGCAGGATGATTGGGGGCTGAGGGGGAGAGATGCCAAAAGGCGACAGAGAAGAAAGCTGAAACACAGCGGAAGAGAAGTATATTTGATAGATAACTGGAAAACACATTCTTGTAGAGTGCTTAAACAAAATAAACAGCGCCTGAAGCCTGAGCAATGAAAGGTCACACGTAATGAGTCCATGCTCCAGAGTAGATGAAGGAAGTCTACACGTTGGACGCTAGAAGGTGAGACCTAAAAACAAGCTTCCTAGCCCTGCAATTGTATTAAATTATATTATTATACCTGGATTTTTTTCAAAAGCTCATACAAATGGATCATGGACAGGCATAGTGTGTAAAAACATTTTCAGTGATTTTGCAAAAAAAAACATTTAAAATAACTCAATGACTCATATGTGGCTGGAAATACTCCAAGTTTATGAAAATTAAAGAAGATTCATTGATTGATTTCAAGATGGATAATACTATCCATGTGTTCATGCAAGCTAGAAACCTTATTCGGACAGTGTTAACAAACCAACCTGGCCAGTTGGTAGGGGCTGATCTAGCATCTCAACATCTGGGTGCTGCGGAAGGTTGTATAACCTGCACAGGTCACATATCAATCGCTTCAGTTGCTGCAGAAGCTGTCAAAACAAAAGTATAGCTTTACATTGTATTTGAAACAGCTGTGTATGTTTAACTATCATATAGTAAGTACCTCAATGACAATGGCCTTAAGTTATCCGCTACTATATATGCAGAATTAAAGGAAACATAGATCAACTTCAAGCAAAAAGCAAAAACACCCAAAACCATATAGATGCCCTAAATGAAAATGCATAAAAATACTTCCCTGTAATCCTGGTTCGCCATTGTGAGCATTGTAAATAAATGTACAAGTTATCGGGTTTCGGAAACATTTATGTCAAAGACAAATCTTTTTAAAAATCAAAGACGAATTTTACATTGATGAAGACATTTTCTATCCTTTCTGTAACGAGAGATAAACAAACTATGAACTCTCTTAGAAACCCTTTAAGATCTATCCTAAAATGATAAACAATGCAGAAAAAAAAGTGAGTTTGTCAGGGCAGAAGCCTCTTAAAGAAGATTTAATTTGACAATGAGAGACTTTCATTGCATTACACCCCCGAGACCGATTCGGGCGGATCGCTTGTTCTACCAGTGCCAATCTTTTAAATTGTATTATCCCTTGTGTCCGACCCCTTTTTAAAATATCCCCTCGCTGCTTTGCACATTTGCACTTTGGACCATCCGTTTTACTGAAGGCATAATTTTAATTGGGGAACTGGCGCTATAGCGCGAGGACTGTTACTTCCCTCGTCCCACGATCCCAAGGTGCTCGGTAGGGCTGGTGAAGCCCCGGGTCCCGGATTACGTGGCGGCCATCTTTGGTTGGGCTGTAGTTGCCAGTATAAAAGGGGAGGCGGGAGCTAAAACGCGAGAGACTTTCATTGCATTACACCCCCGAGACCGATTCGGGCGGATCGCTTGTTCTACCAGTGCCAATCTTTTAAATTGTATTATCCCTTGTGTCCGACCCCTTTTTAAAATATCCCCTCGCTGCTTTGCACATTTGCACTTTGGACCATCCGTTTTACTGAAGGCATAATTTTAATTGGGGAACTGGCGCTGTAGCGCGAGGACTGCTACTTCCCTCGTCCCACGATCCCAAGGTGCTCGGTAGGGCTGGTGAAGCCCCGGGTCCCGGATTACGTGGCGGCCATCTTTGGTTGGGCTGTAGTTGCCAGTACAAAAACGGTCGGCCATGTCTCCGCGCAGCGGACGCGGTCAGCGGACGCGCCGGACCTGTGCCGGAGTCGTGCCAGAGTCCTGCCCGTCTGCGCCCGTCCGCGCACGGAGGGGCGCAGGGGCAGGGCCCCCCACCAAACGAATTGTATACTCTGGTGAGGAAATCCGTCATCTAAACGGGGACACGACACCCCTAGACCTGGTTACACTCACGCGCATCGAGGAACTGTCCATCCAGGCACCGCAGATGGGTAGGTCCCGAGCCCCCCCGCATATTTTAAAGCTCGTCAGCCTAAATACCAGGTCGCTTTGCTGTCATAGTCTCGAGATCTACACTCTACTGCAGGGTGAAGACATTGACATCCTGACCTTGTCCGAGACCTGGATGGGGGATAACTCCATACCAGACATTATTGCTGCTGTCCCTGAAAATTACGATATCCACTGGCAGAATCGCACAGGGAACACCCGAGGGGGAGGGGTGGCTATAATTTTTAAAAAACATCTAGCTGTGACTAAAATACTGGCGGAGTCGGCGGATTTGGCCGACTTACTGGCGATAAAAATCATGTTTGATAACATGTGTGTTACAGTTCTCACAGTCTATCGCCCTCCCAACGCCACCTCAGGGTTTAATGACTCCTTAATGACCTATGTCTCTGACATGTGTTCCAGATATAGAAACGTCATAGCTACAGGAGATTTCAACTTACACTGGGACAAAGATAGGAAACAGCCAGCGGCCAGTACCCTAGAGACAACCATGTCCTCTCTAGGTTTCAAGCAGCTTGTAAACGCTCCCACCCATATAAAAGGCCACACCCTAGATCTAATATGGACAACAGATCCTAGGGTGGTACTTGCTGGAATCCTCCCGTGTATGTGGTCAGATCACCACCTGATCTACTGTGATATCCCTCTAGGTACCATACTCCCACGCCCAGAACCGAAAACCAGACTGACCCGGCAGTGGAAAAATGTAGACCAACATACACTGACTACATCACTTAGAGGTACTGTCCAGCCAATAATACTTAATAAAGATGTAGATCAGGATTGTAAAAACATGATGGACTATCTGGTAAAGGCCATTGATCAGATAGCCCCTGAGAAACTTCAAACAAAAAATAGTGGGAAAAAGGGAGCCCCTTGGTTCACATCTGCCTTGAGGGACCAAAGGAAGGCCCTGCGTAATATAGAGAGAAACTGGAGGAGAAATAAGGATACAGTTACTTGTGAACAATACAAGACGGCGTTTCGTAGCTACAAAAAATCTATTCGGACAACTAAAGCTGCATTCTATGAGGTCCGTATAAATAGGGCGAACAATGTTCAAAAGGAAACATTTAAAATCCTGAAGGAACTAACAAAAAGAGCCCAGGATGCAGAAAGTAGCATAGACTGCGATACTTTCCAGAAATATTTTCTGGATAAGGTCGATACTATCATGTGCGAAATAAAAAGCATGGGGTGCAGCCCAATTGAGCAGCATATCGCTCTAAATCCAACTGCCAGCTGCCTATCATCATTTCCCCCCATAGATTCACTAACCCTCGAATCATTGATGAGAAAGACAAAATCCGGCTCCCCAGCAGATCCATGCCCTCCAAGTATTTTCTGCCTGGCAGGTCCAATCCTAGAGGACCATATCCTAACTACATTGAATAAATCGCTGAGCACTGGCAGGCTCCCCACTAGCTTCAAGGAAGCTCGTGTAAGACCGTTGCTGAAAAAGGTGGGGGCAGACCCCAATGTCTTAAAAAACTATCGACCCATATCCCAGCTGCCCTTCCTGTCTAAAGTACTTGAGCAACATGTACTAAAATATATGTCAAGCTATCTGGAGTCTAACCATCTACTCCATGAGAGGCAGGCAGGCTTCCGTGCACATCACAGCACCGAGTTGGTCATGCTCTCGGTGCTGGACGATCTCAGAAGGATGGCTGACAGTAAAAGACCGAGCGCCCTGATTTTGTTAGACCTATCAGCGGCGTTCGATACTGTCAGCCATTCCATTCTGTTGAATAGGCTAGCTGGGTTTGGAATTCAGGGCTTAGCCCTTCGGTGGCTGGAATCATTTCTATCTGGGAGAACCCAGAGAATCCAGATGGGAGATAATGTATCAGGAGTGGGAAGTCTGACTTGCGGCGTCCCCCAGGGTTCAGCTCTATCCCCACTCCTGTTCAACATATATCTACAGCCCCTGATTCATACACTAGCGGGGATGGGCTGCCGGGTGTTCAACTATGCCGACGACACACAGTTGCTGCTGGGCATAGGTGACACAGCACAAGCCCAGTCCCACGCTCAGGACATTCTTAGATACACGGTCAACTGGATGTCCACCAACCAGCTTAAAATTAACCCCGAAAAGACAGAGGTGCTGGTAGTACCATCCAAGTGCTCCTCCTGGAGTGATGTGTACTGGCCCCAGGAGCTGGGCCCAACTCCACAGCCAGCAGCCACGGTAAAAAGTCTGGGTATTAAATTGGACAGTGCCCTCTCAATGACCAACCAGGTTTCTACCGTGGTTGGCACCTGTACAGGTCTTCTAAGACAGTTGCGCAAATTAGTCCCTCTCCTCTCCCAATCGATGCTACGCACTGTGGTCTCAGCCACCATAGTATCTAGACTTGACTATGGCAATGCGCTCTACTTGGGCCTGCCAAAAATGCTGACAAACAGACTTCAGGTAGTCCTAAATGACGCCGCAAGACTTATCTTTAACCTTCCGCGGAGAACGCACGCCTCTCCACTACTAAAAAGTCTACATTGGCTGCCAATTGGACAGAGGTCCGTTTTTAAAAGCCTTTGTATAGCCCACAAAGCCATCTATGGGAAGGCCCCGACCTATATCAAGGAGCGGATCGAGATATATAGGCCGGAAAGAAATCTCAGGTCCGCTGATGCCAATCTCCTTGTATGTCCTCGTTTTAAACTGTCCACAATGGGAGGGAGATCCTTTTCGGTTTTACTACCGAACCTCTGGAACGCCCTGCCTGAGACACTCCGAAAGGAGGGAAATCTACTCCGTTTCAGGAAAGCCTTGAAGACAAATTTGTTCAGAACAGCACTCAGCTCAGCCTAAGTACTCCCCCTTTTCGATATCCCGGATGTTATGTTCTGTGGTCAAAGCGCCCTGAGACCTGCAGGTGACCCAGGCGCTATACAAACCCACTATAACAATAACAACAATAACAATGTAACGAACGTTAAGGCAGCAAGCTACAACAGTAACATAACATATTGACGCAAAGCAACACCTAGAATTAATTCACTGTGACAGAAATAAATCAATCACGATTTCATATGTAGCACGTGATTTGCAAATGACTGGGCCCAAACATGAGTGGCAAGTGTAAAAATAACGATTGACTGGGATGCCGCATGAGTTGTGAGAGCACAACGTTAAGATGCCAGGATGGAGGTGGACGGCGGATAGGAGTTAACATGCGAAACAATCCTTTTAAGAACTGCTGAATGACCCTAGAGGAGTAAAGAGAGTTTGAACCATCCTGTCGGAATCTTGAAATCGCCGCTAAGAATACTTAGAATGGGAAAGGCCTCATCTTGCCAAATGTAAAAAGAAAGGCAAAATTTGTACCGGTTTTGCATGGATTGGATGAATGTTGGTGGCTTGACACCACAGGCAAAATCGTTTTTATTTGAGGCTGTATGTCTTTATTGTGGAAGGCGCTCTAGCATTGGCCAAGACTTCCCTACAGTCCGAAGGAATGTTTAAATCAGCGACTTCAAGGTGTTCAGGCGCCAGGCCGCTAAGCGCAGAGATGCAGGATCCGGGTGGCAGATCTGTCCGTTCTGAATGGATAGAAGGTTAGGTATTGGTTGCAACTGAATGGGATCGCATTCGGAGAGAAGGAGGAGTTCGGTGAACCAGAACTGGCAAGGCCACCTGGGAGCTATTAGTATTAGGCGACAAGGCTCCTTCATTTTCCGGAGAACCCTGGGAACCAATGGTATCGATGGAAAAGCGTAGGCATAGATCCGTGACCAGTTCATCAAAAACGCATTCCCGCACGACCCTTTGTTGGGAAGCCAGCTTGCTTAGAATGGGCATTTGCGGTTCTGACTGGTCGCGAACAAGTCCAGATCGGGTCGACCCCACTTCTGAAAAATACGATCCAAATTGGTTGATGGAGCTCCCACTCGTGATTGGAAACTGTCGACCTGCTGAGCGAATCCGCGAGGACGTTGGAAACTCCCGGAACATGGATTGCTGTCAGACTTATCCGATGTCGGATCGCCCAATCCCAAATTTGCTGGGCTTGCTCAGACAGTAAAATGGATCTTGTCCCTCCTTGTTTGTTCAAGTAGTGCATACTTTTTTTATTTTTTTTATTGTATTAGGAATAATGTTTATTCTGCGAGAGAAAAGTTTTATTTTTTTTATTTTTTATATTTATTTATTTTGGAGTGAATAATCAAGGTGGCGTACACATCTACTCGCCCACAACCCTTAGGGCCGGCTGCTTTGTATCCAATAATCATTGCATGTCTCAGCGTTTCCCACATCCCGGAGGCCGGGTATCGCGGTCTTATACATACCAGAATACAATATTTCTATACATGAATGCCGCCCACCATGCATATTCTTATAGTTCGGTCCCTAAGTGGGAGCACAAAGTTTTCTTCTTTAAAATTCGCCAAACTTAACATCAACACCCACCTCCCCCCTCCCGCAACTCTTGAAAGGCCCGGTCAGTTGCTCCCGGAGGCTCCCCCTCACACTCAATGCCCATTCTGGTCCTCTCGTCCAATGGCTCTGTTTCACCGAACCGCTGCGTGCACATACCAACCGTGTCGCGTGACCCACTATACCCTCCAGTTCTCGTTGTACAACATGGTATGCATGCACCCCTCTGCGCGCCATAAGTTAGAACTGCGCTAGCTGTCGTATAACATTCTTAGACTGCCTCCGAGTCTGGAGCAAGAGCCTCCTCCTCACCCACAATAGGACCCGCACCCGCTCCCCCACTCCTGAGATAGTCCGCATACAATCCCCAAAAGTTCTTTAGCCTGCTCCTCGGAGGGAGCAGTTCACTAAACAACTCCGACTGCGTACAGCAATATAGCGCGTCTCGCTTCCATTGCTCCATTGTGGGCCGTGGGCCTCGCATCCAGCCCAAAGCAACTCTGCGTTCGGCTATTAACATGCCCATATCTACCAGCCTACGCGCTGGGAGCCCCCTCGTATGTCCCAATAACGCAACCGCGGGATCCAGTACCAGGTCTAAGTCAGCTATCTCTCCAATCTGCCGAAATACATCCTCCCAGAATTTAGCCACGCCGGGGCAGTACCATGCTAAATGAATGAAATCTGCCACTGGGTGCGCACACCTTTCACACTCCGACCCCTCACGCAAGCCATACCTGTACAGCCTGTCCGGCGTGTAATAGACTATTTATAAATTTGAAATGAACAAGTCTATGCCTGCCATGCAGCGATATGCGACGCGTGCCCGCACAACAGTATGACCACATGGCATAATCTATTGCTGTGCCCAGGTCTCGTTGCCAGGCCAACCGGGCCTTGGTATATTTCTGGGACCTCTGTGACAAAGCTATAGAATATAATTTGGATGTCATCTTGCGAGGGCTCTTGTGCTTAATAAGGTACGACAATTCCAGGAAATCCGGAGGCTCAGCCATATCATCTCCTAGATGTTGTCGCAATGCGCCTCTAACCCTGTGAAACTGAAACCGCTGCAATTGTGTGCTGGTCTCCACTGTCGATACTACATCATCCCACGTTTTGGCAATCCCGTCCTTAAACCAGTCTCCCACCTAGTGTATGCCCAATCTGCTAAGGGACTGCACAACCCCGCGTTCCCCGCATGGTGCCAACCAGACCGCCCACTCCAGCGGCATGGCTGGGGAGTACAACAGCGCCCCCGCAGTCCTCTGCAGTATCCAATTCCACGCATGCCTAGTAGTATTTAATGAATCTAAAAAACCCGTCCTACGACCGGCGGTGCAGCAAACAGTCTCTCAAGTTTTAGATATGGAATCATGTCGTCGCCGTGCACCCAGTTATGCGCCTGTGCTGCCTGCGCTATCCTGTAGTATAGTTCCATGTCGGGCGCCCCCAGGTCCCCCATATGATAGGGCAGCGTCAGAATATTCCAGCTCACGCGAGCCTGCTTGCCGGCCCATGCCAGCCGCAATACAGATCTGTTCAGCCGAGCAAAAAAGGTGTGCGGTAGCACCATCGAAATATTGGTAAACAGGAATAAAAAATGGGGAAGTACCACCATCTTGGCAATGGAAATTCGGCCCATAAGGGACAAAGGGATTCCGATCCAGGTCTCCACATAGTCCTCCAACTTATCAATGGCCCTCCCATAATTCTCCATAAACACAACTTCAGAGTCCCTGTGCAGTTGTATCCCAAGATATCTGATCGAGTCGTCCGACCACTGCAGCGGATACTCCATTTCAAACGGGGTGGTGGACGGCGTCAGCGGGAATGCAATGGACTTGTTCCAGTTAACTTTTAGCCCAGATAATGCCCCAAACTGTACTACCTCCCGCAACACCGGCGCCAAATTGCTCTCCGGTTCTCTGACATATAGCAAAGTGTCATCTGCATATGTGGAGACCACAGTACGATACGATGGGAAGCTCACGCCCCTCAGGTCGTGGTATTCACGCAGGGCCCGCGCCAATGGCTCCGCCACCAGGGCGTACAATATGGGGGATAGAGGGCAACCCTGGCGAGTCCCCCGAGAGATGGGTATGGCGTCCGTGACCAAGTCGCCTAAACGGATCCTAGCAGTTGGGCCCCTACACAGCACACCAATCATTTGTAGAAAGACCGGTCCCAGCCCCATTTTTGTCAGGAACCGACGCATATAGGGTCATTCTACCGAGTCGAAGGCCTTCTCCATGTCCAGGAATACCGCGAGTGCCCTCGAGTCCCGTTTGACATGTTGCAATACGCCAAACACCGTCCTAAGGTTATACATAAGGTTCCTGCCCGGTACAAATCCTGCCTGTTCTGGTGCTATCAGCTCCGGCGTGAGCAGCGCCAGGCGTGTAGCCAACACCTTAGCCAACAGTTTATTGTCGACATTCAACAAGGACAGCGGCCAGTAAGAGCTACACTCCTCCGGGTCTTTACCTGGTTTGGGGATAGCTACCAGGATCGTTTCCCGCATCGGTGGAGGCATATGCCCGGTCACACAGATATCATCAAACAACGTTGATATATGGGGAAGAAGCAGATCTATGAAGGACCGGTAGAAAGCGACCGTAAGTCCGTCCGCACCAGGGGCGCTATTTGCTTTCATGCCCGCCAACGCCTCTAGAATTTCGTTCCTCTCTACGGGTAGGGCCAAAAACTCCCTGTGCTCATTAGAAAGGAAGGGTAGCTGGATGTGGTTCAGATACTCTTGTATACTTTCTTCCATATTATTCTGTTGGGAGGCATACAGGTTGGCATAATAAGATTTGAAGCGCGCGGCTATGTCCGCCTCCTCTGTCAGCGTGTCCCCAGTGTCAGACCTAACCTTAGTTATCGCAACTTTGCATCTACGGGCTTTTAGCACATTGGCCAGGACTGAGCCAGGCAAGTAGTGCATACTTGTTGTGTTGTCTGTTCGGATCAACACCGATGCTCCGAGAATGATGGTGCAAAAGGACTTTAGGGCCAGGAAGATAGCTAGCAACTTAAACAGGTTGATATGTCAAGTCCGGTGTTGAACATATCATTTGCCGCTGACGGGGAGTCCTTGAGGTGCGCTCCCCATCCTTCAAGGGAGGCGTCCGTGGTGATGACGAAACTTGAAGCTTCCACTAGAAATGAGCAGCCTGCTGTCACGTTCTTTTTGCAAGTCCACCAGCGTAAGGCTTTCCGAATCCGAGAATTGATGTGCAGGGATGTGGAATTTAATAAAATATCTACTTGTCCATAGGGCAGGCTGCTTCATAAATCTACTTGTCCTGTAACAAAATCCACTTGTCTCCTTTGTGCCATGTAATGCAGCAACAAATTATGGCAGCAATCTCCTTATACAAGAGCTCTGAAACAGCCTCTCTGATTAGGCCAGGGCTCCTTCCATAGTAGGGATTTAATACTAGCATTTCCTTTTTGTTGCCAGGTTTCCACAGTTCTACATACTGGGGCTGAAGGTAATGGTAAAAAACAGTTTGAGGGTTGGAATGCCCTTTTGAGTCGGTGCAAACCTAATAACTTGCATATTTTAAGGGTTTTCATCAACTCTTCTCTAATCTTTTCCCATACCGAGAATGGTTGGAAATTTACTCCTGACAATGGCAAACATGACATTTCTTCCAGGGTTGGGGGGAAAAAGTGGTTGGAGGGAAAGTAAACTTGCAAACACTCAGCTTTTCGCATGAGTAAATCCACACCTGCATATTTGCTCACGCTAAAATGCAGTTCAAAAATATTTTCTAGGAGTACTATGTCTTGGCCTACCTCTGTAAAGTCATGTGAATTCATGAACGCCGTATATCTGCACTTAATGCAAGGACATGGGTGCACTTTTGAGACTTTATTAAATAATTGGGCCCCTAATTAGGTCTGGTGTGACTATTAAAATTCCGTCTCTCTCTCTCCCTCTCTCTCTGTGTCGGTCTATCGGCTAGCTTCACTGTGAGTGACAGCATTCGGTTCTTTCACAAGGAGCATATCAACACAGTCATTTTGTTCAGTGCAAGGAACTACTGTGGCAATGCGTGCTTTTTGAGACCAAAACAATGTTTGCTTTTACCAAAGTTTGTTATAATGGCGAGGGCCCGGCAGCTCCCACACCAATAAGGTTTTACAAAAACCATGTCAAAACAAGTCACACCTTGACAAAACTAAAAAGCTGACCACCAGTTTCAGACCTACCGGCTTTACCAATGCTTGTTAATTTTTGTTCCCCATAATCTTATTAAAACTGGTTACACTGATTTTCTATTATGAACATTTTTGGGAAATACTAGCAAACACCACATTTGGCACAAATTATGGTGCAAAGAAATGATACCTAAAATTTTACAGTAGTTTAGCTAAATATTTTTGCATTTTTTTGTGATCATTTTATTTTGAAAGCAAAGAATTATCAATCTTGCTTTTAAGCTTCTGCAAATATTTGCAGCAAATCAGAGAGAGCATTCTGGGAGCATTACTGTTGGAAAACGAGGCAGCATCTGTGAGGCCTGTACAAATAACATGACTACATTTGTCCTTCACTGGGAACCAAACACCCAATTGCAGCGCCTGACTCTCAGAGGGTAGCGTTGCAGAGCAGTCTGAGGCTTACTCAAGGGAGGTGGTGTGGGCTAGTAATCGCCATTTGCAGGTGCACCAACATAACACTCAATAATTGATTGTCCAGTCTGTACTTTGCTTTATAAAAGTAAGAGTACATTTATTAAACACACACACCACTCAATACTATGCACCAATTTACAAATATACATAAGCTGTTGGAATTACTTTGTGACACTGCATAACATCTCCACCCCTCCCGCAAGGGGGGGGGGGGGGGGTCTAGTACCACCACTCCCATGTATGCACATCAACTTGCCCCCAATGCAGTTAGTTGAACATGACCTGGAGCGAGGGCCCTGCGCACTGGCACCATCCCAGTGGCGTCCCACCCCATTACCTCAACAAGCATTAAAAAGGGGTAAACCTGCCTTGGTGACACATGACCCTGACTGAGCATCTCATACTGACCATAAAGTATGCACCTCTATATCTTAAGGGCTAGCAGTCTGAGATCTTCACCTAAGCGCAGCAGCAAGAATCCATGTTTACGCACACTTTAGAATGACAGTACTCATCACCTTGGTTGATCATTTGAATGCATTGCAATTACAGCCTCTAAAGGCATCACAGATGAAATCACAGGATTACGCATATACAGCCAGACACCCTAGCAGGACTGTCTGACAACATAACCCCACTTGGCTTATGACATCACCTTACACCAGCACATCACGTTAAACAAATGAACTTCAGTCCCTCTGAAAGAAATAACTATTAGTAAATGCATTTCGGTGCAGTTACACCACTTCACCTCCAGGGGATGCCCTTCTCCAGACATCCCCAACTCAGCCCTTTCCTCCGTGATGCACTTCGTAGGACACCCTCAACTGCAGAACATAAGTTCCAGCCCAGAAGCTGATAGACGCTGGCTGAGCCCTTGAGGGGTTATTCTTTCAGGTGCCCCATGAAACTTATAGGGGGACGGTTCTCCGTTAGGCTGGGGGAGGCTGCGGTTCTCCTGCAGCCCCCATGCACTGTCTTCCACTCATGAGGGTGACCCCCTCCTCTGGGGGCCACCAGGCGCCAAAAACGATGTTCTCCCCATGCCTTGCAAGGCATTATGGGGCGCTTAGAGCTTCTTCCTGTGAATACTAGATGAGCGGCTCTCCCGCTGTGCCGGGGAGAGCCGCGCTGGCGATGCTGGCGGCTTCGCCGCTTCTTCTCCCTTTGGTGGGGGGCCCGGTCCCACCCGGACCCCCAGGTGCTGCGAGGCGACTCGGGGAGCCCACCCCCGGCCGCTCCTTCTGTTTTCTGGGGCCCGGTCCCACCCGGGCCCCTTGCGCCTCCGTTCCTCCTGCTCGGGATCTCGGTCTCACCCGGGACCCCCGCATGCCTCCTTGAGGGAGGGCAGCCCGGGAAGCCCACCCCCGGCTGGAGCCGGCACGACTCTTCTCGTCTACCCGCTCCAGCGGGCAGACACGCAGCCTTCCCGGCGGAGCGGTTCTTCGGGGGGGGGGGGGGGGGGGGGGGACGACTGCAACGGCACTTTCCCCCCCACCTCCTCCACACTCGGGGCTTCTTCGGGTAGGCGTGACGAAGCTCCCCCTCGCTCCGTATCGGTGGGGGCCAGGGTGGGCTCCTGGCCCCCTGCCTAGGGCCATCTTCATAGGGGGCGCGACGGCGCTCCCCCTCCACCGTTTTCGGCGGGGGCCAGGGTGGGCTCCTGGCACCCCGCGGGGGTACCTTCACGGGGTGTGCGACGGCGCACCCCGACTTTTCTTCCTTAGGGGGCAGCCCCCGGGACCTGACCCACCCCGGCAGCAGTTGCCAGACCGGCGGCGGAGCCCCACGTGCTTAGTCGTCGGTCCCATCAAAGGTCGTGTACCTTCTGGGGGGCATATCTCAGCCCCCAGGGGTCCGATCTTCTCCATTTTCGCGTCCTCTTGCTCCTGGTGGCGCCCCCCAGCCACTGGGCGCACTCTCCTTCCTCCTCCGGGTCTCCAAGGGGGGGCCTTCTGCAGGGAACGGTCTTCACTGGCTACCTGCGCCAGCCCTTTGCCTGGCTCTGGTTCTGGGCCCCTCTTCTCCCTGCGCAGAGGCCACTGCTCCTGCGCACCGGTCCTGGGCTCCTCTTCTGGTGCTGTTAGGGTCCTGGGGGCAGTCAGGGGGTCTCTCCTTCCAACTGCCCATAGCGCCAGTCTCCAGCACCTTCAGTCTCAGCCGACCACACTCCAGAGAGACATTCTCTTCCTGTGCAAGCACTTTTTAAAAGTTGAGTAGGGGGCTGGCAGGAAGTCCCTGTTGGTCCTATCAAACAGCGACATCACTTTCCTGCCCTTGCTCCCTCCTTCTTGTCCAGCCTCTGGGTTTGTTCAAAATGGCGTCGTCCAGTGTCTCTGGCCACATGGCCTCTGAAACCCAACTCCTTCCACGCTGCCTTCCCTCCTTGGTGCAGCCTGGTGCCTGGCACCCAGCGACAGCAGTTGATGGATTGGCCTGCATCCCTTCCCATCTTCCTTTCGTGGAGAGGAGGCCCTAGCTTGTGGAGGAAAGGTTATCAATCCATCCAGCTGAGGTCAGCCCTCAGCCTGGGTCTGGTCCTGGCTGGCTCAGAGGAATATGACAGTTCTGGATGACCCAAAAGCAGTACAAATATGACTTTGGACTTTGCAGAATACTTCTTTTCACATTTGCTACATTGGACTTAAGTGCGTGTCTGGAATCTGTAGGCCTAATTAAAGTGAAACTAGCCCCTGGCTCCACATTCCCATATGGGAATAAGGAAGTGAAAACACAGTAAAACACACTGACTTTCCCTGGCATGTCTCTTCCATCCTGAGTTCACTGTGGGTGAGTCCCAACTTATGAGGCTCCCCCACAGTAAAAGCTCCACAATAAGGTGCTCAAAAAGCGAAAAATCCGGGCGGCCCATAGTGTCAGAACCACCTTCTAACAATTACATATAGCCTCATGTTGCAAACTTTGAAAACGTGTGTACACATTTTTATACTGGAACCACTATCAGTAGTGCAGTCAGAGCTTACAACATTTACTTAGAGCGCTCACCCTAATAATAAAGGCTTTGTATTATTGAACCAGAAATAAAAGTTTGAACAGCATTACCATATGGAAATAAACTAATACCATAACTGCAGACAGTGCACTTCCCTGATCCATAATGTGGTCCTGCAAACTGGCTGCCAAAGGGTTTTTGCTGCACGGGGTTGGGCCTACTTGTCCCAAGGACAAAATACACATGAAAACTTGTTGCCCTTGACCCCAAACAATATGCCCCGGGCGTCGGGCCAAAGGAATTCCACATCCCTGGATGTGGATGAGATCGTCGAAGGATCCCGAAACCTGTAACCTACGTTTGTTGAGCTCCTCTTGCAGAGGTCTCACCTTGAGACGGCAGTTGGGGACCAGGGGAATGCAGGATGAAAGCATCCCCAGAAGTGACTTGAACTGCCGGACTGAAACGCACCTTCTTGACCGCAACAATTGGGCGAGTTTGCAAAGTTTCAGTTGCCTTTCGTATGAGACAAAGGCTGGTGTCAGCAGTGTCTCTATGGTGGCTCCCAAGAACGTTCTCCTTTCTGATGGGACGAGGTGAGACTTGACGATATTGACAGAGAGGCCCAGAGATTGCAAAAGATACAGACATCTCTGAGTATGGACGTTTGCGATTGTGAAAGAATTCGCCTTGATAAGGCAATCGTCTAAATAAGGAAACATTTGAATTCCCTCCAGTCGAAGGTGTGCTGCCACTGGTGCTAAGACCTTGGTAAAGACACAGGGCGCAGAACGTAGTCCGAAAGGAAGGACTTTGAACTGTAAGTCCCTGCCAGCCACTCTGAACCTCAAGAACTTTGTGTGTCTGGGGAGAATTGGTACATGAAAATAAGCGTCTTGGAGGTAGAGGGTGGTCATGTAATCCCCCGCAGTGAGGAGTTGAAGGATTTCTTGAAGTGTCAGCATCCGGAAAGTTAACTTTTTTTGATATTTGTTGATGGAGCAAAGATCTAAAATGGGGCGCCATTCTCCCGATTTCTTTTTTATTAGAAAAAAATCTGGAATAGAAACCGGTTCCTCTTTTCAACTGAGGAACTACTTCGATCGCTCCTTTTCGTAACAAATTTATTTGGGAAAAAACCTCTGAGGTGAGCTGGAGGTGGTCCTTTGGGAGGAGAATTCGGAGGAAGTTTTACAAACTCTAGAACATGGCCTCTGGCCACAATGTCAAAGACCCATTTGTCTGTTATAGCTGACCAGTTTGAGTAAAAACGGGAGATTCTGCCTCCAACTTTTAAAGGGGTAAGCGGTAGAGCAGGTGGCAGTTGTCACTGCTTCTTAGACGCATCACGTCCGCGGTAGGAAGACTTTCTTCTGTTTTGTGAATATGAGGTAGTTGGTTGTTGCCTGAAGAATTGTTGACGCTGAGATGATTAACGTTGGTTACTCTGATAGGACTGATATTGTCTTTGCTGATTATAGCCTCTTCGACCAGAGAAGAATCCACAGCCTCTAGCGCCACAAAAAGGCGGTTTCCGAAACGGAAGAGTACAGAGAGATCTTGCTGTCTCAGTATTCTTTTTAATGGCCTGGAGGGCCTCGTCAACATGCTGACCAAAAAGAGACTCGCCGTCAAAAGGAATATAAATTATTTTAGCCTGAACCACCTAGCGAAATGATGTAGCTTTTAGCCAGCCCTGTCGCTGCAGAACTGCGGCACCTGCCAGTTGTCGAAAAACCGTAGACGCATCATCCACAGCCGAATCAATCTCAGCCGACATTCGTTCCCCCTCCTGAAGAATTTTGAGCGCCTCAGACTTAGAAGGCTCAGGCAACATGTCGATGTAGGGAGAAATGTCCGACCACATCTGTAACATATCGACCTAAGATAGCCAGTGAATTAGCTGCACGGATGGTCTTTGCTGCCATGGTCGAAATTTTCTTCCCAATAGCGTCCAGACGTCTCCCATCCTGATCAGGAGGAGCCGACAGCGGAGAGGAGGGATTCCGCGCTCTTCTTTGAGCTGCTTGGGCGATATCGGAATCTGCCTTTGGCTGACCTAACAGACAGGCTGGTGAAGTGTCTGGTGCCCTGTATTTCTTCTCGAGGCGAGGCAGGACCACAGGAATAGAAGGAGCTTTCATAACCTTTAGTCCTTCCTGCCAAATAAAGTCAATAGGAATCAAACGTATTTGTTTTCTCGGTTGATTTTTAAAATCGTAAAGGAAACAATCATCCTTCTTTGTTTCCATAAGAAGGAGGAACCGTTGTGTTGCCCTCTTCAATGAGAAGATGAAAACCTCCGATGTCAACTGGAGGAGAGTCAACCGGAGCAGGAGTAGATGGAGACTGAGTTTGTATCTGGTAGTCGCCCCATTCCGTAAGCAGTGATCTGTCATCCAGTTCTCCTTCCTCCCTATCGTCATCCGTGGTGTGAGCGTCCTGAGAGTGATGCGAAGGTACCGGAGAATGTGGTCTGTGCGACCTCAATGCTGATGAAGATTGAGGAACAGGTGTAGGTGGTATAGAAGAAGCCGATTCAGATGGAGGGAAACGGCGATAATAATCGTCCAACATGTATTGCAGATTATTTAGAAGAGCCAAAGGCATTTGGGCCCCAGGAATTGGATCTGGAGCTGAAGGAACAGTCTGCTGGCAGAAAACATCTTGATCCACATCTTGATATTTAATGAAGAGCTCAGAAGGGCTCCTGGCAGTACGAAACCTACCACTCTCATCCGATTCTTCATCATCTTCTCCATAATCCAGCAGCTGCTCAGGTAACACAACCTTAGAAGGGGAGGTGTGAATTGGAGAGAGAACCTCCAAGGAAGATCCACGTCTTTGTAGCAAAGAAGGCGTTGCTGTCGACGGAGGCAACTGTGTAGACGGTGTCGTAGACTATGAGACTATGTTGCGGGCGTAGAGGAAGACCAAACCTGAGGAGCCATGCATGAAGACAGTTGTAGCGTCGACGAGGTAGCTGTCGACGAGGCAGCCGCCGACGAGGCTGACGTCTTAGTGATCGTCAAAGAGACAACCCTAGACGACGAGGCAGCCGTCGACGATGCAATCATCGATGAGACTCTTAATCTTTGTCGAAGGAACGTCGACGGTAGATCTCACCTCCTTCGAAGGGACTGACTTCACGGAGACGGATACCAGCGTTGACTGCGATGATGCCGACGACATCATCATCTACGGCTTCGAGAAAGTAGCAGTCTACTTAATCGTCGCGGAGACTATGGGCTTCGTCGAGAGAAGACATCGTTGTCGAGCTCGTCGACAAGGGACCCGGTTTCTGAGGTAAATCTCTGTCAGAAACTTGTTTTGAAGCCTGAGACGTCACAGTCTTTCTCGGGGGCGTAGATGAAAGAGTTTTACTCTTAGAAGGTGGAGGAGCCTTTTTGGTAGTAGAAGGCAGCTCAGCACTCTTAGAAGTGTGCTGTTTTTTCGACACCTTAGCCCCAGGAGAAGATAAATCAAGGTCAGCTGTCCTCTTCCTAAAGGAAGTAGTCTTGACAGAGGCAATACTCCCAACTTCAGATAAGGAATTGTCCTGATATTTAATCTTCTGTAGCCACAGAAGTAGACGCCCCTCTCTGTCCCTCAGAGTCTTTTGTGGAAGGTTCTGCAGATCTTGCAGTCTCTCACCTGGTGGTCAGGATACAAGCAGTAAATGCACTTCTTGTGGGGATCTTCTAAAAACAGCTAGAGATTCCCACAAGATTCACAAGGTCAAAAGAGATTTCTTTGAAGAAGACATCATAAAATGAAGAATTCCTGAAGAAACCAGAGAAATACTGAGCAGAGCTCAGGGAGACTCCCTTCATACAACGTGCGGTAGAAAATCTGGAAGCCTGGGCCTCTGAGAACATTCTGGAGGGTGCTGTCGCCTGATTGGCTGTAGTTTGGACTATATATAATGACTTGGGCGAGTCATGAAAGTGGAGGATTTTTTCCTTTTGACTTCTGGCTACTTTACTTCCTAGTTCTAGGTTACCTATGATATTGTTTCTATATGCATGTATATTGCTATTTTCATGTACTGTGGGATTCCCACTCCGACAACAGGGAATGATTCAGGCATGTGAATCTATGAAAGATACCCCAATACTGGAGAATGGGTAAATATCCCATCCTCGTCGCCAAAAATAAGAGTGTCATGATGAGGCAACAAGCGGAGGTAGAGAGGTGACCGGCTTAATTCGTTCCACATCACGGAATGCCGTTAATAAACGACTTTGGCTCACTTCACTCCAACGTTCTACCCGCGCGCCGGGAGACACGCGCACAGGCACACAAGGTAGGACGGAATCGGGGAAGGGAAAAGACTGGGGAGGTAATGACAGCATATTACAGCTGCTGAAGGTCACCTTTGAAATTGTCATGCTTGTCACATTACATAACAAGCATTTGCAATGCAATAGGTCTCGCATTTATAAGAGTTTGAGCTATTGGCATTGTAAAATTAAAATGCCTTTTATTTATGTTTTGGTTTTAAAACAAATAAAAGGCTGTCATTTACAATGTCAGTAGCATAAACTCGCATAAAAGCAGTGTGTGGCGTGCAGCAGTGAGCGGCGGGCAGCAGTGTGCGGCGGGCAACAGTGTGCGGCGGGCAACAGTGTGCGGCAGGCAACAGTGTGCGGCAGGCAACAGTGTGCGGCAGGCAACAGTGTGCGGCAGGCAACAGTGTGCGGCAGGCAACAGTGTGCGGCAGGCAACAGTGTGCGGCAGGCAACAGTGTGCGGCAGGCAACAGTGTGCGGCAGGCAACAGTGTGCGGCAGGCAACAGTGTGCGGCAGGCAGCAGTGTGCGGCAGGCAGCAGTGTGCGGCAGGCAGCAGTGTGCGGCAGGCAGCAGTGTGCGGCAGGCAGCAGTGTGCGGCAGGCAGCAGTGTGCGGCAGGCAGCAGTGTGCGGCAGGCAGCAGTGTGCGGCAGGCAGCAGTGTGCGGCAGGCAGCAGTGTGCGGCAGGCAGCAGTGTGCGGCGGGCAGCAGTGTGCGGCGAGCAGCAGTGCGAGGCATGCAGCACTGTGGCGTGCAGCGGCGCGCAGCAGTGTGCGGCGTGCAGCAGTGTGCGGCGTGCAGCAGTGTCGTGCAGCATGCAGCAGTGAGTAATGCAGCAGTGTGCAGCAGTGTGTGGCGTGCAGCAGTGTGCAGCAGTGTGTGGCGTGCAGCAGTGTTTCGTGTAGCATTGTGCGGCGGGCAGCAGTGTGCGGCGGGAAGCAGTGTGCGGCGGGAAGCAGTGTGCGGCGGGCAGCAGTGTTTCGTGTAGCAGTGTGAGGCATGCAGCACTGTGGCGTGCAGCGGCGTGCAGCAGTGTGCGGCGTGCAGCAGTGTCGTGCAGCATGCAGCAGTGTGCAGCAGTGTGTGGCGTGCAGCAGTGTTTCGTGTAGCATTGTGCGGCGTGCAGCAGTGTTTCGTGTAGTAGTGTGTGACGTGCAGCAGTGTGCGGCGTGCAGCAGTGTGCGGCGTGCAGCAGTGTGAGGCGTGCAGCAGTGTTTTGTGTAGCAGTGTGAGGCGTGCAGCAGTGTGCGGCGTGCAGCAATGTGCGTCGTGCAGCAATGTGCGGCGTGCAGCAGTGTGTAATGCAGCAGTGTGTGGCGTGCGGTAGAGAGCGGCGTGCGGCAGTGTGCGGCGTGCAGCAGTGAGTGGCGTGCAGCAGTGAGTGGCGTGCAGCAGTGTGTGGCGTGCAGCAGTGTGTGGCGTGGTTTGTACACAACAAGAAAAGCGGACATCAAAGTAAGGGTGGGAGGGAACAGCATATGGGGTGTGAGTTATAACGAAAGTTAATTGTTGTAAGAGGGGATGCAGGAAGTGAGGCTGAGCGCGCGCTTGCGAAAGCAGTCTGCTGCTTTCAAGTCCGATGCCAGATGCCAGCTTTGTGTTTGAATGCCTCACATGCACTGACCATAAACTGCATTCCTAAGGTCTTGTGCCCCTTACTAAATCTCTCTGAATGCGTGAGGCGGCGCACGCGCAGGAAGTAGCTGGTGGCAAATGGAATGCACATGGTTGTGCGCGTAACCGCCACCCGATCCGCCTGGGAAGCCTTTGGGAGCATTTTCTGAAGCCCCTACATAGGTCTCAATGAGCGATCGCTTACGCGATAGCCAGGTGAGACCTAAAAAAGGGAAAAGATTTTGCACAATCTTAACATCCCAAAATGTTTATAATGCGCTCATAAAAGAAAGACATTTGTCAGAATAAGAGAACCTTAAAAGTCACTTGCTGGGATGGGTAATCAGCAGTAGACAAACATACACATGCTAGGCTACAAGGAATACAGGTAAACAGCTCTAAAAGATGCGGCGTTACAATCTCAATTAGGAAATCTCTGCTACACAAAGTCCATAAGATGTGGTCAGAGGCAGTAGGTAGATCAGTATTTGAAAAGCTAAATACTGCTGATCTGGTGCGGACCGTTGGCTTGATCCAAGCCCGAACTCTCGTAAAGACTGCCTAGACCCATACTGAAATTATCAAGGCCCGCACAGTAACAAGAGCAGGCTGAAATCTTTCACTGGATCCATTTTAGATCAGGCAGCGACTCCTGACAAATGTAATAACGTTGATAGAGTCTTGCTCCAAGATATAGGAATCATGGCATTGTAGACATTTGATAGCTTACTCATCCGAGCATAGATAACCAGCGTCTTTGCAGTACAAATCTTTGTTGTAATTTATTACTGTAGATGGCATTACAATATTTCCTCTCCTTTATTCCATCCTCGATTCCGTCCTCCCCTTCATCCTGTGTGTATGGTGCGTTCCATCTCTGAAGGCTGTATAGAATGTTGACTTTTTACTTCAGATTACCTTAGGAGAGCTTGGAGATAAGAAAGAATAAAGGTTTTGTCACGCTATCTTTTCTGCATGAATTTTAGCACCGGCTACAAGATTACCTGTGGTATGCAGCGGGCAACCTACGATCCCCTTAAGAAGCTGTACGAACCTGTACCATTTCAAGTAAGCTGCCCACCTATTGATGGACACTTCTACCACGGCATCTGGGACACTTATAACAATTACAAATGTACATTGGTACTTACCGTCACTGTGGGTCAGTGAAACGTCTGGTTGAGTTCTGCTGTGGCATAGCTGGAGCCTTTTATAGTGAGTTTCTGCCCAGTGCCATGGAGTGTTGCGCCAGATTTGAGGGTTCTAGAGCGAGCAAGAGCCACAGAGCTATTCTGCCAGGAGTTCTTGCATTGCTCTGCCTGTTTCAGCCCCATGCTAACGTTAGATCGCAGCTGGGTGGTCCTCCCTTGCAACTTGTGATTTGTGGGTTGGATTTATTCCATGGAAGCCTCCCAGAACTCCTTGTCACACATGCCTTCTCAGGGCCAACTGCCTGCCACTTATGAAACTTGGGGTCAGATTTGGTCAGCAGGCTACTCCCAGTGTCTTTGGACAGACACTCCTGTGGGCCACTATTGCATGGTACCCAAGTGTGGTCTTCATCTTTACATGTGGTATGTGTGACGGGCATGCACAACAGATCCTGTTGGTGTGGCACTTATAAGTCAGTGAGTCTTACCAGTAATACTCACACACTCTTGTTAATGAATATTTTCTGAAACATCTAATATTGCGTTTCTTATTGGAGATATCACCGCTTTCCTGGCAGTGTATAGTTCCTCAATTATAATTTGCACACCATTCGTCCATCAGTTTTGCACACCAGAGTAGCAGATCTTCATTGCCAGAATTACTTGAAGAGTAAGACGTAATTCATATATCGAGGACACTAAAAAAAATACAGTGATATTGTAATGCGCACAATTAGAAGACCGAGAATAGTCCTGAACGATAATCTGAATTTGATTTCAGGACAGTTTCACATATTTTTAATTTGTATTTAAGTAAGGGTTGTTTTTTCCTCTCTTCGTTGTTTCCATTTCTGTGTCAGGACCAGAGGCAAGGATTATGCTTTCCTTCTTCGCTTTAATATTTAAATCCAAGTAAAAAGAAGCTATTAAAACATCAAACAAGCATTTACAATGCAATGGTCTCGGCCATTGTTAAAGTTAGAGCTATTGGCATTGCTCATGACATTATTTTTGTTTATGTTTTTGTTTTTAAAACATTTAAAGCAACGGCATTGTTATTTACAATGTCAATAGCTTAATCTCTCTCAAATGGTGCGTTTCAGTAAATGCAGCCTGCTACACTCTTTTAACAATTACATTGAGCCTGCACCGCAAAGATCACACCCTGAGCAGGTCACCTCTTCAGCTTTAGGAATACAGTTTGGCCTATGTGTTCCGCTGCCAATAACTGTACTAAGCGCAGGGCTTTAAGTGTGCCAGGCCCTTCCGGTGGTCAGCACCAGTAGTTTTAAAAAGTAGATGCTGAGGCGAGGCTATCGGGCTCTCCATGTTTGCCCTCGCCATCAGGGTGAAACAAAATCATAACTCTGCAGCAGGAACATCCTTCACTGTCTGTGATGTAACATCAAAGAGACTTGTTATAGTTCTTCCACAGCCTCATCCTTTCTGAACTGAACCATTTTCAACATTATATACAACGAAGCCATAGTTGTTCCTTATTTATCTTATGCAACTAACAACCATTGACAAAGCCAATAGTCATTGCTTGTTGTAGGTGTAAGTTACATGTTGTATTATATATCTATATACAATTAAAAAAGAGACAAAATACTAGTCGGGAAGCACACTATGCTAAGCACAGATTTTTTTCACTTAAATGTTTTAAGCCACGCCCTTAATTAAATCGACCACGCCTCTCTGAAAGACCCCTGTACATGTGCATGCCTCCTGCTTTTATGAAAACTGAATCCCACCGCGACGGCGAAAAGCATGAGGAAATTAAGAGTGCATTATTATTAATGACAGACTCTAGCTGTAAGTCCAGCACAAGAAGTGTGCATTGTACCGTAGTGTATTTTCAAAAGACATCACACGGCCCACTAAAGCCCTGCCTATACAGTCCTATTGATGGAACCCCTTCAGGGAAAAGTTGATGGAGCCACGCGCCGCATCACAGGGGAGGTGGGTTTGGTTATTTTGCAGTCACATTGAATCAAGCGCAGTGCCGCCACTTGGGTTCACGAGGCCGTCTCCTTGGACACCGAGGTCCCATAGAGACTGCCGTGCAGACCCTCAAATCCCCTCATTACCAGGCAAAAATGTAGGCACAATTATGAGAAGGAAAATGTAATCACATGATTTTCCATATAAAGAAGACATGAGGTACCTGCTCTCCCCACCCTCTTGTAAAGCTGTGGTCCACATTTACTAACATTCGAGCTGTGTGAACATCTGCAGCACTGTATTACCCTAAGAGTTAAAACGACCCACCTCCAACTTGCAAAACAGTTGGTCGCCGATGATGTCGTCAGCCATGCTTGTGCAAAAATGCCTTTTTAGCGCGATGGTCAAGACAGGCGGAAAAGTGAGACGGCTTGTGTGATACGTGTCGTCTAGTTACAGCCTCCAGCAATTTCAACTTTTTTGGCAACTGCCCAAGGGTAAGCCTCGTAAAATGTGCACATTAGACATATTGCGCGTGGGAATGTCATTCAGTGTAGGGCTTGCCCATTGTTTTCATCTGGTTTCATTTGTTTCTGGGATTTCACTCAAAGCCATGCTGTACTGCTTCATTAATCTAGATTTCAGTGAAATTTTAGGGGTGTTTGTGTGGCGCCCTCTCTATTACAATTCTTCGTGTCACTGAGCTTCTGGGGCTGTGCTTACATCCATCAAATCTTTGGCGCCAGATCCATTTTGGGTTGGATAGCTGATCGACACTGATATTTCTGTCTCTGCCTCGCGCAAGGGCTCTATTGAAGGGTTCGCTGCCTGTCCCCTCGGGCGCTTCAGCATCACTCAATTTCGCCGAGAAGTGGGCGCGCGCGCGTTTCACAACCTGCCACTCCCAGCGCCTGTGATCTGCCCTTGATAGTTACTGGTGTGTTTTTGTTGCCTCCGCAGCGCCGGTGACGTCATCTTTGGCAACAGCGCCTTGTGTGACCCACTAGCTTCATTTTTGGGTCTGGCCTTTTCAGGGCTTTTGATTCATGGTCATTGATGGCGCTGAGTTGGACGCGTGCTAAACGCTAAAAGCGGTTCAATGTGTCCACAGTGCCAGCTCTCATCCGAGTCCTCGCCGTGTTCAGACTTGACACTCAGAGAGACTTTTTGCGCCAACGCAAGCCCAAACGAGGGAGAAGCAGCGAGAGAAGGGAAAGAGGGAGAAGCAGCGAGAGAGGGAACGAGGAGATCAGGTGAGGGAGCAACGCCGGGACACCACCGCCTTTCTCCGAGGCACAGCAGAAAATGCCTCGGAGAAACGCCACGTCCTTTTCGGATTTGGGGGCGTGTTTTGCTATTGTCTCCTCCCTGAGACTTCTTGCAAAAAACACGCCCCCCGATCCGAAAAGGACGGGGCTTCAACGGAGTGACTGGACCTCTTCTCCAGTGGCTGGCCAGCATTTTAGAGGCCAGCCAATGGAGAACAGGAGAGAAGAGGGGCGGGTGCAAGCCCCTCTTCTCAAAGTCACTCCAACTCATTAAATCTCGGAGCGAGACTGCGCAAGCGCAGCCTTTCGCAGCCGAGACCTAAAAACTACTTTTTTCAAGAACACCAGGGAAACAAAGTTCATAAATCCGTCCTCCGTCTTTACACGGTTGCTGTTCCTTCCCCCTTTTTGGGACGAGCCTAGCGGCAGTGCGCATTCACTGCTTGCTCTGCGAGGCATGCTGTAATAGAGTAAGCAGTGGAAGCCCCGCCCACTCTCCACCCATATTTTTAATAGGCTGGTGTCATTGTCCTTCGTAAAAGCTGAATTCCAATTCCTTAGGAGACTTATCAGTCCCTCCTGGGTACCGCCTTGTCTCCATTTGTTACCTCCCAAAAGGACTGGACCTTTTTTTTTTTTTTACTTGGCACGTTACATGATCTCAGTTATCTAGTGGGTGAGCACTATTTTCTTTAATGGTCTTTCCTTATTCCAGCGCGGTCCGCTCTCACTTTAGTGGCCACGCTGCTTTATTTAATCAATTTGCAGAGCGGTCTGCATCATTTCAGTGTAGCACAGGTAAATAAGCATTTGCAATGCAACAGGTCTTGCATTTACACAAGTTTGAGCTATTGGCACTGTTAAACGACAATGCCTTATTTAGGTTTTCGTTTTTGAAACATAAATAAAACGCAATGTCATTTACAATGCCAATAGCTTAAACTTGCGTAAATATGAGACCTATTGCATTGCAAATGCTTGTTTTTTGCTGATCAGCTGCCAGTAAAGTAGTCCTTTGGATTTCACTGTGGAATTGTTTGGGTTGTTCTGTCCCACTTGCTATTAATGATCTGCAGTGCTTCCATGCTCACAGTTCTTGCCGGCAGTAGCAGTTGGCTTTGTTGTACCGCGGCAGCACTATTGCGCATTTTCTTTCAGATTCCCCATTCGCTGGAACGCTTCACCACTCCTTACGCGACCTAAGCTCTGCTTGTGTGCGGACCGCGATGTGGTCCTGAGGCCCCTAGAGGGAAGTTTGTTTACAGGCAATACTGGCTCCCTGATCTTGGGAGTGCAGTGCACGCTTTCGGAGCCTTGAGGTGGGAGCGCCTTGTTCTGCTACCCAAGGTGACACCTAGAGATAATCTGGGTCTGTAATTTCCCCCACAATATTAATTTGGACGCCCCGTTTGGGGTCTGTGGACAGAGGCTATTAAATCGGACACACTTAAGTGAGGCATATCAGAGACCACTGTGGGGACACCGTCCTGGGCAGCTTTTTACCAAATCACATATAAGGGTGATGGTGTCCCCCTAATTGTGTGCCTTCGATAAACAATATAGCCTGGGCCAACTCCCAGCAGAAATTACAAACAGGCTTGCATGTGTTCGTTCAGGGCCAACCCAGCCCCAGTCATTTAGGTTTCAGTCCTATCTGTCACCATGTAATCACCTCAAGCCACGTACGAGCAGGCGGACTCTCCGTACTACCTTCAGTGGGACGACTTCTTTGAAGCCATAGATTCCTCCATTTAGAGGACGGTTAACGACCTTGTGAGCCCTATGGAACAGTGCCTCTCTGAGCAGATAGCTAGAGAAAGCGCAAAGATTGCCTAGGGTCAGGCAATGGCCTCAGTTAATCCCACACAAGAAGTCCCACATGGAGGGTCCCCTCCACCGAAGAAGCATGAGGATGAGGTGGACAAGGACGCTTTTGAACACCTAAAGCATGCAGTCTTAACCCACACCTCTCTTCAGGACGACCCCTCTGGGTCAGTGGACGCCTGCCCCGATCCTCCCCGCCTGGGTACTCCTGAACCGGATGGTGACACTCCTGATACGGATGACGAAGCAGACCCATCTAGACCCCGACGCCCAGCTTCGGATCTTTCGCTTATGTCCCAGGGGGCTTTGGACATGCTAATGAGATTATTAACCCTATGTCCACCAAGTGGGTACCGGTCGACAAGGTTGCCAACTACGTAGCCCAGTGAGTCCGTAAAAGCATTTGGAAGAGGGCCACAATCGCCTTAGGGCGGAGTGCCCTCGCACTCCTCTCCTTCAAGGAAAAGAGGTGAAAGGTCGCCCTTACATCAGACATCGACCCAAAATGTCAACATTCCTTGCACAATTCATCAAGGACCCTAAAGAAGGGGATTGATCGGTCCTGACATTCATACCAGGACAAGTTGCTAGATGTGGTTGGTCTTATCACTAAGATTTTGGAAATGGCCTAACAGGCCAAGGCCTCAGGTTCCCTGATCGCCCCAAATTTTCTTTCTATCTGGACCCAGCGAGCAATCGGGTTCATAGAGAGCATGAATTGTGCGCTCTCCAGTGAGCAACGCCGCTCTCTTTTAATTAAGATGCACCCCAAGTTGAGGGACCTGGCCTCCTTGGTCCCCCAACTTGGGGTGCCGTGGAGGCATCCCAAGAGTAGTTATCTGGGGACCCTTTCGTTAAAAAATCGGGTTTATTTGTGGCAACATTCACATCGCTTGACAAAGTGTAGTCCAACAACAAAAGAGCATTACCCCCTTGCGTTTTATCTGGGCCCATCCTCTACCACTTTAAGGGCAAGGCTCCGGGCATGGCCAGAATCACACCAACCCACGCTTTTACTACTTCTACCCTATCAGAGGACAGTAATCCTGCGGCCGCGGAGCATTCGAATGAGAAAATGCCAATGCTGGAATGGGCAAGTATTTTTTACGTCTAATCTTACAAAGGTAGGGGGGGTTATTTGCCACTTTACCTTCCAGCGTGGGTGGCCATTACTTCTGTGCAGGGGTTCCATATAGAGTTTTATGGTCTCCACCCTCCCTCCCTTCCTCATCAAGCCTCCCGTCCTCGCCCTATTGGTTTCTCCTCCCGCAACGCAGCCCTCATATACAGCGAAGTCCAGGCTCTCCTTCACAAAGGAGCAATCCGCCACTCAGACATATGCCAACAGATTCCTCAGCAACCTCTTTCTGGTAGACAAGTCCGATGGGGGTAATCACCCTTCGAGATTTCAACGAGTGGCTGGTATACACTGCTTTATAAGGGCTTTCAAACCGGCAACAGAGTTCTTCAGAGCACAGGAAATCCGGCTCATTGTCTACCTGGACGACATTCTCCTTTTGGCCCAGTGCCCCAATAAAATGGTGTCCCACCTTCAGACTGCGATCAATGGCTTGCAGGGCCTGGGCTTCGTGATCAATGAGAAGAAATCTCTTCTGCTTTCATCCCAGACGGCAACCTTCTTAGGCTTAGTCATCGACTTCACATCGGCGCCTTTGAGCCTTCCCTCTCAGAAGATGGCAAAAATCCGGCATGAGCTCAACCAGACGTTGGCCATGCTGCACACATCTCTCAGGTAGCTCGCCCGCTTGGTGGGACTCATTTCGACGTCGATCCAAGCGATCTTTACGGGCCCCCTTCACTAACAGGCCCTGCAGCACCTCAAGGCACACCACCTAAGGAAGTGCCTTGCGTATGCACAATCATTTCCGCTGTCGGGCGAAGCCAGAGAAGAAATAGAATGCTGGCTCATGCACATGGAGGCGTGGAACAGGAGAGCAATTTTTCGGTTCAACTCCTGATTGAATCAATGAGTCAGACACCAGCAGGTTACGTGGGGCCACAAGATGTGGGGAGCTTTCCACAGGAGGCAGTTGGTCACCACCACAAACAGAGTTTACAAATAAATTGTTTGGAGCTCCTGGCAGGGTCGTTCACTGTTCTATGTTGGATCAAGGATAGGGTCCAGTCATCGGTCCTTCTAAAGATGGACAATATGTCAGCGGTGCGGTATATCAATCACCTGGGGGGGGGCACGAGGTCTCGCGCACTCGCAGAGATGGCGAAACAATTCTTGAACTTCTGTCTTGAAAATGATGTCTCCGTCACAGCGGAGTACTTGCCGGGCCAGGAAAATCAGGTGGAAGACTGGCCCCCTCGGCACCTCACGCATTCCGGCATATGGAAACTGGATCCTCCGGTCTTTCGCAGATTGATCGAAAAACGCAGACCTTCTCGGTCAATCTATTTGTGGCCCGCCTCAATCGTCAGTTGCCGCAGTACTTCAGTTGGAGACCGGATCCTCGGCAGAGGCAAAGGATGCATTCCTCCAGGAATGGAGTCTGTAGATGGGCTATGCGTTTTCCTCTTTTCGATGATCACTCTGGCATTGGCTCAGGTCCACAGGTGGAAATGGTCATGATAACGCCCCTATGAAGACTCAAGTGTGGTTTCCAGTTCTTCTAGAACTTTCCTGGGATACTCCAATCGGACTACCCCATTTTCCTCGCATTCGGAGGAGTCCGGATCTCGAACCCCACAGGTTGGCGCTGGAGGACTTGCTGTCCCTGATGGCGTGGATGCTTATAGACTACTCTGGACGTGACCAGACCTTTTGCGCCATGCTGAGTGTCTCCTCTCCAAAGCCTGGGCCGACAGTATGATCAAACGTTACCGTTCATCCTGGACGAGATGAGTACGTTGGTGTTTGTGACGTGGAGTTGCCCTGAGGAAGCCGATGTAGTGCAGGTTCTGGATTTCCTTTCAAGCCTCACAGAGGAGGATCTGGCTTATCTGTCAATAAATGCCTTCCACTCTGCAGTGTCAGTGGGACATGCCCTGGTGGATGGGACCCGGTGGGTGAACACCCTTTTGTCTGCAAGCTGCTTTGGGGGATATGGCTAGCTCTCCCTCCAGAGACATGTTATACGACCCGTTGGGACATACATTTAGTTCCTCAGTCTCTTTTGGTCATGGCAACCAAATCGGTTTTTATCCCGGAAAGTGCTCTCAGCTAAGTTGGCCACGTTACTTTGCTTGTTATCTTGCAGACGAATGTCCAACATACTGGCTTTAGACATAACAGCCCGTGTGTTCTTTCCCAACAGGGTGGTTTTCACAGTCAATAGGCGTACTAAATCTAATACTCACACAATTTCTTACCCAGCTTTTGCAGAGTCTACCAAACTCTGTGTGGTGCAATGCCTCAAAGCTTACAAGCAAATGGCTGACAAGGTCTGACCTCCAGAGGAGAGAACTCATCGCTCTGAGAAAGCCTTTAAAGGCAATATCTTCCTCAACCACAGCCCAGCAGGTTCGTTGGGTGACGCAGGAAGCTGGAAAAGATTCAAAGAAATCTGGGGCACATTCTACTCATGGAGCAATGGCTTCATAAGCCTATTGTTTGGGTGAACTTCTTGAAGATCTCATGAGAGCTGCGGACTGGTCCTCAAATTCTTTCAAGAGATTCTATTTTAAGCCGGTGGTGGATGTTGCCCAATTGGTGGAGAGTACGTTTTTAACTAGCATACTCCAGTCTTGACATAGAATGAAAATTTGCCTAGCTGTAGGAAAGGTAAATTTCAATTCTATTAAGGACACAGAGGCGAGGATTATCCAATCTGGCGCTCGACACAACGCAACCCTCCCCGTTCTGGAGTAAGTAATTTGGTTTTGCATTTTAACTACGTATTGTGTTGTTGCTTTGTACAGTCAGGTTGCAATAAGCCATTGCAATGTTTGTTCTGACTGGATAGGAATGCGGTTTTCTGTATGCAGTAAGGTTCTCCAAATTGATCTTTGATTTCAAAAGGTGGTAAAGTGTTCACCGATACTGTACATCTTTGCCGGGATGGATGGAGCGAAACAAAATGTGCGAGATGCATAGATAACGTGCTTCGAACAAAGAAAAAGGGGGAAGGAACAGCAACAGACAACTATTTTGGGACCTAGTTTTAGAGACTGAGGGAGGACTTATGAACTTGGTTTCCCTAGTGTTCATGGGAAAAGTAGTTTTTCGATGTTTTAATGGCTGATGTTTTATGTTTTGGAAAACATAATCCTCGCCTCGGAGTCCTTAATAGAATTGAAACTTACCTTTACTACAGCTAGGCAAATTTTCATTCTATTACATAAGTTACTTACCTTCGGTAACGCCTTATCTGGTAGCGAGAAGATCTAGCTGAAGATTTCTTACCTTCTAATTAACCCCAGGCGCCAGACTGGATGCAGACTTTTCTACAGCAGTGTCCCTGTGAGTCGATAGAGGGCATCATGCGACTAACTACGTCCTCCACCAGACGCAACGTCAATAGATTCCATATAAGCCCTCCCCCGACGTCAGTTTCTTTTGCAACTACTTTCCTCACTAAAATGCAGAGCCACGTATAAAAACTGCAATGGAACCGGAATGCCCAAAAAGAATCTTGTTTTTGAAAAACGTTTACATAAATTATATTCATTTTTTTTTTCTTCAATGAAGGCACGAGTGAATAAAAAGGACCTGGAAGAAAAGACAAATCTGTTCACAGAGAGGGGAGGATCGTTTGGTCGGTAAGGAATCTGCGGCTAGATCTCATTTCTACCAGACAAGGCGTTAACAAAGGTAAGTAACTTATTTATCAATCATCTAGACGAGGCTTTCAGGTCTGTAAAAGGAAAAAGAGAGAGAATGTGACTAGCTGCCAGGAAGAGACATGAGGAAGAAGATATCCCACCAGAAACATTGTGGAAAACCCAGCATGGAACAGAATCTACAAACGTGCAAGAAGATGGGAAAGGCACCATGGCAAAAGACAAGCTGGATAAAACACTACACAACTCCACATAAACATAATACTACAACGCCCCTCCCCACTCCCAATATGTGACCCAGCCCAAGAGACTGGGCGGAAGGGGCCAAACACAATAGCTAAAATTATGGAGCCAAAGATCCAAGCCGTAAAAGTAAGCAATGTAGAGAGCGCAAACCGATAATTTAAGAAGGCATTGCGGACAATAACAACAATCATGGCCATAGACCACGTGTGGCAGAGGAAACACCTCGAGAGTGAAGGAAGCTCTCTGGGACTAAGAAACTCACAACCCCCGGGGGGGGGGGGCTTGGGGGGTGAGGGAGGAGGGGAGGTGAGGGAGGAGGGGAGGCGGGGAGGGAGGCAGTGCAAAGCAAGGAGCATACGGAGGTCTCTCTAGGACATGAGGAAAAGAGCAAGAACACAAGCAAAGCGTACTACGCCAGAGAAGAGGCAGGATGATCATGACATCCAATAGGGATGCCTAATAAAGGAAAATATAATCGACAGGTATTAATATATTTATGTATAGTATATATAGAAGCATAAATATATACTGTAATTTACACTGTATAATAAAATGTGCCTAAGAATAGCACATAAAAATGGCCACAACATCAGTAATGGCTGAAGATGGGACAACATCGCTGTTGCGAGCTGGCAACCAGCCACATGGCACAGTATAAAAGGGAAAGGGGGTGTGGAGATTACTTCTGACTGAACGGTTATGATCAGGGAGTTGAGACACAACTGAAAAGGAAACAGCAGGGGAGAAATGACCCTGCTAAAATAGAGAACTAAGACTACTACGGAGGACTGCAAAAAGGGGTGAGTTGAACATGGACAACACAGAGGAGGCCGAATCAGATAGCTAGTCCCCATCTTAAAAGAAAGAATAGCAGAAGGAGAAGGAGAAGGGATTCGGGTGACAAAGTGGATAAAACACTGAGAACACAGTATGGGAAGACAAACGGTGTAAGTGAAGGTCCAACGAAAGAACCAATGTAAAGAACCAAAGAAACCGATGGTGAGGCAGCGCCCATAGCCTAACAAGTGTGGGGGCCAAAGAAAAAAGAAGCTCTCGTTTTCACAGAATAATACATGCCCGGCCAGCAAGCAAGCACGGCAACATCATGAGTGAGGATCCAAACATCACCCCAAATCGTATTTGGTATGCTCATCAGTACAAGTTAAACGAATCCCCCAAGGCACCGAACTGTATCTGCGCTTGCAAGAAGTAAAGGAAACTCCTTGGAAAGAATCCAAAGGTAACATCAACATCCGCACAAATTAACCCAGAGAGGGTGGTCAAGGCACCCAAATCGGTGAAAAAAAGGGAATATCAAAAATAGCCATAAATCCCCAAAAGGGGGCAGGAGGCACGTCTGCAGAACAGCCAGGCCTGTAACGAAACATTGGGCTTGGTATTGGAGGGGCCATGGGAATGTCTCCAAACCGAAAGTAAAAAGCAACAGTAGCGTCGCGCAAGACAGAAGCCGATAAAAACTGGCCATGCAGAGGCATAGAAGAGAAAGGGTCACCGGAGTAGGCCACTCATGTCACGAGATGGACAAGGTATGTCCACAAAGAGCCAAAGAGAAACAAGCATTGGCATAGCCAATAGGTCTCGCCTTTGAGACGTTATAAGTATTTAGCCATGCAACAGCTGCATAACTAAATACTTATAAGGTCCCAAAAGCGAGACCTATTGGCTATGCCAAGCGGCCGCGAATGTGATCGTGATCAAACATCAAAGCGGCCGTGAAAGTGAAAGTAATCGAGGCGCGCCACATGCACTGTAGCTCTAGGCTGCTGGCCTGGTAGCACTTTTTGGAGCCCTCTCAATAAGTCTCGCCAGACCAGCGCATGCGCTGGGTCTGGCGAGACCTAAAAAGGAAGAGAGCACAAGCCTGTTAAACCCATGTATAGCAAGCTATAGCACAAAAAGTACCAACGCCTAAAAGAAAAAAGAATGGACGCCACCTAGGTTAGGACCAGACAGTGCACCATAGGCCAAAAACCATGCTCCTTCCCTTACATTTGCATGGAAAGAAGGGCACCAGATAGAGTAGAAGGAAGGTTAGTGTGGAAGAACACTCAGGAAACAGGGAGGGGGGCGATAAGAACCCCCGCCAACTTCCGATTAGCACCGGTGTGCCAAAGCACAGCATGTGGAGCCCCCTTGAAGTGGACATCTGGAGGAATACCTATAAGGTATACAGACGATGGACACTATAGGGCAGGGAACACAGCAACAGCCTCACAATACCAGAAAAACACCTGTAACCTCACAATACCAGAAAAACACCCCCATCAGAACTGGGATAGAAAGCAAGAGAACACTATGTAGCCACCAGTGTAGAGACCAACAGGGCCAAGAAATAAGACACGTCCCAGAACAACCAGGGACCACAACCTGCTATCGACAGGGCAAAAATGCAAGAAAAAAAAATGCCTGCCGGGGCAGGTGCACCACACCGGAGGAGACGAATGAAAAGAAGCCAACTGGCACTGCCCCATAATGGTTCACACAGAAAAGACACGAAGGAGAACATCCCTGGCCAGACAGAGTATGGGGAGATAAGAGAATGCTATAGCAACCAGGTATTAAGATTTCACTCCACTCCAACTATTCGGTGTTAGCTTGAGAGCCAAACAGATACTGACCATAAAAAGGCGTGTCCACTGAGGCAGACTGAACAGCCTAAGAAGCCAGAGGTGTGTAGCCAGGCATGCCGGCGTAGAGCTGAATCTTTCCTTTCCATAACGAATCTGCAACTAAGCCGCTGACCGCCATCCTCAAACAGCTGAGTAAGTGTGTCCCGAGAGTCATCAAAGACAGAGGGGAGAAGGCGCGAGACCGAATCCTACAATACATAAGAAAAACGGCACAAAACAAAGGCTGTATTAAGGGACCGGAAAGAGGAGCTGGTGGCAGAAAAGAGATATGTACCAAGAGCATCTAGACTTTTAGACTCCCTGTCTGGAGGGATGTCAGGCACAGCACTGATGTCTGGGAACGCTGTAGCTGCCTGAACCACAAGACTGCGCAGAGTAGGCTGACAGAAAAGGCAGAGCGGGTCACTAGGAGCAGGATAGTGCCTATGAACTATAGACCGGCCCACGGAGGCCCTTAAAAAGGGTTTAGCCCAAATGCCCAACAGAATATTACAGTGCGTCACTGAAGGGAACAACCGGTTCAGTTCTCATCTGGCCCTGATGAAACACCGCAAGTAGGGGATCAATGGCAACCTCCACATAAGGAAGCTGCAGCCCAAGATCCATTGCAACTCTCTGCAAAAGCTCAGCAAAAGCCGAGCTACACTCCGAAGCGAGATTAAGAGGAGAAAACAGGATAGAGGATGGGAAAGAGTCAAGGCCACTAGCCTCACCAAGGTCAGTCTCCCAGTGAAACTCCAAAGGAGGCTGAGGAATGGGAGGTATGCCATCACCTGAATCATCAAAATACCTGTGTTCTGAGAAGAAAATATCAGGGGGCTCCTCTGAAAGTGGAGGATGGTAGCCCGAAAGGAATGTTACACTGACGCTGACTGGTGTCGAAGAGAGGACATCTCGACTTCGGGGGAGGAGGGCCAAAGTAGGGTCTAACGGTGCAGTCAACGTCACCGACTGATCCAACACTAGCGTACCGGGTGGGAACCCTGGAGGGCTGTGTAGCGGTGCCGATAAGGAGTCAATGACGGATTCAGAGGGCCTCACTGACACCGAGGGACGCCCCGCCGGTTTGGAGTCAGTCAACTCAGTCATGGGAGAGGATGTAGCCTTACGGCTAGAGCGGTCTACCTCGAAGCTGGGGAACTGGGTTCGAGTCTCTGCAATGACGCTCAACATTCTGCAATTCTGGGTAAATCATGTAATCTGCCTGTGCCTAACAAAACAAAAAAAAACAATGATTGTGTCCATATGTAACGAAACTGGTGCTCATGTAAAGCGCTCTGATACCCTATGTCTCTGGTCTAGTTCGCGCTATATAAAACTCCCACAAAAAAAAGCCCTCACCAACCTCTCTGGGGCTGAGGCACGCACTAGAGGGAGGCTAAGAACTAAAAACATCATGGAGGAGGATTGTATTCCCCATCTGAACCACAGTCGCCTCGGCACCGGGAAGCACCAGAAAGCTCGGGACAGATTCTTGCTCCAACCCCGAAATTGGAGGAATAGGAAGCGTGTCAGGGACACCACGTGTACGTGCTGAAGTCTAGAAAGGCCACAGCACCAACCGCCTACAGCGTGACTTAACTGGCGAGGACAAATTACTTCGGGAGCTGGCCATCGAGTGGTCCTCAGGGAAAGAAGAGGACAGTGACTGCCAAGGGGCCATCGACCACCGTGCTGCTAACAGAGTCATGCGACGTTCCTGCAGCGAGACGACTGAAGATGAAGACATGTGCCGCACTGTTCAGAGTCAGGGTGAGCACCCAGGCACCACATGCAACTAGGATGAGTGCGGGCCAACATTGTAGCTCACAGGACCCATAAGATATCCAGAAAAGGGAAAACGATTTAGTCAATGAGGTAGGCCAAAAATGGCCAGAAGTATCGTTCTTCAGATCTACATAAAAGCGCAGAAAGGAAGAAAATGATGGCGGATCAGGGGAGTGTGTATGTGTACTATGTTGACATCCCATTCGGTGAACGACGTTACGGAGTCGCTCAACGCCCTCTGACGTGCTGTGGTAAAACTGTGGAAAAGTTTCCGGATCCAGTCTGGCTCCTGGGGATAATTAAAAGGTAGGTAATCTGCAGCTTGACTTCTCTATCAGATGCGATTTTACTAACATGCGAGAATGAATAATTTATGATCAATTGGTAGGATGTACGAATACTGCCCAAAGTTACTTGCTCATAATCAAAGTCTGAAAGAGGCTATTGATATGGCAAACACACTGCAGAATGTTTTAAGAAAATGAAACCAAATAATTTGGTTAATGAAATTAGTGAGGGTAGTACATGTGGGGAGGTATATAAAAACTTAAGATTGTGCAGAACTCCAAAGCAATGCTAACAAGCATTTGCAATGCAATAGGTCTCGCATTACTGAAAGTTTGAGCTAATGACGTTGCTTTATTACTTGCAACACCAATAGCTCAAACTTTCAGTAATGCGCAGACCTATTGCATTGCAAATGCTTGTTGACTTCTGGTGATGTTGTGGCCTTCATTGCATAGTTTCCCCAAGAGAAACTTGCTTTGACTCTTCTCTCATAAGACAGATGCACATAGACCTCTTTAAAGGCCAGGCTAGAGTTCCTCTAGGTACAAATTCTACACTAAGCAGCTCTTCAATCTCCACTATCGTGCCTAACTGCGCCAACTAATTTAGTTCAGAAATCAGACCCACCAGTTCTTTGCTCACCTTTGAGAAGCCGCTGGATGCGTTCCTATTTAAGCCAGCATCCAAGCCAAATTGGCTGTAGAATGGCCAACCTAAAAACAACTAATTCATAATGAAATGTCCTTTATCCCCCTACCTACTTCTTGCCTATCACCTTCACTGCATCCTTGTAAAATCATGCATTCAAAATGTCAACACATAGGCTCAAGTCAAACTAATAGAACTAACTTCTACAGTGATGTATCATGCACTGGAAGGGCACAAGTGCGCTCTTGATTCACCTTGGGTGATGCTCCAAACCTCAGTGTATTTTATATTCCCGCTGAACCTAATGTTGGTCTTTAGTTAGTCTCTTTCCCCGCTTCAGCTATTTGTCTCCCCAGCCTCCTACTCTTTTTCCGCTCTTGCAAACCCTTCCCCTTAGAAATCAGCCAAGTCTTTCGATATCTAAATCGCTTCCCGCCCCGTTAATTGCCTCACCGGTCCAACACTGTCTGCGCCTTTTTTCTGATCAAAACACAAATATAACAGAGAAAAAAATTGAGGGGAAATAATTTTCCATATTTCAAAATCGGAGCAAATCAACGCCCAGCCGATGCGCTACAGATTTTTATTAAGCCAATTCTATTATTCTCTGCAAGATGAACTCGCAATAAATAATCTTGGATGGAAAGGAGCTATATTTCCTCCCATCTTCTAAGGCCAATTAGGTCTGCTGAACATAACATTTTCCTAAACGCATGATAACAAAAAATAATTTTTTAAATAGTTGTGATGGATACAAACTGAACCGCTCCAACTTCAATTCGAGCAGTAATTCCCAGTCCTGGCTGCCGGTATCTCCCGACTCCGTGCAAGAAGGAGGAGGGTTTTTGATGTTGTCATTCTTTGGGATGATATTTTATCCTTAGAGAGCCTATCTCAGCAGAAAGACAATGGTACAACTCCTTCGGTTGTCATCCCTCATTCTGTCAAAGACAGGTGTCTCGCATTGGCTTGTGCCAATAATAGAACGCTCCCTCCCCGCAAAAAAAAAGCATCAAGACATACCTACGTCACAATGGTGACACTCATTTGACAATTAACTGATTCTTCCCATTGTTGACACGCGAGACTTAAAAGATGTGGGCTAAGGAATGATGAATTAATACAGACAGATGTGTAAGCTATGAACTGCAAGGACGGCTATAATGTGTTTGAGATAGGAATATCAACAGACACCTCTGACAGGCCCTACAAGGTTTTATTTTATTTTGCACTATATCTTGGCTTCATCCTTGCTCGTCTTGTTCTTTTTTCATCAAGCTCTGAACATCTCGTTCTGACAGCCCAGAAACATTTAAGGCACTTTATTTCGAGTGCAAGTTAGCATACTTGATTTGTCATTAAAATGCAAAACGTTTGACATACCTGGTAAATGTAGCTACGGTTAAAACAACTAACGTCAGAGCCGAACACCGTTTCTGGCTTCTCCTGTTAACTCTCCTCCTGTAAAGGGTGCCAGGGTCCCTTTGCTTATCAGAGTCAATCAGCGCTAAGTGAACTTGCTCTGGGATATTTAACAATTGCTAGGTGACAAGACATATCTGCATTTAGACAGTAAACGCCTACTTTGTGACACGAAACACCAGCTATGCGACATGAAACCACTGCAAAGTGACATGAAACGCCTGCTGTATGACACACAACGCCTGCTAGGGGACACACAACGGCTGCTAGGGGACACACAACGGCTGCTAGGGGACACACAACGGCTGCTAGGGGACACACAACGGCTGCTAGGGGACACACAACGGCTGCTAGGGGACACACAACGGCTGCTAGGGGACACACAACGGCTGCTAGGGGACACACAACGGCTGCTAGGGGACACACAACGGCTGCTGAGTGACAACCCGTCTGTTCTGACGCGTGGTGGCTACAAGACCAGAAATGCCTACGATGCAAAACAGAACACCTGCTTTAGGACAAAAAACTTGCAATGGGTCGAGAAATGCCACCTATGCAACACAAAATGCCTGCTGTGGGTCTTGCATAGGCTGATATTGGGGCACAAAATGCCTGCTATGTAACTGAGGCGAAGTCTTCTCTCGGACAGAAACGCTTGCTATAGGACTGTAGGCAAAATGAAACAAGCGGCAGTGAAAGTGATCGCTTTTGTAACACAAAAAAGCCGCGAGTGGTGCGCGCGTGCGCTACAGCAAGACATGTGGTTTTAATTATCGCGCCCGTGTCTGGGCACGATAATTGAAACCACATGGCCTTTGGTGCGCGTAACAGACACCAATAGGCCATGGGCAGAGCAATGCGCCCGCCTTTGGCCTATTGCGTGTTCTGTTTTAAAAAAAACACACAATCAAAGCCCAATAGCGGAACCCAAAAGGATAAGCATACGCACGAGCGTGTGCGATTCCAGGGTCCGTTTTCAAACCCTGGACAAAAGGGCCCTCGCCTGCGCGAGCAGTGCTCCGCTCTGCAACGCAGGGCGCGAGCCCTAAAAACGACTCAAGTAAAATGAAATGTGGAAACCAGAACCAATAGCTAATAGTTTAAAATTGCATTGTGTGAAAGACCATTTATTAAAAATGCAGTAAGAAAGGGCATTTTGCAAGAGTATACATGAATATAGAACCCAAATGTGCAAATATTCAATCTTGAGAACAAGATTTGGGTAAATTAATACTTCAACTGAAAGAGACAGAAAACAATAGTGAAATCATCAACCCAAAATGTGAAGTGTCTTTGGGTGAATGTAATGTGGCATTTTTTTGCTGACCGATGTTCGCCATTCACTTTATCAGATCATAAGCTATTTCTCAATAAACAAATAATGAAGGCTACATCTTGAAACTGGTCAGCAGCCTAGGAGGACATACAGATCAAATTTCTTTAGAATAAAAGTTAAGACACACATTAGATTTAAGGGACATTCCACAGTGGTTAAGATATATATTACTTAGCGAGGATCCAATCGAGGTCTCAAGTATAAAACTCAATCCTAACAATGATGAAATGATGAACATGTTAAGCTGGTGAAACTATCTCTTAGCCATTAACCCCTTCAGCGCGGCGCGGATTTCCGCGCTGAAGATTCCGTGCGCGGGCGGGGCCATGACGGAGCGGTTCCGTCATGCGCACAGCGCAACCGACGCACGTGACGGAACCGCTCCGTCACAAGCGTCGAACGGGTTAAAGGGTTTGAGAGGAATTGCCCTACTTAAATTGGTGTTACTCCATGGATTCCAACACAGATTAAAGTTAAACTGTGAGGCTATTCCAGTACAAAACAAACTTTGCCCCATTCATCATTTGATGAGAGCCTTTAGAGAAGTAACTTCAAAAACTAACCAACCTGAGAGTTATGGAGCTCATCGATGCTTAGCTCCAAATGTAATAGTAAACAAGACAGAGGGTAAAAACATTTGGTTGTGTGTTGACTTGAGAACCCTTAATGGCAACATATGAGTAGATAAACACCCTTTCTCTAGAGCTAATAAAATGTGTACAAAGAGGGAAGCCAATTGCTACAGTGTTACTTATCGGTCCATGACCTATCATCAAGTAGCATCCCAGATTCAAGATCGTTCACCTCTTTTAATACACCTTTGGAAACATTCAGATTCGACAGGATTAAAACCTTATTGGTGTGGGAGCTGCTGGGCCCCTCGCTATTATAAAAAAACATTGGTAAAAGCAAACATTGTTTTGGTCTCAAAAAGCACACATTGCCACAGTAGTTCCTTGCACTGAACAAAACGACTGTTGATATGCTCCTTGTGAAAGAACCGAATGCTGTCACTCACAGTGAAGCTAACCGATAGACAGACAGAGAGAGAGCGAGAGAATTTTAATAGACACAAAAGGTCATGGTTCACACCAGACCTAATTAGGGGCCCAATTATTTAATAAAGTCTCAAAAGTGCACCCATGTCCTTGCATTAAGTGCAGATATACGGCGTTCGTGAATTCACATGACTTTACAGAGGTAGGCCAAGACATAGTACTCCTAGAAAATATTTTTGAACTGCATTTTGGAGTGAGCAAATATACAGGTGTAGATTTGCTCATGCGAAAAGCTGAGTGTTTGCAAGTTTACTTTCCCTCCAACCACTTTTTCCCCCAACCCTGGAAGGAATGTCATGTCTGCCATTGTCAGGAGTAAATTTCCAACCATTCTCGGTATGGGAAAAGATTAGAGAAGAGTTTATGAAAACCCTTAAAATATGCAAGTTATTAGGTTTGCACCGACTCAAAAGGGCATTCCAACCCTCAAACTGTTGTTTACCATTACCTTCAGCCCCAGTATGTAGAACTGCAGAAACCTGGCAACAAAAAGGAATTGCTAGTATTAAAACCCTATTATGGAATGAGCCCTGGCCTAATCAGAGAGGCTGTTTCAGAGCTCTTGTATTAGGAGATTGCTGCCATAATTTGTTGCTGCATTACATGGCACAAAGAAGACAAGTGGATTTTGTTACAGGACAAGTAGATTTATGAAGCAGCCTGCCCTATGGACAAGTAGATATTTTATTAAATTCCACATCCCTGAGTATTCTCCCAAAGCGGTGGCTAACCTGTAGATGTTGCAGTTGTTTGAAAGAGTGTTCTAAGTACTGCCTGCCTAAATTAGCTTATTGTCTTATTAACATATCTACACAATAGTCATTGGTGAATATGTGCGGTGTAGACCATGTTGCAGCTTTACAGATGTCAGCTATGGGAATGTTTCCTAAGAAAGCCATAGTAGCCTCTAGTTTGCGGGTGAAATGCGCTCTAGGGGGTATGCTTTTGCATAACATGTTTGAATACATTTAACTATCCATCAAGCAATACCGGATTTAGAAATAGGACTGCCCTTGTGTGGTGAAGCAAAAGCCACAGAGCTTTTTAGCCTTAAGAAATGGTTTTATTCTTTCTATGTAATACAATAATGCTCATTTAACATATAATGTGTGTAGAGCTCAGTCTGCCACTGAATCTGGTTGAGGAAAGAACACAGGCAACTCTACAGATTAATTGATGTGAAAGGCAGATACCACCTTGGGTAGGAATTTGGGGTTAGAGCGAAGGACCACTTTGTTTTGGTGGACTTGACAAAATGGTTCCTCTATGGTTAGTGCCTGAAGCTCACCCACTCTCCTTAGTGATGCAATAACAATGAGGAAAGCAACTTTCCAAGTGAGAAATTGCAGTTCACAATTGAGCAATGGCTCAAAGGGTGGACCAGTTAGTCTGGTAAGGACAATGTTAAGATTCCACAATGAAGCAGGTGGAAGTCTTGGTGGAATAAATAACTCGAGTCCTTCCATAAAAGCTCTGATAACGGGTACTCTGAAAAGGGACAAATGTGGTCTATTTTGAAAGTATGCAGCTATTGCAGCGAGATGTAAGGGTATGGATGTGTAAACTAATCCTGACGGCTGTAAGTGTAGTAAATAAATGATATTTTTAATAGAAGCATTTAGCGGGTTAATATGGTTATTACAATATATAACAAACTGCTTCCATTTAGCTGCGTAGCAAGCCCTTGTAATACGCCTTCTGGCCTCTTTAATGATAGTCACACAGTCTGATGGAAGGTTCAGAAAGAAACTCTATGACTTCAGGTGCCAGATCGCTAGGTTGAGGTCTTTGGAATCTGGAGGTGTTATTTCTCCATGGTTCTGTGTGAGGAGACACGGTGTGAGATGTAGTTTTTGATGAATAACTATTGAGAGTTCCAACCGGGTAGTGAACCAAGGTTGACGGGCCCATGTGGTAGCTGCTAGGATCAGTGTGAGGGAGGTTTGTCTGAGCTTCCGAACCACTAGTGGAATAAGTGGGAGAGGCGGAAAAGCGCAGGCAAATATCCCTGACCAGTTCATCTATAGTGCATTGCCTTTGGACAATGGGTGTGGACATCTGAAGGCGACGTTTGGGCATTTTGCGTTTTGATGTGTTGCGAACAGATCTATCTGTGGAAAACCCCACATTTGAAAGTATGGGAGGAGAACTTGAGGGTGAAGTTTCCGCTCGATTATCTGTTGTCTCTGCCTGCTGAAAAGATATGTGATCTGCTTGTTTACACCTGGGAGGTGTTCTGCCAGGAGATACATTTTGTGATATATGGGCTAGCAGCTCTACATGATTAATATGAAGTTGCTTTTGCTTTTAACTCCACAAGCCCTGGATCGTGTGAGTCTGGAGATGAGCTCCCCAACCAGTGAGCGATGCATCTGCTGTTAACACAGTCTGTGGAACTTGGTCAATGAAGGGCCACCCTATGGATAGGTTTTGTGGATTCCACCACTGCAGAGAGCGATGGGTGCAGCCGTCTAACACTGGATCGGATAATTGACCCCCGAGACAGATTCCATTGACGTGCTAAGCATTCTTGAAGGACACGCATGTGAAGTCTTGCATGGGAAACTATTCTGATGAAAGCCGCCATCATTCCCAGTAGTTGCATATATTCTCGGGCTGGTAATGACTGGTTGGGCTGAAACTGAAATTAGAGTCCGAATATTGCAGATTCTGGCTGCATTGGGACAGGCTAGAGCTTTTTGAGTATGGAGAGTAGCTCCTAAATATGTTTGCATGTTGGAGGGTTGGAGATGGGACTTCAACACATTTACTGTGAACCCGAGATCGTGCAGTAACTGTACTGTTATTTGAATGTACTGGAGACACTTTTGGTAAGAACGGACTTTGATGAGCCAATCAACCAAGTATGGGAAGACATGAATAAGTTGTCTTCGCAAGTGAGCAACGACTACTGCTAGGTATTTGGTGAATACTCTGGGAGCAGTGGTGACTCTGAATGGAAGCACTTTGAATTGGTAGTGTTGTCCCACTACCACAAATCTGAGAAATTTGCGATGAGCAGGATGTATTGTAATATGGAACTATGCGTCCTTCAAGTCTAGAGTAGACAAAGTTGCCTTGCTATAGAAGTGGGAGCACTTGTTGAAGTGTCACCATTTGAAAGTGATCTGAGTGAATACATAGATTTAACTCGGAGGTCCAGTATAGGCCTGAGAGAGCCGTCCTTTTTGGGTATCAGAAAGTATAGGCACTACACGCTGGATCCTTGCTATTGTAAAGGTACAGGGTCTATAGCTCCCTTTTCCAGAAGAGAGAGAAGCTCCTGTTGGAGGAGGTGTAGATGCTATGGTGACATTTTGTTTGAACGTGGAGAAATGTTTAATCATCGTGTGCTCTGTTGTACCTAGCTAAGAGAGCCTGGGTATTGACAATACCCCAGTGACTGGCTGCCTGGGCAGCTACTCTTTTCTCGGAGGCATCTATTAGTTTAGATTCCTTGTCTGGAGGAGGGGCATCTCCTGAGGTTTGTGAATTTGCCCATTTACGGGCATTGAACAAGTTACTTACTTTCGCTAACGCATTATCTGGTAGAGACTTATCTAGCTGCAGATTTCTTACCTTTGAATTTCTCAGGCGTCAGGCTGGATCCGGAAACTTTTGCTGAGCAATGACCCTTGCGCACAACGTCGGGTGGCTCCATTCAGCTCCGCGTGTCGTTGATGGCGTCAGTTATGACATTGCGGTGCACCAAGGTGCGCGGACGTCAGTATTTTTCGTTTTTTCCACGCCAGAAGTGCAGAGCCACAAAGTGACTGACGTAAACATGTGCAGAACTAGGGCCCTGAAAGGGGTGAAACCCTAGTCCTACAAAATCAGTCCGCAAAGTGGGGAGGCATGGGTGGGGCTGTAAGGAATCTGCAGCAATAGAGTCTCTAACAGATAATGCGTTACCGAAGGTAAGTAGCTTGTTCATCTGATAGAGACTTCTAGCTGCAGATTTCTTACCTTTGAATCAGATACACAAGCCATACCATCACGGCGGTGGGTTGCGGACTCATGGTTCAGACTAAAAAGTCTTGCAGGATTGAGTGGGCAAAGTGCCCATCCCTGCGCACTTGATGATCAAGGCAATAATATTTTGTGAACGTGTGCAATGATGCCCACATCGCTGCCTGACAGATGTCTTGGACTGGGACACCCCGAGTCAAGGCTGTAGTCGCAGCTTTTCCCCTGGTGGAATGGGCCCTTAATCCCTCAGGGGGCTGCTCCTTCGCCAAGGCATAACAAATTTTAATGCAGAGAACAATTCAGCGAGAGATGGTTCTTTCTGCACTGCCTTTCCCTTCTTTGCTCCCACATACCCCACAAAGTTGGTCATCCACCCGGAACTCTTGTGCAGTCAACGTAGAACGACAATGCTCTTTTTGGGTCCATTCTGTGGAGACGCTGCTCCTCCATAGAGGGATGTGGGGGAGCAAAGAAGTTGGGCAAAGTAATGGACTGACCCAGATGGAATAGGGTCACAACCTTTGGCAAAAAGGATGCCCTGGGGGCGTGGCTTGGCACCAACAGCAATGGCGGCGTAGTTCCTGAGCTCAGTCAGGGCCTGCAGCATACCCTGCTAAATCCGCTATTAATCCGGCACTTCAAGGGACACACAAGAAAGAATACGGCTCCGGGAGCCACAGAGCATGAAAGGAACCGTCTTTCAGGCGACAGGAAAGATATCCCAGCGTGCCGGAATTGATAGCGACGCATCGGCCGCGACAGAAGTGGGCGGAGTCGCGCGAACCTAAGGCCCACGGCGAGAACCCGGGGCCGCGACTGGAGGCTACGGAGGTGCCGGGGATGAAGGCCTGTTACATCGGCGGCCGAGGCAAAGACAGACGGACGGCCTCGTGGGAGCGCCACCCAAACACAGAGACCAAGCCTTCCTGCAGGGTGAGACCCCGGGAGGAGCGTAGGGGTTATTCCTCCCCCCTCACCCTCCCAGTGTGCGCAGCGAGATAGGCATGCGGCCCTGCGGCCTATGCTATGAAGAGAACAGATGGCAATTACCTGCAAGTAAGAGCAGTAGAGGCGACGTGCCATTGAGACAAGCGGCGGGGGACCATTGATAGACGGTGGCACACTGAAGAGGAAATGCTGCCGCTGCTATGAACACGGTGGGGGGGTAGGGACGGGAGATCCCCAGACAGCGGTAACTACGCGAAAGTGGACGCATTCCCCTGAAGGTTACAAATGAGCCTCCAACCCCTCCCCCCCCACTCAGCACTGTGTAACCCCGCTGGAGTGACTAGATTGGTCCCAATAAAGACGGGCGCCGCGTGGGTCAGAAGGGCGGGGCTCCTAGCGTAAGTACACTGCTACATCGGGCCTGCAATCCATGGCCACTGCCTGAATCCCTTGTGTTATACATAACATACTCTACAAGCGCCACGTCCACACTGATAGCAGAACTGAGAAACTGTCAAGGGGGAAGAACAGATTCAAACACGTTCTGGTTGGAACCGGACGGGGCCAAGCGATAGCCCGGACTGGCAGAAGGCCACTGATGCGACCTGGCCGAGGCCGACGACAAACTGAGGTAAAGCGAGACTCTCTAAACACGCTAACCTCCAGGATCATGTGTATCACTATTTAGAGGTATCGAAGCTCTCCCTGTCGACGCCGTACTGCCGGACCCGAGGCCCATAAAGTACTATGACGAAACCTAAAGTGACCACAGCATCCGTGCAACTTATTAAGATGGACAAATACGCGGTCCCTCGCCAGCCTATGACCGCGGATGTACAGAACGAAGAAGCAGCGCCTGCAGAGGAACCATCCCTTGGATCGATAATGGCGGCGATACAATCAGTCCGCTCCAATCTAGAGACGAAAATCGATAAAGTCACGATAGAGATGAACCTTATGAGAGCGGATATACGGAAGATATCAGACAGGGTCACGGCTACGGAAGGGAATGTTGAAGAACTCCAGACTTGGACACGTAAATTGGAGCAAAAGGTCAAACAATTAGTCCATCAACAGAGAAATGGCACTGCACCTGGATGATCAAGAGGGGCATAGGTGGTAGGAGTACCTGAAGGGACGGAGGGGCCAAGTGTGGACCTCTTCCTCGAAGATCTGATCTTGCATAATTTGAAGCCCAAGAGAGTCTCCCCACTATTCTCTATTGAAAGGGCACATAGAGCCCCGATCACGAAACCAAAGCCGGGGGCGCCCCCTCGCACCATTATAGCACACATCTTGAACTTTCGAGACCGGGTTGCGATTCTGCAAGCAGCGAGAGTGAATGGAGACCTTCATCACGACAATGCGACGATCAGGGATTTAAGTATATGATGTTCTTTCCGGCCAAGTTGAACGTCGTCGACGGAGCCAAATCCTGGTTCTTCACGACGCCGGAGGAAGTGCAAAGTTGGTTGGAGGAGGGTCCACCTAGGCCCCAACGCCGTAAGGAAGAGATGAATCCCCGGAACAATATCACCCCAAGGATTCTTCACACAGGCGGGCAGAGTTCGCCATCAAGATCTAGGGGTTCCCGCTCTGCTAGTCCTGGCAGCAACACTGCCCGTGCTAGAAGATGACGAACTTGATGATTGAAATGGTCGGTAATTATCTCCCTTATTGCTTCTAAGTGGGGGGGATGGAGATGGAGGTGGGGGATCCCCGCTCAAAGGACTTTATCAGATCCCTCTTTGCAAGACTAAAGATATACTGGAAACACGGTATTGAACTGTAGAACTTTACAAACTATAATTGTCCCTCAATATGCCTTGGGGTTGACGCTGGCCCGAGAGAAAGGGACTGCTGGGCGTCAACACCACACGACCTCCCGTTTAATGGGTTTGGTTTCGGGATCATAAGCACTCTGCTATTGGGGTGGTGGTAGTTCTAAACCTACTCGGCAGGGATGCAGGGAGGGGTGTTGAGTTCTTCGGGGGGGAAAGAGGGGTGGGAGGGTAAGGACCTTAATTGACATTATAGTGCTTGTTGCTGCATTTACTCCCAACCTAGACGTGAAATGCAATATTATGTATATGGAGATGTCCAGACTGGGTGGAGGTGATGCGATGCAGGCTCGGGCTGCGAGAGACGATTGTTTGCAACGTAGGATTGTTTTCTTTGTTGATGTTTTATTAGTAATCGATCTGAGACTATCGACGTACAGTTACTATGATACATGGTCCACAATGCTCTTTACAGTCCGACATGCCACGAGGATTCGTATCCCCAATGTCTTCATCTGATCCAATGACATCACACCATAGTACCGACATTACCACTCCACTCCTGGAATGTTAACGGTCTGGGAGACAAGGTAAAACTAGGATTAGTGCTCCAATATCTCAAGCGCATCTCCCCGGCGGATGTCCTACTCCAAGAGACGCACTTGATGGGCTCCATGTGTAAGGCCCTTGACCGGTGCGCGTTTCAATTAGTGGTCCATTTAGAATTCTCCTCAGGGTCCCGGGGGTGGGAATTTTAGTGCAAAAACGATTCCCCCTCATTGTCCACCGCACTTTTAAGGATGACCAAGGCCGCTTCGCAGCTATATCGCTCCAATGAAAGGGTCGAATGTTTAACGTAATTTCTGTTTATGTCCCGCCCGCCCTGCACTCCCTCGCCTTTCAGGATTTGGGTAAGTTCCTATTAACACTAACAGACGGAGACATACTAATAGCAGGGGACTTTAATAGGACTGTAAATGATGCACTGGATCGCACACCCAACCGCAACACTGTGCCAGTTCCCCCTTAGCTGATTTTTTAGAGGCACATGGCCTACTGGACATCTGGAGACTCCACAACCCGACAGACAATATACATTCCACTCGGGAGCGCATAATAGCCTCTCCCGTATAGACTACATACTCACGGCCATGGATGGACTAGGATGGATGGGGGCGATCACACACTTGCCCAGAGGGATCTCTGATCACTCCCCGGGGAAGACAGAAATCAGAGCACACTGCTCGGTGCAGGGACGCGTTTATCCCATCTATCCAGGATTCCTCATGAATTCGAAGATTAGTAAAACCTTAACCAAGACAACCACACAATACTTCCTAGAAAATGAGGCATCCGTTTCCTCCCCTCTAACGCTATGGGAAGCTTACAAACTGGTCATAAGGGGTCAGGCTATTTCACTTATAGAGGGCCACAAACGGGAAAAAAGAAAAGAAATAGAGACCTTAGAGCAGGAGGTACTACACCTAGAATCCCAACATGTAGCTGCACCCACTGACGAAACTACACATGCATTACACGTGAACACACAAGAATACAAAGAACACCCCTGGGCTGCAGCTCAGTACCGTTTGCAAGCGGTACAACATCGGATCTATGAGTCCGGCGACAAATCCGGGAAACTTCTGGCCTGGCATGACAAGAAAGAACGAGCGCGTAGGTGGATAGCGCGTATTAGAACTGACAGCGATGCACTCACGACAGACCCACAACACATTGTGGACATGCTGGCACGACACTTCGAACAAGTATACACCTCCACAAATACTACCACTGTACGAGAAGCGCTTACATTCCTTCACGATATTCAAATGCCACGGCTCACGCCACAAGAAGCCGAAAGTCTAGAAACTGACACCACGGTAGATGAACTCAAAGTGGCCATTTTCAAAATACAATCGGGTAAAGCCAATGGTCCCAACTAAATCCCAAAAGAATTGTACAAACACACAGCCGAGAAGATAGCCCCATATTTGTTAAGAATGTTTGAAACTAGTTGCGACGTAGGGACACTCCTTAGAGATCAACGACTGGCAATGATTGTGGCCATCCGTAAGCCTGGTAAACCGGCAGAGGAATGCACGCCGTACCGTCCAATATCCTTAATTAATGCCGAAGGGAAAATCTTAGCCCAAACGCTTGCGCTCAGACTCACTCCCCATCTTCACACATTGATCCACCCAGATCAATCCGGTTTCATGCCTGGCAGAAACACAGCCCTGAACCTTAGACGCCTTCATGGCGTACTAGGTCAAAAACATACGATCCAGGAAGACGCTGCGATCCTCTCCCTGGACGCACGGATGGCCTTTGATTCGGTGGAATGGGCCTTTTTGTTCGCAGTCCTTCAACACTTAGGGTTCGGACCGAAGTTCTGTTCATGGGTACGTTTACTCTACAAGGACCCGGTGGCACACGTAGTAGCTAATGGTCACATATCGAGAGAATTCACCCTAGGCAAAGGAACGAGACAGGGCTGCCCATTATCACCCTTATTGTTTGCATTAGTTCTCGAACCACTGGCGGCGTGGTTACTATGGGACCCCATGGTTCGCGGTCTAAAATGGAGGGAGGACTGGGAAGATCGTAACTCTCTATACGCGGACGATGTATTATTATATATCGCCTCGCCTACGAGATCACTGAATGCGATACTCAATATCTGCGCGGTGTATGGCTCTGCCTCGGGATATACCATCAATTGGGATAGGTCAGTGCTATACATATTACATGGACTACCCCCACGTCTACCGAGAGGCTACAAGGTCCAAATAGTCACAGACCGTTTTAAGTACCTTGGTTTATTCATAACCTCCGATAGCGACACATTCCTAGCACTCAATTTTCAGGCCCCTCTGCAACAACTGAAACGTGACATTTGGCATTGGAAGGCACGTCCACTCACCCTGCTAGGTAGAGCGGCCCTTTTTAAAATGATGGCTATGCCCAGATTTTTATATGCCCTGCATAACACTCTGTTTCCAGTCCCTGACTCCTATTTTAAAGCAGATAACTCTGAGGTGGCGGCTCTCCTATGGGACAGTAAACCAGCAAGAGTGGCAGCGACTAAACTTGTGAGGAGCTGGTATGACGGCGGGATCACCCTCCCTGATATTAAAGTATACTACTGGGCTTTGCAACTTACGGTCATCAATGGCTTCATGTGCCGGACACGGACCCAGCCTACCACCTCGACGGAACGGCTCTAGGGAGAGGCGGTGTTAATAGAGCGCTCTACAACACTCAGAAAGCCCATCACCTTATAGGCCCAGCATCGCACACCATTCGCATCTGGCATACAGTGAACAGACACTTGGGTTGGACTAAACTTACAAAACACACACCCTTATGGGACACACGCAAACTTGGGACACTGGGCAATAGTAAAGGGTTTCAAAAGTGGGATCTGATCGGTATATCTCGATTGGGGGATCTTTGGCATAAAGGGAAAGTTGTCAGCTTCACTCACCTGCAAGAACAGTGTTCCATGGCTCCAGGAGAATGGTTCAGATATTTGCAAATTAAACACGCACCCCCCCCCACAGAGGAGACACTTCCGGAATCCTCCCCTTTAGAGGACAGACTACTTACCGACCACCTCCACAAAAAGGCAACGTCACTGACATATAAGAAAATCATTAACAACCGGCCGGACCCACTCGCCCGTCTCAGGGAACTTGGCAGTCATGGACTACCCTGATTGGCGAGAATCACCAAAAATAGTAGCAATCTCCTCCAGACTGCGACTGGTGCAGTTTAAAATACTACACAGGACCTATTACACACGAACGGTATTACACAAGATGGGAAGGGCCACAGACCCAAGCTGTGTGCGTCCTTGCGGGGACATGAGTACCTACTATCACAACTAGTGCCATACTGGGAGGCGGTGGTAATAAAAATAGCAGAAGTCACCGAGAAACAGGTCCCACCTTGAACCTCAGTGCTGTATCCTCAATGTATGGAGTCCGACGGAACTTACCCACGCCGAACGCCTTCGGGCTACAACCGGCTTGACAATAGCTAAACGGAACATAGCGCAAAAATGGGGAGTACCAACAATAACGAAATGGAGCAGGGACATGGATATGGCCATGGTAGCAGAGAAGGCCAGATTTATGAATAGGAAATGTCTCCGCAAATAGGCTAAGGTGTGGGGAAAGTGGAACGTGCACAGAGGGAACATCTGCTCCCCCCCAGAAGATGACAGTGAATCGGGTGAAGACATGTAAAGTTGTGGAATTAAATATGCACCCAGACGGGAATGTTTAACGAGTGACCAAATAGAAAAGCATTGTAATTGTACAAATAACGCATGCATATTGTATTGTTGTAGTAACAAATTTAATTAAAAAATTTTTTTTTAATTAAAATAAAAAATGATGCCCTGGTGCGAAGCACCACCTTGTCCGGAAAGGACAGGAGATTAGGAGGTGAGCTGGATAATGCCTGCATCTCACTCACCCTCCGGACCGATGTAATCGCCAGAGGGGACAATTGTGCAAAGGCTTGAAAGGAGCCCAAATGAGGTAAGTGAGGACCAAAATAAGGTCCCATTGTGGCTTAATAAAGGGCGTGAGTGGAAATAAGTGAACCAGCCCTTTAAGAAATCTATTCACAATGGGAGATCTAAAGAGAGAAGGCTAGTCTGTTAGCAGCAAAAAAGCAGACAGAACAGAAAGGTAACCCTTGAGAGTTCCCAAAGCAGAGCCCGGCTGGGCAAGGGTCAGAATGAAAACAAGCATTTGCAATGCAATAGGTCTCGCATTACTAAAAGTTTGAGTTATTGGTGTTGCATAATTATTTGCGAAGCCAATAGCTAAAACTTTCAGTAATGCGAGACTTATTGCATTGCAAATGCTTTACCTTCGGTATAATCGCCGCACCCGCGCTTTATTTTTAATGTTATGTAAAGCGCGAGTGCCGCGTTTATACCAAAAGTAAAGAAAAACAAGCGAAGCGCGCGTCACGCCTGTGTCTGGGCATGGTCATAGCTCCTCCCACGGCCTATTGGTGTCTGTTATACGCTTGGTGAACGTAGTAGACACCAATAGGCCATGGGAGGAGCTATGCACGAGCCTCGTTCCAACTGCGTGCAGTCTTTTAGAATAAAACGCACACAAAGGCCAATGGGGGAGCTGAAAAGGAAACGCACACGCACGATTCCTAGGTCAGCTTGATTTCCCCGTTTTTCACTTACTAAAGGTCTCGCGACGCAGTGCAACGCAGGTTGCGAGACCTAAAGAACAAGTTACTTACCTTCAGTAACGATGTATCTGTAAGAAACATTAGTTAGTTAGATTCCTCACCTTAGAATATCCCCAGGCGTCAGACTGGATCCGGAAGATTTTTCGTCAGCAATACCCCTTGCGCGTCGCTAGGCGTCGTCTGCGGCTCCGCGTCCGTCGTCGGCGTCGTGCGCCGGAATGACATCGTCGGAGTACTTAGACGCCGCCCTCGCGCGCGGACGTCAGTTCTTGTACATAGCTTTCCGCGCCAGGAACGCAGAGCCATGCAAAGACCGACACTGGTGCCAAAAATAAAATCTAGGGGCATGAAAAGGATAACCTTAACCCTAGAAGTCAGTTCGCAGAACGGGGAGGATGGGAGGGTCGGTGAGAAATCTAACTAACTAATGTTTCTTACAGATACATCGTTACCGAAGGTAAGTAACTTGTTCATCTGAAAGAAACACGTTAGTTAGATTCCTCACCTTAGAATAGATACCCAAGCAATACCATACCCGGTGGTGGGTTTGCGAACCAAGATCACACCAGAAAGTCCTGGAGGACAGAACGGCCAAAGAAGCCATCCCTCCGGACTTGGCTGTCAAGGCAAAATTGTCTGGCAAACGTGTGTAGCGAAGCCCACGTCGCCGCCTGACAGATGTCCTGCAAAGGGACATCCCGTCCCAAAGCAGTAGTAGCCGCTGTGGCCCGAGTAGAATGGGCGCGCAGCCCAACAGGAGGGTCCTTTTTTGCCAAGGAATAACAAATTTTGATGCACAAAACGACCCACCGAGAGATGGTCCGTTTGTGCACAGCTTTCCCCTTCTTAGCACCCACGTATCCAACGAAAAGTTGGTCGTCCGCCCGGAACTGCTTTGTGCGGTCCAAATAAAAGGAGAGCGCACGTTTTGGGTCCAGACGGTGGAGCCTCTCTTCCTCTTTGGAAGGATGCGGAGGCGGAAAGAAGGTGGGCAAGGTGACAGACTGCCCAAGATGAAATGGAGTCACCACTTTCGGACGAAAGGAGGGACGAGGCCGAAGGACAACCTTGTCCGGATGAACAGAGAGAAAAGGATGCTTTGAAGATAAAGCCTGGAGCTCACTCACCCGTCTAGCCGAGGTGATGGCTACCAGAAAAGCAGTCTTAAGAGTCAGAAGACGAAGAGGACAATTGTGAAGAGGCTCAAAGGGAGCGCACATCAGGAATGTCAAGACAAGATTCAAGTCCCACTGAGGCATTACAAAAGGGACAGGAGGGAACGTGTGAGTAATGCCTTTTAGAAAGCGTGTAACTACAGGGGACTTGAAAAGAGAAGGCTGATCAGGAAGCCGCAAGAAGGCAGAGATGGCAGCAAGATAACCTTTCAGGGTGCCCAGGGCAGAGCCCTGCCGGGCCAAAGAAAGAAGAAACAGTAGAACCTCAGAAAGAGGGGCGGAAAGGGGATCCACAGCCTTTGCTGTGCACCATGCCACGAATTTGTTCCACCGGCAGGCGTATACAGTCTTTGTGGAGGGACGCCTGGCTGCCAGAATGATATCACAGACTTCAGGAGGCAAGTCAAATGGCATCAACTGCCGCCGCTCAATCTCCACGCATGGAGGTGGAGGCTGGACAGGTTCGGGTGGAGGACCGTCCCCTGCTGCTGCGACAGAAGATCCTCCCGAAGGGGCAGACGTATCGGAGGATCGGTCAACATACTGAGTAGCTCGGGATACCAGTACCATCGTGCCCAACCCGGAGCCACCAAGATGACTTGGGCCCGGTCGTGCCTGATCTTCTTCAGCACTCTGGGCAGAAGTGGTATAGGCGGAAAGGCGTACAACAGACCGCAACTCCACTCGTGACGAAAAGCGTCGCCGAGCAAGTGCCGCCTTGGAAATTCCAACGCACAGAACTGCTGACATTGCGCGTTCTCTTCGGTGGCGAATAGATCTAACCAAGGCTCTCCCCACTGCTGAAAGAGACCTTGCGCCACTTCGGAGTTCAGACGCCATTCGTGATCCATCATGCACCGGCGGCTGAGGTCGTCTGCTCTGGCGTTCAGAGAGCCCGCCAGATGTTGAACCACTAGGGTGACGCCCTGGTGTTCCAGCCACGTCCAGAGGCGCAGAGCCTCCTGACAAAGGGTCCACGACCCCACCCCGCCCTGTTTGTTGCAATACCACATGGCGGTGGTGTTGTCCGTGAACACCTGCACGACACTTCCCCTGACAGAGGGAAGGAAGGCTACCAGTGCAAGTCAGATCGCTCTCAACTCCAACAGGTTGATGTGGAGACGAGACTCCGCCGGAGACCAGAGGCCTCTGATCTCCGCCTCTCCCATATGGCCACCCCATCCCAGGAGGGACGCATCCGTCACTACGACATGCTCCGGTTGGGGAAGGGAGAGGCTCTTGCCCTTGACCCAATCGCGGTCCGTGAGCCACCACTGCAACTGCGTGCAGTGCCCTCCGAGATCAAGACATGGTCGGACAGGTTGCCGTGATGCTGGGCCCACTGAAACTTCAGGTCCCACTGCAGAGCCCGCATGCGCCGCCTGGCCTGATGCACTAGTAGGATGCAGGAGGCCATCAGCCCCAGAAGCCGCAACACTAGCCTGACCGAAACCCAGGATAGAGGCCGAAAGATGGGAATCAGGGCCTGTATATCCCGGACCCGCTGTTCCGGCGGATAGACCCGGAACTGCGCCGAATCGAGAACCGCTCCGATGAAGAGGAGCTTCTGAGAGGGACTCAAGTGTGACTTCGGCACGTTGATGGAAAATCCCAGCAAATGCAGGAGATCCGCCGTAGTCTGGAGGTGGGAGACGACTGTCTGGGGCGAGCCCGCCTTCAACAACCAGATATAGGGGAAGACTGGAACCCCTGATCTGCGCAGATGAGCTGCGACCACCACCATCACTTTCGCACCCGAGGGGCACTGGTGAGGCCGAAGGGGAGCACGGTAAACTGAAAGTGCTCTTGGCCCACCGTGAACCGCAGGTAACGCCGGTGGGTCGGCAGGACGGGGATGTGGAAATATGCGTCCTGCAAGTCCAACGCTACCATCCAGTCTCCGGGGTCTAGGGCAGCTAGAACCTGAGCCAAAGTTAAAATCTTGAACCTTTCCTTCCGGAGGAAGGCATTGACGTTCCGGAGGTCCAAGATAGGGCGTAGGCCCCCTTTGCCCTTCTTGGGAACCAGAAAGTAGTGGGAATAACAACCACGACCTACTTCTGGGCTCGGAACGCGCTCGACGGCCCCCTTGGCCAAGAGGGCCGAAACTTCCTCGTGGAGAAGATTCAAATGATCCCCCGAGATACGGTGGTGCTGCGGTGGCATGGCTGGAGGAGTCGTCTCGAAGGGGAGGGAGTAGCCCCTTCGGACGATTTGCAGCACCCACCTGTCCGATGTGATGGACCGCCAGTGGAGCAGGTGATGGCGAACTCTGCCTCCCACTGGCGTGGAATGGGCCTGAAAGCTCGGACTAGGAAGGCTTTGAGGCGGATGCTGCCGGGGTGGATGTGGGCTGACCTCGTCGTCCTCCAGAACCGCCTCGGCGGAAACCACGTCCGCGCGCAGGTTGGTTCTGCGGCTGGTGGCTAGGCGTACGTGAGAAGGCACCCCTTCCTTGGCCACGAAAGGGGCGAAAAGCGGAAGTTTGCGACCGCGGGGCCGAGAGGCCCAAGGACTTGGCCGTAGCCCGGGAGTCCTTAAAGCGAGACAGCGCACTGTCCGCTTTCTCGCCGAAAAGGCGAGTGCCATCAAAGGGCATGTCCATGAGGGTGCTCTGGACATCGCCCGAAAAGGACGTGGACCGCAGCCAGGCGTGACGTCTAAGCGCCACTGAGGTAGAAATCGCCCTACCCAGCGAGTCCGTAGTGTCAAGCCCACATCGGATAGCATGTCGCGCTGCATCCCTCCCATCGGCCAGAGCCTGGGTAAGTCGTGTCTGGACCTCCTCCGGACACAGGGGCAGCACGTCCTCCACCGTATCCCACAGAGAGTGGGAATAACGGTCCAAGAGGCAGGCGGTGTTCAAAGACCGCAGGCCCAAACTAAGGGAGGAGAACAGCTTTTTGCCAAACTGTTCCAGCCTCTTGGAATCCCGGTCCGGCGGAGCGGTCGGGAAGGAGGATCTGGAGGTAGAGGCCTGGATAACCAGACTCTCGGGGGTAGGGTGTTGGGACAGAAAACTGGGGTCTCCCGGAGCAGGGCGGTGGCGCCTGGCGACGTTCCTGTCCACAGGAGGAACTGTGGAGGGCTTGGACCAGGTGCCCTGCAGAACGTCAGTGAGGGCCTCATTGAATGGCAGCAGAGGCTCAGTGGAGGTTGCTGCAGACTGAAGCAACTCAGTGAGGACGTTCGTCCTCACAGCCACGGCAGGTAGCTCGAGCCCAAGGGCTGCGGCCACCTTGCGCAGCACCACAGAGAAAGCAGCACCCTCCTCCGAAGCCACAGTCGGAGGAGAGATGAATCCAGTGTCTGGAGAGGTATCCAGGCCACTGGCCTCCCCCAGTTCATCTGCCCAGTCCTGTGACAGTTGAGCCTGAACGGCCATAGGATCCTCGGATCCCTCCCAGTTGTCCCCATCATCCGATTCCTGGTATGCAGGAGGAAGGATCGGAGCCGGGCGATAGACAAAATGTGTCTCCAGCGGCGCCGAACGCGGCGTCCATCGACGCCGTATCGGCGCCGGGACCGGGGTGGGGCTGAACCGGGGCTCGACGCCAAGCGGACTCGGCGTCGGAGGTGGAACCGGTGTCGACGCCGGCGGAGGAGGCGTGACGAGGTCGACCGGCATCGACGGGGACTCGGTAACTGGTCCCTCGGGCGCTTGCGGCGTCGAGGCCGGAGCCGTCAACGCGCCGGGGCCGGAGCCGCCGGCAGGCAAGGTTGCTCAGTCGGGTCCGCGGGGCCCGAAGGCGCGCCAGCAGGCGTCGACGGCGGAGCCAGGTTCCTCATGGCCGAGAGGAAGGCACTGACTTCCGCCGGCGTCGCGTCAGTCCCAGGGACCGGTGGGTATGGGGACTTGCGCGGAGCCTGTGGCTCCGCCGGAGCCGCGGGGGTGGAACCACCCTGACCCTCGGCCGAGTCGCGCGACCGGCGAGGGGAGTCCGAAGAGCAGTGTCGCCTCTTGGACTTCTTGGAGTGCTTCGACTTACCCGAAGACTTGGATCCCCACGACCGATGATGACGTCGGCTGCGGCTCCGCAACCGATCCTTGGACCTCCTCCTGGACCGGGATCGAGAGGGGCGCGGAGCCGAGTGGCGAATCTCGAGAAGCTTACGGGACCGCTCCAGTCTAGCCTTCGAGGTCAGGGCCTTGCAGTCCGAACACGACTCCGCGTCGTGGTCGAGGCCCAAGCAGTAAAGGCACCGGCGGTGATGGTCCGTAACCGACATCAAGCGGCTACAGTCAGCACAGGCTTTAAAACCAGGCATCCTACCGGCACCGGAGTCGAGACAAGATCAAAAAGGATCGAAAAAGTTAGTCAAAAAGTGACTAAAGGGGTTGCTCTCCCGGATCTGCGCTTACTGGCGCGGAAAAAAGAAGAACTGACGTCAGCGCGCGAGGGCGGCGTCTAAGTACTCCGACGACGTCATTCCGGCGCACGACGCCGACGACGGACGCGGAGCCGCAGACGACGCCTAGCGACGCGTAAGGGGTATTGCTGACGAAAAATCTTCCGGATCCAGTCTGACGCCTGGGGATATTCTAAGGTGAGGAATCTAACTAACGTGTTTCTTTCAGATAAGGACAGTAGAAAGAGGAGCACAAAGAGGGTCAATAGACCTTTCTGTACAGTATAATACAAATTTCTGCCAACGGCAGGCATATACCAACTTAGTGGAGGGCCGCCTTGCCGCCAGACTTCGAGAGGAAGGTAAAAAGCCATCAACTGCCGCCGCTCAATCTCCACGCATGGAGGTGCAGAGTTGACAGGTTCAGGTGGAGAACCCTCCCTTGCTGCTGCAACAGAAAATCCTCCCGAAGAGGCAGCCTGATCGGAGGATTGACACTCATGCCGAGAAGCTCTGGATACCAGACTTTCCTTGCCCAGTCCAGTGCCACAAGAATTAATTGGGCCCGGTCACTCCTGATCATCTTCAGAACCCTGGGTAGTAGTGGTATGGGCGGAAAGGCATACAATAGGCATGAGCTCCACTTGCGACGAAACGAGTCACCGAACGATAGCCGCCTTGGAAACTCCAGCGCGCAGTACTGCGGACATTTGGCGTTCTCTTCGGAGGCGAACAAATCTAACCAAGGTTCTCCCCACTGCTGAAAGAGACCTTGCACCAGCTCTGACTGGAGACTCCATTCGTGATCCACCAGGCATCGATGGCTGAGATCATCTGCCCTGGCGTTCAGAGAACCTGCCAGCTGTTGAACCACCAGGGTTATGCCCTGCTGTTCCAGCCATGCTCTGAGAAGCAGGGCCTCTCGACAAAGGGTCCATAACCCCACCCCGCCTTGCTTCTTGCAGTACCACATGGCGGTGGTGTTGTCCGTGAACACCTGCACCAACTTCCCCTTGACAGAGGGAAGAAATGCTTTCAATGCCAAGCAAATCGCTCAAAGCTCCAACAAGTTTATGTGGAGCCCCGTCTCCGCCAGAGACCAGTGACCCCTTATCTCCATCTCTCCCAAGTGGCTGCCCCAACCCAGAAGTGACGCATCCGTCACAATTGTGAAATCTGGTTGGGGAAAGGAGAGAGGTCTGCCTTTGACCCGATCTCTGTTCATTAACCACCACTGCAGACCCTTCGCAGTTCCTTTCGAGATCTGAACCAGGCCAGTGAGATTTCCCTGATGTAGTGCATATTGGAACTTCAAGTCTCACAGCAGAGCCCGCATACGCCATCTTGCGTGTCTTCCCAACAGGATGCAGGAGGCCTTGAGGCCCAACAGCCTGAGAGTCAACCTCACCGAAAACCAGGCTAGAGGCTGAAATATCGGAATCATAAACTGAATATCCTGAACTCGCTGCTCGTGAGGATAAGCCCGAAACTGCACTATATCCAGAACAGCTCCGATGAAAGGGAGCGTCTGAGAAGGAGTCAGGTGCGATTTTGGCACATTTATAGAGAACCCCAGAGAATGCAGGACGTCTGCCGCAGTCTGAAGGTGGTAGACTACTGCCTGGAGCAAGGACGCCTTCAACAACCAGTCGTCGAGGTAGGGCAAGACGGAAATCCCTAACCAGCGTAGATGAGCTGCAACCTCCGCCATCACCTTGATGAACACCCGAGGGGCACTGGTAAGGCCGAAGGGAAGCACGGTAAACTGAAAGTGCTTGTGGCCTACCTTGAACCGCAGGTTACGCCTGTGCCCCGGCAGGATGGGAATGTGAAAATACGCATCCTGCAGGTCCAACGCCACAGTCCAGTCTCCTTGGTCTAAGGCAGACAAGACCTGAACCAAAGTGAGCATTTTGAATATCTCCTTTTTGAATAAGAGATTGACCGTCCGAAGATCCAAAATGGGCCGAACCCTTTCTATAGCTCCTTTGACCAAAAGAGCTGTAACTTCCTCTTGGAGTAGCTTTAAGTGATCCTCCGCCAGCCTTTCCTGACTCGGCAGAATAGTAGGAGGTAAACAAAGGAAAGAAAGAATAGACCTCCTGAACACTCTGCAAGACCCACTTGTCTGATGTTCTAGATCTCCAGCAGGGGAGATGGTGACCAAATCTACCACCCACTAGTAGAATGGTCCTGCAGAATCCGCCTAGAAGTGCTTGGAGACTGCGGCTGAGGTAGACGACTTCTGGCCTCCGTTCAGAGGATGGAATGTACCGCGTCCACGTCCATGCACGGCTTGGGCAGTCTGTGCGGGACTGCGGTTAGGATAGGGCTGACGCAGCTGGAAACCTCCTCCGTTGCCACGAAAGGGGCAAAAGGAAGACTGCCCATGAGGAGAGGAGGAGAAGCCCAAGGATTTGGCCGTAGCTCGAGAGTCCTTGAACTTGACCAGAGCAGAGTCTGCCTTTTCCCCAAAAAGGCGGGTTCCACCAAAGGGCATGTCCATCGAATTGGCCTGGACATCCACCGAGAAGCCAGTTGTGCGAAGCCAGGCGTGGCGTCTCAAGGCCACTGGCTTTGCTTTAAAATAGATCTGCCCAGCGAATCGGTCGTATCTAAACCACATTTTGCCACATCTCTCCCGTCCTGGACAGCTTGTGAGAGCACAGCCAGGGCCTCCTCCGGGACCTGTGGCAGCACTTGGGCAACCGTCTCCCAAAGAGAGTGGGGGAAACGGCCCAATAAGCATGCGGTATTCACCGACCGCAATGCCAGACTGGGGGAAGACAACATCTTCGCAAATGAGTCCAAGCTCTTGGATTCCCGTTCCGGAGGGGCGGAAAGGAATGCACCCTGTAGACTAGTCAATTTGTTGCAGAACCTAGAACTAATTGCAATACAATTTCTGTGAGTGGATTGTTATTGAAATTTTTCCGTAGAAAACGATGGTGAAAAGTCTACCACTCTATCATGACGCGTTAATCCAATATGGCTGCCCATTATTTGAGATATAGGGTATAACTGTTTATATGCCCATGTGTGGTATCATTTTATATGTTTTTTGGGACGGGAAAGTAAAAAATAACATCAAAAATTGTTTTGGATGACCATAATATCAAATAATCGCGGAATATGTCAGATAGACAAAGTTTGTATAATTTTTTCGTTGACATATGACAAAGTGTGAAGGAACGTAAATATTACAATTAACTTTTGAAATAAAAAGTTTGTTATTGTTAGTGTTTTGTAACTTTGTTATTGTTTGTTTTTTTGTTAATCAAAAATGTTTCATTTATGTGTTACAGGTTCTTGCGAGTTGCTGTGAGAAACAGTGAAAATGGACATAGAAAAGTGTTTGATTTGGGATGTGGTGTTTCAAGAAGATGACGATGTATCTGTACTCACTGAAAGAGGAGTGACTTGAATTAAAAAAACATGCAAGGAGAGAAAAATATCTAAGTTTCACGTTTGTGTTGGACAAAGTTCACAAGAAATGTAGAGCGCATTTTGTTAACTTGAAAACTCCGTTCCAGGAGAAAGAATTAGATCCCACAACTTCTCGTGTTCTACGGTCGTTTGATTTTAGAAAAAATAGTTTTTTCTGTGGTACGGAGTTAAGTTTATACTTCAGGGAGAGGAAAAAAAATGCGTGGTTTAATGCACAAACAGTTGAATTCAAATCATCAGTTTTACAAAAATGCAACGAACGCAATGATGAATGGGCAGGCAAAGTTAAGAGACGTATCCAAAATGTGTCTGATTTACATGCTGTAGATGAATGCTAGCACAAACAGTGTTATGTCAATTTTTATACTGGAAAATTAATTCCCCGGCAGTTCACTGATAACCCTCCAATATCTTCAGGTCGACCAGAGGATTCAGTTCGCCAGGTAACTTTTCTTCAAGTAGTTAAATACATGGAGGCAAATGATGAAGAACAAACTACTGTTAAATAACATGTTAATAAAATGCAAGAATTACTGCCAGAAGATACCGAACGATACAGTTCGAAGTATATGAAACAAAAACTCAAAGAGCATTTTGAAGATGAAATCTTCATAGGAACAGTTGCAGGGACTGCTGATGTTGTTACTTTTAAAAGTACAGCTGCTCATGTATTGCAAGAGCACCACAGTCATAGCCATGAAGATGTTGAAGAGGATCGAAACAATCTCCTTATGGCAGCTGCTGAAATAATAAGAAATGATATTAAAGACATCCCTGTAGAACCAGAAACATATCCACCCATTGAAAACCTGAGTAGTGTTGACTATAATGTGAGCTATATTCCTGATTCGTTAAGGCTCTTATCAGTTTTTGCTACTGATAAAACCAGAGAAAAGTAGCTTCTATAGAACAGGCCATTATGCAAGCTGTGCACCCACGAGTCTTAGTTGCACCGTTGCAGTTAGGGCTGGCAGTTCAATTACATGACAACACAAGCTCGAGATTTGTAGTTGAAGCAGTAAATCATATGGGATTCTGCAGCTCCTATTCACAAGTTCTTCGTTTTGAACGACTTCATGGTCGTTTTGGAGGCTATTGAGTCGGCCAAAACTCATCCTACAGCCATGGTTGGCGAGGACACCGATCTTCTCATACTACTCCATCATTTTCAAGAAAACCAATTTGATATTTTCCTTTGCCCAGAACCTAAGAAATCTTCCAAAAACATAACTGTGTATGATATTAGGAAATTAGCAAAAGCTTTAGGTAATGACGTCTGCTCTCACATCTTATTTGCTCACGCCGTATTAGGATGTGATACCACCTCCAAACCATTTGGATTAGGAAAACGTGACTCCATAAAGTTGCTAAGAAAATCAGGCAGCTTCAAAGAAAGTGCTGCTGTATTCCCAACTTCACAAAAATCAACAGAAGAAATTGAAAATACTGGTCTTAATGCTATTATAGAGTCGTATGGAGGAATAACAGGAGACAGCACACTGCATTATATGAGACTTCGAACTTTCACTTGAAAGGTAACAAAATCAACAATACATGTGAAACCGGAGGTCTTGCCTCCTACAGAGGTTGCCTGCAAATTTCATTCACTCAGAGTATATCACCAGGTGCAGCAGTGGATGGGTATTTATATGGATCCATTACAGTGGGGATTTGAAGTGATAGATGGAAGATTGGCTCCCATTAGAATGAGTCAAGCACCAGCACCAGATCATTTATTAAAATTTATGAAATGTGGCTGTAGCAAGAGTCAATGTGCGACTCTGCAATGTATATGCAAAAGACAGGGAATAGTGTCCGTAAGTGCCTCATTAAAGGGCAAAAGGGGTTTGGAGGTGGAAGCCCCAGGTTGAAGAACTTCGGTCGGGAGATTAGTCCTGACCTGTACTGAGGACAGTTTCAGTCCAAGGACATCAGCTGCCCTCTTGGCCACCATAGCATAGGACGCCCCCTCCACCGTAGCCACTGTAGGTGGAGAGCATGCCAGAGTCTGGGGAGGTATCCAGACCACTGGCTTCCCCAAGTTCCCAATACCAGTCCATTGTCTCCTCAGAGACGTCCTGGTTCTCTAGAGGGTCTCCAGACTCCTCCCATTCCTTTCCTGAGCCTAGCACGTCCACAAAGTGCTCAGACGGCAACATAGAACCCCTGGGTTCTGTCGAAGTTGGAATCTGGTTCATACGACGCCGTTCCGGCTCCATGTCATCGGGGATGCGGATGAGGCTTGCGCCACCGAGATCCGCCGGCGACGCTGGCACCGGCTTCGTGTTTGACACCAGGGAAGGTCGCATTGGCACGACCGCCGTCAAACCGGATCTGAGATCGGATCCCTGAGGCCCCACCGGCTCCATAGCCGAAGCAGACAGCGTCGAACCAGAGGGGGCCCCATCCGACTCCGCGGGGCCCGAGGGCTCACCAACGGGATCGTTCCACTAAAATACGTGGCGCATGGCCTCATAAAAATCCTTCATTTGACAGGGAGTCGCTCTGGCTCCCAGAAATGGAGGGAGGCGCGAAGTCGACTGTCTCTGGCTCTGCAGAACGGTGTCTAGACCATCGGTGCTCCTTACCTCTTTTTTTTTTTTTTATTGTTTTTATTCGTCAACAAACACATATATTGCCGGCCCCTGTATCCCCAGAGGTATCGGCCCAAGCAGCACACTAATCATGACATTGACAGTTTTATCATAATAGGATACTTGGAATGCATTTCAGATGAAAACCAACTCCCCAACTCTCTCTCCCCCCCCCCCACCTCCCAGCTCCCTCCCCCCCAACGCACCATACTGTATCCGACCAACAGCGTGTGTGAGCATAAGCTGGACAGATCCATCCCAGTCCCTGCGTGTACCCCCCCTCCACCTCCGGGGGAAGCTAGATGAGCCCCTCCTCCCGCTCCACTGGAACTGGCTCCAGGGAGAGACCCCCTATAGTCCGCCCACCGCTTCCATATCTTGTAGTGTTTACGGGGGCACCCCCTAGCTGCAAAAATGGGGAGCGCCAGGCCCATATTAAAGTCCAAGACCCTCTTCCACACATTCAGCGAAGGGGCAGACGGCGCCTTCCACGCCCGAGCGATATCCCTCTTGGCCAGCGAGAGACCTAGCAGCAATAAGTGTCTCTTGTATATGTTGCCACCAATATCGTCCAAAATATGCAGGAGTGTCAGCTTGGGGTCCGCGGGAAGATCCCAACCCAATACTTCGGATAGGCAAGCCAGCACCCCTCTCCAAAACCTAGACAACGACCCACAAAGCCACACCGTGTGGAAGAAGGAACCCTCCTCCCGTCCACAGCGGAGACACTCCGGAGAGACGATCAAGCCCGCCCGGCACAGCCTCCACCGGGTAAAGTAAGCCCTATGCAGATATTAGAATTGTATAAGTCGGAGTCGGTTAGCTATGGCCGCCCCCCGAGGCGAGGCCACTGCATCCGTCCAGTCCGTCTCATCGAGGGGCCCAACATCGTCCTCCCATTTCCCTTTAAGCTGCTGGAGCGAAGGGGCGCTGTGGATAACAAGCGATCGATATATCGTGGAGATTTTCTTTTCTTGGAGATCTCCCATAAAAAGCTTAGCTTCCACTGGGCTAAAATCAGCTATGTAGTCTAATCCCACCAGGCTGGGGGAGAGTGCGTGGCGAAACTGTAGATATCTATTAAACTGCGTCCGTGGCATGCTGAACTCCTGTTGGAGATCCAGGAAGGACTTCAGAACACACCCACGCACCACATCGCCTATGGTAGAGATGCCAATCCAATCCCACCCCTCAAACCTTGACAGGGCCGCCAACTGCGGTAGTCGCCCATTGTGCCACAATGGGGTCTCCCGCGTGAGCACGCCCCACCACCCAATGTGCATCAGCGCCTGATGCCAAATTCGAAAAACTACCTGCGTCACCGGTGGAAAACGTGCCCGATATACGGCAGAGTAAAGCAAGGTGTGAAGTGTGTGTGGGGCCATGAGCCTCTGCTCCACAGCGTACGCCGGGTCTCCCCTCCTTCCATACCACCACTCGTTCAGAACTAGCAGGTGGGAGGCATGATATATGAGCAGATCTGACGTCGCCAGACCCCCTGTATATGTTGAGAGGAAACACGTCCGTAGGGCCACTCTCACCACCCCACCCTCCCACAAGAACTGACCCAGGGTCGAGTTCACCTGACGGAACCATTCCGGTGGGATCGCATAAGGGTGATTCTGCAGCTGATACAGAAGGCGGGGGAGAGCCAGCATTTTAAAAATCGCAGACCGGCCAAAGATAGTAAGCGGCATGCGAGTCCACAATTTAATGTCCCGGCAAACCCGCTCCCACACGGGGCACCACGTTTCGCCCCCACGAGATCGCCGGAGTAGGTGATAAGAATACCCCAAGATACTGAAGCCCCCCTCCGCCATCCGCACCGAGGACGCCCAAGTACCCACAGTGTGGACTTCCGGGGATTCATAAAGAGACCCGACGTCTCACCGAATATCTGCATGATACGGAGCAGCCGGGGACCCGTACGGTCGAGATCCGTCAGGAAAAAGAGGACATCATCCGCGTAAAGGGCTATCCGATCAGCCAGTCCAGTTTCCCACTCAAATCCGGAGATCTGCGCGTCCATTCGCACCCACACCGCCAACGGCTCCATGGCCAAGGCAAACAGATATGGGGACAGAGGACACCCCTGGCGCGTTCCACGCTGTACGGGGAACGGCAACGAGGACGCCCCCGCCACCCTGACCGAGGCCGTAATCTCCGTATAGAGAAGCCGCACATAGGACAGGAACCGCGGCCCGAAATTCAAATGCTGCAGCAGCAGGAACAAATAACGCCAACTAAGAGAATCAAACGCCCTGTCCACATCTGCTAACAATAGGGCTGCCGGGAAGCCCAGCCGCTGCACCTCAGCGATCGCCACGTGAGCCCGCCGGATGTTATGTCGCGTGGCACGGGAGGGCATGAACCCCGCCTGGTCCGGATGGACCAGCGAGGCAATATATGGCAGGAGGGGATTGGCCAAAGCTTTCACCAAGATGTTAGACTCCACATTGAGGAGGGAGATCGGACGATACGAGGCGTGCTCCTCCGGGGGCCTACCCGGCTTGTGGAACACTACAATCTCAGCGTGCCTCCAGTCTCGGGGCAACACCCACACTCTCGGGCCTCCTCCACCACTGCCGTATAATGTGGGCCTAATTGTAAAAAATACTTCTTAAAGAACTCACTCGGGAACCAATTCGGGCCCAGAGCCTTGCCTGGGTTCAGGCCACCCAGCGCCTCCCCCAATTCTTCCACCGTTAGTGGAAGATCCAATGCCGTCCGCGCCGTGTCGGATAACGCCGTGACCGGGTGATCACTTGGGAATCGCTCCACGGCCGTTGCAGTGAGGTGTTCACATGGACCATAGAGACCCGCATAGTAGGTAGCAAAGCTATTAGCTAGCGCCCCCGGGTCCACTATGGGCACTCCCCTGATCCACTATCCCTGAGAGGTCCTGAGCATGATACATCCCTGGCACAGCCTGTGCAGCATTGCACCCGACTTGTCTCCCCACTGGTACACTCGACTCCTAGTGGCTAGCCACACCTGACACGCCTCGTCCAGCAGCAGGGAACCCTATGTCCGCTGCGCATAAAGTAACTGCCGGCAATGCGCCTCACCCCCATCCTCCCGGCCCCTACTCTCCAGCTCCAGAACCTCAGCCTCCGCTCGGACCAACCCCGCTCAGCGCTCACGGTGGGCCGCCGCACAGAAGGAGATATCCGCGCCGCGGAGGGTCGGCTTCAGCGCCTCCCACAACATGTCTGCCCCAGACACGGAACCCACATTCCGCGACAGATACTGATCTACCGCCTCCGTCATATGTACTCTATAGTCGTTTTGTTGCAGGTGCCACACCGAGTCGCCAGCGAAACGACCCCCCCATCTGCAAGACCGAAGACACCGGGGAGTGATCTGAGAGCCCGCGCAGTAGGATCTCTGCCGCATCCAACCGGGACACCGCAGCCCCCGATAGGAAGATGTAGTCTAGCCGGGTGAAGGAGCCGTGCACCGCCGACAAATATGTGTAAGCACTAGCCGTTCCATGACACCGCCTCCAGGCATCCACCCACGCCAGGCCACCTACCAGCGCGTGAAGTTTCGCCTGTCCACCCCCCCCCCCCCCACCTCTCCCGGCCCCTTGATAGTCGGTCCCTATAGAGATCCATCACATCATTACAGTCCCCACCTATGATCCCCGGGACTTCTGGGATGTCTGCCCATCGCGCCATGAGCTGCTCCGCGAATGACCAGGACAATAGGGGGGGGTGGGGCGTACACACTACCGAACACCACCCTCTCCGACCCAATCCGGCCCAAGACAAAAACATACCTCCCATATGTGTCTGCCCATGTCTGAGAATGCACAAAAGAGACCCGCTTGTGAACCAAGATACCCACACCCCTGAAACCCTGAACAAACCCCGCATGAAACACTTGTGTGTATCCGTAGCGTTGCAGGCATAGCACCCTCGTCCCCAATAGGTGTGTCTCCTGTAGGAGTAACACGTTTGCCGACACCCTCTTCCGGTACTGCAGGATCACCCCTCTCTTGATCTTATCGAGGGCACCCGAACATTCCAGCTCCACACTTTAATTGCAGCTAATCGCCCACTAATCCCCGGGGAATCTGTCGCCATAGGAAACATATCCAAAACATAGTAACCACTCAGGGACTCCGGCATCCGCCCCCGCCCACGCCCAGCTCTGTACTAAGGTGCGGTCAACCCCTAAACTAAAACCCCAACTTCCGAACAGTCCCCCCCAACCCCGCTCCCCCCACCCCATACCTCACAAACATGGAAGTACCTGTCGCGGTGAGAAACGTCCCCAGGCCCAAAACGTGAACCTCAGTAGTTCTCAACCAATGGATCCCAAACGTGCCCTCCACCACCAAGTCCCAAGGACCCCGCCAGCAACTGGCTACGGCGGCGATCGCCCCCCACATCTGTCCCCCGGACCAAGGCAGCCCCCTGCATCTAGGAGAATGAAGCAGCCGGTGGCATGTCCATAACGCGGATACCAAGAAGACTCGCACCCAGGGAACTCCCGGGCCCTCAGGACCCAACCGGAGGATGGCCTGCCTCCGGGCCAGCCCCACGCCAGGGCCCCCACGCCAGGGCCCCCCCCTCCAACCTCCCCACCAACCCCCCCCCGACTTATGCCGACGGCAGGATCTGGAACGCCGCTGCTTCTTAGCGATAGTCCTTGTCGCCTCAGTCTGGGAGGAGTCAGATTCTCTACCAGGGGGTGTGTGAGGACACAGTTTTACTGTCTCATTTGTCCATTTGAATACGTCCTCTGGCGATTCGAAGAACAATGTTCGGGACTCATACGCGCTGGATAGAGAAGAGCGTAGGACAACCAAAGCTCTCGCAACCTGGCCTTAGCCGCCAGGAAAGACTGCCGCTCCGCTACTATTGGACCATACGTGTATAGTCCGGGAATGTAAGTACGCTGTATTTTTCGAATTGCAGAGGCTCCCTCTCCCTGGCCTGGTGGAGGATGACATCTCTGTCATGGTAGTTCAGGAGTTTAGCTATAATTGGCCGAGGACGGGCCCCCACCGGCGGCCTTTGGACCAGGGCCCGGTGCGCCCTCTCCACTACGAAGCATTGGGACAGCGATTCAGCCGGGAGTCAGCCCTCCAGCCACTGGGAGAGGAAGCGCTCCATGTTGTTCCCCTCGCAGCCCTCCAGAAACCCCACAAAGAGCAAGTTGTTCCTGCGGGCCCGCCCTTCTGCATCCTCGACCCTGCCCGCCAGACCCCGCTGGGTCGATTCCAGGGCCGCAACCGGCTTCCTCAGCGTCGCAACCTCATCCTCCACGCTCGACACCCTGGTTTCAGTCTCTGTGATGCGGGTCACCGCATTTCGCAGGTCTTGACGCAGCAGCATTACGTCCGAACCAACTGCCCCAATCTTGGCATCCAGCATATCCCGGGACTGCGTTATGGCTGCTAGGAGGGCTGCATTATCCGGCACTACCCCCGAAAGGCCCCCATCCACCGTCCCCGCCAGGCCCGGGCCCGTGAAGTTGTCGATAGGCCCCTGCTTCGCCACTCCTCCACCAGGTTGGTCTCTGGTCATCGTCGCAGATCAGTGTTCCAAGGCCACCGCCGTATAAAGCCCCCCGGGCCCGACTGTAGATACTCTCTCCCCGCTACGCGACTACCTCCAGGATAGTGCCCCCGTCACCAGTCCTCCACCTCAGTCATCTAGGGGTTATCACGGGGGCCGGGGCCCAGCCGATCCTTCGCCACCCAGCCCGTGTCGGACCAGGCCCAGTCTCTGCCAAGTAAGGGGGGTGGGGGCCTCCCCTGGCGCTGCCTCTCCAACAATGTCTCGGGGCAAATACGACGTCCACTGCAGCCCAGCCGGCCAGAGCAAACGTGCCTCGCCGCCACCGGAATCCAACAGGCCGCAGCCCCTCACCAGCCGGGCCGGGCGGCCGCCCCGCATCCCTCGCCGCACCCCATCAGACACCTCACCCGCGACCCGAACCGGCCGCCGAACCCCCAGGGACCACCGGCTCACCCGGGAGGGGGGGGTGGAGAGGAAGACCAGTCTCAGCACCACGGGGACCAGGGCGCCACCTCACCTCAGGGCCGGGACACGCAGCACGCCTCGCTATCTCGGGGGAACCCCTCCAGGCCAGGACACCCCAGGCTACCTCCACCGGATCTCCTCAGTCGGGGCCAAGTCGTCACTCTGCCTTCAGCTCCACCACATCACCGTCTGGCCGCCACCTCCGTAGGGCGCCGCTCTGCCGCAGCCTCCTTCCGGCAGGTCAGGCCCCGCCTCCCCGCTCACGCGAGGCCGCGGCTCCGGGCGCCACTTTAGGCTGCAATCGTCACGCGGCCACCCCGCGGCTCACAGAGGACCCAGGCCGTCGGGAGCGCTCCAAGCGCCGCCGCTGCTCGTCAGCTATGCCTGCCCGCTGGCAGGGGGCCTCAGCTCCGGGGACAAGGATAAATTGTCGGATAAATGTTACGGGCGGGCGGGAGCCGGCTTAAGATGCGTCCGCCATCTTGGCTCACGAAGCCACGCCCCCCTCCTTACCACTTTTGACGCCGGACACCAGTTGAGGTGAAGTCTAAGTCCGCTTGGACTACTACTTCTTCTTCTGCCTCTTCCCAGAGTGTCCAGATGACCTTGAATGGGAGGAAGAGGACTTAGGGCTCCGTGAGTGATACAGCGCTGACCTCTTCCTCGCACGGGATCATGACCTCCTCGGAGTCTCGCTAGACGGTGTCGACTGCTGGGCCGCGAGCAACTTCAACGCCTGCTCCCTCAAGGTCTTCGTAGCCGTCACCTGGCAGTCTGAACACTACTTCGAATCGTGGTTGCTTTCCAGACACCAGACATACGCGAATGGGATCGGTATCCGACATCGTGCTGGAATAAGTCCCGCATGGTTTAAAACCTATCTTCCTACCAGACATCCCTTGCACACAAAGTCGTCAAAAATATCGACGAAAGCCGAGAAAAAGCCTGCCAAAAAGCGGCAGAGGGGTAGCTCTACCCGGATCGGCGCTTAACTAGTGTGGAAAGAAAAGAACGGACGTCCGTGCACCTCGGAGGGGCCTATGTAGGTACTGCCATGTCATAACGGACGTCATAACCGGTGTCATCGACGACACGTGGAACCGAACGGAGCCACCCGCTGCTCGCAAGGGGTATTGCTCAACAAAAGTTTCCAGATCCAGCCTGACGCCCGAGCAACCTAAAGGTAAGGAATCTGCAGCTAGAAGTCTCTATCAGATAGAAACCACTAAGGAATCTAATAGTAATTGACTCTTGATATAAACTGGATCTGCTGGTGCAGATTTATACTTATCTACCCTGGGTGTTAGAACTCTTGCGCGAACGTGATCTTTAAAAATGTTATCCGCATGTTTTAGCATGCCCCTAATCACAAGCAGTGTATGAAGGGATCTTTGGGAAGAGCTTAGTGTTTCAAAGAGAAAATCCTCCTAAAGTGTCTCTTTATGAAGCTGGACTCCATGATATTCAGCCAACCTATTTATTAACTATGTACCCTACATTAACATCAGGTGGAGAGTGTTTTGTAGGGTATAAGTCTGGATTGTTATCTGCGTTTGGATCTGTATCATAATCGTCCCATGAATCAGGACTCTTATCGTCTACTTCATACCCATTCCCATCATCCCGGTTGTCAGGTGATAGTGGTGGTGAATTTGTGGGTGTTATCATCAAATTTGGGTTAGATGGGGAAGTGTTGTAATCTTGGTATGCTCTGCCCCCCCCTTTTTCCTGCCCGGTTGGTACCTTCCCCTGGCTGGTTATGAACGTTCTACTGCAGCCTCCCTGGGGCATTTGCTGTGAGAGAATAGAGTGGACCAGTTGGTGATGCGTAGTAAACGTTGTTCTCACCTGAGTATTTTCTTCATTTCACAACACTGGCGACGAACGCTGCGTGGGGGCAGTGCATCACCATCCCCAGCTTGAAGCAATTCTTCGTCCATCCGCTCTTTGCCTTCTGCCTTAAGGATTCTTCTCACCACCGATCAGGACTCCGTTCTGTCCGGTTCTATTCAAGTGAGTGTTGGTTTTGCAGGCTGTGTGGCAGCGTACGTCTTCCAGGAACTTTTCGCCTCGCCTGATGTCAAGTTGCAGGAGTGTGTCCTCTTGCATATTTAGCCTGTTGCCACTCACAGCCTTTCATTCCGGCGCTGCCGCTGCTGTGTTTCCTTCACGCTGCTGGGGGGTGTATGGGTGATCGCTTGGTAATTGCGCTTCACCGTGTTCTATCAGGGTGGCTATCGCGGCTGACTGCTAGTTCCCTCCAAACTGTTCACAGCCTTTCATTCCGGCGCTGCCGCTGCTGTCGTTCCTTCACGCTGCTGGGTGGTGCATGGGTGATCGCTGTGGTTGTTGCTCTTCACCGAGTTCTATCAGGGGGCTATCGCGGCTGGCGCCTTACGACGCTACGCTTCCAGCAACTTTCCTCAGCTGGTTTACGAAGCGCTCTTGTTCTCCTCAGCGAGGTTGATTTCCTGGGTCTCACGTCGTGTGAAGAGAGGATATCGAGTGGTCTGCCTTCCGCGACTCTCCTTATCCTTTGGGTCCTGAGGAGATTTCGTCACGTGAGCGCCCCCGGTGGTTTTGCTGTTGGTTTCAGCGGATTCCAGTCAGAATTTAATTGGAGGAAAATACTTTATATTCGGTTATTCAGTTTCCACAAAATTGTTTTCAACGCTGATGGGCACAGCTGTTAGCCTGTCTTTCATCAGAGTGTGCTGGTCTTTTCAGCGGTTTCCAGTCAGATTCTTATTCAAAAAAATTATCTGTTATTCAGTACCAACATTTCCTCAACGCTGATGGGCACAGCTTTTCGCCTGTCTGTTATCAAAGTGCATTCAACGTGTTCTGTGTGGTTACTCTGTACACTGACAGGCACAGTTTGTTTTCTTCGTCAACGCTGATGGGCACAGCTTATTAGCCTGTCATGGGATTTTCTTTCTCTGGCATTCTATTATGTTCTGTTCGCATTGCACATTGTCTTTGTATTGCATTGTATTGCTGATTTATCTCATTGTATAATTGCAATTATTTTCTTTGGGTTATTCCTGCTCATCTAGTGTGAAATTTTCTACTAGTTGTTTTTGCCAATCTTCCACTTTGTGAGGGGCTATTGTCCAGTCAGGTATGGCTGCACTAAACATGGCGTTACCTCCCTCTTTCCTCAATGAAGAAGGGGATCCTGCCATATGTTGGAGAGATTGGAGGGTCATTTTTGAGTCATATCTAGTTGCGATAGGAGGAGAAAAATTTTCTAATTTCAGAAAACAACATATTTTGCTACATAATCTAGGTATAGAGGGGAGGAAGATTTATAATAATTTGGAAGGACCTGATACAGAGGATGAAGGAGGTAGTGAAGGAGATTTCAATGTGTATTTGGCTACCATGAATAAGTTGGAGAAACAATTTGGGAAAGCAATAAATGTGGTATTGGAAAGACATACATTTTTCTCAAGGGTTCAAGGCAAGAGTGAAAAGGTAAAATCATACATTGCTGCTCTTAAGGGGTTATCCAATACGTGTGAGTTCGAAGGGTTAACTGATTCCCTTATCAGAGACCAGTTGGTCAGGTGTACTAATAACCATAAAATTCAGGAGAAATTGTTAACAGGTAATCCGGATTTGAAACAAGCAGTGGACATAGCATTAAGTATTGAGCACACAGCGGAGTGCATAAAAGAGATTAATGTGGGGGATGATACCAAAACTAAATGTCATGAAGTTAATGCTATTGTCAAGCAAGAGAGGTCAAAAGAAAAGGAGGTTAAACTTAAAAATATGAGCACCTCGAGTGTCAAATTTAAGTGTTACAGGTGTGGAAATCCTGCACATTTGGCTAATAGTCCCGCTTGCCCGGCGAGGGGTGCTACATGTCATAACTGTGGCAAGAAAGGACACATAGCCAGAGTGTGTAATAATAATTCTATGACAGTCTCCCTAGTGGATTCAGAAAATGTACCAGAGGATGTTAAGTTTACTTTTCAGGTGGTAGACAAGGACAGTACCGTTAACTTTCCGGAATGCACCATCACAGTTGACAATAAGTTGATAAATGTCCTTGCTGATTCATGCTCCCCATATACGTTGTTAGATGGTAAAGTGTTCGAAGGGTTATTTCCTAACAGAGTAGGAACTCTGGAAAAAGCTGACATAAAACTTAGAGGGTATGGGGGAGACCCTATCTCATTGTTAGGTATGACCACCATGAGGATTGAGTATAAAGGCAGAAGCACAGTTGGGAAAATCTATGTGTCAGAGAAAGGATCTAACTTAATTGGTTGGAGACATCAAAAAGATCTAGGTATGAAGCTAGATCCTAACAGCACTGACCAAGTTCTTTTAGTGGATAGATCGGTGTGTGGTCAAACCATCTGTGAAGAATTCCCAGAGGTGTTCACTAACAAATTGGGCCAACTCAAGAACTACCAACATTGCATAAAATTGAAAGACAAGGCCAAAGCCGTTGCACATAAAGTGAGGCCTATCCCTCATTTAATGCATGAACCTTTACAAAAAGAATTAGACAGACTGCTTGGGTTAGGGGTCATAGAACCCATTGAATGTTCCCAATGGTTGTCTCCAATTGTTATCACGTCCAAGGCGGCCAGCAAGGACATTAGGCTTTGCATTGACCTTAGGGACTTAAACAAGGAAATTTGGGTAGATAGGCATCCGCTACCCAGAATACATGAAATTCTAACTTTAATCAAAGATGCCAGTCTTTTTAGTGTCCTTGACTTATCATCAGCATACCACCAGGTCGAGTTACACCCGAAATGCAGACATCTGACCTCGTTTGTAACTCCGTTAGGGGCATTTCAGTACCGCCGCATGCCGTTTGGGCTGGCTTCGGCAGCAGCTGCATTTCAAAGAATCATGCAGCATGTACTTAAGGAGGCTCCTGGCACGATGTGCTTTCAGTACGATATCTTGATATTTGGAAAGGATGAACGTGAACACAATGACAGGTTGAGAAGTACCCTTACTAAATTGAGCCAAGCAGGTCTTACATTAAAAAGAGACAAATGCCAAATAGGGGTAAAGTCCGTAGAGTATTGAGGACACACCATCTCCAATGAAGGTATCAAACCTAAAATGAACTTAGTGGAGGCAATACAGGAAGCTACGGCCCCCACTAACGTTGAAGAAGTAAAGTCCTTTTTAGGTTTAGCTGAGTACTACTCTAAGTTTATTCAAAACTATGCAGGAAGGGTAGAACCGTTAAGGAATCTTCTCAAAAGTAAAGTACCGTTTGTATGGGATGAGAATTGTAAGGGAGCTTTTGCTGACATAAAAGATTGCATTACCAGAGCTCCTTTCTTGGGTAGATTTGATCCTACTAAAACTACGTACCTTTCCACGGATGCCAGTAATAAAGGGTTGGGAGCCAGCCTTACTCAAAAAACAGGAAATACTGAACAAGTGATAGCATTTGCATCCAGAACACTAAAAGGTGCGGAACAAAACTACTCGGTCATCGAGAAAGAAGCGCTAGCTTGTTATTGGGCTGCTAACCATTTCAAGTTTTTTCTGTGGGGGATACCGTTTACCATCAAAACGGATCACAAGCCACTTATGTATGTATTCACGACCAAGGGGTCTACTAGGCTAACCCCAAGGATAGCTAAGTGGATGATAGGTTTGGAAGGGTTCAATTTCAGGGTAGAGTATGTACCTGGGAGAACAAATGTAATTGCTGACTTCCTGTCTCGTTCCCCTTTACAAGTCAACGATGATGGTAAGGAGGAGGAAAGTGATGTGATTGTATTAGAAGTAACAGGTTTGACTAAGGAAGAATGGGAAGAACAAAATGATCTAGACGAAACTTTGAAAACTGTAAAAGAATGCATCCACAACGGTTGGCCAGAGCAAAAGAGCAGGTTGTCTGACATGGTGGGGAAATTCTGGGAAGTTAGACATGAAATGGTTGAAATCAATGGAACTGTACATAGGGGGGAGAAAATTGTACCCCCTGAAGGTATGAGGAGCAAAATCATTTCCCTAGCCCATGTGGGTCATCTAGGGAGGAGTTTAACTAAAAACAGAGTAAGAGAAGGTTACTGGTGGCCCAGCATGGACAAGGAAGTAGAGGAAATGGTGAAAAACTGTGAAGACTGTGCTAGGAGTGACAAGACTGTCTGCTAGGAAACCTCCTTTATCACCCGTGGAAGTTCCTGATCGTCCCTGGGCCAAACTGGCATTAGACATTATAGGACCGTTAAACCTAAGACAAGCCTCGGACCGCTTTATACTGGTCCTCATAGACTATCACTCAAGATGGGTGGTAACCAAATGGGTGAATATGATTGATACTAAAGTTTTGATCCAGTTCTTAAAAGACACTTTCTATGAAGAAGGTATTCCGGATGCCATTGTAACGGACAATGGAGTCCAGTTTACCGCAGAGTTGATGAAGGAATTTTTGGCTGGCCTACGCATCAACCATTTGAAAACAGCTTTGTATTGTCCGAGAGCAAATGGTCTTGTGGAGCGTATGAACAGAGTCATTAAAGAATGCATACAAAGAGCAGAGGCCACTGGCAGTCCAGCCAAACAAGCTCTACAAGAAATGATATGGTCGTACCGTACGGCACCCAACACTATCACTCATGTTTCTCCTTTTGTATCTTTGAAAGGAAGGAAGCCTAAGACCATTCTCACAGCAGGATGGTTGTGTAAGACCTACAACTGCGTGATAGACAGGTCGAACATTGCGAGACAAATTGAGAAACAACAGGAAAAGTACAAGTTGAGATATGATTTGAAACAAAGCGTCAAAGTACCGTCAATGGTGTCAGGTGATTGGGTTCGGATAGACTTACCACCGGCCAGAAGGAGGAATGCTTCTAGGTTCTCTGAGCCTATCAAAATAGCAAGTGTTGGAAGGAATGTGGTCCATTTGGATAATGGACAAACATGGGGTATGGACAAAGTGGTAAAATGTGGCCCTCCTACAAAAGAAGGCGGTACTCATGCACCGTTGACTAGGAACCACGACCAGGTTCGCAGTTCTACTAGGAACACTACTAGTCCTGTGTGGCACAAAGACTATGTGATTCCTTAGTTTTCAGCTTTAATTTCTGTTGCTGCATTTATGGTTGCCCAGGGAGATGTGTTGTAATCTTGGTATGCTCTGCCCCCCCCTTTTTCCTGCCCGGTTGGTACCTTCCCCTGGCTGGTTATGAACGTTCTACTGCAGCCTCCCTGGGGCACTTGCTGTGAGAGAATAGAGTGGACCAGTTGGTGATGCGTAATAAACGTTGTTCTCACCTGAGTATTTTCTTCATTTCACAACAGGAAGGAGGTGATAAAGGAGGAGAAGAGGGATTAGGACCAACATGTTTTGTCTTATAAGGAATGTGGTAAGTGTCCTCTGTCTCTGGTTTGCATTTTAATGGCAATTTTGCGTGAATATGTCCAGTTTTGGGATTGATAACCAGTTCCTTTTGTTCAGGGTTTGAAGGCGGGACGTCAACACAATGTTCCTTTGATGAAGATGGGGCTGTTTTTTGTTGTTTCAGTGACAATATTTTCGAAGCCAATGTTTTCGGCGTCGAAGTGTTCGGATCCTAAGATCCTAAGGTGTTTCCCCTACTCCCTTTCAATTCCCGGAAACAGTTGATCCGAGGCCTGATTGTGTCCAGGCTGGACTACAGTAACGCCATTTATTTGGGAGCCCCTGAAACCACCCTCCAGACACTACAGAAAATCCAGAATGCCGCTGCCCGGATGCTCACGAACACCCCGGCCAGAACATCTGCAAAACCCGCATTGAAAAAACTGCGCTGGCTACCGATCAGGGAAAGAGTGGTATTCAAGGCATTCTGCCTGGCTCACAAAGTGCTCCACAACGAAGGCCCACCAATTCTCAAAAACTGTATCACCCCCTATAGACCTACTAGAGCGCTCCGATCGGACAATGGAAACCTCATTGTGGTACCCAGGGTGAAAAAAGCCCGTTCAGGAGGTCGCCGTTTTTCGGTTCACACAGCGAAGCAATGGAACGCGCTCCCTCTGAAACTAAGAACAGAACCGAATCTCCTCCGTTTTAGGAAATCGCTCAAAACCCTCCTCTTTCCATAAACCATTCTTATTTTCCGCACCCCCTCCCATCAGGATTACGAGGTATAGCGCTGGGATACTCATGGGTGACTACGCGCTCTATAAAAACCTTAAATTAAATTTTAAATTAAATTATTTTGGTTTCGGTACCAATGGGATTATTACCAAAACATGCTTTGGTGTCGTGCCAATTGTTTCGGCTTGGTGCCTGAATGCAGCTGACTCGATCTCGAGCTGAAAGGCTTTAATATTGGTTTCGGTGCCGTACCTGAAGGTGGGGTGTTAGAAGCATGCTCTCGGTGCCGACCTTGGCTCTTAGGCAGAGGAGGAACCTGAGCCTTTTTCTTGGGCAGAGGTAGAATTTGGGGCAGGGGAGGATCGGTACACACGGTACGCTGACCCTGCGGGATGTCGTTGTCCATGTCGGATTCAGCTTCGAACACGGAAATGTGTTCTTCCTCGGCTCCTTGAGTGTCAAAGATATCGTGTTCGGAATCTCTTCCGAAAAGATTTGGAGCAGAGCCGCTGTGTCGTTAAATTTCGGGACATCCAGCCAGACAATCACAGAGCGTCTTCTTGGATCAGAAGGATCTGCACACGTCGCAGTCTTGTTCGTCGTGCTCTGGAGAGAGGCAAAAGTTGCACACTTTGTGCGAGTCAGTGCGGGGGTACTTGGCATGGCACAGAGGACAGAATTTAAATGGAGTCCGTTCCATCGACTGCGAGCTAGCCCGCCGTGGCTAGGCCCGAAGGCCTTCCACAAGGTTTCCGATCTAAAGATTTTTCTGAACGATACGATACGCGGAGAACGGAATATGTGATCGAATAACAATACCATCAAGGTTAAGTGGATTGCTCACCGAGGGAAACCCGAGAAACTGTGTCAAACCGGAGACCAGCAATTCATGTACGAACGCGATGGCGGAAAAAACAATCTGACAATGGAGTCGATGCCCATGCGCACTATCACCGAAAGGAGGAGTCACCTACCTGGTGACTCAAAAGACTTCCTCGAAGAAAAACATAGTGCAAATATCCGAACCCAACACTAGATGGCAGGAGTATGCAAAGCATGTGATCTACAGCTCACATGCCTCGAACATGAGTATTTCCTACATTTTTAAGGGGAAACAGTGAGCAAACATGAGTTAACATTAATAAAAGTTAAGTGTAAATTTAATGAGCCAGGGCTTACAATAACAAGCATTTACAATGCAACGGTCTCGGCATTGTTAAAGTTAGAGCTATTGGCATTGCTCATGACAATGCCGTTTCTTTAAATGTTTTAAAAACAAAAACATAAACATAAATAATGTCATGAGCAATGCCAATTGCTCTAACTTTAACAATGCCGAGACCGTTGCATTGTAAATGCTTGTTATAACTGACAGAGCCGGTATTCCTTCAAACTTGGAATGCCTCGAAGCTGCTTGAAAAAACAACACAATATTAGTGCTGCACCGATCGGCCCTTACACGTCTTCACCTCCCAGCACCGGCGTGTACATGCTAGCTAGAGGATGCTGGGGGAAGCCAGGGGCCCGAGAGTGCCACGAGAAGGGCTTTTAGTCGCTAAAGGGTGCTGGTGGATACCAGGGGCCCGACAGTGCTACGAGAAGTGCTTTTATTCGCTAGAGATGTTGCATGCAGTACTTGAAAACAACCCGGTACCGCCTCAGTGGAGTGTCCCCCGCCCTCCGGTGATGTCTGACCTGTAAGACCAGAGCCTTTCTGCAGACGTTTACATGGATGTGGCCAGAGCAGGCTGAGGCTGGGAGTCCCCCGAGCGGCCATCGTGGCACCATGCCAACACATCTCTCAGTCACCCCTCCACTCTCAAGAACGGACTAACGCCAGGGTAACGTTCATTCATTCAATGCTATAAGTAAGTATGCAGCGTGATTGAGTTTGTGAGAAATAGCAGCGAAGTGTTGCTGCTGATCTACTTGAAGAAACTTTACATCCGCTGAAGGTACAAAATATACAGTCTGATTCACAACCAACAAGTTTCAAGCGGCTATAAAAAGATTATTTTCTTTACCCTAAAGCTCCTCCCTTTAGACCACTAGCCGCCCCTCTCACCGTGGACATAACGTTCCTGTGTCACGATGTTTCAACACCCAAATAGCAGCAATCAATAAAGCCTACAGACTCCTTGCCGAGCCGAGTTTCCACTTTTTGTTATTTTATTTATTTTAAAAGTTTTGTATTGCGCTAGCTTGACCCGTGGGTATCAGAGCGCTTTACATACATACTGTAAAGAGAAAACAGACGGAAATTGCACAAATGAACACAGATTCCGCGTACGGGCGACAGATGCTGTCAATAGAACCCAACGTACAGGAGTTATAATAAACAAAGGGATGCGAGCAGGTGTTCAAACCAGATTGCTTATTTTTGGCTGTGCTCGGGCAGGGAAGTAGTACATCTTCCGCTTCGATTATACACTGGAAGCCGGACTTTGAGTTTTCTGGATGTAAAGCATGCTAATTAACTGCAAAACATCCCTCCCACCCTTTCCGTTCCCTCTTGGTCTCAGCTACGCCCGGTATTCGGGCGCTACGAACTTCAGTGATGTGCTATCTCAAAGATTGGAGGCCTCTTCCAGCAGAGCCGCCCCTCCCTCCCCGGTGCCACAGTACAGTGCGACGCCGTTCAAGGATGCACCTTTACCCACTGACCGGGCACTGCGCTCGCACCTCTTACCTGTGGCGCCCGCTGTGACTGCACCCTGCCCAGCAACGTAGTGCAGCAACCGGAGCCCAACAGCACTTCCGGAGCAAAGGGAGAGGAGATCACTTCGGCGGAAGTGACAATTGCAAGAATGCGAAGTCCACAGGGAGCTCATAAAAGACTAGAACGGCGCTAAAACAATTGAATGCGGCAGCAGTGTGCACCATGCTGCTAGTCGTAATTTCCGATTTATGCACATTGAACGTCTTAACGCACATATTACATATAAAACCAAGAATTAACAGACGATGGACTAATGATAACGCAGGCTCACACACAGCGAGTGTAACAAAGCCGAGGGCACCGGAAGACACCACCGCCTTTCTCCGAGGCAGAGCAGAAATGCCTCGGAGAAACGCAGCGTCCTTTTCGGATTCGGGGGCGTGTTTTGCTGTGGTCTCCTCCTTGAGACTTCTTGCAAAAAACACGCCCCCGATCCGAAAAGGACGGGGCCTAATCTGAATGACTGACCTCTTCTCCAATGGCTGGCCAGCATTCAAGAGGCCAGCCAATGGAGAACAGGGGAGAAGAGGGGCGGGTTCAAGCCCCTCTTCTCCAAGTCATTAAATCTCCGACTTCCGGTTCTGCCTTTCGGCAGACCGGACGTCCTCGACCTAAAAAAGGGAAAGTTTGAAACTGGAGTCGGTCCAGTAGATTATCTAGGGGATACCATATCTAAAGATGAAAAGATTGGTCTCTAAGCCAGTCAGGAATGTCCTGTGTCTTGCTAACAAAAATTAGCTGAAATCATTCCATTGTTTTATTTGAATATATATATAAAAATATATTGTAAAAAATTGCTAATTTAAGTGACACCTTAAGGTCATTGTTTAAAAAGGCTGCTCCATTGACTTGGGCACTGGCCATCTATCCTACATCTCATTTGTCATTAACATCAGACACTACTTCGTACTGACCAGATTTAGATTAAATTACATACTATTAATGTCCGCTTATCAGGCACAAGTATTTTCGGCAAACCAGCTATCTCTGTGCCCCTGTCACGGCCTCTCCCACCAATCTATTTTACACCTTTTATTTTGTTGCTCATTCTATAAAGTAGACAAAAAAATTCATCATCCCATTGTTGAAAAAAGTCTATATCCGCTCGCATAACCAAGCGCTTGAAACCTTTTGATCATTAAAAGGTAAATTCTACTTACCAGTATGCATCTGTTCTTGGCATGTAGAGCTGCTGCAGTCACATTATTGCATTAGATCGCCGCCTAGTGTTGGGTCCGGATGTTGCACGTTGTTGTCTTGGAAGAGTCTTCGAGATCTCACGAGATAGGCGACTCCTCCCCTGGACTACAGTGCGCATGGACAGCTCCTCCATCGTCAGATTGTTTTTTCGCCATTGTGGCAAAGATGGAGGATAGTAATAGAAAGAAAAGGTGTCCATGTAAATGTATCTAAATAAGATAGTACTGCAACTGTGCCCGGCACCAGGGAGGAGGGTGGGCATGTGACTGCAGCAGCTCTACATGCCAAGAACAGATGCATACTGGTAAGTAGCATTTACCGTTCGAGGCATATGAGCTGCTGCAGTCACATTATTGCATAGACTGTATAGCAGTTCCTCCTCTAGTGGCGGTTACCGGTGGCAGTTGCAGTAGTTTGGAAAAGTGTTTTAAGGACAGCCTCACCTACAGAAGCTTGTTGTTTGACTTGCACATCAACACAATAGTGTTTAGTAAAGGTATGTATGGTAGACCGTGTAGCTGCTTTAGAAATGTGTTCTAAGGGGATATTCCCTAGAAAAGCCATGGATGCCCCCATTTTGCGCGTGGAATGTGCTCTTGGGGGCATAGTTAATGTGCGTATAGCTTTTTGATAACATATTTGTATGCACCTAACTATCCATCTGGCAATCCCTGCCTTTGAGATAGGGTTACCCTTGTGAGGTTGACAGAAAAACACAAACAACTGTTTTGTCTTTCGAAATGGTTTAGTTCTGTCTATGTAGTAGAGTAGGGCCCTTCTGACATCCAGTGTGTGGAGTGCCCTTTCCGCTACTGACTGTGGTTTTTGAAAAAAGACAGGTAACTCAATTGATTGGTTAATGTGAAAACTAGTTATGACCTTAGGTAGGAATTTAGGGTTTGTCCTGAGAACTACCTTATTTTGGTGTATTTGCATGAAAGGTTCTTGAATTGTCAGTGCCTGCAATTCACTTACTCTTCTGAGTGAAGTAATTGCTATTAGGAAGGCCACCTTCCATGTTAGGAACTGTAATTCGCAAGAATGTAGAGGCTCAAAGGGTGGGCCCATAAGTCTAGTAAGTACAATGTTAAGATTCCAGACTGGGGAAGGTGGAGTTCTTGGAGGGATTACTCTTTTGAGTCCTTCCATAAACGCCTTAATAGGTGGTATGCGGAAGAGAGACACGTGTTGTCTGTTTTGAAGGTAGGCTGCAATAGCAGCTAGGTGTAATCTTATAGATGAATATGCTAGATTACATCTTTGTAAGTGTAGCAGATAACAAATTATGTTTTGGACAGAAGCGTCCAGAGGATTGATTTGATTATTTTGGCAGTAAATAACAAATCTTTTCCATTTGTTTGCATAACAGGCTCTGGTAGTGGGACGTCTTGCCTCTTTGATGATATTCATACAATCAGGAGGCAGGTTAAGGTATCCGAACTCTAAGACTTCAGGAGCCAGATTGCTAGGTTCATTTGATTGGGGTCTGGGTGTTGTATCTCTCCATGGTTCTGTGTGAGTTGTTTTGGAGAGAGGTGTAGTCGTTGATGAGGGACGACTGAGAGTGCTAGGAGTGTTGTGTACCATGGTTGTCGTGCCCATGTGGGAGCAACCAGGATCATCGTAAGTGTTTGTTGCTTTAGTTTGTGTACCACTAATGGAATGAGTGGAGTTGGCAGAAAAGCGTATGCAAATCTGCCTGACCAGTTCATCCATATCGCATTGCCCTTCGACTGCGGGTGTGGGTGTGGGAACCTGGCGGCGATGGATGGGCATTTTGCGTTTTGTTTTGTGGCGAACAGATCTATGTCTGGGTGTCCCCATGCTTGGAAGAATGGGAGTAGGACTTCCAGGTGAAGTTCCCATTCGTGGATCTGTTGACTGTGTCTGCTCAATAGGTCTGCAATCTGGTTGTTCACTCCTGGGAGATGTTCTGCTAGAAGATGGATGTTTTGTGGAATGGCCCATCTCCATATGCTTTGCGCTAGGCGTGAAAGCTGCAGAGAGTGTGTCCCCCCCTGTTTCTGTATGTAGAACATTGCTGTCATATTGTCCGTCCGGACTAGGACAGTCTTGTTGGCTATGTGTTTTTGAAAGGCCTTCATTGCCTGAAATATTGCTAGTAATTCTGGGTAGTTTATGTGGTGTATCTTTTGGTGCGATGTCCATAGACCTTGCACTGTATGTTGAAGTAGATGGGCTCCCCACCCTGTGAGTGATGCGTCTGTTGTCAACACTACCTGTGGAACTGGCTCTTGGAACAGTCGCCCTTTTGAAAGGTTTGTGTGTTCCACCACTGCAGAGAGCGATGGGTACGACTGTCTACCAACACTAGGTCCTTTAGTTTCCCTTGAGCCTGGTTCCATTGTGTTGCTAGGCATTCTTGTATGGGACGCATTTGTAGCCGAGCATGTGGGACTATGAATATGCAACATGCCATCATGCCTATGAGTTGCATAAACACTCTAGCTGGCAAGAGAGTCTGAGGTTGGAATTTTTGGATCAGTGCTTGAATGTTCTGTATCCTGGCTGGAGCTGGGTAAGCCTTTGCTACTGTGGAGTCTATTGTTGCTCCCAGATACTGCTGTATATGGGAGGGTTGTAGATGGGATTTGGGGTAGTTGAGGGAAAATCCCAGATTGTGTAATAGATGGATTGTGGTCACAGTGTGCTGCAGACATTGGTGATGTGATTTGGCCTTTATCAGCCAATCGTCTAGATATGGAAACACATGAATATATTGTCTCCGTAGATGTGCTGCCACTACTGCTAAGCATTTTGTGAACACCCTTGGTGCTGTTGTTACCCCGAAGGGTAGGACTTTGAATTGGTAGTGCTAACCCTGCACTACGAATCTGAGGTATTTCCTGTGCGCGGGATGAATGGGTATATGAAAGTATGCGTCTTTGAGATCTAGCGTGGCGAGAAAATCGCCTTGCTGTAGTAGTGGTAGTACTTGTTGAAGTGTGATCATGTGGAAATGATCTGAGTGTATGTAGTGATTGAAGGGACGAAGGTCGAGAATGGGCCTGAGGGAGCCGTCTTTTTTGGGGATTAGGAAATAGAGGGAGTAAACTCCTTTTCCTTGTTGCTGCAGGGGAACCGGTTCTATAGCGTGCTTTTGTAGCATTGCTAAGACTTCTTGTTGCAATAGTATGGTATGTTCCTCTGACATTGGTCTGTATTTGGGTGATATGTTGGGTGGGGTAGATTTAAGTTCCAGACAGTAACCAGAATGGATAATTTGCTTCACCCACCTGTCTGTTGTGATGGATTCCCAGACAGGTAGGAACTGTGATAATCTGCCTCCGACTGGTGTTAAGTGGTCTGGAGGCAGGTGTAGGAGGTCACTGTTTGGGAGTGGTGGAGATACGGTTGTTGTTGTTACCTCTACCTCTGCCTTTAGTATTGTTTCCTCTATATCCTCCTCTGCCTTTTTGAAATGTGTTTTGAGAGGTAGTTTGGAAAGTTTGAGAGGTTTGTGTGTTATTCCCTCTCCCTGTACCTCTATAGGAGGATCTACGAAAGGAACGTTTGGATTGGTAAGACTGTAGTGCACCCATAGATTTAGCGGTGTCAGTGTCCTTTTTCATTTTCTCTAGTAGGACATCTGTTTGAGGCCCAAACAGGAAATCGTGGTTAAGGGGTTGATTGAGAATAGTGGTTTGCACCTCAGGTTTGAAACCTGATAAGCGAAGCCAGGCGTGTCTTCTTAACATTACGCTTGTATTGACTGTTCTAGAGGCTGTGTCAGCTGCATCTAGAGCACACTTTATCGAGGCATTAGTGATGAACTTTCCTTCTTGGATAAGATCAGTTGCCTGTTGTTTATATGGGTCAGGGAGATGTTGTAGTAGCTCCTCTAGTTGTCATAGTGTGCTCGGTCATATCTAGCTAACAATGCTTGTGTGTTAGCTATTCTCCAGGTGTTGGCTGCTTGTGAAGCCACCCTTTTCCCTGAGGCATCCAGTAGTTTGGACTCTTTTTCTGGTGGTGCAACATCACCAGTGGTTTGTGAGTTTGCCCTCTTTCGTGCATTGGCAACCACTAAAGAGTCTAGCTGTAGTTGACCCTTGATGTATGTAGGGTCGGAGGGTGCTGCTCTACATTTCTTTTCCAGTCTAGGGTTGAGTATCCTAGCCCTAATGGGGTCTTTGAATATTTCTGGTGCATGTTTTAAAACTCCTTTGAGCATGGGTAAAGTGCGGGCACTTCTTTCTGTGGTTGGGAAGGTGTCCAGCAAGAAATCCTCTTCCAGAGGGTCAGCATGCATATCTACCCCGTGGAAACTAGCAGCCCTGTCCACTAACTGATGAAAAGCAATCGTGTCATCAGGAGGGGATGGTTTTGAAGGGTATGGTGTGGGGTCCAGAAGAGGTGTATTATCTGGTGAATATGGGTTTCCCCATGTGTCCAGGTTGGGGTATGGGTCATCAGGATCGTCATGAGGGTCCTGTGGATCATTATCTGTGTCGTCATCTGGGTCCCCAACAGGCTGTGGAGGCATGGGGGGTGTGTATGGCACATAAGGTAGAATAGGAGAGAGAGGAGGAGGGGTGACAGGCGTAATAGGAGAGGTAGCAATGTCCTTCCTCTTTAGAGGAATAGGAGAGGGTAATGCAGGATGAATTTTCCTCTTGTGGAGCACCACATGACCTGTGTTAGGGTCTATGATGATTCTTTTCTGTTTTGGATCGACAGGATGCGGAAAAAACAGCTCCTCCTCTGTATTTGGTGGTTTCGGCACCGAAGATTTGTGGTGTTTTTTGCTGGGAGTCGAAAGGTTTGTAGGCTTCGGCTTCGACCTATCTGGCTCGGGAACCTTCTTTTTGGTCGGTTCGGAAGCTTTCTGGACTTCGACGTCCTTTTTCGGATCGACCGTTTTCTTGGGTTCGATCTGTTTTTTAGGCTCGGTGACCTTTTTTGGAGTCGTTAAGTCTTTTTCGGGTCGATATTTTTCTTGGGATCGACCTTTTTCGACTCGAGAAGCTTCGGCTCGACGTTTTTGGGAACGGTCAAGTCTTTAGGCGCCGGAGCCGGATGTGTTTTTCTCAGCAACGAAGGCATTTTGGGTGTAGGGAGATACGGTTTGCTCGGTACCGAGCTACCGGAAGGCTTTTCGGTTATCTTCGGAGCCGGGCCCGAAGGTGGGGCTTCTGAAGGGATATTTTGATCGTGACGAAGGCCTTGTGGCGATGTCTTGACCGCAGCCTTATGTGGGGGGATTGGGATTGGGACAGGGGCATCGGTACTCACGTGCTGCCACGATGGGATTGGGTCATCTGAGTCCGATTCTTCGACTGTGACGAGCTGTAGATCGTCCGAGTCCTCGGCATCCGAGGGGTCGAAGATATCGTCCGGTTCCGGTGCCGCTGCTTGCCGATGCATCGCTTGTCGATGGGCCCTTTGGTTCCTGATTGTCTTTTTGGAACGGAAGAGTGCGCAGGCTGAGCAGTCTTCTTCTCTATTCTCCGGAGATAGGCATCTGTTGCACACCGGGTGATGATCCGTGTATGGGTATTTAGCACCACACTGGGGACATTTTTTGAAGGGGGTCCTTTCCATGGGCCCGAGTGGCATCGATAGGCCCGGAGGCCTGCGTCGATGGAAATATGAGAAATAAAGTCTCGTAAAGTTCTAGGGTATCGACCGGAGAGCAATCCAGTCGAGATACTTGGATTTGCCGTGAAGATAGTTGAAAACTTCGGAGTCGAAGTTGGCGTCGCAGAAGTACATCCGCACTGTAGTCCAGGGGAGGAGTCACCTATCTCGTGAGATCTCGAAGACTCTTCCAAGACAACAACGTGCAACATCCGGACCCAACACTAGGCGGCGATCTAATGCAATAATGTGACTGCAGCAACTCATATGCCTCGAACACTCTGTACCTATGTTTTATGTTTGCGAACCTTTTACTGTACGTCCTTAAAATTAGAAAAATGCACTTAAACCCACACGGGCACATTTTTAGAATTTGGACTATTACCTATTAGTGGGTGCAATCTGTGTTTATGCATATGGTATTATTGATTGTTTTAACCTATTCTTACAGCTGTTTTTATGAACCTGACACCGTCTTTCTAATAATCACTACAACTGAATTGCGGTTTCATATGATGCATATTTTTTTACGATTCTATGTACTTTTTATGCATTTATCTAAATGCGAAATAAAAGAAGGATGATGACGACGACTTGGCATTTCAAATGTCAAGGAACATCTGATCAGATGAAGAGTGCCATAGTTAGAGCAACTTCATTGGGAAATTTGGATGTCAAGTGTTAAACCATTTAACAGATGCTAGCACAAAAGGAATAGGGGCTAGTTGCAGATGGTAGATAGAAAGGAAAAAAACGGTCTTTTGCCCCTCGATCTTTGAAAAATTCAGTAAATAATTATTCTACTACAGAGATTAAGTCCCTGGCTTGTTTTTGGTTACTTGGACACATTAGCTTTTTCCTTTGGAGACTACATTTCATTCCTGGGACTGACCAGAAGCTCCTTAAATGTGTTCATACCTCCAAAAGGTGTATAAAGCACCACCTTACGGATTGCCAAATAGGACCTAGGATTAGAGGAGGGGTACCATTTTTGTTTGGGATTTGTTCCTTGGGTGCGCTACCTGGCTGCTGATTTCCGTTCTCACATTCCTTACAAAAATTAGGTTGATGAAGTGCAAAAAGATTTGGCTCCTAGTGCCCTGTACTAATTGTGTTTCCGGCCATTGAGAAGGATGAGTGAGATGATTAAATGAAGGAAGACAACTTTAGCTATGGTAAAGGAAATGAAAATAAAGCATACGTGGCCTCCCAATTGTGGAGATTTTCAGTATTATCCTAAATTTTTGAGAAGTGAAAAAAGGAGTCATGTATTTCCAAGATTAAAGTCTTCTGTGGTGATAAACTGGTCCCACCGAAGGAACTGTGTGAGAGTATTTCAGAATTGGCCCAGGAAATTCATTTAGGCAGACATGCCCTCCAAAACCTAAAGCCAGATCAGATTATTGGCATCCAGGTATGGATAGAATAATTGAAGACATAGTGAGGGATTGTAGCAGATGTGATAAGCCCACGATTACCCAGAGAACACCACTCACTCCTGTAGCAGTTCCCAAAAGTTCATGGGGAAAAATTGGCTATGGATATCACTGGACTATCCGTCACAAAAGTATGAATAAAGTTCACATGCCGGTTTCAGCATATTACCATGCCCATTGGATTGGGACGCATTTGATGCATATCCTCAAGACAGCTGTGGTGATAACATTTTTACGTGATGCACTCTTTGCAGAAGATATCCCTAAGGTTTTCACAGCGGACAATGGAGTACAATTTACTTCTGATGAAATTCAAGATATGTTATAGTCTTAACACTCCACATTCATTCACAGGTGTGGCTCCGTTTATTTCCTTGAAAGCGAGACAAGCAGGTTTAAAATTGTCCAATCGATATTTGAATGGTAGTGAGCAAGTTTAGATCAACAGTAATTTCATGAAGGAAAATGTGTTCTGCCGTCAGAGACCATACAAAAGACGACTGTGAAATACTGTCAAGAATCAAAATTGGAGAGCTGGTGAGCAGATGTAAGCGAAAAGTCCACAGAAGGCAAGGCAAGAGGATTTTCTAAACCAATGCAAATCTTATTGGTAATACAGAATGTGGTGATGTTGGACAATGGGCAAATATAGATCCTGTACAAAGAAGCTAAATGTCCGTTAACCGACACCCTTCAACTTCAGGACAATTGAATGGCCAGGAATATAGGACAATTGGAAACCTTAGGAACCACCACCTACCAAGGCAGCACAAAGTTAACATTATTGGCTAATTCTTCCTCGGCAAGGGGTACTGTCTTGTCATTTATTATCACTGTAGGTAAAATAGAAATATTCCTTCTCCTTTAACGCATGCACTTTTCCTTTCACTTTCAATCTTTCTTTATGGTACATTCAGTCTATGGAAGCGGTTTCAAATTTTGATGATTAACCTCAGATTACCAGAGGAAAGCTTGGAGACAGAACGGAATAAAGTTATTTTAGCATTATTGTCCGTGGTTTTATGATGTGAGATACTGGCAGGAGTTTGCCGGCTCATTCAACTTCTCTAATATATATAGATCTGGGCCATGTCTCGCCACCCTTAACTGTCATTAACACTCCTCCGAAATAGTTGGGGAAAGCAAGCCACAAACTATAAATTATCACAAGCAAAAAAAAAAAACCCCCCGCAATCTGCATTTCAAAGCCTCATGATGCAGGCCTTAGCGATTTCGAGGAATGAAGCCGCAGGTGAACATTTTCACATAGAACACTCAATTATGTTAAGTGTGCAGTACAATTCTGACCTTTTAAAAAGATGTTTTTGCTTCATATGCCTTTTACCTCTACAGCAGAACAAGTCTTCAAAGTTGAAGTGGAGACACTGGACAGGGGGTGAACCAGGGCAAACCCTTGGTGTTCTGACTGCAGCAGAGATCGACAGATGGCTATCCCAGCTATATATAATCATAATGGTGACTTATTGACACAACCTACAGAGATAACCAAAGCATCAGTCTACTATTATTAAAGTCTTTACAAGTCGGACATGATAGATAGGACCGTGGATGAAATTAACTTTGTTATACCTAGGCCTACTATGCTTAAACTTCGAAGTGCATGGTATTCTGGAGAGGAAATTTTATGGTCCCTGTGTTCTATGCTGCTTTTTAGAAGACAGAATCCACAAACTCGTTGGGTCCTTCATCCAACAGAACAATAACCACTCTGCTATCAAAGGATGGCAGAGATTTGTTAGACTGTTCCCACCAAAAAATCAGAGCCAACAGCCAGCATTGGGAGGGTGTACTGGTCAAACTGCTCATAGTCAATGAACTAAGATCAAGGGCATGCAGTTAGTGAAACATTCTAACAGGTTTCAGAGTATAACTTAGGAGAGTCCTCTTGTATTAGCCCCCCCATTTACCTGAGGGAGGATGGGCTATTTGGAAGCATAGCAGGGGCGAGCGCTCGTTTATCCACAGCTGTTAAAGATTCACAATGATATCTTTGGTCATTTACATGGTAATAAGTATTTTGTATTGAGCACCATGCTACCTCAAACTTACATACAAGCAATGATTCATTTTTCCATGTTCGAAAGAAGTTTGATATATGACAAGGTTGCAGAGCGCAAACATTTAAGAGTCATAAAGGCTCTTCCTGATCCAGTAGCAACATAATATTGATGCAGAAAATAGGACAGGCCTTCAGCCATTTATTTAAAGGGACTCAACAAGTGTTAGTTATATTCATGTGCTTTAAGATATCTTGTGGTTGCAAATGTTCCTGTTGCTTAGCGACTTGGTCAGTTTCTAGAGATTGCTAGATTTTAACTTTGGGCTCTTAACGCTTCTGAAGCCAGTGCTGGTGGCTCTGAGCTTTGAGGGTGAGGCAGGTACAGACAGGGGTCACTGACATCCGATTTCCTTCTTAGGTGGTACCAATTTTAGATCACGGAAGCAGAATTTCAAATCACCGGTGAACCTCATGCAATTACTTGTCTCTGATCCACTGCGGAACCGATTTTTGGGGATTTCATGGTCAACACAAGAACTGAAACTTATAGCCACTTCGGGGAAAGGTCCAGAGAGATTTTCCAGGTGCTCCATAGTGATTGTCATTCAGTAGTGACCTGTATTGCAGGATTCCCAGTTTTTGCTATCCAACTGGCATTTACACACGGACTACAGAATTCTCCAGTAATGGTGGATACCCTCACCCTTCCCTAAGTGATCATTTTTAATTTATTAGGTGTCATTACCTCTGGATGCCATTAACAAAATAGAATGCTAGCTTGACCAAATGAACCCCTGGAATCAATAAATCAGTTGATTGTTATAGTGCAGCTAATCACCCAAGAGGGAGCTCTTTTTGGAATCCAGTAGATAAGGGGAGGTCCGGAGCCATTCCATTTTTTCGCTGCAAGGTAAGGAAAAGGAGCGCCCTCGCACAGCTTTCCGTTGATACGGGGAGTGTGGGCGAGCGAGAGGTAGGAGGAGCGTAGTTGTCTGGCTGGTTGGTGGAAGTTGAGGCAGTGGTTGATGTAGAACGGTCCTAGGTTGTGTAGGGCTTTATATGCGTAGGTCAGCAGTTTAAACTGGCATCTATTCTGTACTCTGAGCCAGTGGAGTTTCTGGAGGTGAGGCGTGATGCGAGTCCGTCAGGGAGGTGGAGAACGAGTGCCTGCAGTATTCAGAATGGTCTATAATCTCCTGAGGAGGTGTGCAGCAATCCCATAGTAGAGAGCATTGCCGTAGTCCAGCACGCTACTAATGAGGGCTTGTGTGACTGTGCGCCTAGTGTTCAGGGCGAGCTACTTGAAGGTTTCATAGTATGCACAGAGTGAAGAAGCAGGAAGAGGAGACTGCATCGATCTGGGACTTCATGGTCAGCTTGTCGTCAAGACAGATATGAACATTATCCAACCCATTCGATTATGAAATGAGTGGTCATTTTAAATTTTTATTCCTAAAATAAATGCTCTACTCAGCATAAGAATATCCCAGAGTCTCTTCACAAAATCTTGTATATTAGTAAACCAATAAGATTGAAATTCTGCTTTGCGGAGAGTGGAAGGTCAAGAGAAGAGAACCAAATGCAAGCACCTACAGAATACGGATTCGCATGATTGTTAGAGGAACAATAGTGTTGTAAAGAGATCCCAGTAGCCAAACTCCACTCCAACTGGGTCATTACGAATTCCCAATCCAGATCAGACAATGGGAGAGGATAGGATGATTTTTGTTTTGTCTCTCTGCAGCGGACTGTGCAGCTGCTGGTTTCTCTCCAATCCGAGCACGGAGGCAGCTTTGCTTGAAGTTACGGATACCGTTAGGATGTCGCTTGACAGGGACTCTCCAGTTATGTTGGTGTTGTTGGACCTGTCGGCGGCCTTCAACACCATCTCTCACAATATACTGTCAAACAAGTTGTGTTCGGTCGTTGTCGGTGACCTAGCCCTTAAATGGTTTCAGAGCTATCTCTCTGATAGAACCCAATCTGTTCAATTAGGGTCCTATGTGTCATCTCCTGCTGCGGTGGCAAGGGGGTACACCACAGGGCTCTATATTGAGTCCCACATTATTTAATCTATATGTGGCCCCCTTGGCCTCAATCAATAGGAACTGTGGCTTTGAAACTATATCTTACACGGATGATATGCAGCTGATTGTACATATTGGTAAGGACCCCGCCAAAACAAAAGCCAGGTTGATCTGTGGACTCCAGAGTGGTGGCCATCCGAACTGAGAGAGGCACCCGCCCCAAGAAGCTGGGCGAGGAACTTGGGGATAAGGTTAGATAACCAGCTCTCAATGGAGATACAGGTGAAAACGCTTGCAGCCTCCTGTTTCGGGACCATGCGGATGTTGAGTAAGATCTTCCCATGGATCCCGCTTAGTGCCAGAAAGACTCTTATCCAGGCGCTGCTAATAAGCCGCCTGGATTATGGCAACTCCTTATTGGTAGGAATTAGGGAGGACCTTTTATCCAAACTACAGGTGGTGCAAAATCCAGCTGCCCGCCTTGCTCTTGACAAACCAGCCCAAACCCCTTCTTTGCCGCTCCTACGTCAATTACACTGGCTTCCAGTAAATTAACGGGTCAAAATGTTGTGTATGGTCTTTAGGTCCTTGCACGGACTGGGGCCGGTTTATCGGACCAATAAACTTAAATGGTATCAACCTACAAATCTGCTTGGATCTAGCAATCGTAAGATGCTGTGTGGGCAAAGAATCAGGAAGGAAAAAATGGGGGGGGGGGGGGTCGTTCCTTTTCTTATATGGCCCCCAAATTATGGAACGGCCTCCCTGAACAAATCCGCCAATGTTCGCATCTGTCCCAATTTAAAAATCTGCTTAAAACTTGGCTCTTCTAAGCTTGCCCCTCACTGACCGCTAGCCTTTTCCCCCAGGCGCCGAGAGATCCCTTTGGGATGATTCGTGCGCGATATAAGTGACCTAAATAAATGATTCAGACACCGCAAAAGCACAATATAGTATGAGCTTACCATGCAGACATCAAAATGTAGGGTCTAAGAGGGTTCTTAAATCTAAACAAAGAAGTGGCGGGTAGCCAACACTGATTTAGGGCTCAGACGGCATGTGTTCTTCATTAAATAGGGCACTCCAAATGCCCACTACAGTACTATGCACCCATAGCGAGCTGACCTGTTTGCTGAGCTTAAGCAGTAGGCTCTCAAACCCGGTCAATGAGGAAAAGAAGATACTGCGAATGATCTTGGTCTGACAAACACCTGGAGCAGTACTGGATTAGACAGACATCAGATTTCAAGAAGTAGATCAGGGTCCCTCCACCTACCATAACCCAGTGTGCCTCCCACAAGGGGCCAGCACTCCAAGTGTCTTGTTGTGAAACAACACACAGAATGCCAGTCGGTACAGAATTTTCAACCTTACCAAGTGCATGAGGAAAGAGCTCCTTCCGACCTGGTTTTTATTTTGCTGTGTGGTATTTTTAGTCATGAATTTATAGTCACATAAATGGGACTAAAGCATTTAAAAGCAACAACAGCTACTTGAAAAGGTCGGACCTCTACCCGGAACCATGGCTTGTTCCAAAGTTCCATTAACAATGCGTGCGTGGAATTTAGATTCATTCCTGACTTTCAGAATAACCACTCAGCAAATACATTAAATTTAAATTGATTCTAAGCAGATTTATTTTATGTGGATATCCCCAAAATCCAATTTGATGCAGCCCACCTACTTCACTTACCCCAACGATAATAAAGAGCTCTGGGTAGCATTCCAACTAATGATGTTTTGCCCACTGTGCCACTCTATGCAAATTTCCGCTAGCAAGGCAGAAATCGTTTTGAACCCATGAGGAGCAGGGTTAGTACGGATGTGAATAAGACTGGCCTCTGCAAAGGGTGGCACTGTGGGCGAAATGCAATGAGATGTAGTGCACCCAAAGTGACTGCCAATGGATTAGATTATCTTCAGCATTTCGCCCATCACCTTGTGTGGTTGGCATACTGACCTCAATGACCAAGGGTATGCCCAGACATGGGTAGCTTGCTTGCTGTAAAAACAACAATTGATGGACAGAATGCAGAACAATGTCATACATTCACCCCAGTACAGAGATCTGGGCCTAAATCCATCGTTTTTTGCTCACCATGCCATTCCAGTTTGAACCCAGCCATATGCAAATCAGTCTTGACCCTGTGCCTCATGGGAACAGTCCAGCCCGAATTGCTAAGCCAGGTCCTCCTTGGACTGGAAACAAGCATCCTAGGACCGGTTTCGGGGTTTCACCCCTCTTCAGCCAGGATAGCTTGATTCCAGTAGCATGGAGAGCTTGCTTGCTGTGCCATAGGATCTGAGCTATGCCTCATTGACAAGGACTAACAAGACCAAAACTGGCATGGTATTGTTTGCGTTCCCTTCTGGAGGGGGCCACACCTAGCAGTTCAGGAAGAACCATTACCATAAGGGTGAGGTGGGCAGTAATGGTTTGCATAAGGCAGGCCTCAGTCTAAAGTAGGACATTGGGTGAAAAGAAAATATGATTGGAATGCTACACAGGATGACTTACAAAGGTTTACACTATTTGCATCATCTTGTGTGTGCTTGATGTACAATCATCTGCCCAAGATTGAAACTCATTCCGCTATTCTGGGTAGTATGTGGCTGCCATGTGGTGATGGCCATTCTACCAAGAAACGCTGCCAGGGCTACCCAAAAATCATTTCAGAAGGTGGCAAACAGGAGGGCTTTCAGTACCAGACCCGCCGGAGGACATCTAACACCCACTGCCAGCTTCAACTATACAGAGGTTGCAGTATGAAGCAGACTAGTTGTTTCCCACAAATCTGGAAGGACACCATTATACTCTGCTGGCATTCATGGTGCTACAAGTTACCTTTCTGGTAAGCAATTCAAGTGTTATAGGACAGTCTATGTTGGCCATTGAATTCATACATCAGGAGTTGTGAGACTATGTCTAAGAGAGTCACTTGAAAAGGACAAGAGTTCCAGTAAAAACGATAGAGCAGACGAAAGGAATTTAATTTGAAATCTAGATCTTGGGTGGTTTCTGGTTTATAACAATTCAATGCTGGGGATGTCAATTCCTTCATACACCCCATTAGTTTCCAAGTGCACAAACCAGTTTCGCCGCCTTGCAACTTTCATGGTGTTCTTGTACTACAGGACATCTACACACATCTCCCTAGAACTAGAACTACATTTGCCTTCCAGGAGCATCACTTCTAGAACAAAGTAAATGTTTTCCCTTTAGTCAGCACATTCAGTCTTCACAAAGTTCACAGCTCCCTGTGTATTGTCGCTCATAAGGAAATTACACGTTTCAAACCAAACCATTCAGATCGATACTACCCATCTAGAGAAATGATGGCAGATACATTAAGGGCCATTCTTTCAGATCACACCTTCATACATCACAAGATCTAAATTTCATAGAAAGCTACATTCTAATAGACTATTGGCTTGTCTTTGTCCCAGAAGAAAAAGCTTCTAAGACTAAGAAAATCTAAAAACGGTCATCTTAGTCAATTTGGAAACATCAGAGTCCAGTGGAGTTATGAGAGTCAGTCAAGGGACCATTGGATTGCTATTTATGGCTTTCCTTCAGTTTCTCTTTTCTTCCTAGAACACATTGATTTCGACAAAAAGCCGCAGTAAACTTCAATCGAGAATTCTGTCCCTTTGGATCCTATGCTTCCTGTAGCCGGTACTGCGGTGCTGGATTTTATCAGGAGAGATAGTGAATAGCAACTGCCCCAAGCATGTATTTCTGAGGTAGAAGGGAGAGCGAGGTCCTGCCTCTGTCCACACCTTCTCCAATGCCCTCAGAATAGGCATTGCTAAGATGACTTTGAGGATGTCAAGCAGAACCTCAGAATGACCCAGTACAAAGTTGCCATCTTCAGAGTGTCTTTATTTTTTAGGATGGGGGGGTTGTTAGTGTACTATTGTTATAGTGAGAATTAGATCTACAGAGTGCCTGGCTTGTGACCACGGCTTTAGCTCCTTTTGCCTGAATAACCACTTATCATCCCCATGCCTCTGTTCAGCATAAACCCTTAATTTCAAGGAACACCATTCGAGTCAAGGGAAAGCAAGACGACATCACACCTAGCAATTTTATAACTTTTTAATGTAAAGAAACTGACTTATGATCAATGCAAACTTGCTCCTGTAATGCAGAACCCTTTTGTAAGGGAAATGCCATCACTCAAGAGTGTGTCCGACTTCGCATCTAGGAATTTCTTTTTTTCTTAAAGGCAAGGCAAGATGATTTGCAAATGTTGCTTGTGAATTCCAGTGCATAATTTGTGTGCTGTATTTTGATTGTGGGATTCATTTCACCATTTTCAGAAAACCATAAACAAACATTCACCCAGGTATGGGAGCACATGAATATTGCGATGGCTTAGATGCTCCAAGACAACTGACAAGCATTCTGCGAACCCCCCTTTGAGCCGATTATATCCCAAAGAGCAAGAATGTGATTTCATGATGTTCAGTTAGCATGACCAACCCGAGATATTTGCAACATTACTTGATCATCTGGATCTGAAAAAAAAATGTCAGATCTATTTGGCTAGATATTCTCCTTACTCCGGCAAAGAAATTACTTCCTAAAGAGTTATCCTGAATCTTATTGTTTTGACATGTCAATTTACAGCCCTTAGATCTAGAAGGGGGTCTCAGTGTTAAGTCTGGATTTATGTTCAGAAAGTAAATTGGAGTAAACCCTCATACTGTATTCGTTTGAGGACTTTGACAACAGTTCCTGTATCTCCTGTAGGCTGTCATCCTTCTGGTGTTTTTGTACGACAGCCTCTTTGGTGGCATATTTGGTTTCCCTTCCAGTTCTATGCCACAGCCCAGTCTTAGGTGTAGTACACCCACATGCCTGATGCAAGTTTCAGCCTCAGAGTGCAGTGGTGTGATTGGGGGTAGCCTAGACTGAATCACGTATTGTCTTGGCCCATACCTCTATGGGATGTACTTCTAATTGTGCAATTAAAAGTGTGATTCCATTAGCTCGCTTGTTGCAACTGAGGGATAAGCTGATGGCGTCCTTAAGGCTGAAACCTTTGAAATGTGGTTGCTAAAAAGTGATCTCTTATTTCAGATTATTTCTCTTCTAAAGGGAGCTTTCGTTTGCATGGCTCCCACTTTATTAAGACAGTCCATACACCAGAGTGGATTCTTTAGAGAATCTTTCAGTAATATATCTTCTTGTTTGCCTATGATGCTCCATATTGCACCCCTGCAGTTTCCAAGTGCTGTAAATAAAATATGCTATTACAAAATGTATGGTGCTCATTTGAACCACGTCAGAAGGATGGGGGCTGGAGTATGACTTGCCATGAGCTGTTAACCTTCAGGTCAATACATTGGTCTGCAGAAAGTATTCAACTCAGTGGGGGTGGAAAAACCCAGGGGCGAATAGCTACAGCAGACAACTCCAATTGTACCTTGAGTGTTGTCCGTTATCACAATTAGTGTAAAGTTGTACACACAGTTAGGTAGACTCATTCTGCAAGGAATAGTGCTGGGTGAATAAATACGATATCTGCTATGTTCCTTCCTTCAGTGTTCTCGGATTACCACAAACAGAGAGATCCTTTTCCAGTCAAAGAAGTCAAGAACTCTGCAGAGTCTCATACACCTTAAACTGCAAACATTCCATCTAGCTCCCTGTCCACCAGTCTGGACTACCTAAAGCAAGTAGTAATCTCCAGAGTGAAGAGAAAAATCTTCTGTAGAGCCATTGCTAGGCTACCCCGGCTAACTTTGTATTCAAGCCCAACAGGAGAAATAGAACATTCTGGACTAATCACAAAATCTAAATTGTCAGCCTATTGACTGGCTTATGGCTACAGTTTATAGTGCTTGGATAGAAACTAAAGAATTAACATTTACTCACCTCTGAAATTGAAGGCTGGAACAAGCAAGCCTTTATGTTACAAAGTAGTGAGACACCTAGTAAGTCACTGATACACTGCTAATGGCTATATTTCTTTGTAGCATATATTCACACCATCAATAGGACCCTGGTTCAACAGATGCCTGCATCACTCACTAATCAAGTTTGGTAAACCAATATTGCCCAGATTTTGAGCCTCTGTACAGATCAGTTGGTATCAATCTTCCTGCGTTAAAGCATCTTTTTAGTCTATCATCTGACCCAGAGCTTCACACCACTAAAGAAACCAGCTTCCTTCTGCAACCTGAGGTTAAGATTTAGCCAAGCAAAGCACTGATAGTATTCCATTATTAGAAAAACACATGGCCTCAACCAAAGGTGCATTTAAAAAGGATAACGGACGTTTGATCAAAATTAAAACTAAGTTAGAAGATATGCAACATATTTCTAAAACTATATGAACTGCTGCAGAGCACAAGACGCGAACGTCCACATCATAGTCCACTTAAAATGTTCTGCTCTTTAGAAAAGTTATTAAGTCACATTATTCACTCTGTGACTTAATTTTCAAAACAGAGACTTAAGACTTTTCAAGGGACATTACAGTAGCATACATGGCATAAACTCCTGCCTGCCCTAGACACCCAAGAAATGAACTCCAGGTAGTACGACATGTCATTTATAACAGTTTACTGCCTGTATTTTCAAAGCCACCAGGGGCTCTGCGCCATATATAGAAAAAGACAGGTTGAAGAAAGGGTGCTTGAGAGGTACCTAGGGAAACCCAGGACAGTAACAGGTTTCAAGAAGGTCCTCACTGAAAGCCACTGTGGCTAAGTCTAGTTAACCACAAGTCTAATTCTACGTGTTTCCACCTGCCTCCATTAGCACTTTAATGCAAAGTTCCTTTCAGCGCCAGTGAAACAGGGTGCAGCTAGCCTGACTACAGATTGCCTCCACGCAAATGGAACATGGGTACCTGGAGGAGAGGAGTAAGCGCCATCAGCAATTCATATCTACTAGAACACATTGATGAGCAGTGCCTGCTCTAACAGGTAGAAGGACACTGCCCACTATATTGAAGACCACAGGAATCCCTTATACAGAGGTAGCAAACTGTGACCTATTTAATTCTCAACAGTTCTGAACTGTGAAGCATGGCATCACGATATATATATATATATATATATATATATATATATATATATATATATATTGTTTTAACAGAAATTTGGTTAAGCGAGGATTCTACACCAAATGTTTTAGCAGCCCTCCCAGAGAAGTTTTACATCTTAAATATGAATAGACCTCATAGGAAAAAAGGAGGGGGTGGGGGGGGGGGGGGGGGGGGGGACTCCAGTAATCGTTAAACAACTAAAATTGGCTACGCTCACCTCACTACCAGAAAATATGGGCATCAAACTAGATTCCCCTACTTCTTACTATATAGTCCTACAGGTTACATGCCCAGTGTTTGGCTGTTTTGACTGACTTGGTGTCGGATATGGATTATGCAAAAATATTACTTATTGGTGATTTTAATCTATAGTCGAATGACCCTAAGGAGGGTTCCATATCTTCCAGTCTAATCGAGCATTTGACCACTCTAAACTTCACTTAATAGTGAAGTTTAGAGTGGTCAACTGCTCGGTTAGACTGAGCAGTTGACCAGCCACCCATGTCTGGTCAACTGCTCAGCTGTGGAATGCTGTAAGGCTCTTCCCTATCCCCCATCCTCTTCAACCTTTACATCTGCCCATTGGTAACTTCCCATCAAAGGTGGACTGTGCAACTATGCTGATGATTTGCAGCTAGTACTCAACCTTGTGAACACTCCAGATTTGACAGCATTTTGTCAGAGCACTACGATTTTCATTCGGGACTGGATAAATATCCATCAATTAAGGTTGAACTCTGACAAAACCAAGGCGATTATGATTGCAAATGAATTGCATTGCTGGTGACCCTCATTTTGGCCTATGGAGTTAGGTCTCCCTCCCACTCCTAAAAAGGCAGTTGTAGAATCATTGACTAAGACCTCTCAATGAAACTCCAAACTGCAGCAGTGACCTCTGCCTTCTTTCAGATATGTAAAATAAAAACAAATAAGAAAATTGTTTTAGACTGAAGCAATCATCCAGATTGTACTTGCGATATCCCGCACTGACTACGCAAACGCTCTTAACCTAGGACTTCCGCAGGGTTCAAGCCAAAGACTGCAGCTTGTCCAGAACCCGGCAGCTAGATTGATCTACCAACAGCCAAGATGCCATACTACATCCCTGTTAAGAAAACTGCATTGGCTTCCAATCACGCAAAGAATTTGGTTTAAAACAGGTTGCACAATCTTTCAAATTTGGCAGAGTAAATGTCCATTTTTCGTTACTTCAAGAATAAGAACTATACTCCCAGGTGCACCCTCAGATCTGCACATCCTAATCTCCAAGAAGTCACCAAATTCCAGAGGAAAATGTGGGTGGGGTGGGGAGCGCAGCTTTGCGGTGTTGGCTTCTGGTGCCTGGAATTCTCTTCCAGATAACATGAGCAGTAACCTCCATTTCATAACTGCAAAAAACGTGGCTTTTCCGACAAGCTTAATACTGCTGTGCTAGTGCTCGCGGCGCCATTAAACCTTTAAGTGTATGTGCGCTTTAGAAGTCCTTTATAACATAACATTAATTACTGCACACATTAGGACAAGCAACCAGACTTTCTTTTCAACTTTTACACTGATGCCATCACACACGGCTGTTATAAAATAAAAAAAACTACCTCAAAAAAAAAAATCAGGGTTTGCTTTCAAAATGGAAGAAAATTATTAGCAAAGACAATTCCAATATTCAAAACCACAAACCTTTAAGAGTAGCAAGGTCGAGCTGGACACCGCTGTAACCCTCTCATAGACACTCAAGAAATTAGAAGACATTTTGGGAAAAAAACTCCAACAAACTAACTACTACAATTTAAAGTTCATTTTCTCTAACCAGTGACCTTCACTTTTGCCTTTTTTTGCAGATGTAACATTACAACAAAATAAATAGGGAAACATCCACAGTCACTACACATTAGAAATCACATAAAGAAAATTACACCTCTTGTAAATTATTGTGAATCCTACTTCAAGGAACTACTCATGAAGTAGGATTCACAGCTAGTTCGTGCCTACACATATACCACTACATAAATACAAGAACTGACACACAGAAAGCATAGCCCACCTAGTTTGGTGCTGCCTAAAAGCTGTCTCACAGAAGACTCCTCCTCATTGCAACATTAGAGGAAATGGGACTACAAACCTGCAACAGGGAAGTATTAAACTGTTAATACCTCAGGAGGATTTTTATATTAGCAAATTTCTTGAGTCCATGAACACGATCCAAACTGAACTGAACAATCTGTTAGATGTGGCTACTGAATGTGTGTAACATTTTTCATAATTATCTATGCATTTTAATCCAATGATTTTTTTAATCCTTTTTATTCTTTGTATGAAAATGTGCTTTATTGTGATGGTTTTTATTAAATACACAATACATTTTTTGCTCAGAAATTGCACATAAAATAATGATACTTTATATGAATTTAGTAGATTAAAGCACTGTTTAAGGCTACCCTACCAGAATGCAACACCAGAATTCGAAAGCAATTCATCAATTTTAGTAAAACTAGAACATTTTAAGATTTGTGTCTCACTCATATCAAACTCTTCATGAAAAAAACAGTTTAAGGGTATGAGCCAAATATATTTAACAATGCAACATACTGAAACTAATTCACATGAATAAATGTACAAAAGGTTCATTTCATGTATATGAGGGCTAGACAAAAAATACCTTTACATGAGTACAGAGGTATGGTCTGCACCAAGATATTATTTAAGCGCAGTACTTAAAAATAGGTATTTCTTACCAGAGTATTGCTCTTTTTAATATCTTCTAAACGTTCTAGCACTGTAGTAAGATTGGGGTCATCTGACTCCACAAACCATATTGGTGCTGAAGATGGATACGATTCCTGAAACAACAAAAGAGGTTCACAATGAAACTCATCACATGAATGGGGATGGAGATATGCTGTATCAAGGTTTGTCACACAAAGGCAGATGTAAACTAGTGTCACACGCGTAAAGCACACACAAGGGGTCAAGGCCGGGAATGCAGTCAGCAATAATAAAACAAGACACAATATCACCAGTATACGGGTGAATGAATTTAGCCGGTATGCCCGTTTGCTTGAGTGGTTAGGGGCACGGTGGAGATGAGGGGGTTATTAGATACAGCAGGGTGCGTAGGGTAGCGCACATTCATCTTCGTAGGAGGGCCGTGCGATAGTTGCCATATGACTACAACTCCCATAAGGCAGAGTGAATGTCTGCTCGCACACTGCAATGACATCAGCGCGGTGACAGCAGGGGGTCGGGCCTTGAAGGCTCACCTATGCATGCATCACACTGCTGATTATTCATATATATATTCAGCATTCTGGAGAAGTTTTCGAAACGGCCCGGCAGGAGCAGTAAGGGTGAACTTGCACCAGATCACTCCCTCGTACCACTCGCTGCTCCCTCATTTGTTTGTGGGGATATCAATGTGCACTACGAGTGCCTGTGCCGCTGCATCTATTTTGTGACACTCAACGGGAGCACCTCCTCCCCTCTGTGCCGCAGACGCCAGGCAAACTAACACTGGCTCTGGCGCTCTAAGAGAGATATCCTACAGCCTCAAGACACCGAGCAGTGGCCCTTGTAAACTAGTCTTCATTTGACTTTGGATCAAGGGTCTGTGAAGCAACAGGGGTCTGTGACTAATTAATAACTGTTCTCTTTGGGATTCTTGCCCAATGCTTTGATTTGCGCACTATGTGCGTGAAATAAGCGATGTGAAAAAGCACATTTTGTGAAAATAATAGCACTGAATTTGCGGTTTTATCAGGAAATTTCAAAAGTCCATGAGTTAGCTCTTCCCTTGTGATGCAAGGCTTAATGGCTTCTCTGGTGGGTATGGAGTAAACCCTTATACAGCTGTCCTGTTTACAGTGGCTACTTCTCAGATAAGGAAATAATAGTTAATTAATGAACTCTCTACACTTGTTGAATTGCGAAGATTTAACAGAAGAAGTTATTGGGACAGGAATATCGTGTATCCCCTTTCAAATAAAAACAGCTTTTTTTTGTTTCACAGGTAATTAAGGGCAGTCAAAGATATATATATCTATAGATCTAGATCTATATCTATATTCACTGAAAAAACCATAGGTTTCACACACGTTATAGTTAGGAATTAGCATTTAAAAAACCTTGCAAATTCACTGAAAAAACCATAGGTTTCACACATGTTATAGTTAGCGGAAATTTTACTGATAAAAAACCAATGAAATTCCCCCGTTATAGTTAGTGCAGGCAACTATAACTCACGCGACCGCAATCCTCTGCTGATGCTAATACTGTATTTAGTCACTTATTTGCCCATGTCTTCTTCCATACATTTTTAGCTATACATATATTACAAATATTTTTTTTTCATAAAGACACATATGTCATCAGCAGAAGATTGCGGTCGCGTGAGTTATAGTTGCCTGCACTAACTATAACGGGGGAATTTCATTGGTTTTTTATCAGTAAAATTTCCGCTAACTATAACATGTGTGAAACCTATGGTTTTTTCAGTGAATTTGCAAGGTTTTTTAAATGCTAATTCCTAACTATAACGTGTGTGAAACCTATGGTTTTTTCAGTGAATTTGTACGGTTTTTTAAATGCTAAGTTACTTTACGCCATTCGTGGCGTGCGCGCCCACTTAACGCAGTTCGTTCCGTGCGCGCACGGTGCGCTTCGCGCACCGTGCGCGCACTTTACGCAGTTAGTGCCGTGCACGCACGGTGGGCACGCGGTGCGATGACAAAGCAAGAAAGCACGTCAACAAATCTGTTTCTGCTTTCCTCCGTGACTATGGTATGGGTGCCATTTACCACAACAACTTGCGTTATGACATGCAAGACATTTATAGAGGAGATGGTGTGCACTTCAATGATGAAGGGAACAGAGTCTTCCTCTTGAACCTTAGACTCTGCATCGGTACTTACTTGTAGGTACCACTAAAAAATCATTTCATAAACACAACGGCTCTTTTTAGAGCCCCCTAATATCTAAACACTTAAATCTGATTTTCATTTTTTTTTTTTTTTTTCCTACCGTACGCTTACCGTAAGCTTACCGTACGCGTACCCCGTGATTTTTTTTTAAATCAATAAATGTTTTCTTTGTACTTTTCTGTCCTTCTTTGACCCCCTTACAAATGTTAGGGGGTCTGTAACTCTCCTCATTGCCCCCTTTCCTTGTTTTCACTCTTTTTTTCAGACTGAAATACACAAAATGGCGGCCGCCGCTTCCTGGTTTCGACCGATTCGAATGTTTACTAAGATCTAAGAGCCAATCAGAATCGCGCTCGCGCACGCCACCGTACGCTTACCGTAAGCGTACGGTAAGCGTACCGTAAGCGGGCTCAGATATATATATTGATTTAAAGGCTATTTTCTCAGAATCTACAGAACAGATTTACACCAAACCTACAAAAGGCACTTCCTTGACCTAGGGACTACCTCTCTGCCAAATTTTGAGTAATTCTGTTCAGCCGTTCGGGCTGTAGCTCGTTCTAAAGGTCCTATGGAAAAATGCATGGGAAAAACGCGTTTTGGGACCCCCCTTTTATCTCAGCCCCCGCTTGACGGATCCCCCCGAGACTTTCAGGGTAGGAGCGGAGCGTAGCGCCCCACCTATTTTGAGAAATTCACGAGGATTCGTCGACCGGCGCCAAAGTTATTCAAAATAGAATGTTGAGGTTTTCCTATGGAAACGTGGTCCTAACTATAACTACCTACTGGCGACCGCCAGTAGGTAATCTATATCTATATCTATATCTATATATATATATATATATATATATATAGAGAGAGAGAGAGATAGATATATAGATAGATGGATATAAAGATACATATACATTGTTTAACCCCTTCGCTGCTAGGTCTTTTCCCCTCTTGTGCTAAGCCTTTTTTGGGCTATTTGGGGTAGTGCGCGCTTAGGCCCCTGTAACTTTTTGTCCACATTGGGTATCCACGCCAAATTTGCGTCCTTTTCTTCCAACATCATGCGGATTCTAAAGGTACCCAGGGTTTGTGGATTCTCCAAGAGGGTTCCCAGAATGTAATCAAAATACAGCAAAATGTTTTTTTTGTGAAAAATGGGGAAAAGTGGCTGCAAATGAAAGCGTCTGGGTTTTTCTCTGCAAATGATATCAAAAAAGGGTTTGTGGGGCTGAAATCACCATTTCTCCAGCTTTTAGGGAATGACAGATTTTTGTCAGAAATCCAACATTTTTTACACAGTTTTGACATTTTTCTGGGACATACCCTATTTTTGCAATTTTTTGTGCTTTCAACCTCCTTCCAGATAATGGTAGAAATGGGTAGAAAAGCAATAATGGATCTTGGAAAGCTATACATTTTTGAAAAGTAGACAGAATTCTGAATTCAGCAAGGGGTCATTTGTGTAGATCCATCAAGGTTTCTTTATAGAAACTAACAGTTAAATATAGGAAAAATTAAAAATTAGTTGAAAAAAGCAGCCTTATCTGTCAACGTTTTCACCTGTAACTTCTTCTAATTATGACATCTCTTAGAAAGCAATGTACCGTTACATCCGCTGGACCTTCCTGGTTGTGGGGATATATAGGACTTGTAGGTTCACCAAGAGCCCAACGAACCCAGAGTAAAAAACTGAGCAGCATTTTGTAATGTTTTTGTTTTTTAGTTCCGGGTATATAGCAATTATAGTGTGAAAATGTATACATGGAAAAATTGGTATGAAAGACACCTATGTATTTCTGAAATGGGAACAAATTACAGAGTTTAGAAACAGTGCATATTTGCACATTTTCGAAATTGGGAATACTCATACTTGCATGACAATTATTGGTCATCTTTCAAAATGACTTTTTTTTTACACAATGTCTTTCATTTGGAAGGGAGAAATGCATCAAAAATCAATAGGTAATAACAGTTGCTTTACAAATCTGAACTACCCTAAGTCTCCCGATAAAAATGGTACCTCACTTGTGTGGGTAGGCATAGTGCCCACGACAGGAAGTGGCTCAAAACCTAAGGTGAACACACCACATTTTCACACTGAAAATTTACACATTTTTTGCGAAGAGTCTAGCTGTAGTTTTTGAACACTAGCCCTGCCGGCACCTAGGGAAACCTAGCAAACCTATACATTTTTGGAAACTAGACACCCAGGGGAATCCAGGATGGGGTGACTTGAGTGCCTCCCACCAAGGTCTGTTACCCCGAATCCCTTGCAAACGTATAAAATTGACAACAAAAAAAAACATTTTCCCCACATTTCTGTGATGGAAAGTTCCGGAATCTGCGTGGATCCACTAATTTCCCCCAACCCCGCATTCCCCAAAGTCCTACGAGAAAAATGGTACCTCACTTGTGCGGGTCGGCCTAGTGCCCGCGACAGGAAACGGCGCAAAACGCAACGTGGTCACACCTCAATTTTGCAGTGAAAAATGACCCTTTTTTGGCAAAGTGACTAGCTGTAGTTTTTTAACCCTAGCCCTGCCAGCACCTAGGGAAACCTAGCAAACCTATACATTTTTGAAAACTAGACACCCAGGGGAATCCAGGATGGGGTGTCTTGAGTGCCTCCCACCATGCTCTGTTACCCAGAATCCCTTGCAAACGTAAATAATTGACAAAAAAAAACACATTTTCCCCACATTTCTGTGATGGAAAGTTCTGGAAGCTGCGTGGATCCACATATTTCCACCCATCCCGCGTTCCCCAAAGTCCTACGAGAAAAATGGTACCTCACTTGTGCGGGTCGGCCTAGTGCCCGTGACAGGAAACGGCGCAAAACGCAATGTGGCCACACCTCAATTTTGCAGGGAAAAATGACCCTTTTTTGGCAAAGTGACTAGCTGTAGTTTTTGAACACTAGTTCTGCCGGCACATAAGGAAACCTACCAAACCCACACATTTCTGAAAACTAGACACCCGGCGGCTTCCAGGGAGGTATGGCTTGCGTGGATCCCCCAACGTTTCCTTACCCAGAATCCCCTGCAAACCTCAATTTTAGCTGAAAAAAAAAATCACTTTTTTCACACATTTTGGTGTGGGACAGTTGTGGCATCACCGGGCTCACACAAATTTACCACCACCCAGCGTTCCCTCAGGTCTCCCGGTAAAAATGGTACCTCACTTGTGTGGGAGGCCCAAGTACCCGCGGCAGCCAAGGGCCCAAAACGTTGTGAGGCGACATCAAAATGGCCTATCGCAAAACCACCTGGTTTTGCAAGGGGGGTCACTTGGGTTTTTGGCCCGGTGCTCGGCGGCCATCTAGGGAAAACTACCAAACCCATGCATTTCTGAAAACTAGACACCCGGGGGCTTCCAGGGAGGTATGGCTTGTGTGGATCCCCTAACGTTTCCCTACCCAGAATCCCCTGCAAACCTCAATTTTAGCTGAAAAATTCACTTTTTTCACACATTTGTGTGGGAAAGTTGTGGCATCAGCGGGCTGACACAAATTTCTTACCACCCAGCGTTTCCCCGGGTCTCCCGATAAAAATGGTACCTCACTCGTGTGGGAGGCCCAAGTACCCGCGACAGGCAAGGGCCCAAAACGTGGTGAGGCGCACTACGTTTAGGACCCTTGCCTGTTGAGGCGCACTACGTTTTGGACCCTTGCCTGTCGCGGGTACTTGGGCCTCCCACACGAGTGAGGTACCATTTTTATCGGGAGACCCAGGGGAACGCTGGGTGGTAGGAAATTTGTGTCAGCCCGGTGATGCTACAACTTTCGCACACCAAAATGTGTGAAAAAAGTGAATTTTTCAGCTAAAATTGAGGTTTGCAGGGGATTCTGGGTAGGGAAACGTTAGGGGATCCACACAAGCCATACCTCCCTGGAAGCCCCCGGGTGTCTAGTTTTCAGAAATGTGTGGGTTTGGTAGGTTTCCCTATGTGCCGGCTGCGCTAGGGTCCATAATCCACAGGTAGGCATATTGCTAAAAACAACTCTGTGCCCAGTTGGCTTTCTGCCACCCGGGGGGGCATCGGGGGGGAGGGGGTTGCCCCGATATGCCCCCACGGGGGGCAGAAACACTGTGGCTATTTTTTGGGGGGTGAGGGCATTGGTATGCCCATTCTGGGCAGCCCCACCCATAAAAAAGCCAGCGTAATCGTTGGCGTCTAGTGGGCTTTTTGCCCCCCAAGGGGGGCAGATTGAGGACTACTGCCCCATCAGCCCCCCCCGGGGGGCAGAGGGTCCACTAGATGCCAGGGATTTTTTTGGGCAAATTTTAATTAGGGTGGGGGCTGTTCAAAACGGGCATGCCAATGCCCCAACCCTAATTAAAATTTGCCTAAAGAAATCCCGGGTGTCTAGTGGGCTTTTTGCCCCCCGGAGGGGCAGATCGGGGACTACTGCCCCGTCTGTCACCCGGGGGGGCAGGAAGGCTGTAATTTTTTCGGGGAGGGGGTGGGGGCATGGGCATGCCAGTTTTGGGCAACCCCCAACCTAATTAAAATTTGTCCCAAAATAATCCCTGGCGTCTAGTGGGCTTTTTACCCCCGCAACAGGGCAGATTGGGGGCTGATGCCCCAATCTGCCCCCCAGGGGAGGTAGAAAATCCACTAGACGTCAGGGAGTTTTTGGGTCAAATTTTAATTACGGTGGGGGCTGCCCAAAACGGGCATGCCAATGTCCCCAACCTAATTAAATTTTGCCCCAAAAAATCCCTGCCATCCAATGGGCTTTTTGCCACCCGAGGGGGCAGATTGGGGGCTACTGCCCCATCTGTCCCCCACGGGGGGCAGAAAGGCTGTAATTTTTGCAGGGAGGGGGTGGGGGCCTGAGCATGTCCGTTTTAGGCAACCCCCACCCTAATTCAAATTTGCCCCAAAATAATCCCTGGCATCTAGTGGGCTTTTTTAACCCCTGGCAGGGCAGATTGGGGGCTGATGCCCCCATCTGCCCCCCAGGGGAGGCAGAAAGTCCACTAGACGCCAGGGAGTTTTTGGGGCAAATTTTAATTAGGGTGGGGGCTGCCCGAAACTGGTATGCCAATGCCCCCACCCTAATTAAAATTTGCCCCAAAAAATCCCTGGCGTCTATTGGGTGTTTTGCCCCCCGGGGTGGTAGACTGGGGGCTACTGTCCCATCTGCTCCCCAGGGGGGCAGGAAGGCTGTAATTTTGGTAGGGGCATGGGCATGCCCTTTTTGGGACCCTCCACCCTAATACAAATTTGCCCCCAAAAATCCCTGGCATCTAGTGGGGGGGTAGAAGTCCATTAGATGCCAGGGAGGTTTTTGGGCAAATTTTCATTAGGTTGGGGGCTGCCCAAAACGGGCATGCCAATGTCCCCACCCTAATTAAAATTTGCCAAAAAAAAACCCTGGCATCTAGTGGGCTTTTTGCCCCCTTTGGGGGCAGATTGGGGGCTACTGCCCCATCTGCCCCCCAGGGGAGCAGGAATGCTGTTATTTTTGCGGGGGGTGGGGGTGGGGGCATGGGCATGCACGTTTTGGGAGCCCCCACCCTAATTCAAATTTGCCCCATCTATTTGCGTCTATTGGGCTTTTTACCCCCCTGGCATGGCAGATTGGGGGCTAATGCCCCCATCTGCCCTCAGGGGGGGCAGAAAGTCCACTAGACGCCAAGGAGTTTTTGGGCAAATTTTAATTAGGGTGGGGGCTGCCCAAAACGGGCAGGCCAATGCCCCCACCCTAATTTAAATTTGCCTAAAAAATCTCTGGTGTCTACTGGGCTTTTTGCCCCCCGGGGGGGGGGGGGCAGATTTGGGGCTAATGCCCCCATCTGCCCTCAGGGGGGGCAGAAAGTCCACTAGACGCCAAGGAGTTTTTGGGCTAATTTTAATTAGGGTGGGGGCTGCCCAAAACGGGCAGGCCAATGCCCCCACCCTAATTAAAATTTGCCTAAAAAATCTCTGGTGTCTACTGGGCTTTTTGCCCCCCGGGGGGGGGGCAGATTTGGGGCTAATGCCCCCATCTGCCCCCCAGGGGGGGCAGAAAGGCTGTCATTTTTGCGGAGGGTGGGTGGGGGTATGGGCATGCCCATATTGGGCAGCCCCCACCCCAATTTACAACAAAAAATAAATCCCTGGTGTCTAGTGGGCTTTTTGCCCCCCGGGGGGGCAAAAAGACTAAATGGCACTAAAAATATTTTGGGGGAGCAAAAGCCCTTGCCTAAGGGGCCGCTCCCCCCTCCCTGGTGTCTAGTGGGTGGATCCCTGCTTGGGGATCGCCCTCCTGTGGCGATCCCCAAACAGGGATCCACTGGGGAGGGGTACCATTGGAAAGGGGAGATTCTCCCCTTTCCAATGATACCTCTCCCGTCTTTCTATATGCCCGGGGGGCTGAGATAGCCCCCTGAGCACATACAAAGTGAAACTGAAATGAGCCTAAAGGCTCATTTCAGTTTCGGTTTCTATGCAATGAAGACAGCGCGACGTGCAAGCTGATCTTCATTGCACAGAAACCAGGGAGGGGGCCTCGGGAGCTGGGGAAGCTCTTCCCCAGCTCCTAAGGTCAAAGGCATTAAATAGAAATCCCTCTGCTGTCTGCAGCAGAGGGATTTCGTGCCCCTGGCCTCATGACGGAATGGTTCCGTCATGAGCACAGGGGCACCGATGCTCATGACGGAACCATTCCGTCATGAGCATCGAAGGGGTTAAAGGAATGACCAGAGTGAACCTATTGGAAGTAATTATAAGAACTGTGACATTTATACCAAAAGATGTATTCCAGTCGGACTGCTGTATCAGAAGTGTCGTAGGTATAAAAGGACAGCAGTCACATGACAAGTTGATTTGCCTGCTACCCCTATGAGTAAGGTCAGGAGACCAAAACGCGTCGGGGATGCACTCTTTATGTTATGTTCTGGCAAAATTAAAATATATTAAATGTGTGCTTCCCTCTTTCGCCAAGGGTATTGGAGAACTGATATATATATATATATATATATATATATATAGATAGATAGATATAATCGTTCAATATAGATCGAGATAGCGATATATCTATCGATCAATATATCTATGAATAGATATATCGATCGATAGATCTATCGACAGATATATCAATTGATCGATATACACACACACACACACACACACACACACACATCAGTGATCTAGAAGGAAGACGTCTCATGACATCTTGCTATTTATTCTACAGGTCTCCTTCACAGCCCTTCCCTGCCCACATGCTTCCCTCACATCAATCTTCTGAGCTATTATAGCATTTCAGAATTGGGGCTATCCAGAGGTTGACATTGAGCCTCGAACCATTCCTGAAGATGTCATGCTACCAACTAGAAAGAAAATAAGCATCGATACAAACAGCCAACAGCAAGGGGTGGAAGGATAACACTCCTGTTGGGCATAGCCAAAGCCCACTCTATGAATAGGTTCAATAATTGGAGAAAAATAAATAAGTTAAGCAGCCAGCTGCACTGTGACGTCACCCCTAAAAATTGGCTCAGTTCTGATTTTTGTTCTAAGCTCATTTTACCCAACTGAAACTGCATCATAAATTAAAGAACAGCTGTCACCCCCTTGTACTATCCTGCGAATAACCATAGTTTTTGCAAAAGTAAGCTTTTTGTAGTGTTCACAAAGACAGGAAGAAAATGTCAACAGCTATTCTTCAGGTGGCTGTTCCCACACAGTCACCTGCAGTTGTGTCATAGATTCACAAAACAAACTAAAACAAAATTGAAACTATGTAAAAGAAATACGCAAACCATAATCAAGAACACTGGCTTCTTGAAGCAATTCTTGCAGAAGTCTATCTCGCCAATTTTCCTTTGAAAACTTGTCCTCACTCAAATTGCGGTTTAAGTGGTAGTCGACAGCCACCTACAGGAATGGTGACAGCTATGTTTGCCTCAAATAAAAGTGAAAATGAAAGTCAGCCAGACCACAACTGAAGAGATGTGACCACAACTGAAGAGATGTAGGAAGCAAACAGGACAGAGTTGACATGTCCCAAGAAAGAGGTAAGGTATCTTTGAACTAAGGCAAGATTCTCAGCCTGGCTGCTCACTCGGCACAAAGTAGATTTTCTTGTTTAGGAGACATATAATAAGCGTCTCTACAGGTACATGTCTCACGAATATTGCTTGAGCGCTGTGGCTACATCCAAAGTGGTCCTCACTTTATCATGAGTGACGATCATCGCTACAAAACTACTAAAAATGGTGCAGCGGATTAATAGTTGTGGGGTGCACACTGTAGCATATTGGTGTTATGCGCACTAGGACACTCGTGGTTCTGGGCGGACTCTGAACAGGAACTATGTCATATGCGGTAAGGTATTAGAGTGTGGTTAAAATGGAGTATGACATAATGCACAATGTGGGACTTTATGCTGAGGAATAAAAGTATTTGACTGCATCTCCTGAGTGGCGTATTTTACTTGCATGCTCCAGGGATGAGGAAGACGCAACGTCTGGCAACCAGTAGGGCATACGTACCCCGAAGAAAACAAGGCTGCTCTCCCTGAGAATTTTAAACTATAAAGCAAACTGCTAGTGTATGCCACTCAAATCGATGCAAAGCAGTCTGCGACTGGTACATGTGGAGTCAAAGCCATGCTCAACCCCATGCATGGCCGAAGAAGAAAGTGAAGGCCTTACAGAGGAGCATATTCAAAATGCCTACCAAAACCACAAGTGGAGTGGTAGACAGAAACACTGCGCCAAATATAGAGCAATTACTCAAACCAAGCAAAAAGTTAACTGCAGTGTTAATCAGGTACGAGAAATGGAGAATTTACTCAAGCATTCCACGACCTTAGATATGGCATGGTGAATCACAAGGGCTGTGCTAGCAGAGATCGCAGAGGCCGCCTGTACATTGAAAGCTGTCTGAACAGCACATGCTCTCAATGGGAGCGAGGAGGAGAGAACAGAGAACAGAGAACAGAGAACAGAGAACAGAGAACAGAGAACAGAGAACAGAGAACAGAGAACAGAGAACAGAGAACAGAGAACAGAGAACAGAGAACAGAGAACAGAGAACAGAGGAGAGAGGAGAGAGAGAGAGAGAGAGAGAGAGAGCGAGAGCGAGAGCGAGAGCGAGAGCGAGAGCGAGAGCGAGAGCGAGAGCGAGAGCGAGAGCGAGAGCGAGAGCGAGAGCGAGAGCGAGAGAGATAGAGATAGAGATAGAGATAGAGATACAATGCAGCCGCATTCCAGAAGCCACCACCGCACTTCGACAATTCTAAGAAGCAGAACATTGGTGCCAGGTGGGCTGTGTGGATCGAAGCATTCAATGACTTCATAGATGCACTGGAAGATGATGAAAAGATCATCAAATATTCGAGTGAACAAGTGCTAAAGAAAGTTTCACAGACCGAAGCAAAATCATACCAGAAAGTAAAAGATACGTTGGAGAACAAGTTCAACTGAATGCAGAGCATGAAAGGTATATCTTCAACCAAGCACAACAACCGCTTGGTGAAGCATTGTAAACATTTGTTGAAATTCTTGATACACCTAAACGTTGCAAATTCTGTGATTTCATAGACGAAGAAGCCATGAGCTTTAAAGATACTGATGGCCCACTGCTTGGATAAAATGCTGGGGGCTTGTGGAAAATGTATTTTTTTTTATCTGACATTTGATTATAATACCTTTGAATACCCTCCATAGGCCAGTCTAGGAAGGTCAGAAGAAGGTTCATGATACCAGTTAATAAAGCTGGCCCCTATGTTACTGTACCACTGGGGGGAGGGAGGGAGGGGAATGATTTCCTGGTGCATACCGGTGCTACTTGTACCTCTCATAATCCCATTCCTAGGTCTCCCCTCTCAGGTAAATTTCATACATCTGTGGGATTTTCTGGCATCCCTGTTCAAAGTACTATTTTATATATCTATCTAAAAGAAATAATGTGTATGAATATTAATGTTTTTATTTCTGGATTCTTCAGAGTTGAAGAGAATATTGTTGTAACAAATTACATAATAAGGTTGAATGTGCTAAAATGCATTCTAAATGCAGTGCATCAAATTCACAAATGCGATAGACCAGTTAAGATGGGTGGTGGCATAGCAATAGTGCATAAGGACTCGATTAAGCTACCCCCCATAGAGCACAGCAGTGACGCTAAATTTAGAAATCATGATATTCAGGATTGACCCCCAAATCCACCACTGTTGGAAAGGTGCTCTAGTCTATCGCCCACAAGGCCCTTTCCTGAATTTCTCACTTCAGCTCCATGAGCTGATTGCCTCTCTCATTATCTCCTCTAATAATTTTATTTTACGAAGGTTTTAATGTTTATAGCGAAGTCTCCTCTAATACAGATGCTTCTACGCTCCTGACTGATCTGGCTTCCCTTGGTTTGAAGCAGATTTTAACATTGGACCTACCCATCTGGCAGGACACACTTTATATCTCATCCTGACTACTGCATCTAATATACACTGCAAGGCTCTCTGCCCCCTTACCTGGACTGATCACTCCCTACATCTCTTTTATATAAAAACCGGTAGGGCTTTCTCCACTTCCATGGCATCCTCTCGCAGTTGGAGAAGGCAATGGCATAATATCACGTCTGGCCACTTTTCAAACGCCCTACCCATTAATACCTATCCGGCGGCTGAAAGCATTGAAGAGGACCTGGCCAACTTCAACACCGTAGTCACTAATACACTAGATCTACTGGCCCCTTTAAAACTTCTCTCCATCAAATCTAACAGATTACAAGCGACTTGGTTCTCTACCAATCTAAGGGAAGAAAAAAGCCACTGCAGCCAGCTAGAAAGACACTGGCGGCTTTCACATAACACAATTGATAAAGAAGCCTATAAGAGCCTTCTGACCCTATACCATAAAAATGTAAAGAAGGCCCGCAAAACTCATATCGAGTCCCAACAGAATCAGGCAGAAAAATCCTCCAAGGCACTTTACCGACCGTATTCTTAATTCCTTCACGAACCCAAAGGCATGCCATAATGAAGTAACACCATTACAGGACCTCTGTGATAAGCTGGCTAATCACTTTACCCAGAAGATTGAGAGCATTTATGCCAGCATCACTAAAGACAAGGACCCCCAACAAAACAACAAACTCTTACCCATCACATTTTCACTCTGCAAATCCTCTGGATTGCTTTCCCCCACTCACAACAGACACAGTAGAGTCCCTTATGAAAACAGTCAAATCTGGCTCACCTCAAGATGCTTTTACCCGCTATGGTATCCTTGTTGCTTCACAAACAGTTGGATCCCCTGATCTGCCCCATCCTTAATTCCTCTCGGACCATGGGCATACTACCTTCCGAATGGAAGGCTGCCCAAATAATTCTGATCAGTAAGAAACCCAATGTTCCTCCAGAAGATTGATCCAATTACCTCCCTATTTCTTTGCTACCCTACCTGCGCAAATTCCTGGAGAAGCATGTGAATAAACATCTCTCAGATTTTATGGAAGCAATAGGAGGCTTTGACCCTTCCCAGTCTGGTTTCCGTCCCAGATTCAGTATTGAGACAGCATTAATTGCAGTCACAGATAATCTTTTTTTTTTTTTTTTTCAAAAACCTTTATTTTGCAAATCAGTGACAGCTATTCAGCCGACAACCCGGAGGTACGGCAGCTTTAGAAACACAACACATACGAGCGTCCACATTTCACTGACAGGGTAGTCAAAGGTTCTGTTTTAAATAAACACAAATCCAAACCAAAACACAAGCAAGGCGATAATTACTATAAGCACCAAAAGGGTTCCCATCAGGGGGAGCGAGCCCCATTTCGTCCAACAGACACAGGTTTATAGTAATGGAAAGGAGGGGAATTCAGGGACTCAAGAGGACAAACACATATCAGCAAGGAGGTCAAAGCCGGAAAAAAGGGCTAAGGGGAGAGCTGCTCCTCGGGCGGGTCCGGGTCTGGGGGCAGGCATATGCCCCCTCTGTACTGGTTCCATCGCCCCCATACAGAGTGCCATTTCCGAGGGCGCCCTCGAGCACAATACACTGTCTTTTCCCTAAACATGCTCCAATCCATGTTTTCCATCCACGCTGTCAATGTAGGTGGCCTATTAGAGCCCCACAGACGTGCGATGTCGCGCTTGGCTACCATATTCCCTAGGGTCACCCATTGAGTCTGTGCCGCGTCGTGGTCAGTAGGACCCCAAACATTCAGGAGACAGCACCGCGCCTCAGGCAGCATGACGATGCCCGTCACCTCCCCCATCACCTCGTGAACACTCCTCCAAAACTCCATGATCACACCGCATTCCCAAATAATATGTAGGAAGGTGCCCACCATACCACAGCCTCTCTTACATAAGCCCTCCTCAGAGAAACCCATATGAACCAGCCTAGGCCCCGTCACGTAGACCCTATGGAGTATTTTAAGCTGCACCAGCCGCAGGCGCGCGGGGATCGCGACCTCTTTGGGGGAAGAAACTGAATACTGCCAATCCTCGTCATCCAGTTCAAGGCCATCCCTGATCCATTGGCCGCGCAACCCTAGAAGAAGATCCGCCCGAACATTAATAAGTTTCTTATAAATGAGCGAGATCGTACTCTCTGGCATATGGCCATCCAGGATCCGGTCCTCTAACGGGGAGGACTCAGGCACCTTCTCCCCTTCTACCAGGACTGACCGCAAGGCGTGGCACACCTGGGCGTAGCGGAAGAACTCCGAGTTCCCTAGCTCATATTCCTTCTGCAGCTCCTCGAATAGTCACAGATAATCTTAAACATTTCCTAGATAATGGACAGGCAGTACAATTGGTGCTCCTGGATCTGTCAGCGACGTTTGACACAATATCCCATCCCATTCTACTATCTAGATTAAGAAATGTTGGTATGCAAAATCGAGCCTTTCAGTGGCAGTCAAAATTTTGTAAAAACCGCACTCAAACTGTTAATCTGGGCACTTTCCAATCTCTCACATCAGAGCTGACCAAAGGTGTACCTCAGGGATCTTGCTTGAGTCCCACACTGTTTAACATTTATGTGGCCCCTCTTGCAGATCTTCTTAGGAACCTGGGATACATCCCAATTTCTTATGCGGATGACACTCCTAATGGCATTTGACAGAAACTCACTCAATACGCGGTCGGCCTTCTCTGAAGATACGCCTGCAATTTAGGACTGGATGAGAAACCACTTTCTCCAGCTAAATGCCAGTAAATCGGAAATTATGCTCTTCAGAGAGGCGCCCCTACTCTGGTCTCCAGAAGGGTGGCCTAATAACCTAGGTCCTACTCTTATTCCAAAAGCAGTGGTGAAAAATCTAGGTGTACATATAGACCAGAAACTCTCTATGAAAGAGCAAATTACAGCCACGGGACACACAGGTTTTCACTTTCCTCCCCATGACAGTCAGGAAAACCTACTACAGGCTCTTGTAGTTAGCCGCCTTGACTATTTCAATGCCCTCCTAATCTCAGCCAATGAAGCCTCTCTCAACAGACTTCAGGTGGTTCAAAATACTGCCGCCCGATTGGGCTCCAATTCTCCAGCTTGGACCGGTTCCTTGCCCCTACTCCAGGAACTACATTGGCTACCTGTTTGCAAGCGGATTCGTTTTACAACATGCTGTATAGTACATAAGGCACTTCATGGCAATGATCCCAGCTACCTTAGTGACAGACTTATACGGTACCAGCCTTCAAGAACACTCCGATCCGGATCTAAAACACTTCTCGTGGTTCCTCGGATAAAAAAAAATCATGGTTAGGAGGGGGAAAGCCTTTTACCATTTGACCTTCTCATACTGGAATCAACTTCCTCTACACCTTTGTGAACGCACTTTTCGTGAATGCACTAACTATTTGCTATTCCATCGGTCTCTCAAAACCCAACTCTTCCAGATTTCCTCGTCAACTTGATAACTCTTCTATGCTGACCTGATAACACTTCCATAGCGCGGAGATACCCCTTTGGGGGTGATTCAGGCGCTCTACAAGACAAGTAAATAAATAAATGAGCAGACCAACAAGCTGCTGACATGAAAGTAGGTACAGCCCACAATGAATCAGCCTTGGCTGTGGAAAGCTAGCCAATGCAAGATGCACATAAGTCAATGTCGCAGAAGAAATCAAAGCAATGCTTCCAATGTGAATTTTCATCTTCCCATGAAGTAAAATCTGCAAAAGGTTTTTGGAAAGAAAACCATTTCATAAGTGCGTGCCAAGCTAAGAAAAAAATATGTGCATCACAACAGCAAAGATGGACACAAGAACGTTCCATAAGCGTTCTCGCCACGCTCCTAAAACCAAAAAAGCAACATCAGCTACGACAAATGGAAACCATGCAAATTCAATCGTCGTCAAGCTCATCGTACAAAGGCTCTTCAATGTCACTATTGAGCACCAGCAAAGATGGGTGTGCACTGATTATGTTTACCAAAAAACCGTCAGGCCTCGTAAAAATAATAAATCAAAGATTTTACAAGACCTGCAGGTTTAGTTACTTAAATAATCTACTTGACCCATTTGTAATGCTCTTGACCCATAACCTGGTTCAAAATGAAGTGATCCTGGGCAAATAGTTTAATTCATTGAGCCGCCATTTTCTTCATTATCACAAATGAGACCACCTTCAAACGTGCAAGTTCAGTATGTCTGCTGTACAATGAACTTTTGTTTTATTTAATAGACTAAACACCTTTTCCATATATAATACAAACCTAACCACATATAGGATTAACATGAACCCCGACTTGCCTCTTAGTTCATTAACAGCATTTTCTACAGTGCGAGGGCAGGAATGTTTCTTAAATCATATTTAAAAACTCACTTTTTTGTCAAATGTATTTTTATTGACGTCTTGGCATAAATGGCAGTACAATGTCGCAGTTAAGCTGGAGAATAGAGAAAAATTAGATTACAGAACATAATATTGCCTATTAAGGCCCGGATTGTAGTGTATCACAAGGCGAATAGTCCAAGCTTTTCCTCATATTAGTACCTATAAGAAAAGTACAGTTTGCAATATCTTGCGAACTCGGAGGCAATCTATTGAAAGAAAGGTACACTCGACCGGTCTTTCTTTTGCGACAAGGTTTTAGCCTGTCGCCTCCCAACTGGGAAGGTTCACTAAGGAGAAATAGTAAAACCCCTGAACAAGCTAAATGAGTCCCCAAAAGCAAAATAAGAAAAAAGGAAAACCCCCCCTCAAACCCACCAACATAAAATGGTGGCGGCAACCTATTGTCAGGATGACTCAGGATCCAATCCAGTATGTATGATGTTAGAATTGAAAGAGATGCATGCTTCTAATGGAGGGAAGACAGACTGCTTGCGGTAATCCCCAGGTGAGGAAGGTTACTAGTGGGCACCATTTGTATTCGAAATTATTTTAGTCATCTCGTAAGATATCAGAGAGTCTCTCGAGGCATAATAGCCTCCAGTGCCGAGAGTGCCATAGTGAAATAGCAGGCGCTTCCTTCTTCTACCAAGCGGCCGCTATCGCTATTTTAGCCGCTCCGATGCATGTCCACATAATGGCCTGATCGGCTTTAGTTTGGTGTTCTAGAGAGGGGTCGCGAAGGCCTAGCAAGGTCTCTGCCATAGTAGTCTGGATGGGGTAACCCAGCATATCTTTAATGTGAGCGAGAATTTCTTCCCAAAAGGGACGTATATAGTAGGGCAGTCCCACAAAATGTGGCGAAAGTCTCCTAACAGCCTGCAGCCCCTCCAGCACAGGTCCGATGTGTTTGGGAAGATTTGCCTGAGCTTAGATGGGTACAAGTACCAGGCCATCATGATTTTAAGATGAGCCTCCCGTAGTTCCACGGAATGATTACATTTTGTAATGTCAGACTATAATATCTCCCATTCCCTGACAGGGATAAAAACTCACTTTTAATAATACATAAAACATGAAGCGGTAGCACACTGTCATTTTGTAATCAGCAGATTTTACATTGAAATAGCAACACACTATCCACTGACATGCAGCTTTACAGATAAAATAGTGTACAAACAATGTTTGGTAATCGAGTTTCTGAAAATGTGTCATTTACACATCACCAAATTAAGTGTTCTGGTTTGTTTTGCTCCTATTTAACTCTGTTTGTATCACACTTCTTAATTAAAAAAAAAAAATGCTTTTGTAATTCCCCTATATACTTTGGAATATTTGTGATATTAATTTACAGGTTATTTATTTAAATGATGTGATAGAGAAAGAAAGCAGACAGCTCACTAAACAAACACCTTTAAATCTAGTACGAGAGAGAAAAATAAACCCAATTTTCCAAGCAGCAATTAGTTAAAAGACAAACTGACATTTTACTTCTTTCCTTGAACAAACAGCAAATATGTCAAGATAAAATCAAGATTTAATGGTATCTTTATTGCTCATTCACTTTCTGAATGAACAGAGCACAGGTTCCTTTCTAGCCTACGTTTACGCACAAAATGGAACTATTAGGTTCTAAAAATAGCTCGACCTGAATTTATTTTACTGGCAACTAACTGCGAGTGGGAAAGTAGACTTCAAGGCCTGTGTGTGCACATATGGGGTTGGCTGTCTGTAAAACAGCTCACAATTGAAAGAAAAATCACAAAACAAAGTGCCAAACTGCGTTAGACATTCTCCCAAAATCACGTTGAAAGTGAACGATCACCAAATACATAACAGCTTATCCCCTGTGCCTCGCCTCAGTACATCAGGCATCCAAAACTCGATAACAGGAAAGGCCACGAGGGGGGAAGACCCCCTGACCAATAAAGTAATCCACTGGATTTGTCACGTCAGGGGTTGCCGCTCAGTGATTCGTGACGATATTATGAGGGCGCAGAAGTGTAATTCGTCTACTCTGTCATTTGATTGTATTCAACTTCCCCTCAAAGGAGCGGACTTGGCTGAAAACCTCTGGGCCCTGGAATACCGGACCTGTTCCCCTGACTCTTCTTCAATCCAGTTCAAGCAGTTCATACCCTCTGATCATAGAAAGTCACTTGTACCTCAACCGTTTGGACAAATGGTTGGTGGTTCTACATTAGAAATCAATGATTGACTCCCGGAAGAAGACCATCAGTTTTCAACAACAGCGAATCACCAGAAGGCGCTATGTTCAAGGGGAGTCAGACCACCAGCAGAATGAGGCACGTGCTACGCCCCCATCAACACTAGCGGGTCGGTGGGTGCAGACCATTGCTCTAGTCATAGTCCACAGGTTCCTTCCCAGGCTGCGACTAGCCATTGGCCCTCTAGCTTAAATGTCGTATCGTCTCTTAGCCTAAATCCCTGTTCGCAGCTCAGGGTGTTATCATGGGATGTGGCTGGGTTAAACAGCAAATTTCACTTCCCCATTGGAATGACCTAATTGAGAGCTATGACATCTGCATTTTTTCAAGAGACTTGGAGCTTAGTTCCCCTATTCAAATCAGGTTTTGTATGCTTTTGTTCAGCAAACATAATAGGGAGAGGGCGTCCAGCAGGGGGCCTGATTATTGGGTAAGCATTGCTTTGGGATGTCGGACTACCCTCCATCCTAGTTCAAGCCCAGATATTTTGGGGTTAGGCATCAGGGGACCTAGGGCGGAGTCCATATTGACTTGTTAATTGTTTCAATGTCTATGTGAGGGAGACTAGAGGGGTAGACCATCACCAACTATCACTTTGCTGGAAGAGAGCTTAGCCAGATGCTCAGCTTACCCCAGAGTGATAGTAACAGGTGATTTTAACAGTACTTTTGAACGCCCTTAATGTCGAGTTTGGACTAAAGGCAGTAAATGGTAGAACACCCTCAGACAAACAGGGCGCTAATACATACAACAGAGAAAGCTGCCCGTCTCGCATCGATTATATTCATTTCGATGTGAGGCTTTGGAGAGATCTAGTTGATATGAGTGTGGGTACAACCACATAGCGCGACCACAATCCCCTTTGTTTAAGTATGAAGCCTCTGTGGGCAGCTCCATATTATCCTAAGAGCAACCAACCGCTGACTCTTACCAGGGAAATTCTCCACTCGAACAACACCAGATCATTAAAATGGCCGAAGGTGGCGCTGCAAGAAAACAAGATCCTAGGCATACAGAAAGACCTAGCAGAGGGCACATTAGAGCTCCAGGCCGTGATTGTCAGCAAAAGTAGTTTGGCTAATGCAACCATGGCGCACTCCCACACCTTTGATCGAATTAATCTGTATTTTTTAGTTCCTATATCGAACCGCAAGCCCAGCAGGCCCCAAAGAGGAGCCCACACATGATACACCAAGGATTGTAGACGTGGGCGAACACTCCTGGCTTCAGCAATCAAGGATAAGAATTCCTCCCTGATTGGAGTTGCCAGGAAGCGCTACATGGCCACCCAGCGCTCGGCAAAATCAGCATGGGACGAATCTCGCTGGCAGCAGCTCAAGGAAGCATGTGTAGCAAAAGACGCCATTTAATTCTGGTCTTAAGTCACCCGGTGTAAAAAGTCAGGAGCGCCCCCACCTCCTAATTATATTTCTGGTCAGGAATGGCATGACCAGTTCCGGAAGCGCTATGCATCCTCAGAGAACTCGCCTACAATGGAGATAGACGATTGTCAGGCTCCCCTCGGATGACGAGCTTTTTTCCTTGGGTGAAATAAAGGCCGCAATAGGCTGAATAGTGTTGTCCAAGGCTGCAGGACCAGAAGGCATACCAGGCGATCTGTTTCTTTCGGATATCCCTAATTGGGCCTGCTATATTCTCCTCCTGACAAACGCAATAGCTAATGGCGCCCCAGTCGCCGGGTCCTGGAAAGGAGCAGAGGTAGTCCCAATTTACAACAAGCATTGGCATAGCCAATAGGTCTCGCTTTTGGGACCTTACAAGTATTTAGTTATGCAACTGCTGCATGGCTAAACACTTATAAGGTCCCAAGGGCGAGACCTATTGGCTATGTCAATGCTTGTTTTATTTTAAAGGGCATCATCTAGGATTTCCAAAGCTATCATTTTCATGTGCCACGATGGCAGTGTTGCTTCTAACAGGGTTGATGGTGTTTGGGTGTGTCGAGTGCAAATGGAGCACCAAACTAATAAAAGGGCTGAAGGTTTGAAAGATGGCTCAGTGAGTTAAACACTAACTGCTTATATCTGATGTTGCTCGACTTAAAATCGTGGCAAGGCCAGGTCAGATTTTCTTCCAATGTTGTAAATTCCGTTCTATTTTATTTAATAATAGTACCACATTGGCAAATACGTCAGCAATCACCTATAAAAGGTGAGACCTATTGGTTTTGCTAATGCCCGTTTACTAGCATGGACTCATTCCATGCTTTGCTTTTTTGTATACATCTGTGCCTCTTATGAAGGCCTCAAAGGCGTTCTAATTGTGTTCTTCATGTAGCGCCCTTGGTCAAGAGAACGTTTGAATCCACATGGCTTCTGTCTTAACACATCTTCTTCAGGCCTCGTTATGAATCTTCATAAAAACCTGAACGAGGTAGAGCCTCTACTTGTGACCTATAAAGTTATTGCGGGATATGCTGTTTTTTTAATGCAATTTTTTTTAAAAAATCCTTTACTCCCATTATTAGCACTCTCTAACAAGCAGAGTTTGACGAAAGAGCACTATACTCTACTGGTCATGATCAGCATATATGTGGGACATATTTTTATGAGTGGCCTGAGCTCATTTCCGATTCCAATCCGAACCTGCTCGCCAGATGGACAGTCAGTCCATTTTGTGTGGTGGATCTTAGATGTCTCATCAGTCTGGCTGGAAACTTCGCGCAAGATGGAGCTTATAATTTTATACAGTACATGAAAATGCTTATTCCTCCTAGGGGCCGTCTGGATAACCCATATAAAAAAAGCATATTAACTGAGTTGAGTTCATATAAACAATGAGAAAACATGTGTAGGGTATAGACGAATTTTGCGAAAGAGACAAGAGCACACATATAAAATCATCAGCACCAGAAACATGGCTACAACATCAACAGCAGGGGGGACAGTACGGAGACATATACACACAACAAAAGACAAAAGTACACCAGTGAAAAGCACAAGAACCCTGAATGCAAGAGACAGACACATGCACATTAGATACAGGTGAGCACTTTATCACAACAGAAATACAGACTCATGAACATACATATATACATGAACACATCACAGAGACGGCACATACACAAACACATAAACCCAGCGCTTTGGCCAGGTGCATCTAAAGAAAAGAACACAACCACATGCGCACCAGAGATCAGTAGATAGGTTCACGCACTAGACACTGGCCCACAGACCTCGAAGGCAGACACACTTTAACACCACACTAGTCCTTTACACAACAGCCAATCTAGACAAGTAGGCCTCGTTAATGCTTGTGTTATTATTGCAGAGTTTGTTGAAATCATCATCTTACTGTTCAGTAAGTTGTAAACACCATGAGAAGAATGTGCATTTGTAAGGGAATTTGATATTAAAACAAAAAGGGTACATACAGAAATATAACAACTGGACTAAAACACAGGCTTGTGGGCATTGTATCCTAATACTTGGTCAATAAAAACGCCTAAAATACAAAATCAACTTCAGAGCCTGTCAATATCTCAGCAATATCAGATAGTTTTCAGACTGGAATCTATATCATTAATATTAATTGCACCTTCTTAAATTTGGTAAAGAACAAAATTAAATGAAGTAGCCATCACAAATAACGTGTTTTAGAGTATGCTACAAAATATGCAGGTTTTGAATGTGATGGGAAGAGGGGTGCTGTGAAGAGGACTGACTTTTATATGATCTCGTCTTGTTTAGGAATCCTGGAACCCTTCCGAGTGGTTCTGGAATTGCTCGAAGACCGTAGACATGGTGGCCTGGTGTTACTGTGTTAGTGGGGAGTCCACGGGTTTTGTTTGATGTTTTGTTGCATCAGAGACGACAACATTTAGTGCTAGCAGGGGGGTGGGGTGGGAGTAATGGGTTCTCTCACCATCAACACTCGAACATTGTTGAACAGTGAATATTCACAGTGAATCACTGAATTATCGCTTTTAGACCTACAGAAGGCAGCAATTCTTAAGTACTGTTAACAAAATCGAAGAGCAGGCAGTCATTTTAAAGACCACTGTTGCTTTAGTGAACTGCTGTTCCTAATATCTTTCCAGAAGCAAAAAAGAAAACACAATGCACGGCTTATGCTCTTCTATTTAAATATTAAGGCAACGTGTTTTTGGAATAAAAGATGTTCTAAGACTTCCTCAATGACTTCAGTACCATGGATCTGGGATACAGATATGCAAATGGTTTTTCTGCGAGTCTTGAGTGCAATGTTAATCCTTTTTTTTGTTGACTAGAATATTTCAAGAGAGTGATGAACAAATAGGGCATCTGAACATTTTTACATGTTATTAGTACTATGGGAGTATTTCCAAAATCCGGGAAAAAATGAAAACAGGCAGATTGTTATCAAAAGGCATGTTGTGAATTGCTTTGATGGAGGGAGAGAAGTTCTGGAGTTGTGGCCTGTCAGGTTTGCCTACATCACAGTTGTACATGTTCATGCGGACAGAAGGCAGATAAAAAAAGCATTGGCATAGCCAATAGGTCTCACCTTTGGGACCTTCTAAGTGTTTAGTCATGCAACAGTTGCATAACTAAATACTTATAAGGTCCCAAAAGCGAGACCTACTGGCTATGCGAAGCGGCCGTGCGGCCGCAAAAGTGATTGCGATCAAACATCAAAGCGGCCGTGAAAGTGAAAGTAATCACGGTCAAGCGCGGTCAAGCGCGGCACGCGCGCCCGCGCACATGCACTGTAGCTCTAGGCTGGCCTGGTAGCACTTTTTGGAGCCCTCTCAAAAAGTCTTGCCAGACCAGCGCATGCGCTGGGTCAGGCGGGACCTAAAAAGGGAGCCAAAGATGGCCCCTCAAATTATAGGCCTAAAAGCCTGATCGGTGCTCTGCAGAAGGTCTTCAGCAGGGTACTGCTGCAGAGGATCAAACTGTTGGCAGACGAGAATGCCATTCTATCGCAGTTTCAGGCTGGTTATAGGGTTAGGACAGGCACTATTGATCAGGCATTCCGGCTTCAGCTCATTTACTGAAAAGAGGTGGTGATCGGCAAGGGCAGCTTATAGTTAGAATTTATCGATTTAACAACTGCATTTGATTTAGTCCCCAGAAATAAATTACGGTTGGCACTTAAAGATATGGACATCCCTCCGTTTATTCTTAACCTTGTAGTTAGGCTGCACGAAGAGACTCATGCACAGATATGTTGGGGGTCGCAGGGACAGCTGACTGATAGCATTCCGGTCGGTAGGGGAGTCCTCCAGGGTTGTGTTCTGGCTCCCACTCTGTTCTCTCTTTATATGAATGGAGTGGTTAGTTTCCTGCAAGAAGACCCAACCCTGGGTGGTGTGAAGGTACCGACCATTCTTGTTCGCAGATGATACCCTGTTGGTGTCCAAGATACCAATGGGGTAGCAGTGGCTTTTCAACAGGTTCCAACTTTTCTGCGATACCAGGGGGCTGGTAATTACCAATACAAAAACAAAATGTATGGCCTTTAACCCCCACAAGTCTTACAGAGGCAGCTCCTCACTTGGCGGTACTCTCCTAGATAGTCTCGGCACCTTCGATTATCTTGGTGTCCAACTCTCGGACAATATGTTTTGGAAAACCACCTAGCTAAGATGCTGATGAACCACAAAAGGGTAGTGGGATCACTTGGGAAGGAACACTGTTCATCGCACAGCAGACCAGTAGCTCCAGCTCTACAGGTCTACGATGCGTAGGTAGTTAGTGCAGGGCTGTATGGAGCAGAGTTGTGGGGTTTTGAGAAGGCCCACGACCTCTGCAGATCCGAGCATAAATTCCTTAGGGACTTAGTGATGCTGCCCAAATATGTTCCCCTTACCCCCCTTCTGCTTGATATGGGCAGACGATCTATTGGCGATGTAGCAAGACTTCGCCCGTTGCTCTTTTGGGCTCGCATTAGGTGAATCCCTGACCTTTTACCTTATGAAGAAGCCCTATTTGAGGTCATCAGGATTGACACAAGCAAAAAAGTGGGTTGGATTTCTAGTGTCATAAGAATGATGTTAGCTTTAGGGCTCCAAGCACACTGGGACAAGCAGGACCCACTGAGGAAAGAATAGCTCAAGCGTCTCTACTGGGAATAGGAGGACCAGCAAGAATTTAGTAAACCAAATCTGGGGAGGTTATCTGCAGAATTTTATCTTCACAAACAGGATAGACACTTCGAGCCCTTTTTAGATATAATCAAGGTCCCTTGGGACAGGACGTTGTATATCCACTTTAGGCTTGGGACACTAGCCATTCATGATATTACAGCTAACTGGCACCAATGCAACCCAACATCTAAGAACTGTCCATGCTGCAGGGCCCCGGTAGAAAGCGTCGCCCATGTTGTGTTCGCTTGCCAGGCATATTCCACGCCAAGGGTGAAGTGGCTCAAACCGGTTTGCCAAAATCTGGGCACAACGGACCATCGCGTTGCCCTGCGCATTCTTAGATCAGGCCCTAGGCCGCTCTTTCCCTACAGTGTGGCTAAGTTCTTAAACCAGAGCATGGTCTGTAAGACGAAAGATCCTGACAGGAAAGCGGTAGCCGCTAGTAGTACGAGGGTTGCATATAGTTGATGGAGGGCCCTTAAGATGGCAAACTAAGTTTTATTTATACATCTTTGCACACGCACTTTATTGTTTTTAGTCTCCCCAAAATGCTCCCTCAAGGGGCGATTCCAAACAGGGCCTACCGGATGTTGCACCATAATAGATAGCATCTTAGTGCACCTGCCCCCTCCTTTTAGAATGTATTTTATGTATGTTTTTATTCTGTCATATTGTATAATTATGACTCTTATAGCTCTATTTGCTGAACAGCACGCTGCACTTTGGCTGTAGTAGGATATTTGGATTTATGGATTGTATATACCGGTCTGAAATATGCCATTGTATCGATTGAACTTTTTTATATTTTCTTTTTATTCAATGTAGTGTTTTTATAGCTTTTATGACACGAGCTGTCAAAATAAAGCTTATAGAACAACGTCATCAGGCCCAAAGGTATACACCTGGGCGGCTTCCAAGCCACTGCAAATCCAAGGGGTGTGCACAGCGACAATGAGACACAAAAAGACATTTGTGCAAGACACCATTCATGTTCTAAAAGGAGCTTTTGAGAGTGCCGGTTTGCTCAGTTTTGTCACCGCTGCTGACCTGGAGTTAATATGGCTCAACTACAACCTCTGTGCTCAGCCTGAGATCATAAGAAGTTTCCCATCGTTTCATGGCTTGGATAAACTCAAGAAAATTAAAGTATAGCTTCACAACACTAAAGACATTCGCCACGTGGCTCAGCAACAAGGTAGAGTAGATTAATATTTACAAGAAAATGTAGAGAAAGAGTTGAAGCAGCTCTGGCAGCAGGTCCGGCTTCAGCCCCTGAACCTACGCCACTGTTGTCCGATCAGGGTTGACTACTGTCATCTCAGATCACCCAGCCCGGCAAGTGTCAACACTTCGCCAACTTATTGAAGGAATGTGGTTTCCTGATGTTCACCACTTTTTAATTTAAGAAAGGGGGAGATGTAGCATTTTGGTGTTATGCACAATAGGACCCTTGTGTTCTGGGGTAGACTCTAAACAGACACTACGTCCTATGCGAGGATGTGTTAAGGTGTGGTTAATATTGTGCAGGAGATAATGTGCAGTGTGTGTGTATGCTGAGGAATAAAGAAGTATTTGACTGCGGCTCTCGTGTGGTGTATTTCATTTGCAAACTCCAGGACTGGGCAGATGCTACTTATACCTTTTCTTGTGGGGGAAAGTCTTTTGGCTCCCCAACGTAAATCAGGGCAGTCCATCATAATTTGACGACCCTGCCCAAATGCTCTGAGTTTAAGAGGTGTTTGAGTAGTACCAGAGTACATAAAGCGTGGATACCACCCTTGAGGTAGCCCCTATGCATATAGTCTCACCTGCTGGCTCCCTCCCCTGCATGCACCACTCCATGGCTGCTCCTTCCCCTACCTCCTCCCTGGAAAAACCATTATAAAAATCAGTGGATAGGTCGGTTTTGAAATCACATACTTTAACAAAGCAATCCAAATTTGGGTCTTATTATAATGTTGTTCAGAGTTGCCAGGAAACACCTTCTCGGACTCAGGACGGACCGACCAACCAACCTGAGGTTGGCGGGTAAGACTGCCTGATTATGATGAGACTGAACACTGCTTGGTCGGATTCCCACTGGTCTTGATGGGAGCTTGTGTTACGGCTGTAAACTAGTTGTAACAAGGCTTCTAAAGAGAAATGAGGGGGGAGGGGTTGTAAAACCCTGCTCCTTGTGGCAGGCACCCCATGATGCCTTTCACACATGTCGTGTTTTCCAGGAGGTACACTAGGTACCCCCTCGACAACGGACCGTAGACCTGGATGCAAGGAAGCCCTGGTAGGAGCCCCCAAAGTCACTTTGACAGCCTTTCCGTGTCTGAAAGGCTGGCATGGAAAGGCTGTGAGAAACGCCGTCCATAGGGGAGGACGGTGGGGTTCCGACCGACAGGAAGACTCAAAGAGCCGGTCGGAACAGAGTTGGGGTGACCGGCCGCTTCACGTTCCGACCACCGACATGGTAATCAGTCAGTCTGACCGCAAACCGACCAAGTCGGTAGGAAAGCCTCCGACTGTGGTCGGAAAGCCTCCGACTAGCGGTCGGAGGCTTTCAGACCAAAATCATAATCATCCCGTTTATGTTCACATTTACTACACACAGAAATTTCTAGCAGGTCATCCAGTAAACTGAGGTGAAACACCTCAACAAAGTTCAGGTGTTGCACCTGGGTAAGGGCAAAGTGGGATGGGATGGTTGCTCATTTCCCAAATCCTGCATCCCCAACGGTTGTAATGGAGCCTAGAAATAACCCAATTTGGACGAGTCAGCCATTTGTTTATTTAGTGACAGCTGTATAATACCAAGGAAACCAGAGCAACAATGCAGATTTGGTAGCTCGTTGCAATGGAACTGACCAACATTTACATTAAGTAGCATTTTGAAATAATTGGTTCCATTAAAAACGTTTGTATTGCTGAACAGTAAGATGAGCTGGGGCCACCTGCCACGGTTTCTAAATATAAGGGGACCCCTTTTACCTATTCAAAGTTCTTTAATTGGAAGAGTTCTGAACACCTGTGAAGACAGACCAAAGGGAGTAGGACACTACAGTCTCACCAGAGTACAAAATCTTCTCCGGGACGGAGAAGGAAAAAGAAGACCGCTTGGCGGGTAGACAATCTGCCAGTGCAGCAAGACCTCTCATCTCCAACCCAAAGACTTAACTACAAATGTTTCCCCCACCTTTGAGGCCATTAGGGGAAATCTGCAAACCTTATATTCCTTCAGACCAATAGCTGTGCTTCGGCTAAAAAACTTCAAGACAATCGCAATTTGCATAGACACAGCTATTTAGCCTAAGGCGAATACACAGAATATCCTCCGACCTCACTTATTAGCTGAATATAAGGGAAGTGAGTGAACTACTATACAATCTAAATTAATGATAATTTTGTCTCTTTCTACAAATATATAACTGCATAGACAATATATTTATTATGTGTGTATTCTATATGAACTAGAAGTGTCTAAAGGTAGACTTTATCTTGCAACCGAAAGGAATGTATGGTTCAAACTGAGGGCAGGCAGGGGTAGTGCAGTGAGAAGTGGGGGGTGGGGGCGAGGGCTTTTTCTAAGAAGTGGGAGACAACATTTGGCTGGGATGTAGAGCTGTTCCTTTTATGAAGGATTCGATAGTGCTGGACTGTAGCTTCGATGCCTGTAGTTGTGGTATGCAAGTCCAGTTTGTTGAGAGTCCTCCCAGATTGCAGTCAGTGGCTGTGTTCAGTGGTTGACAAAGGAGAGAACACACTGGTACATAGTCAGGGGATGTATCTTTTGGCTATAGTTCTCAGTTACTGATAAAAAGCTGATATTGTAGCAATTATCTTACCCAGACTCCTAAAGATACATATTTCAAGGCCTCTAGGTGTTTCAGGATCTTAGTGTCTACTAGAAGCAGTGACGGTGCAACCCCCCTTTCAAAGCCTCTCGAAGGAAGACCCAGCTTTCAGGAACCAGGAATATATATATATTTTTTTAAAACACAAATATACTTTTTATGCCTACCGGGCAACAATTGCAATATGAGGGGTCCATTTCTAAGCAGTGATGTGGAATCCACAGCCTATAAAACCACCAAATAACTGAGCAGAATGTTCCTTCTAGAATTGGCGAGAGGTGCAACACATCTGACGACAAAGTCTCCAGAAATCTACCAGGACACACAATTACTTGGCAGATGCAGACTTAAGAGATAATGTGGTCGACCTAAACTAACTGCGCAACACCTCGGAGAAGTCCCTTCTCAATTAGGAAACTATTGGGTCACGTTCTCTAAACCACTGGGGTTAGAAAATGATTTGACAGGGTGCACCAGAGGTGAAGCGATTTCACCAGGGAGGAATGAGACACTGATTTTCTGGAACTGAGAGGCAGCTAGCCTTGTGTATGGAGAATTGGTAACTGTTAGAAAGGGAGCAAGAGGCAAAAGACATTAGGGTCTTCGAGACCCCAACAGGTGAGCTAGCTTAGGATGACTGCCTTGAACCTCTGGCCTTCAGGCTGCCTGTAGCTTAGTTCTGGCTGATGCAGCTTTGGGGAACAAAGGGCAACTGAAAAAAACAATTAATACTTAACAGAGTGATTGCCAGTGGCGAGACACTTTGTAAGCATACCTCCCATCACTTTTTATGTGTTTGATGAACTGCATAAGTGGCAAGCGTATGCTCAGACGTGGGTCCCTTGCTCACTATGCAACAGGAATCAAGCTACAGCAACTGATGAGCCCAAATCATGGCGACATCGGTCTCCGGTTACTTGTGTTCCGGTCATGAAGGATTTGGCCTGACAGTTTAGGCTGGACTCTTCCTAATGGAGCAGGATCAAGACTGATTTGCATATTGCTGAGTCCAATCAGAGGTGGCATAGTGGGCAAAAGAACAATGGGTTGGAATGCTACCCCCAAGCACTGCCCAGTGGTTAGCCTTATTGCAAACATTTCTCCTATCACGTTTGTATGTCTAATATAATCCACAAATAAAATACATCCCCCAACTTCTTCCAGGGTGACTTTGGGAGTACTACCGGCCTCAGAGAGTTATTATAAGTGCGAAGATATTCATCACCTCTCTGCATTCAGCACAACCAGCTAAAAACACCTCTGCTTCCGTGTCCATTTCCGGCCACCAATAAAACATGCAAAGACAACAATCCTCATTTAAAGTTTCTAACGGGCATCTTGTTAAGAAATAGGCTATAAAGTTATTCCTGCAAGGAAAAGGTTTTACTCGGAATTTGAACTCATACATTGTAGACAACAATCTAACCAGTCAAGGACTTGCTCTGTTAAAAGCTCCTGTCATTCAACAAACAGACCAGAGGTTGGTGGCCTGTACTAAAAAAACTCTTCTACAAAAGGTAAGTGAAAAAATATGTGGCTGCTGACACCCAAGGTACCGCCTCCTTCTCTACTGCACTATAATCATGCTCCGGTGTAGAAGGGCACCTGGAAGCAAGCGCTACAGTGTTCTCCATTTCATCAACAATTCGATTAGGCGAGAGGTACCCGCGTTGCCAGGCTGGTTTCTCTACTTCCCTGTGCCTGCATGAAAGGAGTGCGTTCTAATGTGCATGCAATTGTATGTGAGCATATACAAGGCGTAAAAGGTAACGAAGCTTGTTTCAACAATTTTGTTTTGTTAGTACAGCATGATACAAAATATGACAAGATATTTGTCAGCAGCTTTGCTGTTTAAAATGCAATTCCACCAAGCAAATAATGCTAAAGATCTGACAGATGGAGAGAATATGGAAAAATTAAAAGGTTAATCAAAAATATTCTTGAAATGCGTGGCTATTCTTCACTCACATTCTATCACTCCACCATCTAATGACTGGATTTAGCAAAAACACGACTTACAAGTTTAAATGCATTAAATGTTTTAAAGCATGACAACTGACCCCAAAGCCCACAATGCCTCACATTGTAGATTCCATCTAATTATTATATTTACTTTTTAGCACAACCTAATATTTGTAACAGTCCTGCAAATGTGTGTTAAAGTAATGCTAGACCAGGCAGATGGCAGGATTAGTGTAACTATAGAATAACTTCAAATTATGAAAATAATATTACTAGCAAATAGCTTGTGGCACTGGTGGTTGGTTGCCTCAGTGGGAAAATGGGTTACCTTCCATCAAAGGATACTATGTATAAGAGGTCCAATGCAACACTTGTGAACGGTATCTAGTGATCCTCACTACTGCTTTGGGAAGGAGGTTCAAATGTCCAAATTCACCGCTTTCTAGAGATAGGCTGTCAAGTTGAGATTAGACCGAATTGCCAGACTGGACACCGATAACAAGAACGTTGTCGCTGTGAGAACGGGCATCAACGATCTATGAGAAGGGAAAAGGATGCACAAATGTTCTGCACCATCTAATTCAAAGAGCACTGCAACCAATTCCATTTGTCATTAACTAGGGGCGTACTATGTGCATTTTTCGGTTTTTTGTGTTAAACAAAATCGATCTGCGGAAGACCCCACACAACAAATTTTTTGTTATACTACCGCTTGCATACGCTCTGATTTGTCACGGTTACTAGTCTCTCCACTGAGTGCGGTTGCTATTAGTCATTCAGATACTGGGCATAATTAGTAATCAAACATGTTCTGGAAGCTTAGAATCGCCAACAGTCTGTGCCAGTCTAGAGAGCAGTAGGGACTTCACCCTCATTGCTAGTGGAGCAAAAAAATTGCCATACTGTTATTTGTCCATCTGTACCACCATAATGTTCAAAGCAGGTGTTAGATCTAACTTGAGGAGACATGTGTATGACCTTAAGTTGGAGTAGCTTGTTGCTACCCTAAACTCTTCTATATGCATTTGCCACCACACATTATGAATCGCTAGCTATTTGCTGAAAATTACCTGCCTAACTTCTGCATATATTAAATGCTATAGTATCATTCTCGGAAGTGCCATCTGTAATGCAAACACTAGACCCTCCCCACTCCCTGCAATACACCAAATGACACAGAATTAAAGGCTAAGCAACCATGTAATAAACTAGAAAACTTCGGGGGGCTGATGATGCGAGTACCCCTCGAACTGTAACATAAGGACCCCCCCTCTAAACAACCGTGATAAATATCTACATTAATACAGAGAGAGAATATGAACTGGCCAACCAACCTGAAAGATGTTTAATGTTTTTTGGATGAACTATGTTGGACTGGAAATTACCAACTGCAATTAATACTTGCAAAGAGAATATAGTTAATTACCATTGATTCTGACAAATCAAAGACTAGTCTCACCATCGCGGTGTTATTGGCTGAAACCTAAAAGGTTCAAGCTGAAGGGCAGCTCTCTAGTAGCTTTGTCAGCTGCATCCAAGGAGGGCTTGCAGCACGTCTTAGCTTTTAGCTTCAACTGTAGAATCATTGCAACTGTCTTTTTTGAGCTACTTCATGCACACCTGAGTATATGGCTGCCTTTTCCATTACGTTTTACCCATAGCATTTTTTGTTACTAAACTTTCCATTTGGGGGTGGAGGGGGTTGTTAATGAATCCTGTGCCTTGACACCCTTAAGGGCAAATAGTCATGCTTGAAAGAAAAAAAAACGAAGTGATCGATCCTGGAGAAGGCTCTTTTTTGCAGACAGTTTTGCGCCGGCGTGAGTACCTATACATCATGTACATTGGATGACGGGGGAGGGGGGGGGGGGGGGGAAGATAGGGAGAAATAGCTATTCTGCCACAGGGTCAATCATTTGGTGGTGGGGGACTGAAGTTAACATACCATCAGTGGAAATAAACAATTGAGATTCTGTTCTGGGAGTATTCATGGTCATTCAACGTGGTTGGCCAACCCAGATCCACTTGCTCTTCTACAAGCTTTTGAAATTTGTATTTTTTCCAGGAAACCTGGCGAACACAAGATACTCCACTGGTCGGCTGTAACAAGTTAATCACCCAGCTAGGCGCTCAACTAGCCAAGGGCGCACACAGGGTGGTCTTTCATTTTATACTGCAACAGAGCTGAGCGTCAAAGTAGAAGTCCTTGATTTGCGGCTGGCATGGATTCAAGGTGTTCTTCTACAGTTTGATTTCCACCTGATGAGAATATTAATGTCCATTTCAGTAAGAGGAAAAGTAATAAAATGACTTAGTTGTTCAAGCTGGGGGACATTGCAAAATTCCTAGCAGTTCCATACCTAATGGCCGGTTTAGTCATCTCCGGTGACTTTAAGATACACTTGGTTGGACTTAAGTCTAAAGACTGGTCAAGCAATTGCCCGCTAAGCTGTTTTTCATGACAATCTGCAGCAGCTTGGCCTAATTATGCTCAATGAATCATCTTCATGTAAATGAAGGGAAATTCCATCTTTAAAATGTCAAAATGTGGATCAATTATCGATTACAGTTCTAAATCAGATATGTTGTGCCTAAATATCATTAATTACAAGAGTTGAAAGTGAACATAACGCCCGGACATTAACTTTGCACTGGTCAATAAGCTGTAATCATACAGCCAATGTGCTTCAACATACAGCCCGTTTGACATATAGTTTGAAAAGGCTGGTTTAGCATATGGATTAACTAAAATATTGGCGTTTGCAGACCTTGTAATCAACCAAAGTACTCTGGGTTCGCTTAGTGGAGGAATGATGATGGCCAGGTGGAAGTTTATGTCTTCATCATTGGGGAAATTCACCGCACAGAATCCAGCACCAATAAGTGGTATTCATTTTAGCGGTTTAATTAGAAAACTGCTCTTAATAGAGCTTCAACTGCAGCTTTTAACAATTGGTATTGGACATCGTATCACTCTCTCACAGAAAAGCTGAAGTCACAAGAAGGTCTTATAGACAGGAAGACCGGATGGCGAAATTACAATACCAAGAGGCGCCATGGCATAGGTTACCACATGCTATCGAGTCCAATAATGTCAAAGCCATCTTGGGGTGGGTCATTAATAAATTGGAAAAGGGAGGTAGCAGGGCCTATAGTGTAAACATTATGGAGGATGTATGGGTGAAGGTCATTGCTAACCTGTATGGCCCTAGTGTTGCCAATCTAATTAGTCCAGACATGAGCAATCTTTTGTGCCGGATTAAATTGAATGGGGTCCCCGGTCCTAATGGGATACTCAAGTGCCAACACCGATATGTGGGCCGAGGTCCTAACCTCTTTGTACAATGAGGTGTTAACAATGAACACTGTCCTGGCATGGAAGTACTGTACAGCCAAATTATCGGTTAATCACTTTAAATGATGTTAAAGCAAAGGTATATGCCTCTCGATTATTAATCAATTTGGAAGAATAGGCAACATCACAGGTAATAATCCCAATTAACCAATCGGGATTTCATAAGGGACAATTTACAATTGCCGAGTACGGATAAAAAAAAAAATCATATTTGTTTTATAGACTTAAAATCTGCATTCAATTCTGATCCCCGATATATATTATAGTAAAAACTCGCTGGATGGGCTATTCCCGAAAAGCTTCTTGATGCCATTTTACTATTGTACACAAATACTAGGATTCAGGTTAAGTTAGGTGATGTTGCTAGTCTGTCTCGGGAGAATTAAGAAGTGTAATGGTCTTAAACAAAGCTGTGTATTGCCCTGCCTTTTTATGTCAGACCTGTTGCTGCACATTGAAACTGCTAATGCCCACCCTCCTAAACTTGCTAATATTCATCTTAAATATCTTCAGTTTGCTGATGGCACTATTCTGTTGAGTCAAGCTCCTATAGTATTACAACGACTAACTACTGCATTTGATGAATACATTTTAGCTAACTGTTTGGAGATGAATGTCAAGAAAGGTAAGATTAGGGGAATTGGCCCAGTGAAGCCTAAGTCTCAATCTTGGATCGAGAGAGGTGGACCAACAGAGGTTGTTAAGATGTATAAGTATGTGGACATTTCTTTCGAGAATATGGTCTCCTTTAAAAGCTATTTCAATGTTTTAAGGGCAAAAACAATCTTTAATATATGCTTTAAGTCACTATGCAATTAATTGAGAACCCCATCATACGAACACCTTACAGTCAGTTCAGGAATCGAAAAATCCACTTGCAAAGATCTTATCAGGTCTATCTATTTTTAGCATTTACTCAACCATGCCAGCGAGTTAATTTAAACTAGAAGGAACAGGTGTTCTGTTTCATTCAGAAAGTGAATGAGCAATAAAGAGGCCTTTAAATCTTATTTTGTCTTGAAACATTTTCTGTCTTTTCAAGGACAGTTTCTCTTTTTACTATTTGTTGCTTATCTGTTCCTGGCAGATGTTGACTTTTCTTTCTCCTATTATAGTTAATGCTTTTTGTCAAATGTTATCTTAAAATAATTGTGAAACAAAAGGCTGTAAAATGTCAGTTTTTTTCTCCAACACAATCCTATATGTGGCTAGATTTTTATTATATATGGGGCAAACGTTTAGTCTATTAAACCAAACAAGAGTTTTCTGTACAGCAGACATGCTCAACTTGCATATTTGAAGGTGCTCTCATACTGATGAAGTAGAAAATGGCTTCTCTGTGAATTAAAATACTTCCCAGCATCACATCATTTGAAACAAGTTAATGGGTCAAGAGCATGAGAATTAGGTTGAGTACATTTTTTTTAAGTCAATAGACCTGCAGGTCTAGTAACATTTTTAGGATTTATCGAGGCGAGAAGTTCCTACCAACTATTGCACGTGGCTCACATATCACCAGGGGAAAAGATGCTAAATTATTGGATCTATTATTAATTAAGGGTTGTAAGTCCGTCGCCGGAATTCCTAAGCCAACTGGCCAAGCTGAAATCTGCTTGGAGTTTGGTCCACGGGTCATTTTTGAAAAGCATGCATTCCTTTTTTTAATTTTTTTTTTTTTAAATCTTAGCTTGGCTCCCTAGCTAATATTTGCTGGTACAAAATAATCACTCTGAATATGCTGGCGCTTGAGATCTCATTTTAACAGTTTAACAGTTTTGACTTGCAGTCAAGGTTTCCTGAAATGAATAAGCTTGAGTTTTAAAAGTTTTTTTAAATTAAATAAATGGATAAAAAGTAACTCATTTATTGCAAATAAAGAGGCCTTCGCAATTAAGCACACCTGGACAGTGATTAATTCTCATCAGAATCTGCTAATTCAACCTACTTTCCATCACACATGAGGGACACATTTTTTTAAATTAAGACTTGGCAGGTACCCCATTAAGGATAGCAAACCGAAATGGATCAAACACTGGTCAACTAGTGAATGTACACAGTGTGGGCTGTCACAAGAAACTTTATTGCACATTGTGTGTGTCTGCCCAATGTATGTTGTATATTTTTAAAACCCTCATTTCTCACCGCTGGGGTGAGATCAGTTCGTCAGGCCCTTATTTCATGTTTATCTGGTGCTCCACTTTCACTAACCTGTCAGATGATAAAGTTTTAACAACTGCCGAAGAAATGCTTGTATCTGTAGTTTAAGCCCACTTTTTTTTTCTATTATTCATTTAGAGCAATGCTACTTTCTATTACATAGGTTACTGGCACTGATTATGCCCTTTTTTATGTTCTGAAAAATGTCATTTGGAGGGGTCTTTATTGGACCAACCAATAAGTTGGTTATTTGTTTATATGCTGTTGGCAGCTTGAAGTTTAATACGGTCTTTTGGCCGGTAGCTCTAATTTCAAGGTCTCTGAATACTTTTCATATAAAGAGATTAGCTTAATATTTGTATGTTCTTCTAATAAGTATTGGCACTTTTATAGAATCTTTATGGTTCTTTGAGTTAGGTTATATGAATTTTTATGTCTAACTGGAGGATATTTTTCTGTACATGTGTATGTAATATGCCCTCGTGTGTGCTGTAAAGTGTAATATTTTGATGATTTTTATTATGATAATTAATGTACTTACTCAGCTACAGGGTTCAAACCTATCTGTGGCCTTAAATCAGTCAGAGCCCTGCTGATGTATAAATAGAGGCATATGTAGAAATTGTTTCCGCATTGAAGGCCAAAATGAGTGATTCAACAACAAAAATAGGTATTGTGATCAGAGGGCACCCCAGCAATGTTTACAACTCTGTTTAACTCAGCACAGTATAAGCCCACTTCATGCAACAGGGTATGGTGTAATGGATAGGTCTCCGTTCTTCGATGGAGATTTACTCTGAAAGTCATTCTAAATGCCTTATCTCCCTACCTAGATCATAATGGGTGGATCGAGGCTAAAGACCCCATTTTGGTGGAAGCCGAAAAATGCATGAACAAGGTACCGAGTCAAATTTGTTTTGTTTGGCTTTGATTGGCTCGCTTTAGTAACACAATTCCTTCAGAGCCAAAGCAGTCAATCGGACGTATGCCTCAACACAGGTTGTACTGATATTTCGGGACTGTACTTTTTACACACACTGTTTTCTAGACCATTAGGCTATTTGGGACAAGTCGTTTGACACAGTCTGCCTTATTGTTTCTGAACTGCAAAGGGTTTGGTGCTAACACAATGAGGCTGCATACATAACTAATGGATAATGACAAAGGCAATAAAACGTCTGATGGATAAGAGAATGGTCCGTAATAGTCAAGGGATTTGGTGAAGATCCAAGCAATAAACGGACCAGTCTCTACACCGCTCATTCATCTCACTTTACACAATACTCTGTTCTAGGAAATCCTCCTTTTCTGCATGGTCATCCTATTTTTTATTATTACCTTTTGCTGGCCACTATATTTTTGGTGGCTTTAGAACTCCGTGCACCCTATTAACCAGTGGTAAAGTGCCTGTGCTCGCCCTTTAAATTTAGTCGAATTGACAAACTTCAAACTGGTATATTCCATAGTATATAGTACAAAATGCATCCATGTGCTTTGAAGCTTAATGCCACTAGTGGACTGCAACCCCTACTGTGCCATCCACTATAATGGCACCACAAACATGGCTTGATGCCTACCACTCTAGCATGACTAACATGCACGAAGACTTGTAAAAATAAAAAATAAAAATACCCTTTGACAGGTAAAACCCCTTCTTCCTTTTAATAAGTCACCCCCATGTAGGTCTTGTAGCCCAAAATACAGGGTTCATAGTATGTGAAAGTAGGATATGTAGAAATGTAATGTTAACATTCCTTATAGTGACTAGAATCCAAAAGATATTTTCACTGAGACAGGCCTGCCACAGAGAAAATAGCTTTAGCTAGCTTGTGTTCGAAAACCAGAGTATAGATTAATACCCCAATACCGGATCTCAGGAAGGAGAGCAGCTAGAAAAATATTTTATAAAGATATTCAAGTTCCAATTTAGTTGTTAATTTGTGTTTTCAAAAATATTAAGGAAAAGGAACCTTTAGAAAGTTACCTTTTCCCTGCTTGAAGCTTTTGCAAGCTCATTTTTATTGGCTCTCCAACTCCTCACAAGCCTGTGATTAGCTTAGAGTGTGTGTGGAAAAGATGTGAAATGCCTCCCAGGAGTAAACAAAAGGCTGACCTAAATGGGCAGAAACAACTTCACTAAACTCCACAGAATATGCAGGGTGCAAGTCCTGCTGAACAGGTCTGCTGGGTTCAAATATAACACTTGGGCGCATTTGATAGAGAAAGCACAGGATCTCAAGTCAATTCTGGTATATCCGCTGTCTGATCATTGACAGACCCTGCTTTTGTCCTACTCGAATTCTATTTCTGGGTTTACATATAACACTTGGGGTGCACATCAAAGGAAGAGAATAAGATGGCAAGTAAATTCTTGAGTATCCACTGTATGGCTTCCGGAATATCCTACTTTTTGTCCAACCAGATTTTCTCTGGATATATTGTTGGTAAAGGACCTGGTGCAAACAGGATTTTAATGTTACATGTGGGAGGATACAAGGATTACCACAGTACACTCCACACACACACACACACATCCTCAGCCCCCAGACCCCAAGTTTAGTGCCACCGCTAAACTCGATCCGGTAGCCTTTAGCCTAGTCTTGAAAGAATCTAGTTTCGTCCTACCTGCGGACTTGAGGGGCTCTGGCCAGCTTCACTGATTGGATCGGGCTGGCAGTTGACAGTCTCTCACCGCCTTCGCGCCACATCCGTCATATGGATTCCCCCTCTAACCCTGGTTCTCTGCTGACTTGAAAACACTTAAGCAACACTGTAAAAAGCTGGAACATTGCTGGCGTATGGACTACTGTCCAGGGGCTAAGAAGACACTCAGAGAAGCCCAGAAAAGATACGGCCATTAGAAAGGCCAAAGGCTCATATTATGCAGAGCGGATTTAGTCAGTCAGCAACAATTCAAGGGAAATCTTTTCCATTGTCCAGATCTTCATGGCCCCTAAGGCTGAGACCACTAAACTCCCTACATCAGATGCCTGGTGTGAAAAGCGGTATAATTTTTTTTATTAATAAGATTCGGGCCATCCAGGCAACGTTCGCCAGCCAGCGCTCGCTAAGGCTGGACGTTGCGTCCTTGGTTGAGGCACCAGCTTCTATGCTGGCAGACTTTTCCTCCGTTGACTTGACAGTCCCTTAAAATCTTGAAATCCATGAAAACCAGGTCACCATCGGACACGTGCGCTGTTAGGCTCCTGGCCCCCGTCAAAGAATCGGTCAACCTTGAGGTCAATACACTCATCAAGCTTTCCCTCCAAGAGGCAGTTGTCCCGGTGGAGTGGAAACAGGCGAAGGTCCTTCCGCTTCTAAAAAAAAAAAAAAATGTGCTTGATCCTGGGGACCCAGGGAATCATCACCCTATTTCTCTGCTCCCCTGTATGGCGAAAATCTGGGAGAAGGCAGTTAACAAACAACTCACTGATTTTGTGGAGGGGGCCAGCCTACTCCATCCAGCACAGTCTGGTTTTAGAGCTGCCTACAGTACTAAGTCCGCCTTAGTCGAAGACTCTGAAGCTATTCGAGACTGTTTGGACTCTGGTGGAAGTGCAGCTCTCCTAATGCTGGATCTGTCTGTGGAATTTGACACCGTTCCCCATACTCTGCTTCTGGCTCGCCTGGCAGACATAGGTATTACTGGGCTGGCTTGGAGGGGGCTGAAATCCTTCCTTGAGGGGCGTTCGCAACCATTCTGGCTCCTGCCTTGCTCGACTACACCCCAAACTGTGACCACTGGAGGGCCGCACGGGTCCTCCTTGAGCCCCCTGATCTTTAATATCTACGTCGCTCCTCTGGTCCAATTAGCGGAAGAGCGGGGTGCCAAGATCGTTGCTTACGCCGATGACACCCAACTTCTGTTCACCAATGGCTCTGTGCCGCCCAACTCAGATGTAATGAGGATAAGTCCGAAATCCTTCTTTATGGAAAGTCCCCCCCCCCCCCCTTGGTTCAGGGACTCTCTGGCCGTCTGACTATCCTATGCCATCTTCTTCTGGACTACCAGTAAAAAATCTGGGCGTCTAGTTCGACGAGCAGTTGTCCTTCTCGACCCAGATAAAAAAATTGGCCGGGAGTTGCTTTGGGATATTAAAGTTGCTCAAGAAATGCCTTCCACTGTTACTAAGGACAGAGAAGGAAACAGTGACTCGGGCACTGATCCTTTCTCGAGTAGACTATGCCAATGGGTTGTATCTGGGCCTTCCTGACTACACTCTTAAAAACTGCAGGTGGTCCAGAATGCAGCAGCTAGGCTGGTGCTCAACATTCCCATTAAAAAGAGCATCAAGCATCATCTGCGTACGCTGCACTGGCTACATGTTATGAAACGTGTTAAGTTCAAGGCCCTGGTCATAGCACATCGTGCATTGTATGCTGGAGGACCTGCATATCTCAAGAAGCGCTTTGCTTTCTACACGCCTGCCAGACATTTGAGATCGTCATCTCAGCTGCTTGCACAGGTTCCCAGTGTGCGCCTTCAAAGAATGGGGAATCAAAATAGTACAAACGGTTCTGTCGGGTAAACAATATTACTTCTAGAAAAAACCTTCATTTGTTTGCATATACGAACACACAGAGACCATAAGTAGTTTTCAAAACGGCTTTATGAATTGCATCATTCATAGATAACTAATTGCAATGGCTGTCAAATGTGAAACACAGTTGTGACAAAGTGACATAAAGTGCTCAGTGATGTGGTGAAAAGTGCATAATATATACAGTGTGATTTTTGGAGGTATTAATAATTTACAGAGGCCAGTTAAGCGAATATTCGAAACAATCTGCAGATGGATTGAATGAGTCTTTTATGCAGAGTATTTCCAACTGATCCTTGAACAAATGTCGACGTTTCAACCCAAGGTAACGTTATTCGCTAGTCAATACGGGTCTTCATCAGGACAGGGAGCGACAGCCTATGAAATAGTAAGGAATATGGTCAGGTGCGTTCGAGAGACTGAATGCCGTTTAAATTGGTGCATGCAGGGTGAAGACTCACCAAAAGGAGGCCCAATGTAACTTGTGGGGCGGTATGTAAAGAGAGGCAGACAGGAGCAGTTGTATCCTGTACGACCTGGCTAGGAATCAATTCAAGAGAATGAGATTTAGTATTGGCCCTGTAATGGCTGTCAAAATGATCGCATTATTGAGGATACACTGATAAACTCACTTGGTGGGTGGGTGAATTCTTTCTCATAAATGGTTCAAGTCAAATCGTTTGATAGATGAATTGAACGAACCCGCGTAGGGGATTAGTCCAGGGCGGTAAGTGCGTGAGGATAGACAAAGTTTTGTCCTCAGGAGGAACGAATCACTGTGAAAATAAATAAATAAAAGGAACTCAGTCAAGATTTTAAAGTTAAAACAGGCGAGGCGTCTAACTAAGGGGGGACAGGGTTAACGCGCATGAAGATCTCAACTCACCATCAAAGTCAGCCTGGCCTTGAGCAATTACTTCATACTCAGTAACGCGCAGGCAAGCGTCCTGTCTTTCGCGAAGTCTGTCAGCGAGTGTGTGACAGACGCTGTCAGTTAAATGGAGGAAAGGGGCGCGTTGTGAGTGGCGCGTGCGGCCGCGTCATGTATTGGTTGCTAAGAGACGCTCGTGACGCAGACATCAGAAGCCTGAATGCTGGTTCGCTGTGGTGAGGGATCCGGATTGGATAGAATGTCCGTTGCTGGAGCAACAACGTCAAGCGTTCGTTGCTAGGGGCCCCAGTGTATGCAATCAGACTAAGGTGATTGGCTAGGACAACGACGTCAACGACGTCAAGCTTTCGTTACTGGAAGGTTTCAAAACAGCGCGGACCATCTAAGCGCGACCAGCTGATTATTGAGGGTGGTCTCGTGATGACTCGCACGGTTTTTTAATTAGTCAAGGATAGATGTATTAAGTGTCAATATGGAGTTCATCGATTGGATTATACGCATAGTGGTTCCGTCGCATGGGTCTTGTGTCAACAAGTCCTGCAGGAAAGGAATCTAAGTAATTCGGATTGGTGTTACAAATGAAACTTGCGAGATAGCACAGTAAGCACTTTTCTACACGTATTCAAATCATGCACACAAATCACGTATTAGAAGCATTAGTAAAACAGATATAATAAAGGATTTGAAACCTTATCTATTAATATGCCAAGGACCTATCTGCAAGCATTTTCGTATCATGCATATAATAAAGAATGGGGGGCAGATCTCTTGTCGTTGGGGCAGCCACGGCTTGGAATTCCTTGCCCTTTTCTTTGCGCAGCATCCAGGAGCTGGGGCAATTCAAGAAACGGCTCAAAACTTTTCTGTTTTAATCTCTTCTTAACTAGCATCTCATAGGCTCGCGCCGGGACACTTCCAGGAGTACCTGCGCGCGTTATAAAAACCCAATAACACAACAGTGTGGCCGAAGCCTTTCAGCACCTTGAAAATGTCCTGACAGTACATTTTGGGCAAGTTTGCATTCAGACGAACAGGAACTACTAAACAAGTGGGTAAGGTTGGCCCTTGGCACTTTTACCCCTTTGGTTAGTAAGAGGCCAGGAGTTTCCCCTCCCACAAGCTTGTGACAGACATAAACGTGGTATATCCAGGAAGCCACTTCAGATAATTTCCTGGACCTACAAAAGATCAAAGAGAGAATGATGTATGCGATCCAAGAGGAGCACTAACGGACTGGGCTTGTTCCTCTTGCATTCCGGACAAAGAGGTGGACTTCAGGAGTCAGTTAGCTGTCCTCTCTGTGAAAGCTTCAAGGCTATAGCAAGCTGCAGGAGGCCTTTTCCTGGAAGTACTCAGCTGATCAGGGCAAATCACAGAAAACGGACCCTGCTGTTGGCCTCTGCCTGGCACCCTGCAAGTCTCCAAGTGCTTATCCTGAAGTCCTGGGAGGCTTTAGACATGTACTCCTGTGGTGGATTGGGACATAAAAGACCAAATCAAGGGGTAACATCTTTCAGCAGGACAAATCTGGTTTGTGTAACTGACCCATCCTCCATCGTAGTCAGCCTTAAATTGCACGAGTCCCAGTCTACCGCAACCATAGACTATCATTGCCGCTTTGTGCTTTTAGGTACAATTTTCCCTGAAACCTTTAAAAACTCATCTTTCTAGTTCCTTTATTGAACTTTTGTCATTTTATTAACTTTTACTCTATTTTTCTAATTTGGTTTTGGAATTTTATCGTTTTGCATTTTTACTTTATTACAGTTTTGGTACTGCATAAATACTTTACAGATCGCCTTAACGTAAGCCTGTCGGATCTGTGCCATAGCTACCAGTTGTTGAGCTCAACTTTGTAACTTTAAGAGTTCATCATCATGAGGGTTGTGAATGTTCCTAGAGGTGGGTGGGCACCCACCCCAGATAATCCAATATCTTACATCTGTGACGTCAGCGAAGTACTGATAAGGAAACTATGTTAAAATATTTCAATGGATTACCTTTTTTGAAGGCCTGATGACCATCAGTTAAAACTAGGGACAAAAAACTTGGAGGGGTTAAGTCCATTGGTTTTTTTCTAATCTACTTACTGAACAAACGTAAGCTATAACAAGCATTTGCCATTTAAAAGGTCTCATATTTACGAGGGCTTTAGCTATTTGCATTGTAAATGACAATGCCTTTTATTTATCTGTTGTTTTAAAACCCGATAAATAAAAGGCATTGTCATTTACAATGCCAATAGCTTAAACTCCGGCAAATGCAAGACCTATTGCATTGCAAATGCGTTCGTATGACAAAAATGAGGGGAAAAAAGTGTTTGGAGAGAGCATGTCCTGCCTGCAACAGCAGGCAGGCCAAAGCTATTTGAAAAAATAGTGCTCGTGGCTGTAACTAAAGCCTACGAGTAACACATGTAACAGGGGGGTGTCGCCAAGGGAGGTTACAAAATGAGACATTGGGTTACTCAGAAGGGCCTACTGAGCCTATTGACCAATGAACAGCCACAGTTTACAATGGACAAGGACACAAGCCAATGAAAAGCATGGGCAGACAGTAGGCGGAGCTTCAAGTCCATATCTAAATACAGCATGCCTCGCAGCGCATGCACTACCCAGGTTAAACTTAAAAACGCCCAAATCCATCACACAAGTAAGCCAGATAAAGAGAACTCTGGCATTTTGCGCATTTCTTCTTGGCTAGCACATCAGTACAGTGTTGCTTTGGTTTTAATGCCGGTCACCCGTTTACAGAGGAATGGGACTGGGAAAAAACATGGCCAGGATCTAGTTAAAACGAGGAGGGTAGGGGACAATTATTCTACCAACAATTAGTATAATGGATAGGGCTGGGATGTTGCCAAACAAAACTGCCTGCACATAAACAGTCATTGTTTTCCTCAACATACCATCATCTACCTAAATCAAAGCTGTTGCGATGTAGAGGGAGCAAGAGCTATTTCATGTCATTCTGTTCCATTACAAGAGCTCAGGATGATTACTAGACAGATCAAGCAAAGGGAGAAGGCGACTCCTTTTCTAGAACAGCTTTCACCAGTCTCTATTCTTAACCTAACAATTGAGGAGTACAAGTCCATTTCTGACAAAAGACTAGATAGCAAGCTTGCCTCTCTGTAGATTTGTATTTCGGGCGGGAATGGCATGAAGAGCAGGCAAAGAAAGCACTGCAATTGGAATTTTTAACGAAACCATGAAGTTTGAAGCTTAATTTAACAAGTGCAAGATGAGATTAAAGCTAGAGGCATTTTCCGCACTTCAGTAAGGGACTGAAAAGACAGAAAGTCCACCTAATGACTCCATTCATGCTTTGGTTTGTTGGAAATATGTGCACGTTACTATAATCTGCTAATCAACATGAGTGAGGTGCAGAATTTAACAAATTTACCTTGCCAATTTGCGCGAAACCTCTGTGTGGCAGTAACCGATCCCAGTGTAAAATCTGCGCAAAAGACATGTTAACATGGCACAGAAACTGGTCACAAATGTAGCGGCCACATAAATCAATAAGCACTTCATTTTTTAGGTCGCTCAGCAGGTGTGGAAATATACACTGTTGTGACGAAATTGCTACTTTTGTAGCAAGGCTTACACGAATTTACAGTCTTTACGTACACGGTTTGTACAGGTGTACCCAGCTTTCAAAAGGATCATGGCCTATAGAACACACTTTAGTACTCCGAAAAGTGAAGCTTCCGAAGAGTACACAATTGACCTATTTTTACAATAGGCCGGAAATGGTATGCTCTTTTCCAGGAAGAAATCTTTACTACCAGACCCAAATGTCAATATTAGCCGTGCTCTCGGTTTAGAAGTTAGTTCAGTTTTCAGCCAGAAGAGGTTAGTAGTGTATTTGAAATGTTAACCATGGAACCCTTGCAACATCCAATGACAAGAACAGCTCTATGGGCCAATGTATCTGATGCAGTTATCAGAGTGTACGCTATAACAAGAGATAGGATTCCAACATACCAAACTCGGTTTTTCATTCTTCAGAGGTTAATAAAAATTTACTGACCTGTGGTCTGCACTACTATGAAAGAGAATGAAGGTGGAGGAATACATTAAAAAACATGAGCCTCTAAACAGACAACAAAGAAATGTTAAGAGGATTTGCCAAGACACAAATCCCCACTCTCAGTACTTGCATTCACTGAAATTCAGAAACTTGAATGTGGTTCACTTCTTACGAGGTTCTCACTTCAAATCTCACTCCTTACTAATTTACTAACCTGTAACCCTGCCTTTCTCAAACACTTCAGCACATCGGTAATGTTTGAGCAAACCACCTCAAGCATTTCAACAGCTGGTTCAACACTTATGATACTGGCAAGATAAGACACTTTCCATTTGCTGGGGTCCCTTCACCAACAGGTGTATGGTCTTAGAAATACCTTTATTGCCTCCTTTTAAAATCAGGAAATCGTGGACTGATTGCCAAACCTACCCTCTAGTCAGACTGATTAGTAAGCCATGCCTTTCTCAATCAAGGCATCTTCCAATAATACTCCAAGTACACACATCACCTTGCCCCATTTCTGTCTCCCGACTAGAACAATTCTTGATGACCAAGCCACTACATTAATGGATAACCGGGTCCCACTCGCTAACCACTCGATAATAGATCCTATCAACTCTGCTTACAAAACAAATAGATGTTCTCAAATTTAAGATCTGCGTTCTAGAACTTAGAGTGAAGAAAAGCACTGAAATTAAAAACTTCTGTATAACAATCACTCACCACACAGAACCTCAACCTCATTCCAGGTCCATCCCACCTTTTCACAGCTCTGTTAAATTCAGTTTATTCTCGCAAACGTCAGACATCAACTTTCTAGACCTGGTCACCTACAGCCACAAATGAGGCTCACCAACCATGCACAGGACTAAACTAACTTGCCAGAGCAAGCAACAAAGGTCAATTTAAAGTTTTTACTGGACCCAAAAAAGATATTTTGCGGCCTTCGCACTTCTGGATTGCTTCACCACAATTTGGTTCAAAGTCTCTGACATCATGATTCAAGACCATGTTTTTCACTGGATCTTCATCTGCACACACATCAATCATCTTGACCTCACTTTTTATCTTGATCATCCAAATGCGGTATATCGCCGGACTCCGTATTGTCTCAATTTCCTTTGCACAATTACATCAGATGACTACATTGTATTCAATCTGCTAGCCGAGCCTGCCATAGCTATATGGAGAAGGTAACTAGCTGTACTTTTGAAACTGAAAAACCACTCTTAAGGAGACTGCTCTATCATCAGAACCAGCCTATCATCTAATACTGGATGATCAGGAACCATGGTATGTCCTAAGGAACTGGCTACAGTACAGGCCCCACCATCCACAAAGAAACACCATCAAGTGACCTGGGACACTTCAAATTGAGAGTAGTCAAGACCTATTCCCACCGATTGATAACTTTATGAAGACTCTTTCATATACTTAGCATTCATCACTGCGTGAAGACTACCATCATCCCTGGGTTCTGCCATCTGAGCCACAAACATATGCTTCACCCCAGGGATACAAATGATCTTGTTTCAGGCTGAAATGAGGTCTAAACATGCAACAAAAATCCTCTTATACCTGCTACCACAAGGCAGCGTAAGTCAAGATCCATACAGCCTACATTAACTTGCAGCTGTCAGTCTCTCCTTGAAGTTCCCTTGTATCGTTCATCATAAACGTCCTCTAAAATAAGAGAAGAGAAAACTTAGACCACCACAAAACTAAAAAGAGGGATAGTCGACCTTCTTAATTAGGACTGCAAATCATGAAATTCACTCCCAAATCGAATAATAAGTCTTCACAACCATCAAGCCTTATAAACACTTCTTGAAACCTGGTTGTTTCCATGCATCATCACAATGAAATGATGTAGATATCTAAAGTGCAACAACTGCCCAAAGGCATCAAGGCGTCAAGCGCTAATCCAGAGAGTAGACTCGGCCCATGGAGAGATCCTATAATGGAATAGGATACCTTCTTACAGAGAGAAAAGCAAGGTTAAGGCCTTCCTGAAAGGATTATGTAGCCTCATGCAGGTCTAACTAAGAGAGAGGCAATTCCAGAGATTCACAGCTGCAAACAAAAAGGCTCTACCTCCCCATCGTTTATCCAATCTCTGAAATTGTGGTCTGCAGAGCAAAGATGTCTACTAGGGAGAATACCACTGGAACATGGTTGTGATTCCACCCAGGCTAGCACCGTACAGCACTTTATGAACAATGCACATAACGTTTTAGTGGCACGTTTCTGTAAAGGATGCCAGTGAAGTTCAAGCAATCCTGTTGAGACTGACAGTTGCTTGGGGATATCTAATGTTAGCCTTGCCACTGCATTTTGTATCAGTTGCAACTTGGCTAGTGGGGTCTTATTAGCATCAAGATGGAGAGCACTGCAACAGACAATCCAGGATGAGATTAGTGCTAAGGCTACCAGTTTCCACGTGGGAGAAGGAATAAATGGAAAAATCACGTTAAGCACAGCCATATGCACTATACTGGCCAATGAGAAAAAATTATCTGCCGCCATAACCACCCAATCAAACTTAAGAACACTCAAGTAATTGGACTGGACGAGCCTACAGATAAACATTACTAACCTGCACTGAATTTGTTGTACCGGCCTTTTACTGCACCACAATTTAGGTAAAGATTTAATTCAAACAAAAGGTCTTATATACATTCTTAACTGCACACCCTCATTGCCAGTCTGACCGCCTAATATGCACCCACACAGCCTCTGCACCTTCTCCTACACACGCAGCCATAGTATTCCACATCTACATCCAGGAGAATTGCTGGTGAAACAAACCCAATGCAAACAAACTTGGATGTCAGCTTAAAGTTGAAGAGAGAAATGGTTCAAATCAAAAGTTACGGACCATTTTGCCTCGAATTGTAGGGCATAAACTAGTAGAAGCTCAGCTAAAAAGTAGAACCCCTGGGAAACCTACAAGTAAGTTGTTACACAATACTATGTCAAAATGTACACAGTCTGAATTTCACAGTTTCTTGGGACCAGTTGGAGGTAGATTTTAAATGATGAAACCCCACACTTTTTCCATGTATTTCGAGAGCACCTCGGATTTGCCACAGCAATGTTCTTGTACATCAAAAACTCCGCACCAACAGGTGTAAATGTACCCAAACAATCAAACAGCAATGCAGAGGATGATTACATTTTATATACAGCCCATAGTATGTCAGTGAATGAAGATGTCATATGTTAGACTTGAAGCGATATTTTCCACGTGTGATATAGTGTTAGACACTGATAGCATGAAGCAATTAAATTAGTGATAAGCTGATTATTCATAAACAAGTTTATGGTGTCAGGCTTGTACCCGGACTCATTCAAGGGACAGAATAAAAAGATTAAAAAGGGAAGTGCCCTCAGACCTAAAAGACTGAGTTAATCATGCAAAATAAAAGTAATATCGAAAAATCTGTACAATATCTTGAAAAATCTGTGCAATATGTTTGAATAATCTGTACACCTCGGGAGAGAGGCTATGAACGGTATATTTTGTTCGTACTTACAGCTACTGTGCTTCAAGCCATAACAACCAACTACAGGTCAGGGGTGGGGTGTGGCTAGCAGGGACAACATGGCGGACGCGGTTTAGGATTGCTCCGCCACAGATCACCATAATCCGTTAAATGTATAAGCTAACCTGTGCCTTTTAACGCGGGACTCCGCTGCAGAGGACCCTATTGGCCCCCAGGGAAGACTACAACGCAGCCCCGAGCTTCGCCGTCTATGCATCTGAGCCTGCGAGGTCTCTGCTCCGTGAGCAGGATCGGGAGAGGCGCCCGACGTGAGCGCGGAGAAAATCGCTGCCTGCGTAGTCACCTACAGGAGCCGGAAAACCTGCATGCCGGAGCGCAGTTCTGGCTGGACTGTTCCCATGAGGCACAGGGTCAGACTGATTTGCATATGGCCATGTCTGAACTGGGGTGGTGGAGTGAGCTAAAGAATGATGATGGATTAAACCCAGATCAGTTGACTGGGGGTGAGTGTTTGATTTGCTCAAACGCTCCGTCCATCATCCCCTTTGGTATCGCTTTGTTCGCCCTAAGTTGGCAGGGTATGCCCAGACGTGGGTCCCTTGCTCACTTTGCCACTGGATTCAAGATAGCATGGCTGATGAGGGTTATAAACCCGAAACCGGTCCCAGGATGCTTGTTTCCGATCCCAGAAGGAGATTACACTCGCAACCATGCAGGAGCAAGCAAGGGTCTACAGGTGGTTGGTGGATGGTGGCAATGAGCCCTTCTTACCCTTAGAGGCCTGAACACCTGCCGGTAGGAACGCAGCAGCCACCGCTCACGGGTATCCGCATGTAGAGGTCCCGTCTGATTGGCAGCCAAGAATGAAAGTGAGAAGGCACCGGAAGAGCCACACGCAGCGAGTGTCTGACGCTAAGGAGTGGAGCTGGTGGGAGCAGAAGAGACAGTACCTTGGGACGAAAGGGTGACGAGACAGCTTAAGAGTGGGTGGCGTGAGACTTTGTGGTGTGCCATTGAGGAGGTGAGGCCTGCTGCGAGCGCTGCTACTAGGTGGGTACAGCCAGAAGCTGGGTCTATGCAAAGGGGAAGTTAGGCCTCATCGGGTCCGGAATACGGAACGTAGCCGTCCGTGGCTGGATGAGTAATCCTCCCGCCCTGAGAGCAGTAAGGTCTGGCATTTGTGGCAATGCTAGGCATCCCCTGCATGGGACTTAAGATCGAAGAGCTCCGGAGGGGAATCTATATGGAACAGCTTGGCTGAGCGAGATTCCGGGCACTTCAGATCAGATTCCAGCAGAAGCTGAGAAAATAGCATTGACTATGCCGCCAGCCAGACGAGGCCTGCAGGGGTGAGTTGGCCCTTACACGGGATGAACTCCCCAGCTGAGCAATAACTGCTAGCACCATAGATAGTACCAGCTGCACCAGGTGAACAAAGGGGGCAGCGGCTACGCGGCGCTTCTGTGCAGAACCATTACCGAAAGCCCAGTGAACCATAATGTACGGATGGCCATCTGCGCTGGACTTGTGAGTGGGAAAGAGGAGTCCTGAGCCTCTGGTGGTGCTGGTACCAGTTTAGCTCCGAAGTTGTGGGATACGCTGTATTGATCTATAAAGTTGCTCTCAGCCACAGTGTCTTGGCCTGCGAGGTGCAACGCATCAGCCAGAACACTCGGGGGACTTCGCTGCAGGGATGGGACACACTAAGGGCATCTGTGCCGCAGTAGGGCTCTCCCAAGGACAGACTGGACGCAATCCTGAAAGCCATAGAGAGGTCTAGAGAGTCGCTAGAATCCAAATTGATAAGGTGGCAGTGGACCTAACGTTATTGCATGCAGACCATCGGAAAATGAGGGACAGAGTTGCCGCTGTGCACCAGGACATAACAGATATCAAACCAGCCACAGATTTTGGAGAAACAACAAAATGTGCATGAGGCTAGAATACTTTACCTTGAGGACCGATTGGAGGTTGCGAAGGGCCGCTCTAGAAGTCACAATGTTCGCTTGATGGGCATACCGGAAGGGGCGGAGGGCCAAGACGCAGATGCTTTTATGGAACAATGGCTTAAAGACATTTTGCCCTCTTCATTGTCTTCATGCTTTACTATAGAGCGAGCGCACCGCATCCCTGCTAGAAAACCCGCGCCTGGTGCAGGGGCACGTCCCCAAATTTTTAAAATGCTGCATTTTAAAGACCGAGATATGATCCTGTGGGAAAGGAGGAAACTCTCCGATGTCAAATCGGAGAATACGAAAGTCCTGTTTTTCCTGGACTACACAATAAGAGTGCAGCGGGGATCTTTCCTACCAGTCTAGCAGAAGCTTTGACAGTTAGACATTTCTTACTCATTGCTGTACCCAGCAAAGCTCTGAGTAATCACCAAAGGCAAATCGAGATTTGATACACCGCAAGACACCTGGGACTGGCTGGAAACCACAGATCAGTTCCCAGGTCCTCGTCCATCAGGCATGCCAGGAAGCAGAAATGATGCAGCAAAAGGACCTAGGAATCACAGCCGACGGAGCAGGAGACTATCTCCAAATCCATTGGCGGTACCGAATCCGGACCAGATTAGGCAGGAACAGGCGGTGGCGGTACGGGTGGCAGAACGTATAGCAGTGGCTTTAGACAGTTAGTAAAGAAGTAACACCAAACCATACTTCAGAAGATGGGGGCTCAGCAATGGCTGGCCACTCGGACATTGCTTCATTGCTATTGCCGGACAGAACGCCACAGACTGCTGATGGTATTATATGATGTTAAAGCACCCTTTCCAGCATTATGATCGTTCTACATGACTGCACTCTGGCACAAGTCTGGACAAGTTTATCTATTGCTTGCTCTGTAAGGGGGTGTAATTTACCTGATAATGTGCTAAGGGCTGCGCAGGACGCCTGTGATGTTATTCTTACTATACATGTGTTTGCACGACACAACACTAGATACATAGGGGATTTTATTGTGGCATGACCCCTGAGGCCTTACACCTCCTTTCATTCTCCCTAACATAGGGAATTAGGTAGTTATGCAAGCAGTTCTCTTTCCCAACAAGGTTTGGATAGCACCTTTTGTTAATGGTGGCTGATCTATTAGTATTCGTTTGTTGCTAGGTTGGCCCTTTAGTTTTAATCCCGGTTAACTAGGCTTCTATGGGAGGCATGGGAGGTGGCACTGAAGATAGCCGTCCTACACACATAGCTGCAAGCATTGGTCCTGAACATGATTAGTCTCTATTCCCAATGGTAGTGCCATGACAGATAACACGGTCCTCACTTTGAATGTGGGAGGCCTCCGCACACCCTCTCGCAGATATGTGGTGTATTTGTATCTTAAGAGGCACAATGTCCGTATCGCTCTCCTACAAGAGACACATTTGACTCGGACTGAGGCAGTTAGATTGCAGAGAAAATGGAGAGGTGTGACGGGGAAGAGAAAGCAACCGAGGCTGACACAAGTCCATGGAACCCATGCTCACAAGGCAAACTTGTATCACCTTCTCTTCCCCTGCAGCGGCCAGCAGTCCGTACACAACGGATGAGTGGTACCCATATCCTTCACAGGACTGGACACAAGAATCGGAACGGGGTTCCTTTAATTCGGCCTTCCAATCCGACGAAACCCCGCCCCCTGCTGACGTCACGGTGGGTGGGATAAAGACAGCTGAATCCCGGAAGAGGACGGACGGCGTTTCCCTGGAGGCGGAAGGAGAGGTGGAGTGGAGGAGTGCTAAGATTCGGGAAGAGGACTGGAGAAGAGGAGAGAGCGACGAACCGGGAGCAGAGCCGAGCAGAGACGACCACATCAAGCCAGGAGGCCAACGTCTCTTCGAGCCGCCCCGCCACGTTCCCACGGGAGGAGCGTGGCTTGAACAGGTACGGGGAAAAGTAGCGGGCTGGGTGGGAAGAAAGACGCCGCCTACGCTCTGAGCACCCGTACCGAGCTAGTGTTGTATAGGACGCACGGTCCGACACTAACCCTACCTTCACTGAGCACCAAGCCCGCTTGCACGTACTGGAGAGCTAAGAGCACTTGAGCACTCTGTTTCCTTCACTCCCGGCCCCTGTTGACAACAATACAGGACAAGTGTCCTAATCCTGGATTTCTTGTTTTCTTTTGTTTTCTTCCTCTATATCGACCGCTCCGGAACCCCCCCTGAGGGCTGGAACCTCCACGGAGTTTACAGCGGAGGAACTACTACCACTTCCTCTCACTCTGGAGTCACCGAGAAAGACCAAACCGGGTTCCCCCTCTTCTGCAGCATCGCGACGGGCAGCACGCCAAAAGAAAACATTGTACACAATAAAACCGTCTTTACACCATCCTGGCCTGGTTGTCGACTCTGTCCCTGCTACCCCGCAACAACTGGTGTCAGAAGTGGGATCACCATCACAGTCCGTCTGTAGTACCGAGATGGACGCGCTCATCCAACATCTCATAAAGGGTCAGGGGAAGCTGGAATGGGCAGTGCAGAGGCAGATGACGTCAGCCCAAGCCGATCGGGATCAGTTCCAGAACACCATCACGGCACACATAGAGAGTCTGCAGAAAATCGGCCCGGTCGTTACCGTCCCTACGCCCTTGGAAACACGACCAGTAACAGTTCATAACCCGTCAGGGATAGCCTTACAGAAGTACGTACAAGGGGAGGATCCTGATGTCTTCTTAATGAACTTCGAGAGGGCCGCTAGGGCTGGCCTGAGGAGAAATGGCCTTTCTTTTTGGCCCCGCTGTTGTCGGGGGAGGCACAATTTGCGTACCAGGTGGCCAACCCAACCGGAAATGCACCCTATCTGACCATCAAAGAGGTCATTTTGGACCACCTGGGTCTGGACGGGGAAGCCTATCGGCTAAGGTTTAGGAGGGAACGGGGCACCCCAGGTGAGAACCCTAAGACCCTGTTCTTTCGCCTCAAGATGGCCGCAGATAAATGGCTACGCCCGGCCTCCAGCACCAAGGAGGAGGTCATGACAAAGATATACTTGGAGCAGTTCATGGAAGCCCTGCCATATGCCTCCCAGCGATGGCTGAAACAGCACCCAGGACTCTCACTAGAACAGGCCATCGAAATGGCAGCAAACTACGCCCGGGCACAACCAAAAACGCTGGGGTGCGACGCTGAGAAAAGTTTGAAAGGGCAACCATCCCTAAAAACCGATCGAAAATCAAAGCCAACTCCTGAACCTCCCCGAACCAGGCCTATGAGGATAGACGGGCCTCCGGCCCGGGGACCCCAGTGTTTTGACTGTGGTGAATGGGGCCACATTGCGAGACTCTGTCCCAGGAAGAGACCCTCCGAAGAACCAATGGAGGTTGGATACCTCCTCAGGACTGTCCTGTACTCAGCCGAAATGGGAACATCCTTTTATGTGAGTCTAAGAATGAACGGTTTGACGGTACAGGCCCTGTTAGATTCTGGGTGCAGGCAATCTGTAGTACGAAGGCGGTTAGTCCTACCCACTCAATACATCCCAGGAGCAAGGGTCCACATAAGAGGTGTACACGGGGATGTTAGGCCCTATCCCCTCGCCCAGGTGACCCTGACTCCCTTCGATAAAGAGCCATGTACAGTGAAGGTGGGGGTGGTGGATTCCCTACCTGAGGATTTGATATTGGGGGTCGATAACCCGGGGTTTATGTCTCTGTTTCAACAATCACTGTCCCTTTCCCCTTCATCCAACCCAGAGGCTGTGGCTGCTCTTCTATCTCCGGAGCCTTGGGTCCTAGACCGTAGTTTACGTTTCGCGCAGACTAGCGACCCCACCCTGTTTAAAGCCTGGGAGAGCGCCCAGGTCTCACAGAACCAGGAGCCAAAAAGATACCCTAGATTTACAATAACCAAAGAACTCCTATATCGGGAGGGAGTAGAAGAGGGGGACTCCCAGTTGTTAGTACCGGTGTCCTTCCGTGAACAAGTGCTCTTCTTTGCCCATACACACCTCACCGCAGGACACAGTGGAAAAGAGAAGACCACCGATAGTATCCTACGACACTTCTACTGGCCAGGGATTTACAAAGACGCTCAGGAATACTGCACGAAATGCGAGATATGCCAGAGACAGAACCTACACCGACCCCCGGCAGCGCCACTTCAACCCTTGCCCACCATAGGACGACCCTTTGAAAGGATCGGTATGGATTTGATAGGACCGATGCCCAAATCATCAAGAGGTCACGTATATGCACTCGTTATTGTGGATTACGCAACATGGTTCATTGAGGCATTCCCGTTGAGGACCCCGACGACTGCTCACATCGCCGAGAAGTTCGTCAAACTATGTTCCAGGGTCGGCTTCCCTAAAGAGGTCCTTACCGACCAAGGTACCCCCTTCACGTCGAAACTGATGAAGGAAGTCTGCAAAACACTAGTCGTCCGTCACCTGCGTACATCAGTATACCACCCACAAACCGATGGCCTCGTCGAGAGGTACAACCAGATGTTAAAAACCACCCTGAAAAAGATGCTCTCTGCTGAAGGAACCGAATGGGATAGACTGTTGCCACTGGCTCTATATGTATTGAGGGCACAGAAACAAAGTAGCTTAGGGTGTTCAGCGTTTGAACTGCTGTATGGGCGACTACCGAGGTCGTTGCTAGAAATCACTAAAGACGCTTGGGAGAACGAAGAGGAACATGAACAGAGGTCCTTACTCGACAAAACACAGCAGCTCCGGTGCAAATTGGGAAAGTTACGAACCTTGGCTTCTTCCAACCTGGAACAGAAAAGGGCAAAACAAAAGAAGTACTACGACCGTGGGACAAAGCTGCGAAGATTGAAAATAGGGGACTGGGCCTTACTCCTGCTTCCTCCCAGCGCCAGCAGAGGCAAAAATGAGTGGAAGGGCCCATACGAGGTCATGGATACAGTAGGAGACACTACGTACCGTCTAAAGATTACAGCAAACAAGGTACAATCGTACCACATCAACTTATTAAAAAAATGGATCGGACCCCCCCCAAAGGGCTTGAACTTGCTCATTCCCACCACCCGCAAGGAGTGGTCAACGTTGAACGAGTTGGTCATCAACCACGAGCTCTCGCAGCAGCAGAAAAAGGAACTAGACAAGACGTTACTCCCGTTCGGGGCTATCTTCTCGGATCTCCCCAGAAAAACAACGCTGGTGGAGCATAACATTGATACACATCCAGGGAAACGGGTAAAGCAAAAGCCCTACCGCATTCCAGCGGCACGGAGAGACGCCATTAAAAAGGAAGTTGATGACATGCTACGACTAGGAGTCATCCGACCCGCAAAAAGTGACTGGGCGTCGCCCATAGTGATGGTCCCTAAACCGGACGGATCAAGGCGATTCTGTATGGACTTTAGAGCACTGAACGCCATCTCTTCTTTCGACACCTACCCTATTCCAAGGGTAGAAGAGCTAATCGAAAAACTGGGAGAAGCAGCATTTATCACCACATTGGACCTCACAAAGGGGTACTGGCAGGTGCCTCTCAGAGAAATAGACAGAAAAAAAACGGCCTTTATAACGGACGAAGGGCTGTTCAAATTTACCGTTCTGCCCTTCGGCCTTCACGGGGCACCTGCCACATTCCAGCGCCTCATTAATACTATATTGCAACCCTATCACACGTTCAGTTCGGCGTATCTGGACGATATCGTCATTTATAGCAAAACATGGAAAGAGCACTTAAAACACCTGCAGACCATTCTCACCGCCTTACAGCGGGCAGGTTTGCATATAAAGGCCAAGAAGTCCCGAGCAGCGTTTCACAGGGTAAATTACTTGGGTTTTGTATTAGGGGACGGTACCATCACCCCACAAAACAACAAAGTGCGAGCCATTGAGGAGACCCCTTTTCCTAGTTCCAAGAGAGACCTGAGAGCATTCCTAGGGCTTATAGGATATTACCGTCGGTTTATCCCCAGGTTTGCCGACATAGCGGCCCCCCTCACTGACCTCCTTCGTAACGGAGTTAAACCCCAGGAGATCCAGCATCCCACTCCAGAGGCCCTGAAAGCGTTTGTGGACCTAAAAACAGTGATCACCACTCATCCGGTTTTGGTGTCCCCCAATTTCTCCAAACCCTTTGTACTAGCCACTGATGCATCTGATCTGGGTATTGGGGCTGTGTTGTCACAGGAGGGGGGAGGACGGTTTAGAACACCCAGTCTTGTTCATCAGCCGTAAGCTGTTCCCAAGGGAATCCAAATACCCTACAATAGAACGGGAGTGTCTAGCCATAAAATGGGCCATGGACAAGTTGCAGTATTACCTGGAGGGCAAACCGTTCATTCTATATACAGATCACGCTCCTCTTCGGTGGATGTATCAGAATAGGGGCCAGAATCCTAGGATGCTCCGTTGGTTCCTCTCCCTCCAGCCATATGCCTTTTCGGTGCAACACAGGAAGGGGAAAGACAACGGGAACGCGGACTATCTGTCCCGGGTCTTTCCTCTCCCCGATCGGGAGAAACCAGGGGGGGGGGAGGTGTGTGACGGGGAACAGAAAGCAACCGAGGCTGACACAAATCCATGGAACCCATGCTCACAAGGCGAACTTGTATCACCTTCTCTTCCCCTGCAGCGGCCAGCAGTCCGTACACAACGGACGAGTGGTACCCATATCCTTCACAGGACTGGACACAAGAATCGGAACGGGGTTCCTTTAATTCGGCCTTACAATCCGACGAAACCCCGCCCCCTGCTGACGTCACGGTGGGTGGGATAAAGACAGCTGAATCCCGGAAGAGGACGGACGGCGTTTCCCTGGAGGCGGAAGGAGAGGTGGAGTGGAGGAGTGCTAAGATTCGGGAAGAGGACTGGAGAAGAGGAGAGAGCGACGAACCGGGAGCAGAGCCGAGCAGAGACGACCACATCAAACCAGGAGGCCAACGTCTCTTCGAGCCGCCCCGCCACGTTCCCACGGGAGGAGCGTGGCTCGAACAGGTACGAGGAAAAGTAGCTGGCTGGGTGGGAAGAAAGACGCCGCCTACGCTCTGAGCACCCGTACCGAGCTAGTGTTGTATAGGACGCACGGTCCGACACTCACCCTACCTTCACTGAGCACAAAGCCCGCTTGCACATACTGGAGAGCTAAGAGCACTTGAGCACTCGGTTTCCTTCACTCCCGGCCCCTGTTGACAACAATACAGGACAAGTGTCCTAATCCTTGGTTTCTTGTTTTCTTTTGTTTTCTTCCTCTATATCGACCGCTCCGGAACCCCCCCCTGAGGGCTGGAACCTCCACAGAGTTTACAGCGGAGGAATTACTACCACTTCCTCTCACTCTGGAGTCACCGAGAAAGACCAAACCGGGTTCCCCCTCTTCTGCAGCATCTCGACGGGCAGCACGCCAAAAGAAAACATTGTACAAAATAAAACCGTCTTTACACCATCCTGGCCTGGTTGTCGACTCTGTCCCTGCTACCCCGCAACAAGAGGTAACGTCTTTGCTACTGATTTATCCTTATATGCTCAAGGGGCTTTAATCTAGGTTCGTCCAGGCACTCCTTTCCTGGTGGAAGAGGCTCTTACAGAAAGAGAAGGCAGCTATGTGCTCTTAAAAGGCAGACTGGACGGGCGTTCTATTCGGCTGGGGAATGTATATACCCCGAATACAGAACAGGGGCAGTTCCCGAGATTGCTGTCGCAAATACTGACGAAATGGTGTGACATACAGTGTCATGGACACAGGGCTAGACCGATCCTTCTCCCCTCTGCGGGGCACTTATGCCTCGAACAATTTAACGGTATTGAGCGAGTAGGTGTGTAGATGGGATCTGGTCGATTTCTGGAAGCATTGCAATCCCGGTGAGGGAGTCTTTTCATTTTATTCCACACCCCACGACCTACATGTGCGATTGGACAGGTTCTTGAGCTCGCCCTCCCTGATCCCCTATGTGACACTCAGAATGTGTGGGACCTAGATAGTCTGACTACAAGCAACAATATGTCACAATTGCTTGGGAGCACGGAATCCCCAGCATTCCAACATGGGTGTTGCAGCCGGCAATGTTGGAGGACTCCTCCTCCAGTGATTCGTTAAGGGAGGCCATTAGTGAATACTACACACACAATGCAGGTATTGTCTCATCCATCATGACGGAATGGGCCACCCTGAAGGTTACGCTACATGGAACGTGCCTAGGATTGGGCTGTGGTATGAGGAAACTAATAGAATTGGATCTGTGGGAGGAGGGAAAAAGATATATTGAGGCTGGAATTGCGAGCGATAACGGGGGGGGGAGTCTGACACCACCCCATCTTAGAAGCGCGTACTAAACACGCAGCACTCCTAGAGCGCTTATGATGTCTGAAGATCGTGGCCTTCTTGGTGAGAACTCATGCCACGGCGGATCGATCCAGGTCCCTTTTGGCCTGGCTGATCAAGCAGGACCAGACGTCGGGACCCATTACACCTCTTAGATCCCGGGATGGTAGGCTCAAAGACAACACGAAATCCACCGCGAATTAACCACACACTTTGCGTAGCTATACCGATCAGCACTAGACACACCGGAGGCAGACATACATACCTTTCTTGCGGGTCTTACCGTGCCTATTATCACACCCGAACAACGCAAGGAACTTGACACTCCGCTCACACTAGAGGAAGTGAGAGGCACAATGAGAGCTTTGCCGTCTGGCAAATACCCGGCCCGGACGGTTTCCTGCATGAATTCACAAAACGTATGCCGATCTCTTGGGGCCACAGTTATTCAAGGTGTATACTGAAGCTTTGGAAAATGCATGTCTTCCAGCCTACCTGACGCAAGCCACACTGGTTACCCTTCCAAAGCCAGGTAGAGATCCCACGCAAACAAGGGCTTATAGATATAATAGTGTTATTGAATGGGGATTATAAAATATTACCTGGTGTTCTGGCAGGACAGTTGGCTCCCATCACCCCATAACTTGTCCACACGTATCAAAATGATTTTGTCCCAGTTCAAAATACATTTCTTAATATACGCAGGTTTTTCAGGGTAATGCGGAATGCTACAGAGCAGGCCAGCGGTGGGCTGACTAGTATTGGACTTAGAAAAAGCCTTCGATACTGTCGAATGGCCCTATATATTTGCGGTTTTGCAGAAGTTTGGATTGGATCCTACTTTTTATGTTTGGTCAAATTGCTGTATGGGGCACCTACATTACGGGTTCGCTTAAGAACATTGTTTTCAAGACCCATAAGGATTGGAAGAGGTACTAGGCAGGGGTGCCTCTTTTCACCGCTAATCTTTTCCTTGACTATGGAACCTTTGGCAGTAGCTAATCGCCCATCTGCAGAACACTGGGGTATTCAACTTTGCAAGGAAATGCATGCTATTTCGCTATACGCAGATGACATTTTGCTGTATATCAGAACTCTGCAGACAATACTGCCGATCATACCAGACACGCTTCCATTATTTGCAAAACTGTCAAGGTTGGGAGTTAACTGGGGGAAAGCTGGTTTGTTTCCCTTTGCCCCTGATGCAACAGCCTTTCTGGCGGTTGATGGTGTACCAGGGACTTGGCAGACAGTAATGTTTTGCTGCCTGGGCACAACAACCTATCATGCGGATCGGGACATCCTAGACGGCAATCTAACCAGAGCAGTGACAGCCCTGAGGTCTCAAATAGAGTTCTGGAAAACACTCAATCTCTCTGTTGCAGGCAGAGTGGTGCTTATAAAGATGGTGATGCTCCCTCGCCCGTTATATTATTTTACCAACCTCCCACACTGCCTACCAACCGCTTTTTTTTCGATCCTTGGAAGGTACACTTAGAGATCTTACATGGTGCAATACACAACGTAGGGTGGCGCACATAGCTATATTTGCTGCAAGCGCAGGGAGGGCAAACCCTACCAAAACATTACTATCTGGCCTCCCAGATACAATGGGTGGCGGGATGGGTGGCAGAATTGCACCTGACCGACACAGCAAGATATCCCTCCATATACCGTGGAGGGACTTCCCTAAATTTTTCACCCGTGCACTGGGTCGCGCAAATTGCTCCGCTTACTAGTACAGGTGGCCCAGAAGTCTTTACATCGGGCTCTATACCTCACTAGACACATCACCCCTTATCCACTGGCCATACCACTGCTGGGCATGCTGAGGGGTGGGGGCAGGGTTAGGCTGTTGGAGCTTGCATCTTGGCACGAGGCAGGGATCTACACACTGGGAGACCTGTATGCAAACGGTGCGCTAAGGCCATTTGTGGATCTGGTGGAAGAAGGGGTCCCTCCTGGACTTTTTTAAAATCATGCTTCTTGGACAACCTCATTGGGGTGACATCTCACAGGAACCTCAGACACACTTAATGATGCAATATACACATGTAATAGGCATGGGGTGGCACCTTATAAAATGGTTTGTGGAATCGATTCGTGAACACTCTGTAACCGATGTGGGCCCCTGCAGAACTGGTGGGAGGTGGACTTGACCCGTCAAAACACACAAAGAATGGACCATGATGCTGGAAAGCCCCAAACAGATCCCCAGTAATGCTAGGTTCCGCTTGATCCAGTTTTACATAGTCCACAGGGCATACCTGTCCCCAGATAAAATCAACAGGTATTTTAATAAAACAGATGCATGTTGTCCACGTTGTAAACTGGCAGATGCCAGATTTTTACATATGCTATGGTCATGCCCCAATTTACACAATTACTGGACAGGCGTGATACAGCTTCTGTCCACAAGCAGTGACAGGACACTCCAAAACACGTGGGAAGCCTGCATCACAGGGATATTTGCTAGGGGTAAGAAACCGAGTCACCTCCAGATTTTTAGACCTGGGGCTGGCGGTGGCCAAGAGGCTTATCTCACGCCGCTGGAAAGCTGATGTCCCTCCAACACTGAAAGCCTGGTCTCAAGCCATGTTGAATTGGGCTAAAGCCGAAGGTGCTTTCCTCCAAAGGGAAGATTCTCTTGGACTACGTAAATACTCTATTGCGACTGCTTGGAATGTAATTCTAATGACATTCCGACTAGAATTAGCCCCAGAGGATCTCACAGGATATTCCTAACGTTGACTGATCGGACCTACTTGCAGACCTACATTACAGACAACATATAGTGTGGAGTGTGTAATACATAATATTTATCCTAGATTCCAATTCAGGACCATGCCAATAGACCCAACCGATCTAACCTACTGAAATGTGATGGCAATCGTGGTCACGCATCACCTCTCTTTACCTTAGGCCACCCCATCGTCTCCCACCCCCACCCCCCCCCCCCACAAGTTGTTGTTCCACGTTTAGGATTTGTGTACATGGCTATTTGATCACTAACCTTGGCAATACAGCATAGTTGTAAGGAGGTAACAGCATAGTTCGCTTCAAATCCGTACATATGCAGGTGGGCACCTCATGTATTTATGTAAATTGGTCTGGTATCTCTATAGATTATAATCTATATGTGAGCTCCTTTTGTTGCTAGACTCAATGCTGTACGGACATAAATTTCCACTTTTATTACCTGTTAACAAGCACGTGTACCACCTTGATTAATATGTTTTCCTTTTATAATGCAATGTATGCTTTTGTAAGAAACATGAAAGCTTGTAATAAACATAATAGGTCTTAAAAATGTAATAAACAGAACAAACAAAAAAAAAACTACAGGTCAGAAACACTATTAACTACCAGTGCAAGACTGCTCAGAATCATCCCTGCTCAAAAAGGAAAAGCCAAAAGCAACACTAAACAGGAAAACATTTTTGGCTTTTCCTCAGGGCCTAATGCGAGGTAGGACCTCTGGCTGCGAGGAATTGTTGGCAGAATTTTACCAAACGTGTATAAGTAATAGTAGATATACTCAAGGAAGTCTATGCGGACGCTAAAGAAAAAGGGTGTACCAATGACATGGAGGGAAGCAGTACTTAAAATGATACTAAAGCCAAGCAATAATACATTTGATTGCCCTTGGTGTATGTATATCCCAAGGGTCTGCTGTAGACACCAAGATATTGGGCAGATCCCCAATGACCAGAATGGTGAGAATACTTATTAGCCTGTGACACAAATCGTTTTAGTAGCTTCAGTAGGTTTACTTTGGCCAATTTCCGTTCAATTAGATTAAATTAATTGCTATTTATGGCCTCCTGGACTTTGATTAGAGACTCAAATAGCTCTGAACATACATTAATCAATAACCGAAATAAAATGACAGGGCTTACTGGGGCAGTTGGTTCCAAAGAAGGCTAACAGTGACAAAGAGAGAAAGGGCGGAAATTGTAAAAATTGCCGAGAAAAGCAGAAGCTTCAGTGGAAAATGAAGTTCAAGCGTGTAAAGAGGAGGAAACTGAAGCAGAGAAAATAAGCAAAAGCGTAAATAAGGAAAAGTTGCATCATATATGGAATTCCATAGGTACTATAAAGCGAAACAAGGAAGAAAGCTTCAAAGACAGCAAGAAAAAACAGATGGAAAAAAGGAGAGGTGGGTGGTAGGGATGAAGAAAAGCAGGAAAGATGGAAGGAAACGTACAAAATGTAATCAAAGATAATTAATTAATCAATTAAATGAATTGGAAGAAAGAATGAAACATGAAAAGGAAAACAAAGGGATCAAATAGGTTTGAGAATGAGAGACAATTAAGAAAGGCAGAAGCACAGAAGAAAACCTTAATAGACAAGGTTGGGGAGCTGGGAGATCAGCAGTTTTGCTCACTGACCTCGCTCACTCCATACCATTCAGCGGGGATCTACTTTTTCTGGCCACTCCCTTGATGGGACATATAGATATGAAATGGTTCGCGATAAGCAGGAGTACAACATCTAATACTAGAAGCTTTGCTCAAGTACTTGGTTAAATACAGACCAGAGGAAGTAAAAATTGTTTTCTATAATAAGTAGCTTCTATAGCGACTCCCGTAATTGTCAGCACAGGTTAATCCTGGCTGCTCTGGCCACAGTTTTCAATGTAATTTGGGGGGCTGTTGCAAATTGATCACCTGATCTGCTTTTGTATCCAGATTCAGGAATTCTGGAAAGATATATTCAAGTATCTTGAGAGTATTTAGCAGATACGTTTAGCACCTGGTGTATGGCTGGCAGTTCTGGGATACGATCCGGCTATTCAATTAGATCCCAAATTTATGAAATGATTATACGTGGCAACTGCAGTGGCCAGATCTTTATTACTACAAAGGTGGCAAACTCAGCTGATCCCCACAGTGGGTGAATGGTTAATAGAAATGAAGAATGTAAGAAAGATATGATATTCGCTTTGCCATCGGAGGGTTAGGAAGTTTGACAAAATGCAGCAGCAGTTTATGGAAGAAGTCTTGGGGTAGTGTGAAGAGGGAGTCTGTCCCTTTCGCAACTAAGGGATTTGACTGAATATATTTTAGGCATTAATGGAATTTGGAGTCTTAAAATTGTTGTGTCCTTTTATGGATTCATGCTGTGTGAAACGCGATTTGTATTTATATTACAATGGATGAAATTTATGATTTGATGTTTTTATTGGTGCTTTGGTTCTCAATGTAAAAAAAAAGAAGAAAAAAAAAAAAAGGCTCGACATGAAGCCCTTGTGCCTCTACTTTTAGCAAACATCAAAATTGAGCATTATGCACATGATACACATCTCTTCTTGAAAGTCTCTTCCGCTACAGACATTCAACATCTCAAACACTGCCTGCACCAACTCCAGACATGGATGGCCAGCACTATATGAAGCTTAACCGGCTCAAGACAGAATTCTTGTTATTTGCCAAGAACAAGCAAGAAACTGTGCAAAGTACAAACCTGGCAACATGGAGGGTGGGAGCAGAGGCAACACGGACAACGGAGGGTATGGGGAAAAACACAATGACAGGGCCAGTGATGTCCGCTTCACTGAGCTTTTTTTAATGTTGGGTAGGGGGCAGGCAAGCAGCAACACATACAAGGGAAGGAGGAGGCAATCCGCAACAGACTAGAGAGGAACACAAGGGGGGTGGGGGAGTGGTGAGGGAGCACGCTGTAAAAGGCATCCTGGTAGAGTGCCAAAAGTAATGCATTCCTACTCCAGGAGACGGACAAAAAAAATGAAGAGAAGGCAGCCTGCAGCCTACTGCCAAATAAGAAGCAAGCAAATGAGAAGGACAAAGAAGCCAACCAATGGTAAGAAATGGACGGCCTTATGCACACTGTTAAACAATTAATGGTCTCAAAGAAACAGCACATGTGCTATCTAGGCAACACCTAAAAATAGAGACCGCCTGGTACCAGCTCCCTCTCTTCTAAAAAATAGTGAAACAGTTTCTTCCAGAGAGCAACTTAAGAACTGTTGTTTGTTCAGCCCTCATATTCTTGCATCTGGATACTGGTCATGTCCTACTCCTTGGCATCCCAAAGTTCACGTTGGCCTCGCTCAAGAGCTTCATACACTCTGCAGCATGACTCATCCAGGACCTGATGAAATATGAACATATCACCCCCACCTGATGGAACTCCATTGGCTACCTTTGTAGTCCTGCATGATGTTTGCTGTTGGTAATTATCATTAGTGCAGTCAATCCCGAAATTCAGGGCAATCTCTCTCTAAAAATAACTCTCACCTGTGGCAAAAAGCTGAGGACTGACTAGAAATGTACTGTGTACAAGCTGTTCATAATTTTGATCCTCAGCATCTTATAGACATGTTTCAGGTCTCTACTGCAACAAGCCTCAGAGTACCTGTCTCGGTTGCACAGGACCAGCTATAGGTCATCATTCACCAGCACTACTGACCAGAAAAACGCTCTCTATAGCCTTCTGACACCACCACCAGATAAGTGTGTTAGCCATGATCCATGACCAGCCTGTCTCTTTAGGGACACCATAAACACAGCATGGCATGCTCAAACGATTTTCGGCAGAGTAGCCAGGAACTGGGACATACTATTACGCTATTATGAAGGAGCACCATTTACCCCTGGAGTGTGTGCTCTCTTATTTGGGGGTGCTGTTCAATATTTGTAATAAGGGTAGGTTCTCTTTAGTTATGAGTGTAGCGAGCAAAGACACAGAAACTAGTTTAGCACTTGCAATGATACTTTCCGCTCTGCTACACAAAAACCATGTGAAAATTTGCTGGGGTTTACAGACACGTCAGTAACTTGTCACTTCCTCATGTTCTTTGCCACCAATATTTAGGGAAAGAAGAAATAAAGAGGAAGACCATCAGTGTGCTTGTTCAACGGGCTGATGCTTTACCGAAAAAGCTGTATGTTGGGAACATAGCAAAACTTAACTCACCATATATGACAGCTACAATTGGTATGGGAATTACACTGAAAACGATCAATGGATGAGTGGGGTGTGACCTTTTGTTTTTTCTATGGTGTAGCCATATTAGCTCTGCCAGACAGTAAAACTCTATCACGAGACCTCAAATGGAATCAACAGAAGCATAACATGTCTGTCATAGGAATGAAGTCAAAATAAGTCAAATGCTACACCTGTCTTCAATATGGTGCCTCACACATCGGAGCCTTCCTGATTTTTACAAATAAATACAGAGAGAAAACCATGTGTTTCCTGTCTGTATTGATTTTTTAAGGTGGAAAAATAATGAAAATGGTGCTTCTAATGTGTCTTTCCATGGTCAGTTGTGAATTCCAAGGCAACAGATAAGCAGATCGACAGTATTGGGAGTTAAAAACAGGTTACGATAGCTTTAAATATAGGCATATTTTAAGATATATTTGGAGTAAATTGCTAATATTTACCTGTGGGTATAGTGCTCTGCTATATTTGGCTGCTGAATTTGCTAAAACGTGACAGGCATCAAAAGTAGGAGTGCATGTTCATCAGTTAAATAAAATGTATATTTTTTACTCCACTTATTAGCAAAACCACAAAATAAATATGGACAAACACTAAGATAAGCAAAAAATAAATAGAGCTAAATACAGACAGAAATATAAAAATAATACCATAAAACCAGGAGCTCTACTTATAACAAGACATTCAGCACAGTGACACTAAATTTGTTTCTAAAACAAAAATTACTAAACATTATTTCAGGTTTCAATGATGTAGGTTTTCTTGTTTAAACAGTTTACCAGAATGAATGTCCTAGTCTCCCATTTACAATGTTTGAATTGCAAATTAACATAATTTCATTGTGTACATCTAAATAGCTGTTCTTCCAGGCACAGGTTTGTATTATGGTGGCTATAGCCGAATAATCAATATAAATAGGATGAAGTACCTCCTGCCGTACATTATAAGGATACTGCAAAACGAGGAGTTATGTGACAATAGAGAAGAATGAGGCCAAAGGAGAGTTCCATTATAAGAGCATAAAACTCAGAGTAGAAACTTGCAGAAAGATTTTAACTGTTCTATAATTACCCAAGAAGTGCAAAAATTAACACGTTGCCATAAACTGCTCCTTTCTGCTGATCACTGTACAGCTAGAAAAACAGAGTGAAAAAAACGAAAGACACATCTCATTGTATTTCTTTAAACAACTGCTTTAATTATGCTGTGACCTGACCTACCTTTCCTTCCAGCAGTTGGGTCTGGCAACAGGCATTTGATGTTAGAAGTCAACTATAATAATTTATTACGGTTGAGCGGCTATGTCAATTCTTGATAATAGGTGACTGGGTGTGTCACAAGTTGCCCATTATATACATAGGGTTATAGATGGGTAACAGTGAGTTACAGGAATGTTTTTTTACCAAGATGTTCGGAGTGACATCAAATAGATAATGAAGTCACTCAGAACCCCCGAGAGGCAAAAACATCCCAGTAATTCGCTCCCCCAACCCCACACACCCCATCTATACTTTTGAAAACAATGGCGCCCAAAATAATCTGCATCTGCTTTACACCATTACGCAGGGGCAGAGAAGTAATGGAGGAAATATTCATAACATGGCCTCTCCTCTCCAAACCTGAAAAATAAATCTTAGCTGCCATCCTTAACCAACCCTAAACCACCTTTCCTCTCCTGCTGCTGTGCTTTCTCTTTTCAGTCAAAGCAGACAAGCAGCCATGCACTGAGAAGCTCTCAGGGAGCCCATTCAGCCTGGCCTGAAAGGCCTTTATGATATATCAACAGTGGGTAAGTAACAAGGTTTATACTGATGCTATGTCATAGCAGTGAGTTACCAAATTTAGAATCTGGTGTAAATGAAAGATGCTGCCTATGTAAGCCATGCGAAACAAAGAAAAGAGTAGGATTTTATACAGGGATTCCCGAATCCCATGTATTATATTCATAATAAAACTACCTGCCAAAATTAAAAAAACATAATTTCCAATAATAATTTTTTCATCCAAAGTTTCTCAAGGTTATCCATTAATCTTGCTTCATAGTTTTCCACCATGAACGTAAATCCCATCCATTTTGGGATATATTTCATCAGAACCAGTAAGTCTTCTGTCACACAATGATATAAAATAACTGAGTAAGAACAACGACCCCCCCCCCCCCCCCCCCCCCCCCAGCAATGGGATCAAATAAAGCCACGGATAACCAGAGACAAGGTCTGGTCTTAGATCAGGTGTCTCCAAGCAGGTAATCGAGAGCTACTAGGAGCCTCCATACACCCTCAAAGCAGAGCACAGCCTTGAGTTTATTTTTAATTACGCACACGGTCAGATTTTTCTTTAACTTTAAGGTAACGCTGTGTTTACTTTACAATGACATGAACAGAAAGGGGTGGTTGTTCCTATATGGAAAGTGAAAGGATGGAGTTTGTAAAGTGAGGAGGTCTTCCTTATTAGGAAGTGTTGCCCTCACACACCCATATGGGTGTCATACTTCATAATGAGGCTTTTGTACTTTGTGGGGCCGGCACTGCAATGCCCCACGGGCCCGGCGAGAGGGCTCTTTAGCACAGATTTCAAAGTTACTTACCTTCGGTAACGTGATATCTGGTAGAGACAGTCTAGCCGCAGATTCATTAACTTTTTAATTCTCCCCAGGCGCCAGTCTTGGTCCGGAAATTTTTCAACAGTACCTCTGCGCGCCGGGGGACAGCAGTGTACGGCTTTGCGATGACATCGATTCAAGTCATGACGTCAGTGGCACCATGTAAGTCTCCTACCGGCGTGCGGACATCAGTTTCTTCCGTGGAACCTTCCGCACCATAACTTAGAGCCCCCAGAGAAACTGGTTGTGGAAACAATGGGTCAAAAAAGATCAAAAATCTTTGAAACATTAACAAAGAAGAAACAAATGGTATCTTAATACCAGACATGGATTTTTAAGAAACCCCCAACAAAACAAAGGGTTACATGAAACCCTGCGCCCTGGTGAATAATCCCTATGTAAAGGAAGAAAATCATTCACTCTATAGACCATTCATTAATAGTAATTAATGGCATGGCAATAACAAAACAAAACCTACAAAAACACCTAACTGTTTGTTGAATCACACCACTACGTGACATGGATAGTGCCAATTCAAGGTATGATGATACCAAACAAAGACTTTCAAAGAAAAGTGCAAATAAATCAATACTTCTCACTGGGATCTAATCCAGTGTGAAAGAAAAAAAGAAACACACACCTTATCCACCACACACATTTGGAAATGGATGGTATAGCAACTATACAAAAACTATGTGGCCAGGCCAAGCGGTCTGTTGCGTCCCAACAGAAGTTGAGAACGTGATACTGGTATATAAAAAAACAGTACTCAAAAAAAAGGTATAACCCTTTCCACATAGGTCATTCACAGAGTGGGGATGATGGGCAGGGAGTTAATGAAACAGCGGATAGACTGTCTCTACCAGCTATCACGTTACTGAAGGGAAGTAACTTTTACATCTGATAGAGACATCTAGTCGCAGATTCCTTAACTTTTGAATTAAATACCATAGCTATACCCCACTGGAGGAGGGAGGATCTGCGAACTAATCCTACAAAAGTTCTCAAAGGGAACCAGCTGGTCAAAACTAACAACCGACCAAATGTACTTAGGAATAGCAGATCATGTGCTTGACTCTTAACAGAATCAATGATCACTGTCACAGAACATATAAATAAAACAAGCATTTGAAATGTAATAGGTCTCGCATGTACACTAGTTTAATCTATTGGCATTGTAAATGATAACGCCTTTTATTTATGTTTTGAAAACCAAAACATAAATAAAAGGTATTACTTCCTTGATGCACAGCCCCGCCTCCCAATGCACCAACCTGCAGTCCCTTCTACCCCCGTTGATGCTTTTTAAACCTTATTACAGGGCATTCACCCAGCCACGAAGGTAGCGTGTCATAGCTAGGGGTGCCTGGAGGGAGGGTGAAAACGCAGAGGCATGCTTTGGTTAATATTCTAACAGTGTGGGATAGCTTAAGAGGTTCATGTGCTTATTGTGGAGATCTGCATGCAGCTTGCAGTTTTCAGGTTGTGATGCTAGCCACTTGCAAGTCAACCTTAACAGACACATTAATAAAGCCTGCTGACCCGAGGAGAGGTACCAGAAGATTTACAACACCAATGACCGCTGGGTGCGAAGACGTGAGAGCAGTGGTGTGTGAGCAGGAGACGGGTGTACTTTATATAGGAGAATAAAGGCACGTGTCAGATTTAAAATGACTGCGCCATAACTTAAATAACTATTAAAGGTGCGTGGTCGCTTGAAAGCGGACCACTTGGTAAATTCAATAAATAAATAAATTTGCGAGGCCTCTATAGTTGAAGCGGACCGCGCTTTAAAGTAAATAAATACATTAATAATATAAAAGCGGATGGGTGCTGCAATGTCATGGGTGGAGTAGAAGAGCATTAAACAAAATAGTGCTCACCAACTTATAAAGCAGACCGTGCACTGTAACACCACCAGTAAAAGGTCCAGTCGTTATAGAAGGTAACAAATGGAGACAAGGCGGTACCAAGGAGGGACTAACAAGCCTATTTATGAATCATAAGCCAGCATTTGCGAAGGACAATGACACAAGCCAATGACAAATCTGGCCGGAGAGTGGGCGGAGCTTCCAGTGCATACTCTAATACAGAATGCCTCGTAGAGCATGGAATACATGCGTGCTGCCGCTAAAAATAAAAAATAAAAAAAAAAAGGTTTTACAAAACTCACAGGTCCGAGAGAATCTGCCCTTGAGGGAAAAAGGGAAAAACCCCTGAAGAACCATCTGTCAGAGAACAGACATTATCCCCTGTTCCCCAAAGGGGACAGAAAACTCAATGATCAAAAAGGGCCAAATGCATGACAAAAACCATGTAATCTGCATGACAATTAAGAAAATCAGATAACAAGGACGTTAAAATTGTTGAAAAACCACAAATACATCGAAGCACCCTGTAAAATATGGTTGATATGAGTGCCAGAAATGCACACCAACAAACATTGTACAATGTAACTACTTGCAGTATATAGTCTGAACACGCCTGTTATGTGTTAAAAAATAAAAAAGAGAAATTTCTATAAAACCAATCACAAAAAGAAATTTAAAAAAAATAAAAAATAAAGAATGGTCCTGATAAAATCTCAAAGAAGGACTTTGGCAACCCATTTCCCCAAAGGAAAGAGGAACATCAAAACCTCCTAGGTATAGGTATAGGTATAGGTATATATATATTTCTTTCCTTTGGGGAAATGGGTTGGGAAATGGGTTGCCAAAGTCCTTCTTTGAGATTTCATCAGGACCATTCTTTATTTTTTTTTTTTATTTTATATATATATATATATATATATATATATATATATATATATATATATATATATATATATTATATATATTATCTAACGGCAATTCACAGATTTTCATTGGCCAATAACTACTGGCAGACTGCAAGGACGTATAAAGCTTGTCATCATACATCCTTCAGTCCCATAGTATGAAACACTTAACACAACTTGGAGCAATAGATAAGCTCAAAACACCAAGGCAAGCGAGAAAAGAGACTCAACCACATCTCCGATTAAAACCTCTTTTTTTTATGTAGATCAAATATGTGTAACACATATGACACAGCCATGTATACTCTGTATACCCAACAACTAACTAGAATTGAGAAACAGTTCCAATAAGCAGTTTACAATAAATTTGAAAATGGTAACACCTATTACTACGCTTGTCAACTCTGAAATGAGAGGTTCGGCAAAAATACACAACCCAGTGAAAAAAAGAATACAACGCCACCAAAACAACACCGTAGGTGACTTACAGCAAGAAAAATCTGCCTTTCAAATGGTATCATTTAGAACGGACACCACCGGAAACAACAATCATGATTTCTCACGAATTGAGGAATGCCGAAAATAACAGGTGTATCCTCTCCAGGAGACAGGTAATGCCGATCAGACAGAATCACGTTATGGCGGGGTATCGGTGACAGAGTCGGCAACCAGACCAGGATGGTGTAAGGAAGGTTTTATTTTGTACAACACTTTCTTTTGGCGGGCCGCCCGTCGTGAGGCTACAGAAGAGGGAGAGTCCGGTTTGCTCCTTCTTGGCGACTCCAGGCTGAGAGGGTGGGGGTCGTAGTTTCACCGCCTGGTACTCTGCGGTCTTCGTTGTCTCTAATGGCTCTCGTGGTGGTTCCGGCGCAGTCGACCAAGGATCCCCACGTGGGACGGCACAGGAAGAAAGAAGAAAGAAACCAAGGATTAGGACAATCGTCCTGTACTCTAACAACAGGGGCCGGGAGTGAGGGAAACCGAGTGCGCAAGTGCTTTTATCGCTCCGTTTAGTGTAAGCGGGGTTAGTGCTCAGTGAAGGCAGGGGGTTTGCCGGACCACATAATATGTACAACTCGATACGGGTGCTCAGAGCGTAGGCGGTGTCCTTCTTCCCACCCAGCCCGCTACCCGTCCGAGCCACGCTCCTCCCGTGGGAACGTGGCGGGGTGACTCGAGGAGTCGTTGGCCTCCTGGCTTGTTGGGGTCTTCGCCACTCGTCTCCTCTTCCAGCGCGTCGATCTCTCCTCCTCTCCACTCCTCACGGTTCTTCTTTCGCCTCCACTCCAGCTCTCCTTCCGCCTCCAGGGAAACGCCGTCCGTCTTCTTCCGGGATTCCGCTGTCTTTGTACAACCCACCAACGTGACGTCAGCAGGGGGCGGGGTCTCGTCGTGCTGAAAGGCTGAATTAAAGGAACCTCGTTCAGTTTCTTGTGTCCAGTCTTGTGAACGACACGGGTACCACTCGTCCGTTGTGCAGGGTACCGCTGGCCGCTGTAGGGGAAGAGAAGGTGGCACAAGGTCGCCTTTTGAACATGGGTTCCATGGACTCGTTGCTGCCTCGGATACGTTCTCCGCCCCGTCACACACGTATAGCAGGAATATCATAGGAAGAAGAAAAACTTATTTTAAAGTCCAAAAATCGTCTTATTATAAAAGTGTCTCCCAAGAGCTTAATAGACGATTAGCAGCCTCGTTGGAGACCAAAACGGCCCGACACCCTGGATATATTGGCGGAGGTCAAGGACAATAAGCCATCAAATTTACATTGGTCTTGGTACAAGTTTGACCCGTGCATCATAAACCTTTGGCTGCCAATTTACAGCACCACAACATGGATGAGGGATAGGAATTGCCCGTAGTTAAGGTAATATGTATGCCTGCACTAGACAATGTTCCTTTGCCATAAAGGAAGAATGCGCAAGCAAACACCATTCAAATAAGTGGCGGAGGGGAGGTGGCTTAGCCTTAGCTGCTCACGAGGCTTTCAGCTGTACCCTTAACCCAGTGGAGAAGAGCATAGGCGTATCCTTGGAGGTAGCTACATTTGGGATTAAGGTGTCAGCTAACTAAACGTTTGGGGCCCTTCTGATATCTCGCCCTCCAGGCTCACGAGCTAACTTTACGGAGGTTTGGTGCCAGACCTTGGAATCATATAGGACTGCCGCCCAAAGACTATCTTAGGGGATTTAAATTTTCATTTTGATGACCACAGGGCTCCTCTCAGAGCCCCAGCCATTTCAATCACTAGGTGGTCCCTCTAGCAAACCTGGTGAAGTCATTTGGCTTTCAAGTGCTGTCATATGCGGACGACACGCAAATTATCTCCATTTGCAACGATGTGCAGTGGGTAGCAGGGAGGTTTAATTACTGTATGTCCAGCATTATATGCTAGATAAAGGACAACTCCCTGAAGATTAATGCAGACAAGACTGAGGCGCTTGTGTTCGGTGCTCAAAACTCCATCTGGTCAAGCACTTGGTGGCCAGTGGTCTGCGGACCTCTCCTTTCCCTAGTCCGGTCAGCTAAAACCTTTAGGGTCATCTTTGATGATGCTCTGAGCTTTGATGCTCAGGTCAGTCACACTGTCAGCACGTGTTTGAAAAAAGTTATTCCTTATATCACATCGGAACTGCACTAGTCAGTCATAACTGCCCTGGTTACCTCATGGCTGGATTACTGCAACGCTCTGTACCTGAACATTAACTGTGGCTCACTTAAACTGCAGGTGGTACAGAACGCAGCGGCTCATCTCATTCTCAATACTACCAAGCAGCACTCTTCTAGGAAGGGGATTTATTTCCTACATTGCCTCAATGGTTCAATGTCAGAAAACACATTATTTCTAAGGCTTTGTGCTTGGTCTTAAAGGCCCTGCATCACAATGGCCACTTCCATCTGAAGTCGCTTATTCATTGGTACATTTCGTGGAGACAACTGAGATCTTCCTGTAAAACACTTCCCTGGATTTAGTTGGACTAGATGGGGTGATCGTTTCTTTACGGTAGTGGCCACCAAACTTTGGAACTCCCTAACTATATTTCAGATGCAGAGTCTTTTTTTACCTTTAAAAAACATCTGTATAAAAAACTGATAAACATTCGGGCGGATCTCCTCGTGCGTCTGCGGGAGGCGTGGATGGGGTGGAACTGGACGACGAGGACTGGCAGTCTGCGCTGTCCTCCCCTAAGGAGGTGGCTATATCCGCGCGTCTCCGTCTGGTCCAACTTAAAATTCTCCACCGAGTCTACGTGACGGGCCCTCGTTTAGTTCTGATGGGTTTCTCTGAAGACGAGCTCTGTAGACGTGGCTGTGGGCTCAGCGCCACTTTTCTCCATGTTCTCTGGGAGTGCCGTATGGTTGCGGAGTATTGGCGCCGGGTGCATGCTGTCATGGAATGTGTCACTGGGGTCGCCCTGTTGCCTGAGGTCCGTCGATGTGTGCTGAACGTGTGGGAGCCTAACGATTATAATGCGGCTCAGACTCGGTGGGCGGCCCTTGGGAACATGGTTGCTAAGAGGGACATCGCACAGCTTTGGGGTTCCCGGCGGCCTCCCACTGTGTCAGTATGGAAGGAGAACATGGACTGGTGCAGGTGCAGAGAGAAGACTGTGTATGTGGCCCGGGGTAAGCCGGGGGCGTGGGGTAGAATTTGGGGCCAGTGGAACGCGTACCGTGGGAACATCTGCACACCCCCCCTCGTGGATTCATCTGATGCTGCCTTGTCCCCCTGATCCTGTGGTTCCCGGACTATTGCATTTCACCTGTAGATGGTTGTGGCTCTCCCGTCGCCCCCACCTCCCCCTTGATCATCCTCATTGACCACCCGAGGGTGGAGTTGGTACTGTGTGGTCCCCCAGCCGTGGTTCGACGCCTCTTTTTCGATGGTTTCCGCCTTGTTTTTTGGTGTTATTTTATTTTTCCTTTTCGTTTGTATTTCTAAAATTTATGTATCCGGATAACTTCTGAGGTGCACTCAGTACTTTGTCAATTCGGCTGAGCCCCAGGGGGCCCATTACTTCCTTGATGTTGTTGAACATGTATATATTAGCGGCCGGCCCTGGTGGTTGTAGGCCCATGTTTGTATTGATTTTTATGTGCAATAAAGGTTTTTCCAAAAAAAAAAAAAAAAAAAGAAAAACATCTGTAAACTTGGCTTTATACATCCTAGTATCCTTTCTATTGTCCGGCTCTTTACTGCTGGTCCTCCTGTTCCGCAATAGCGCCTTGAAACTTATGGGCATTAGTGTGCTTTACAAGTTTTATCCTATCCTATATTGCAAGCATATACTCCGAGCCAGAACAATGCTTCATTTTGCTAAAGCACCAAATTACTCCAAGAGTAGAGTCACTATACACCAGCCTACAACTGGTATCACCATATGTCTCCAAAACAACACTGAAGAAGAAAGCCATGCAACTTGCATACTGAACTGCTTCACAGAAGCATGCAACAGATCCGCCTCCATACAGGAAGTCTCATCTCTTCTTAATGACAGTCTCTTAGCCTCTTAAACAGAAAGCTCCTCCTCAGAGGCCAGAGAACAAAGGGAGCCTTCATCAGTCATTTAAATCAATTCACAAATAAAAAACAAAATGGTACTGAGGCTGTAACCACTGCTCCTCACTTGAGTACACATGGTAGTACTGAAAACTAATCTGAGCATATCCAACGTCCTAAAAAAGCTGCTCCTTGAGCAACAACATCCCAATCCTAGGGACAAGCAGAGCAACACGGTGACAAAAAATGTATGACTACGACTCTGCAGTTCTCCGCCTTCTATGGAAGCGTCTTCTACCTGATCCACAAAAAAACTGCCATCACCAAATGGTATGTCAGTCAAAGGCGACTGGACAGCTTCCAAAAAAAATGCCAACCAAGCCAGATGCTTTAGTGCCACTGCAGATGCCATGGCCAGACCCACAGAATCCGTTGTGTGCATGCCACACCTTATGGTAAGCCTGGCAGCATGCTGACCATCTCTAATCAAGTTGCCTACCTGAGCACGGAGGTTATACAGAAGAGATGGGAGCATGTTCTGTAAAGAATCCCACAAAAGCATAGGAAAAACGCCCCAGCACACAATAGGTGTTAATGGCTCTCAATGCTGAACTAACTGAAGCAAATATGTGTTTCCCACGTGCATTACAACCCTAGAATCCTTACCCACCGGAGACTTAGGAGTAGAATCTGCAACCTGACAAGACGTTGCAGCCCAAGTCAATAGACCACTAGTGAAAGGATGTCTATGCAAACAAAATGGGTCCACAGGTGCAGGCAAATGCCTACGTGCAATATCATAGCCCACTTAGACTCCTGTCTCAGGCTTGGCCCAAGCACCTAACAAAATGTCAGAAAGGACCTCACTATACGGAAGAACAGGCTTTTTTCCCGTATGTTCCGTGGCAAAGGATTTCGAACAAAGGGTATGTAGACCTCTGCACCGTAGGCAGTCAAGTCTAAAACTGCAGCCACTTTCTTCAGCATGTCTGCAAAGGAGGAACTTGCCTTTGTGGCAAGTCTAGGGGGGAGAAAGCAACACCAAGACCGGCAAAGAATCCAGCCCACTAGCCTCACCATGAGGTGCAAGCCAGCCCTCCTTCACCTGAAACACATTAGGAAATAGGCTGAAGAAGTTCTTCCTAGTTGATACAGATGGACCTCCCAACGCCTCATCCTGAATAGGGGCCACAAACACTCCCCTCAGGTTGCAAAGCCGAATCCACATCACATGCCGTATGACGTCAAAGTGGCACCATCATAACGACGACTGGGAGAGGAAAGGCGCCTTCGACCGGGCCGCTGACGTCAATGTCTGAGTCGATTGGTCAAAGACCAGCATCGTAGGGAAAGATCCCGCAGGGCTGCGCCAAGGCGACGCCAGCCGACGTCGACCAACGCCGATCCATCGACTCAGATGGTCCAACCGTAACAGAGCACAAATCCTGCGATTTCGCCTCACTCAGCTCCTTGGCAACTGGAGGCACTCCAGAGGGAGATGGGGTCCAAAGATGAGGTGTAAGGAATCATAATATTCCCTCATCCGAGCCATCGACGCCCTAGCTCCCAGAGACACGGGCGGACTTGCGGACGGCTTCCTCAGCTGTCGAGCGGGAGGAGCAATGGGAGATGGAGTCTCCACTATGAAAACCATCCCAAACCTTTTAACTTACCTGGAGAACGACATCCTCAAGACCGGTTTAGAATCCTACATCTACACCGCAAACACTCTTTCCGGGACGACGAAGACAGAGGCTGGAAAGCCTCCGAGGATCATGATACACACGCTGCCAACTTTAAATGCCGCTCCTTTAGCTACTTCAGTTTTACGTTCTGTCAGGAACCACAATCCTCGGCGTCATGGTGCGCACCTAAACACTACATGCAAATTGTATGCGGGTCTGACACCGACATGTCAGCTACAAGGCCCACAATGTTTGAAACCGGTCAACATTAGACAAAGGCACAAAGTTCACCGACATCAGGTGTCGAAGTAGGTCAAGAAAATCGACCAGAGGAATCGCTTCTCCGGATCCACTTTTTAGCATGGAAAAGAAGAACACCGATGTTATCGTGTCAGAGGGGACTTGTATGGCTCCACTGATGTCATGACCGCAATCAACATCATCCCGGAGCCCTACAATGCCGTCCCCTAGCACGCAGAGGTACTGCTGAAATTTTTTCCGGATCCAGACTGGCGCCTGGGGAGTATTCAAAAGTTAATGAATCTGCAGCTAGATGTCTCCATCAGATCTTTTTGTTTCAGCTGGGATGATGCGTGCGGCGATTACGGTGATGAATATAGTGAGAAAAGGAGAGGTATTAAAACTACCTATGGGGAGGCGAGCCTCGCCCTGCATTACCTCCGGAATGCAGTGGGGCCCGCAGAGAGTGTGTGTAGCACAGCGGCAGAGCTTATGAGTCCAAGTGATTTAACGCGTGAGCGGTTCTCCTAAGTGGGACATATTTACCCATAAGGGAGAGAGAGAGCGTCAACAAACGGGAAGCGAACTGACGTGGCCTAGAACTATACAGCATTGGCAATTGCTCAGGACGGCTGGCCCGGGCACCCCCACATGCAACCCTACAACCGATACATCCGATACCACGCTTTGAGTCAGAGAAATAAGCGCTATGCAGGTACTATATTGTAAGTAACATACCTCCTGGTGATCACCACCAGTAGTTTTGTGCAATCGATGTTACGGTTGAATGTCTCATAGGTTGAGTGAGTCTAGAGTCTGACGCTGCAGCGGGGAGGTGAAGAAGCAGATCGTTGTTATACTGGGGATACGGATCCGGCTGCTGATGGTCAGCGCGGATGCAGGCTGGCACAATACAAGGAGTGACCGGCGCGTCCTGTATCGTTGCCCTTGGGCCCCGCGCAATCGGGCGCTGCCTACAGAGCACGTGCTATTGATGGTGGCCTTATTGGAGGCCTCGCATCTCCCACTATGGTATGACGGATTTGTGGTTCAGTCTGAGAAAAATGCAGAGGCGTCGAGCAGAGGGAGACATGAGACACGAGTGCCAAGGTGAGAGAAATGCTTGGTGGGAGAAGCTCAACTTTTCCCTTTTATACACCTTGTAGGCCAACATGCGCACATTGGGGGCCAGAGCTTACGACTACATTGTGGCCATAGGAAAAACTGACAAACACCAATCGAGACTGATGTTTGAAGCCAGACGATCCACAAAGTCTCCACAACATGCGCTCTCTGATTCTGAGCAAGACCCGTCGGCCAGCGGTGGGTCGACCTTGCAGAGCACGCTGCAGGTAATGCAGCAAAGCCTGCAATTGATTGATAGCGAGATTGAAGCATTGAATCTCTGAATGGACCACATGGCGAAATTGGACAAGCAAGGCAATCGCATCATGGAGGCGGAGCAGCGTATATCCACTGCGGAGGATGGCTTGAGTTAAGAGAGTACTGAATGTCTGAATATGGTAAAACTACTAGCAGTTATACAAGCCAAGAATGCAAGGGCGGGCGGTAAGTTTTGGAGGGAGGGGTGCGACGGAACACGCACCAATACACAACACAACACTCGCAGCCATGCAAGCAACCATACACAAACACATCCATTCACAACACTCTTTACCAAACATTCATACATAAATGCACGCACCGAACATTAATTTTAAAAAAACACAAAAAACATGCAGCCAGCTCTGCCTCAGAGGTCCCAAGAGGCTTGGGACAGCTGCCTTAAGCTAGGCATGGGGCGTCTGGTAATAATGCGCAAGTTGCTTAGCCTTCAGTAGCTCACAGTTTTCACTGATCAGAAGCAGCTACCACAACAAAGAAGGTTGGAGACACCTGGATCAGATGATTAAACAGAACAGAGAAAAATGCAAATGATTATTTGGCTTCAGTGAGTCCGATAAGTCATTGTTGTAAATCTTACTAGCAATGCTTGGTCCGCTTTTCTTAAGCTTCATGGGAAATTTCAAGCTACAGGAAATACCATCAGCAATAATAGATTTACTCTGGGAGCCTTAGATAACCCAAAGGCTTAATCCACCTCGCCTTACATCACAAAGTCATGGCCTCTGCTCTCTTCATAAATTTTGTATTGTTCTAAAGGATACAGATAGAGAGGGGTTGCAATCTACATTGAGATGCTAGAGGTCCAACTATCGGAACAAAATTCACTACACTGAATAATGTTTATATGTGGCATAATACGTTTTTTAACTGATTCAAGAGGTTAAAAAAAAATTAAGTACAATAAAGATGTCCAAATATTCACTAAGTTTTCTTGAGTTTTATACACATCAGTTTTGTCATTCTCATGCTTTATCTTCTCACAAGGCAAATGTATTCGTGTCAACAGACCCTCCTAGAGCACAGTGCCATTGGCAACGCATATTTCACACTTTGGTAACTAAGCCTGCATTTCTTTCTATGTGGAGGTTAATCCTCTCTGTTAGTAGGGATTAACCGGTGACATTGATATTATTAAGCTAAAAATAGGGGGTAGAAACAAACATTCGGGCTTATCCCCGAGAGAAAGTAACTGAACACTAAAGGTTTGGCTCAATAACAACATTATTTCCACAAATCATTTATGTGTACAGTTTTATATACATAAATAACCTTTGTTTCCCAGAAATTACCAACTCTACAAAAGGTGACATGGAAGGTCTCATCCTGAGCAAGGAAATTCTGCTACAGATAGTCTTACCATCTGCTACAAAAAATTAGGACATTTGTTTCCAAGTCATTAAACGTAACACCTAGGTGGATCAGCTACAAATGCACCTATTGTTTTAATCCCTTAAAATTAGAGGTATCACACGCAGGTAGTGTTTCAAATCTGGAGGCAGGCCTTGCGCCGTACGGGATGGTGGCAGACCTTGACTCGGGAGACTCCCCTGTGGCACAATGGGCATTTACCCCACTTGGCGGCACTGCAAGGTTTTAAGGGTTGGGATGACATTGGCATCTCCACGCTGGGAGATGTAGTGAGAGGGACGACACTTAAATCTTTCCATGAGCTACAGAGGGAGTTCCATATGCCACGCGAGCAATTTTTTCGATACCTCCAGCTCAGGCACGCCCTGTCGCCCGAACTGGTGGGACTGGAATAGCTTGCCGACTTCAGCCCATTAGAGGCGAAAGTCTTCATGGGGGATCTAGCGGATAAAATTTTTTCCAGGATTTATCAATCCCTTGTTATACACAGCTCCCCCACACTGAGCAAACTTCGGGGGGACTGGGAGGCAGATGTGGGCGCTCTGGAGGAGGAGGAGGATTGGAGGGAGGCGCTGGCCGCCCCGCGGCGTGCTGCTATAGCCATGAGGCTCCGCTTGGTTCAATTTAAATACTTGCTCCGGGTGTACTTCACAAGGGCGCGGCTGTGGCGGGCGGGGCTGATTGCATCCCCGGAGTGCCTGAGGTGTGGCAGGGAAGAGGGCACATTCTTTCACACTATATGGCAGTGCGCATCCCTTGAACGATTCTGGCGGGGAGTGTTGGCGTGCCTCTCGGAGGTATTGGGGTGGGAGCTCCCCCGCACGCCGCGGCTGGAGGATATAGGGGGCAATATATACAAACGTCATCTTCTGTTGCTGGGCCTTACCCTGGCCAAGTGAGATATTGCAAGGGAGTGGAAGGCGGCACGAGCCCCTTCCATGATGAGATGGAAGAATGGTCTGGACTTCTGTATGGGGCTGGAGCTGCCCGTTTGAGGCCAGGGGGTGCCCACGCAAGCACTATAAGATCTGGAAAAGATGGGCAGATTACCGTGGCATTGGGCTGGAACCCCCCGTAGAGAGGGAGATCGATCCATAGGGGCAGCCGCTCACGGATATCGGTGGTCATGGGGGGCAGCGCGGGGGCGCGTACGATGCGAGGGGATAGCGGGATGGAGCAAATGGGGTTTTAAAAAATATATATATATATATATACAATCGTCCATTGCCTGTACGTACATGTTTGAAGGATATGGCAGACGTCTCTGGGTTACAGGGCTCTGCATGGTATTGGGTATATTGACACAATAAAATTTGTTTAAAAAAAAATAAAATTAGAGGTATCAGCTTGATATAGTTTGTTACCGACCAATTTTGTTTAATGCCAACAGCAAGATTTAAGCAAAAGTCCTCGCAAATAGATTAAAAAGGTAATCGGCGAGACAATAAGCACTGCTCAAATGGGGTTTATCAATTATAGCTTATCCAGACACAAACTCTGGATCAACAAAAATGCCGCTAATGTCTTATACATGCCTATAGCCATAATAAGAATTGAGGTTTAAAAATAACTAAATGGGGGGTGTGGGCAACAAGATGGCAGAGTAGCAGCTTTCTTCACAGGCTCTGCTGGCACATTCTATTATTCAGACAACATTCTCCTTCAGTCATTATCTGACAGCCCAAATCACACCTAGTGTAAGGAGGAGGGGGGGGGGGTGTGAGGTGTGTGGGGGAGTGGGAGGGGGGTCACTCAAGGAATAGCCTGTAAGAGCACTGGTTCGACAAATTCCAAAGCACACCAGAGGCGGAGATTGGCTCCATGGGCAGAGAGGGCCTCCTGGCTGTGGCAACGTGACTGTGAGACACAAAGCCAGGGACTGAGGCTCAGGATGCGTAGGCCGAAGACATCTAGGACTGGTGAGGTAAGTGGACCCTTCACCAGCAGCCAACGCGGGGCTCCCGCCCCCTGATAGTTTCCCACCCACAGCCTGAGGTCGGTGGAGCTCCGTAGAGACCCCTCCGAGACTAGAGGCGATGGAGGAATAACCGCTGTGGCACCTGTCGTAAGGCAGCACTGAGGAGACAGCCAGGAAGCTGGTCAGCAACAGAGCCCGGAGGCTCCAGGCCTAGCTCCGAGTATAGGGAAGAGTAGGTCCGCCCCGGGAGGCCGGAGATCGCCCAGCAGGGCCGAGCACTTTGCCTCCCGGGTGAGAACCAAGTAGCTGGAGACGAGGAAACGCCAGGACAGACTGGTGCAGCAAGACAGACGCGGTGCCTAGATTCCCAGAGGAGAGCTTAGAAGGGGCGCAGTACTGAGGACCGCCTCTGGGAAGTGAACACCTAGCGGATACGCCCTATTCCCACACATACCGCCTGCAGAGAAGTGGGCTCGGTGTCGTGGTAGCGAGGCCCAGAGCCGGGACAACGATTGGTGCGTCTGGGAAATGAGGGCTTACAGAGCGAGATAGACTCCCACCCACAAGGCTGGTTAGATAGAGAGCCAAGTCACAATACCTGGATACCAAAGACACATACACTCTGCATACTAAACTGAGCAAAGATAGTCTGAAAGCCAGTCTCCTTTTGCCAGACTTTAGATATCCCCCCTCCCGCTTCCCGCCTCGCTCCGTCGCACCATGGACCACTGGACTGGAGCAACCTGGTGAAGGTCTTCACCATCTGGGCTAGACACACAGCGGTGGCGGCCCTGGGGCTAGGGAGGTGAGCCACGGCGTGTGGGGTGGACTTACTCCCGTGCCCGGCGGTTGCAAATGCTCCCCCCTTGACACGGATGTAACAGGTGGTAGGCCTGACAGAAGCATAAACAGCTGAAGGACGCCTTGATACCCCCCACCCCTCAGCCCCGGGGGCTGCGGGGATGGACACACCGCTCTGACCGTCCTCCTGAACCACAATGGAGGTAACCTAAAATCAAGAGACTCCACACACACTGCACATATCACAGGTGGAATGTGGTAGTGACCGGGCAAAAGACACTTTGCTGGACGCTCTGGGGGACCCTGGTCTCCCTCGGCCTTGGATATTGTGCGCTTGAGATAGGGTGCGCCGGTTCGCCCTTTCTCCCGCCCTGGTCTTCGGATGAATTTTGACGGTTTACACATATGGCCAAATAAAAGGACTCAAAGCAGCAAAACAGACAGTGCAAAATGGATCGCTATTCCAAAACTGTAGCCCCGCACACTGGCGCGTAGACGCCTGAACTAGATATGCCAGACATTTCGGCACTCTTACAAGCCATCAATACATCAAGAGATACTCTGGCGGGACGAATAGGCGAAGTTTGTTTCGAGGTCACCCTACTCAGGCAAGACCTTTGGAATCTTGCTGAACGTCAAACAAGCAGAAAGCAGAATATCTTAAGTAGAAGCCTCGACACACACACTCACTCAAACTGTTGCAGGAAACTGGACCTTCCTTGCTGATGCCGCATGGAGGGTTAATGTTGAGAAAAAAAATGGAGAAAAAAAACAAGCGAGAAGGAATAACCAGCACTTTGCAGATTTTCCTGAGGGAGCGGAGGGCTCCAACATGGGGATGTGCCTGGAAACCTGGCTCAGTTTTCCTCTTATTTTGTCAATGAAAGGGCCCACAGATCATTGAGTGCTGAAATCCAACCCCTGGAGCCCCTCCGTGACCTGTCATCGCCTACATTCTGAATTTTCAAGATCGGTACAGGATATTAAGAGAAATGAGGAAACTGGGGGAGATTCGCCATGCCCAGTCCAAGATATTGATATTCCCAGATTACTCAAGGGAAGAGCAAAAACAGAGATGGACATTTGACTCAGTTAAACAAAAGTTACAGGCAATGAACGTACAATATATGCTCTTATTTCCGGCAAAGCTCAATGGCTTATTTGAGGGCAGGGCAATCTTCTTCCAGACACCAGAAGAGGCCTGGACAGAGGAACATCCTCTTGGACATAAGTGCAGTGAAAGAGGAGAGAGACAATGGGATGCCACACAGGGAAGAAACCAGACCTAAAACTCAAATGATTAGGCGTATTCGCTGCAGAGAAGCCATTCCTAAGCAATTAATCATAACCCCCATACCGTCACGACAATGTGGCCCAGGATTTGGCCTATCGAGAGATATTGAGTAGGAACCCAGCAAATGGCGATCTAGGAGGATGAAATAAGATAACCAACAAAGTTAGACCACGACTGATTGATCCGACCAAGTCCACTCCACAGGCTCAGATGAACACTACCCTTTATTGGATAAAATAGTAAATCTGGATACGGAGCCCACACCCAGGACCCCTATAGAGCCTGGCTCGGAAACAACATGCAACATGTATGACTTACTGACTCAATTAACAGGCCTTGCAGAAGCTGAAGATGAGGAAGAGACATGCAGCCCCCACCTCGCAGTTTCTACTGTCATAAGAGGGAGATCATGTTACATCTTTTTGGTGTCTTTTTCTTTCTGCAGGATTTAGACTCATTGGTTTGTTTTTTGGGAGGGTAGTTGAAGGAGAGGGAGTGGTGTATTATGGGGCTGAGAGGGCTTCACACCTCTCTGGCTTGACTTGCGACACAGTTGTCATGTTGACGAATTGGGTACGTGCGCAGGGAGCAGGAAAGAGTGTGGGATTGGGAAACTGAGCAGAAGGAGAACATTATCACTCAAGCTGGGAAACACTGACACTTTACACAAGAGGAGTTGGGGGGGGGGGGGGAGGGAGAGGGGAGAATTGTTTCGGTTTACAGGTTGTTGGGAGTGGAAGCAGTCTCAGAATCGGGATACATACCATTGGTATTTGTTGATGACATAGAATGTCAAAGGGCTAAGAAAGAAGATCAAAAGGGGCTTGGTCTACTCCCCCCTTAGACTTCAACGACAGATGATGGACATGGTCGCAGGGATACTACTTGAAGCTGGTTCCTCAACACACGTTATAGGGCGAGACTTCAATGGTGTAAATCCATGATCAGACCGCACGAGTCAGCCCCAGGGAGGTCGAGGTGCTACTCAATTGGCTGAATTTCTGAAAACATTGGGGTTGACGTGCCTCTGGCGCTGCCATCACCCAACTGACTGCACATACTCCTACTTTTTCGGCACCCACAAAGTATAACAGTATATACTAGCCCCGGCAGGGAAGGTAGGATATATAGAAACAGCAGAATACCTGGCGAGGGGTCTGTCGGACCAATCACCCCTCTGAATCACTGTGGGGGTGAGACCCCGTAAGCTGTCTGAGACTTAATGCATGGGAGTAAAAGATGAGACAATAGCATAAATCAAAGTTGACACAGAGCTCTATTTCACTGAAAATATAGCCTCCGTGGCCTTGACCGTATTATGGGAGGCCTATAAAAGTGTATTCCGAGAGAGTCCAGAACATCATTGCCCGCAAAAAGAAGAGAGCGGTCAGAGGGATAGAGGCTTGGAGGAGAAACTGTTAGATTTAGCGAGACGCTCGGGACCAGAAGTGGACCCCTGTCTTACACGCCAGTTTCTGATCCTTCGTAAAGCATACCGGGCATTAACACACTAAGAAGCTAAGACCCAGATATTAGCCACTCAACGCCGGCTGTTTGATGCGGGCGACAAGGCAGGGAAACAACTGGCGTAGCTGGGCAGGATAGAGGTGGAGGTACGATGGGTACAGGCTATACAAACTGATGGTGGAAACACATACACCTAGCCAAAGGAGTTCGCAAGCGTATTTGCACGCTACTAAGCAGACTTCTATAAGGCCTATACACAGGCTGACGAGACCCAGATCTGTGATATCCTGAGAGGTATAACAATCCCCACCCTGGCACCTGATGACCGTATAGCATTGGAAGAAGACCTTACCCTGGCAGAAGTAGTTGGTGCCACAAACAAACGGAAAACAGGAAAGACCCCAGGGCCTAATGGGATACCAGCAGAGCTTTTTAAGAGCTATGCCGAACTATTGAGTCTTTACCTACTCAACACGTTTCTTGAGGCGAAAATGGAGAGAGTTTGACCCCCCACCCGACCTCAAAAGTGCCACCATGGTGGTGATACATAAGCCCAGGACCCGCTACAGACTGTGGCTCTTATCATCCCATTTCGTTGTTAAAGTTCGAAACAAAAATTGACATCAGAGAGGTGTGGTTCACTGGTTAGAGGCGGCAGACCCGTAAGCAGAGAATTGGCCAGGGACCAGGGTTCAATTCCTGACGCGGAAGGGTTGTGGACCAGGGTCAAAACGGACTCGATAATTCTCGCCTCGGTACCTACTCTAACCAGGAACACACTCGGCAACTCTGGGCAATAAGCTTGCCTCATCTCTACAACGGCCCCCCACAGACGCTGGGGATGCCTGGTTTCACCTTGGAGATACCCAGAAAGGGACCATCTCACAGGGATAGCCAGGACGGGTTCCCCAGCGGTCTATAGCGCCGGGACACCTCCTCGTGAGGTAACTGTTCGCGCTTTACAAATATCAGTATTATTATTATTATTATTATTATCACAATCCTGGATACCCGACTGCTGGCAGTGATAACCTCTCTTAAATGCCATGATAAATCAGGTTCATGTCTAAAAGATCAACAAGGTTTAACTTACGTGGGCTTCAAAATTAGCTAGCAATAGTAAAATACAGAGAAAACCCTCACTTATTTTGGTCCCTAGACCTGAAAAGGCATTTGAGGCTATCCATTGGACTTATATGCGTCAATCCCTACTAAAATTTGGATTTGGTCCCAAGTTTGACATGGATAGAACTACTAAACACTAGTCCGTTGGCAAGGGTACGAGTTAACGGAGAGATGTCCTCAAAATTCCCGATCAAGAGGGGCATGAGACAAGGGTGCCCTCTATCCCCCTGGTTATTGTGCTCACATTAGAACCCTTGGCCTGCAACGTTTGGCCTACCCTGACCTAGTTGGCTTTAGAGACAGACCTGGGATGTTGGCAGACGAATGAATCTCATTACGCGCAGGCAACATCCTCCTATACAGTACCCCTCCGAATAAGACTCTACCGGGGTGTTCTGAAAATTCAAAAAACATACAGGGCCCAAGCGAGTTAGAAGATCGACTAGGACATCATGACAGTACCCAGTGGGTGGACATCTAGACCCAAGGAACTTCCTGGGAAGTCTGCGTATTGCCAAGGAGGAGTTCAAATATCTAGGCTGCTATGTAACTACGAATGTAAAGGGGAGTCTTCAGCACAATATCCAAAGGTTACGATGTGGAAAGATGGAGAGAACTACCCCTAGGACTCTTAGGTAGGCATTCTCCTTTATATCCTTTAAAATACACACCACAAAATCCAGGACGATATCTTCACCACAATCTAAGGAGAAGTACGTACACTCCTATGGGAAAGGGCCATCCAAGAGTGGTGCCACAGATGCCGCAGAGAAACCAATACAATGGCGGAAGAGCACTCCTAGATATACGTTCTATTACAGAGCGGTGCACTTAATAGCGATGAACGACTGGAGGTATTTACCTGGAGACCACCCAACTTATGCATTGAAAAGAAGCCAGTTTCATGCCTGTACATACCTGCACTACCTCTATGACGGTAAGGCATTGAATCAACTGCTGCCGGCAACCCAGAGGCATGGAGAAGGTCAGAAAGACAGATGGGATAAAATAAAAGAATTACCCAACAAAGTCCACTACTGGAAGAAACATGCCTGAGATTGGAAAGCTAAAGGGCTTCCCCACTTGGGATATGATAGGGATCTCTAGAGTAGGCGACATCCTTGAAGAAGGAGATCTAATCCTCTTCAGCTCCCTCCAACGAAATTACCAATTGAATGCCACCCAATACTTTAAAAACCTACAACTTAAACATGTATGGAGGGCCGAAATCCTCGCTAACTCCACCAACTCCAAGGAACTCTTCAGTGTCATTCAGGACTTCACCAACCCCCGCAGCCAAGCAACAGATATCACCAAAGACCTCTGCGATAAGTTCGGAACCTACTTCCACCTCAAGATTAAAAACCTCTACGACAACTTAGTCGACCATCCACCGGACGCCACAGCCAGCCCGCCCCCCCAAGACACACCAGCCAGCCCACCAACTCCTCCTGGACGCTTATCACAACCGAAGACATCGCCTCAACCATGAAAGGCATCTACTCAGGTGCCCGCACCGACCCCTGCCCTCCACACATCTACCAAAGAACCGCCATCGCACCCGAACTACATCGCATCAACACCACTTTCGAAACCAGCACCTTCCCAGACAACTAGAAACATGCATAAGTCAGGCCCCTGCTCAAGAAACCCACAGCTGACCCTACTGACCTCAAGAACTACCGGATAATCTCGTTACTCCCCTTCGCGGCCAAAGTTGCAGAGAAAACAGTCAGAGAACTGACGGGATTCATCGAAGACAACGCTGTTCTCGACCCGTCCCAATCCGGATTCCGAAGCAACCACAGGAGCGAGACCACCCTGCTCGCACCCTCCTGGACCAAGGCCATTCCTCAGCCCTTATCCTACTCGACCTATCAGCAGCCTTCGACACCGTCTCCCACCGCACACTCGTCGCCAGACTACACGACGCCGGCATACAAGGAACAGCCCTAGACTGGATCCGATCATTCCTCATTGGAAGAAGCCAAAGAATCAGACAGCCACCCTTCCTCTCCGATCCCACGGAAATCACCTGCGGAGTGCCACAGGGGTCATCACAAAGCATGACCCTCTTCAACATCTACATGGCCCCCCTCGTTGCCATCGTCGGACAACACAGCCTCAACATTGTATCCTACGCTGACGACACCCAGCTGATCCTCTCCACACCAAAGACCCCACCACTGCCAAACTCAATTTCCAGAAAGGCATGCAGGACATCGCAGTCTGGATGACCAACAGCTGCCCAAAGCTCAAAGCCGAGAAGACAGAAGTCCTCGTCCTCGGAACCAACCCTTCAGCATGGGACAACACCTGGTGGCCGACCGCCCTCGGAAGCCCACCCACCCTTTGGACCGCACCAGAAACCTCAGCATCGTACTTGACTCATCCCTCATCATGAACCGACAGGTCAACGCCGTCACCTCCAGCTTCAACACCCTCCGCAAGACATTCAAATGGACCCCTCCCAGTCAAGGAAGACGGCACTCATCACCAGCAGACTGGACTACGGAAACGCACTGTTCCCTGCATAAACAAATCCCTACTCGGCAAACTCCAGATGATACAGAACACAGCCGCCAGACTTGTCCTGGGCATCCCCCAGCACGAACACATCAGCCAACATTTACGAAGTCTCAACTGGCTCCCCGTGGAGAAAAGAGTCCCCTTCAAAATCCCCAGCCACGCCTACACAACACCGGACCCAAATACCTCAACGACAGAATCAACTTCCACATACCCATTAGAAACCTCCGATCCTCCAACCTCGCATTAGTCGAAACCCCGCACATCCAGAGCCAGGGCAGGCGGAAGATCCTTCTCTCACATTGCAGCCAGGACCTGAAACGAGCTCCCGGCGAACATCACACACGCCCCCCTACCTGACCACCTTCAGGAAGACCCTCAAGACCTGGCTCTTCAGCTAAGCAGATCTGCTAAACCCCCCTTCCCTCCCCCCCGCACCTCGAGACCCTCACAGTTGAGTAGTGCGCTTACAATCCCCTGATTGATTGACCTGACCGAAATCCCTGAATATGTACCACTAGAGAGAAGACTATTTCAAGGGGATATTGCAGAGAAGGGTGACTCATGAACCTATAGGACCCTAATAAATAATATGCCTGACTCACTGACGAAGTTGAGGACACAGTGGGAAACCACGGTGGGCAGCGTGGATGACATCGACTAGGAAGGGCTCTCATGCACCTGAGAGAAGTAGCCATTAAATCTAGATTAAGACATTCAATTCAAGATCCTACGTAGGACATACTATGAATGGGGCCAGCCTATATATAAATTTGGTAAGGAAGACTCACCCACTGGTCTACATTGCAGAGCGGACAGGGGTACATACATACCTACCTTCTAGGAATGCACTATAATACATTCATACTGGTTCACCATAATAGAAGATACTAGGAAAGAAATACTGATGGCCCCCAAGTTTGTTCTGCTGGGAATACCTAAAGGTGTACATACCCGATCCAAACTTCTTTTCCTGTCACTTGGACCTGATGGTTGCCAAGAGAGACATGGACAAGCATTAGGGAGCCCCAGAACCCCCTACTCTTAAGGAATAGATAACTGGGATGAGCCTTTATATGGGAGCTGAAAAACTAACATACAAAGCAAGAGGTTGCCTAAAAGAATTCCACATGGCTTAGGCCCCCTGGTTGAAATATTATGACAGTGATCAGGGAAGCACCTGGCCAGTCCTGATCGATATGACCTTTGTGACGCAAGCAGGGGATTGGTGGATTGCTCAATGTTCATTTTTTAAATCTGTGCCCGATGGTAATTATGTTTTACAATATTATTGATTGCCTGACTAACCTCGACTCTGCTCCTATGTATTTATAGTTCAAAATGTTTAGTTCAACATTGTATGCTGCTCGCATAGAAAATACAATAAATACAGTTAAAAATAAATATTAAAAGGGAATTTTTCAACAGCTTTTTGGGATTCCTTGATTAAATTGACCTCTGAAAAAAGGCCTTTATTACTAAAATTGTGGCTTTACAAAACAAGAAAAGCCTTGAGTGGCAATTAAAGTTAACAGACTAACCTCAGACTATACCACGTCTAGGAACACAACCTGGTTGCCTACTTCGACCAGCTGTCCTGCTACTTTTAGTTTCAAAAAGGTAAACATGAATAGGAGGAGTCCCTGTAGGTGGTAATCGTTACAAGTTAGCAACTTACATTAATCAGGTTATTCCGTTTTTGCTGTACTGGAGCATATGAGTGACAATTTTGCCATTTCTGGTTGAATTTTAAACAAACATAAGGCGGAATGCAAGCAAATCAATGTGCTAGGCACAAGAAATTATAGACAAATGAGAATGGAGGCAGAAGCCCAGGTCCCATATTTAGCTATACAATTTCAAAGTAACTCAAAGACACAGTAGCGATCACACCAAAACAATTGTACCACATACAGAAATTTTCATCTAAATATTTTAGTTGGCGGGTATAAAACATCAAAATGATGTTGACAGTAATAATTAGTAACCTGATTAACATGAGTTTTTAAAATCTATTAATATCCATCTTTAAGAAGATAGACATTATAATAATAAAATTCGTTTTGGTTTGATAAAGAACAATGGATTGAAACTTAAATCTGCAACTCCAAAACAAAAATTGAAATTTTACGTTTGGTGGATTATAATGGGCACTAAGCGGCTTTCTAGAAGGCTAAAAGGATACAAACGGCTTAATGATACACCCGTAAAAACAAAAACAAGAGCAACCAGTATGTCCATGTGAACAGGGGTATAAAGTTATCCTTGGAACAGAGGTTCACATGGAAATCATTCTTTCGAAGATTTCTTTTTTTAGTTTCACTGACCTTTCTGCGTAGAATTAATCATTAAAGCAAAAAACTAAATTTTAACACAAAATTAAACAATGTTTGTCAATATGAACTTAATGAGGGAAACAACAACACAGCCAGTATTTGTATGATGAGTAACTACGGTTCAGCTGAACCAAGTTTTATTTAGTCAAGAATCACTTTAAATTGAACAATTTTGTGAGCGTCATTCATGAAAAAAAATGTATATAATGAGTAGATCCCAGGTTTGAAACAAAAGCAAAACCAAAAACAAAACAAGAGAAAGGGGAGGTAGGGAGTGAGCATATACGGTGTATTGGTTGATTCAAAAAAGACAGCAATTACTACATTTTCAGATACAGGGAAAGAATCATTGTATCATAATTATAAAAAGTTGTCTGTCTTTGTACATGTGTCAATGTCATTTCGGCCCTTGACAGGATAAAAGAGTCTCATTAGGTCTGAAATAGCCAGGGGTTGGCTGGGATTGTAGAAGCACTATAACCAATGAGAGGGAGCACTTAAAGGATGGCAACCAAACTCAATCTTGGTCGGTGGGAGGAATCTAAAATATTCTGACCTGGATTACAGTCCTCTTCACAGTTTCTTATAAGAGTGACTGAATGAAGCCAGTTTTGGAGGGTAGGAGGGAGTTGATAATGGCGTAGCCTTCGAATGATGGACCCTATTTGGGCAATTAATGCTCCTTTAGCAAGAGCCTGGCAGTGCTGTCAGCAGCAGTTCTGGTTTCTATAAAATACCGTGGCTCCACGGTACCTAATAGAAACAGGAACAGTTGCTGATTCAGGTCAGAATATTTTAGATTCCTCCCACCGACCAAGATTGATGTCCGAGTTGCAAGGGGGCGTGGGGAGGATAGGATGGGGTTTCGCAACTGGTGAATATTTACTTGTATATTATGCGCACCGGCTGCAAGTTACCACCTAGAGGTCAATAAGTTCAAGTTGATGATTGATGCACCATAGGTTCATGGGTTCCCCCTACCCATGCAGGGGACACTCTTTACGATAGTTGTTTTAGTTTTGTTGCAGGGGACTTATGACATCACACTACTTTTGGGAGGCAAAAAAGCAAGGACTAAGGTCACCCAGGCAATCCCATTAATGCACACAACATTAAATATATCTCCTTGAATGTACGGGTCCGAATTTGCCACGGAAGTGCTGCCTAGTCTGACGTTATCTGAACCAACAACAAACCAACATCATTTGCTTCCAGGAGACACATCTTTTGAAGTAAAAAAAGCTTAGAATTTAACACAAAATAGGTACCCAACACAGTAAAGGTTGTCAGAAGAAACTTAAAGAGCAGGCCTGGGGGCCCCTTTCAAGAGAGTCCTTCCTATACAAATTCAACAGGTCAAAGACAGGGAAGGCAGAAACCTATAGTTGCACGTTGTGCTAGCTAACTCTCCCTTCACAGTCATCAAAATCTATGCACCTAATATACATTAGGAAGCCTTTTTAGAACATATCCGATCTACCCTAGTGGGGGAGGCGGAAGGGAGCATTATTTTGGCTAGGGATTTTAATTTGATATGGCACCTGGAATGATACAGATCACCACACAACATACAAATCACTAGGGCGGCTTCACAAACTGAAAGCAGATTTTGAAGAACTGGGCATAATAGACTATTGGCGACATGTCCACCCACATATGGACAAATTGCCCTTTTATTCTCAGGTCCACAAGTTGTATACTAGACTGGACATTTTTTCATCTTCGAAGACATACTTATTCGGGTTACCGATACACATATTTCAGACCACAGCAAGGTGGCTATTCAGGTAGAAGAGGCCCCAATGGAAGCGAACAAATGGAGCCCCCCCCCCCCCTTTTCTGCCCGATATTGTGAGCAATGAGGTTCACAGAGAGCTTTTGGCTCAAACAATGCAAGACTATTTTTAGGATAATGACCCCAAAGATGGGGCCTACAAGACACACTGGGATGATTTGAAGGCAACCTTTAGGGGAGCAGCCATATCGATAAAGCAAGATAAGAGAAAATCAAGCTAAACTTCCAGAACAGCAGCTCCATTAGGAGACAGAAAGAGTAGAAGGCCAACACACTAGGTGGATTGAAGGGGAGCAAAATAAACTGCAGGGGCAACTTAGGGCCTTATGAATTGAAAAGGCAGAGATAACCAGAGTGAGGCTTAAACAACCGCTTTATGAAAAGAGAAATAAAGCAGATAACTGTTGGCCAGAAAACGTCGGGCACAAAGAAAGAAGGAACACATCCCCAAGATGATCACATCTGAGGGGAGGGAGGTACAGGACTATAGTTCTTCCTTAACTTCTATTAAAAAAAAACTTTATACTGCGAGTGGGTAAGACTATACTGCAATTGCTTCTTATCTAGATCGTCTCATGTTACCACAGGACCCCCCCAGAGTGGCAACACTTCCTGGAGGAGCCTTAAACACACTAGTAGGTACTATCAGCGAATAAGTCCCTTAAATCCAACAAGGCCCCAGGCCCAGATGGCCTGACAGGGCCTTTTTACAAGCATTACTCCTGAACCCACTAGAACTCCAAAAACTGGAATGGTGACTAACAAGGAGAGAAGCGGCAGTGATAGTCATCCCAAAACCGGACAAGCTGAAAACAGATAGTAAATCTTACCGACTGGTAGCACTTCTAAATAGTTATGTTAAGAATTTAACTAAAATATTGGATGAACAACTAAGCAAAAACCTGCCAGCACTGGTGGAACCTGACCAGGTGGGGTTCGTTAAAGATAGACAAGGTGCAGAAAGATGCCCTTAGAGTTGAAAAAAGTAGCAAACACCAGATACCATGTCATCCCTAGATGGAGAGAAAGCATTTGATAGGGTGACTGGGACTTGCTTTGAGCCATCCTATACAAAATAAATATAGGGCTCAGAATCAAATGCTGGGTATTAGCCAATTATGCACACCCAGAGGCTGGTAGCAGGGTCAATAGGAGGGTCTCCGATCAATTTTTACTGCAGAAAGGCACTAGCCGGGTAGTCCCCCGCCACGCTCATCTTTGCTCTCAACAGAAAAACTGTCTACATGAATTCAAACCTAGGGATTAAGGGAGTGCTATTTGGGGGTGAGGAAAGCAATATTACTTTATTTGGGGATCATCGTCTCTTGACCCAAGCGGTGCAGAAGATTTCCCTAGAGGTAGCCTATACATGCCCGCGAGAGTTCTAAAAAGACTCGGGGTTTCAAGGTGTACGCAGATCAATCAGAAATTCTGAATGGTCTCTCACTCCTGCACATGAAAAACGTATGCGAGGGGGCGCTAGAGCACCGGCTGCAAGATGGCCACAACTTAGTGAGGCTCTGCAGGCTGGACATCCTATCTGTCATTTATCCAGCAGATTAGGTCACTAAAAGAGCCGGCAAAGGACAGGAAACGTTCCGGACTCGTCAGGGCAGCTGCTGAATGTAATTCTGATGGAGGCGGATCTGGAGGGGTGAAAAGACGCAAGTGTGCAGAAGAGCGAGCACTGCATGCCGCGGCAAGCTGGCGGTCCGGAATGCCTTGACTGAGAAGGAGAGGCCGGGACCCCGACTGCACCCGGCACGTGGGAAGCTGCCAGCGATCGAGATTCGCACCGGGCCCCCGATGCTGCGTAGCGACTGCGGGCTGCAGCGAACCCTGAGAGGTATGTGGATTGAGGTTGTGAGCCACGTCAGCCAACTGTGTACAGTGTGCCCCCCTGCAGGACCGGGGCGAAGGTGAGCGTATGTGCCCATGGGCTGAGGAGATTTCGGCCAGGAGGTCATCCGGCAGGGTGGAGACGTGACCTTGCTGGGGGCACCTGAGGCTTGCTGAGTAGGGCACGAACTGACGTGCTATAGCCGGGCCACGGCCCCTCTGAGTTGGGTGCTCACTGGACCTGCTGCGCTGACAATGCATGGTTCAAGGGGGTGATGAGACGAAGTTCAGTTATACGCACCCCCTCCCAAGCCGATTGGCAATACATGTGGCACATGGGGAGGGCACAAGATCAGTACCACTAACAGACCCCGAGTATCTAGTGGGTGTACGGATGGACACACAGTACTGCACTGAGATTTTCTTGGTAGAACTGCTGCAAACCACTCACGACCTCTGAGGGAAGCATAGACCCCAGGAGGCAGGGAGAGACACCCAGAAACAGGAGCACGGACCGCTTTAGTAGACAGCAAGCATTGAACTTCCCCCACTCTTGCGCATCTGCACTGACTGTGGACCCTGCAGGAGACTAGGGGTGCGGCAGACGTGCAGCAAGGAGAGGGGGTACCTAGTCACCGCCGCACCTAGGTGGAAAAGAGTGGTGGCCGCAGTACTGACGTGACGCGCCCCAACGCGGCTGGAGGAGGAGGAAGAGAACAGACGCAAGAGCACCAGGCACAGAGCTGTAGCCGTTTGCATCAGAGTAGCGGCACCTGCGACCACTAACCTGGCTGGCCACGAGTGAAGCACGGAGTGAAGCATGGGTAAACCGGACGAGAAGCAACCCAACATCTCCTTCGAGCAGCACAAACCTACCAGGGGAGCCGCATCGTTGGCAACCAGCATGGATGCTTCCTCGCACGATGAAGAAAGATGTTTACAGAATTGAAACAATCCCTGTCTGCAATGGACCTAAAAATAGACTATGTCTGACCCATCACGTGCGCCTTGGTAAGGTCGAACAGTGCACCTCTTAGTTAGAGGATGAGAATAATACCACCCAGGAGAAACTGCTGCAAATGAAGGTGCTGGAAGTTATTAGAAATAAGAACTAAGACTTTGAAGCCAGGTCAAGAAGTAACAAACTAAGAATTCTCGGGATTCCAGAAACCACAGCGATGGCCAGGGTTGAGAATTACATAGAAGAAATGCTCCGCTCCCTCTTTGGCGACGCCCTGTCAAAGGTCTGCATAGTTGAACGCGCACACAGGTCGCTCGGCCCGAGGCCTTCTCCGGGAGCCCCGGCAAGACTAATTGCGAAACCAACAAGTTACTTACCTTCGGTAACGCTTTTTCTGGTGGATACAGTATCTGCCTGTGGATTCCTCACCTTGTGAATATCCCCTGCGCCAGCAACATTCGGAAACTTTTGTAGCAGTCCACGCCGATGAGGTCGAAGACGACGCCACAGAGACATGGCTCCGCTCGCGACTCCGCTGACGTCACCGGCTCCATAAGAAGAACTCGTTCCGCCCTTTTTTCCGTGCCTTCGAGGCACACGGACGGACTGACAGCAATATATACACAGTATACACAGTACATAATATATAAGCAACACACACAGTGTGGAGAATAAGTAGAAAGGCAAAAGAAATAACATAATGCCTTTGACAGTAACAAAACACATTTTGAAATACCACTAATAGAATTGCAGGTATAGAAGGATGGACAACGGGGAGGCGGGTGGGTCAGTGAGGAATCCACAGGCAGATACTGTATCCACCAGAAAAAGCGTTACCGGATGTTAAGTAACTTGTTCTTCTGATGGATACATCTGCCAGTGGAATCCTCACCTTGTTAATAGATTCCCACAGCAGTCCCCAATCCCGGAGGAGTGTGTCCACCCTTCTATACCAGAAAGTCCTGAAGGACGGATCGAGCAAAGTGTCCGTCCCTCCTCACCTCGGTGTCCAAGCAATAATGTTTTGCGAAGGTGTGGAGGGAGGCCCAAGTTGCCGCCCTACAAATGTCCTCCACAGGAACGCCCCTAGACAAAGCAGAAGTGGAAGACTTTGCTCTAGTGGAATGAGCCCTTAAACCCTCTGGAGGTTCCTTACCAGCCAGGGAGTAGCATATCTTGATGCACAAGACAATCCATCTGGAAAGGGTGCGCTTGTGCACCGCTCGACCTTTCCTGCAGCCAACAAAGCCCACGAAGAGCTGGTCATCAACTCTGAAGTCTTTTGTCCTGTCCAGGTAGAAGCTCACCGCCCTCTTAGGGTCCAAGCGGTGAAGTCTCTCCTCCTCCTTGGAAGGGGGAGGATAGAAGGTAGGAAGGGTAATGGACTGCCCCAGATGGAAGGGAGTTACCACCTTAGGCAGAAATGCAGCCCTGGTCCGGAGTACCATTTTTTAGAGGCACAATAAAGGGAGTAAGAGGAAACCTGTTTGTGATGCCCTTAAGAAAACGAATAACAATAGGTGATTTGAATAATGACGGCTGATCCGGCAAGCAAAGGAAAGCCGACAAAGCCGACAAGTATCCCTTTACAGTGGCCACAGCAAAACCTTGCTGAGCAAGAGAAAGGGCAAACTGTAGAATGTCAGACAAACGAGCCTTCAAAGGATCAATTGATTTCCCTCCACACCAGAGAACAAATTTAGACCACCTATAGGAATAGATAGATTTGGTGGAATGACGTCTGGCAGACAAAATTACATCTACCACATCAGGTGGGAGAGAAAAAGAATTCAGGTTGCCCCGTTCAATCTCCAGGCATGAAGGTGTAAGCTGTGGAGGTGGGGGGTGTAGAACCTGCCCCTCCGATTGCGAGAGGAGGTCTGCCCTGAGAGGGAGACGGAGCGGAGGGCACGAGGAGAGGTGGAGAAGATCTGAATACCACACCCTTCTTGGCCAATCCAGGGCGATCAATATGACTTGGGCCCAGTCTTGGCGAATCTTCCTCAGAACCCGAGGAATCAAGGGTATGGGAGGAAACGCGTAAAGGAGTCGTGAGCCCCAACTCAACTGAAACGCGTCCCCGAACGCTCCCTGCATCGGATACTGGAGACTGCAGAATAACGGGCAGTGAGCATTCTCGTGAATGGCGAACAGGTCCACCCGAGGAGTTCCCCACATCCAAAAGACGTGACGAACCACCTCCAGATGGAGCCTCCACTCGTGGTCGGCGGAGAACTGCCGACTGAGACTGTCCGCACGCACGTTCAGCACCCCGGCCAGATGATTTGCCATCAGACAAATCTGATGGTCCTGAGCCCAGGACCATAGACGCAGGGCCTCTCTGCAGAGACAAAGAGACCCTACCCCTCCCTGCTTGTCGACATACCACATCGCGGTAGTGTTGTCCGTCAGGACTTGAACCGACTGACCGCGAAGGGAAGGGAGGAAGGCCTTGAGCGCCAAACGTATCGCCCGCAATTCCAGAAGGTTGATGTGAAGCAACCTTCCCTCTGGAGACCAAAGCCCTTTGATCTCCAGATCCCCCAGATGCGCACCCCACCCTAAAGTGGATGCATCCGTTATCACTGTGACCACCAATGGAGGTAGATGGAAGGGCTTTCCTTGGGACAGATTGCCCTCCACGCTCCACCAAGACAGATCCGCCGCACCTTCTCTGGAGATCCTCACAGACTCCCTGGATCTCCCTTGTGCACCACTGGAGCGCCCTCATGTGCCAGCGTGCATGGTTGACCAACAGAACGCAGGAAGCAAACAGACCGAGCAGGCGAAGGACCTTCAGGACTGGAACGACCGCTCGATTGCAAAATAAAAGAATCATTTCCTGTATGTCGAGAATCCGATGTGGAGGAGGGAAGTAGTGTCCAGTACCGCACCTATGAACAGGTTGCGCTGAGAGGGCACCATGTGAGATTTGGGCACGTTTATCGTAAAACCCAATTTGAACAACAGCGGAGTTGTATCCTGCAGATGATGTAGCACCTTCTCTGGCGACTCCGCTTTGATCAGCCAGTCGTCCAGATAGGGGAAACCGGAAATCCCCGACCTTCTGAGATGGGCTGCCACCACTGCCATCACCTTCGTGAAGACTCGGGGTGCAGTAGTAAGACCAAAACGGAAGGACCGCAAACTGATAATGTTGCGACCCTACCGTAAACCGGAGATACTTCCTGTGCGACTTCAGGATGGGGATATGGAAATACGCATCCTGCAAGTCGATCGACACCATTCAATCCTCCTGATTCAGCGCTTGAAGAACCTGCGCAAGGGTGAGCATCTTGAACTTCTCTTGCTTCAGATAAAGATTCAAGATTCTGAGGTCCAATATCGGCCGCAATCTGCCGTCCTTTTTTCGGAATCAGGAAATACCGGGAGTATCATCCCTAACCCCTCTCCTGCTCTGGAACCACCTCTATCGCACTTTTCTGTAGTAACTTCAGGACTTCCTCCTGTAGGAGAAGACGGTGGTTCTCCGAGCAAACCCCTTGACAAGGAGGGTCATTTGGAGGGAATTCCCGAAAGGGAAGGGCGTACCCATTTTCTACAAGATCTAGAACCCAAAGATCTGTAGTTACAGATTCCCAATCTTGTAGAAAATGGGAGGCTTTCCTGTTTTCAGTTTCTATTTTTGGTCAATTCTGGTGGGGTTTTTTCAGTGTTTTCAAGTAATTTCAAAACCTTAAAAAACAGTTGTTATCAGTGGTTACACCTTTTCGCGCCACTAAAAACAACAGAAAAAGGTTTTTTCCGGCGTTTATGGAACATTTTGCTTTTATTATTGGTTGCTTTCTGCACTGATAGAACATGGTATATAGTCAGTGTACATATAGTGTATATGAGGTCCAAATAGATTTTTGCAAATTAAACTTATTGTAGTACACCATACAATACTTCATCAGTGAGTCTTTGGTAAAGTGTGCCTGCTCTTTCCTTCCCATGTAAACTTCTGTGAAAAGGCCTTCTCAACATTGGCACTTGAGAAGGACAACGCCAAAATGCTAGCACACAATTTCTTAACTCTGGCCAGTGACATAGCTTTCCATGCCAATACTGGTGCAATTGAAGATTGCCGTTCTTAGGGCAGGTTCTACAACATTTGCATTGAGCTGGGCGCTTCTGCCCTGAGAGTTATTGAAGCGGTCAAAAATGAAGCAGCACTTAAGAAACTACGGAGGAAATTCCCCTTTACTGAAGGGATCTAGAACTTGTACCGAGTACCACAGTGAGGTTTCATTGACTTCAAATGCCATTTGTGGTGAAGGGACATTTCTATGCATCATTGCAAGACATTTCTCATACATTGTAAAAGAAACGTTCCTGAATTGCTCTTCAACATTGCTTTGCTTACCAAGTGGCAAGCACTCAAACATGAAACATGCTGCAGTGCCAAAGTCACTAAAGGTGTCGCCCAGCCTACTCTCAAGGAGATGTTCCACATCTATCCAATTATGCTGAACACTTGGCAGACAAGGGTTTCTTCAGACTCTATTTTTCTTTTTAATATGTCCACTACAGCAGTTATATTTTCCCGTTAAAATTGTAAGTATGCAGTAGAGTGTACTTTTTTCACATCACTATCAATATGCGACCAAAAATCCTCACATTTCTTGCCTTTGGCATCATCACTCAGCACAAATTCTGTAAACTGTTGCAACATGGATAATATAGCATTCATAGCCCCTTGGACTAAGAACCATCAGCTAAGGGACACAGTTGGGATGACTCTTTCTTTGATTTCACACAAAGCATGAAATTATAAATATTTGCGTTTTAGTTGCTGTGAATAAGAAAACAGTGCACCAGAATGAACTAAAAAGTCAATAGCATCCCTCATTAACACTGAAGATTGTAAAGATACCTTCAGCATACCATCTAAGAAGTGGCAAGGATCTCCTACAGGGAATCACTTCAGCTCGGGTATCAATTTTGACAGGTCATCACACAACTTTTTCATATACATAGCTAAATCACTGCAAATACAAAAAATATCACTCCAATCTTGGTTGAGCTTGGAAAGAACCTTTTTTGCCAGAGCATTCCAAGTGACACTGTGTTCCATGTTTTCCAAATGTTTGGTGTCATGTTTTGACCACTATCCCAGATGCTTGGTGATAGCTCTCTTTATACATATACTTGTCACTATACCTTGCATTGAATGTTTAAGCCTGAGGTGTTGGCAATTTACCTATCAATACTGACCCACTAGAAACTGTGGGCCGATGTATTAAGTAAGGGTTTTTACCAGTTCTCTGTGGGTAAATATGATGACACATATTAGGTAAAATGGCTGGTTTCATAAGAATCTTTCCTATCAGTTAAAGAATCAAACACTGTCAAAATATCAAATATGATTGTGATATTTCCTGATTCTCTACAGTTTATAAAATAATTCAACAAGACCTAAAACATGCTTCGAAACTCTACATCTTTAGACCAAAGACCACAAAACTGAAAAAAGCAAAAGGAAGAAGAAACAATATTTTAGTGGCATCTCTAAACAACAAAACTTAAGCAGAATAATGTTAACCCAGTCTTTCTTACTTCTAGCTTGTTTACCAAAGTTACATTGTATTGACCCCTTCAGGAAGAAAAAAGAAATGACTCTCACTCTCTTTTTCCTTTCATTGAATGGCATTTAGTTTGCATTTAGTTTGTGGTTGTGCAGGTGTTTTTTCAGTGTTTATATGTTTTCACTGGTGAGGGCTATTTCTCTTTCAGTGGGGTTTTATCAGTTATTATAGGTTTAAACCTAAAACCCCACAGCCTAAAATGGGTAAGCCGGCCCCTCACAGGACCAACATGATCCAGAATGGCGGATCTAGGGCTGCTTTGTGGTGGTGGGAGAGGCTGAAGAGGAAGAGGAGGAGAGCTGACGGCCACGTGTGCGACCCCGGATTCTACCTCTGTATCCTCTAGACGAAGAGCCTTGCTGCTGCTGCTGCTGGGTCTGCCTGTAGGAAAGAAAGGATGCCCTTCCGAACCCTCTATACCTTTTAAAAGACCCCCTTGACTGGGACTGAAGGCCCAGAGACTTAGCCGTTGCCTTGCTCTCCTTAAAACGTTCAAGAGCAGCATCTGCCTTTTTGCAAAAAAAAACACATCCATCAAATGGCAAGTCCAACAGAGTCGATTGTACATCCTGGGAAAACTCCGAAGACCTCAGCCACGCACTCCTCCTGGTGGAAACAGAAGATCCCATGACCCTTGCCACTGAATCTGCCATGTCCAGCCCACTTTGGATCACCTAGCGTGCTGCTGCCTGGGCATCAGTCAAGATTTCATTAAAACCAACCCTATCCTCCTCAGATAGTTTTGGTGCCAGCTTCTTAGCAGAATCCATGAGCGCATGTACATAGCGTCCCAAAAGGCAAGTGGCATTCGTTGACTTTAGAGCCATGCTGGCCGATGAAGACCTTTTTGGCCGACTGGTCCAGCCTTTTAGCCTCTCTGTCCCCCGGAACTTGAGGAAAAGCACCCTTGGATTTCCCTGAACAAGCCGCCTGAATCACCAGGCTCTCAGGCAATGGATGCGATGTTAAGAACTCAGGGTTCCCTGGAGCTGCCCTATACCTCCTAGCAACCGTCTTAGAGACTGCAGGAGCAGAAAAAGGATTACGCCACACCTCCAACACAGGGTCAATAATGGCCTCATTAAAAGGCAACAACGGTTCCGAAACTGCAGTAGGAGAATGTAACACTTCAGTCAAAATGTTGGATTTAAACTCCGTAGTTGGCAACTGGAGACCAAGCAGTTCCGCAGCCTTCCTGATGACTGCATGATATGGAGCCACATCCTTGGAGGGTTCATCGGAAGGAGTAATCTCCCACTCAGGAGACAAATCCAGTCCACTAGCTTCCTTAAGCTCCTCAAACACCTCATCAGACTCCAGCAGCTCTCCTTCTTCTGCTTCCTCCAGAAGGTACCTCCGCTCATCAACCACTCAGCCTCCCTTCTGGACCGAATCCGTACAAGTGGCGTCGGCAGCGCCGTGTTCGAATCAGACGGCGCCGAACGTGGAGCAGCCGGCGTCGAACGAGGTTGAGCCGGCGCAGGTGAAGATGGAAGCGGCGTCGACGTCCTCGGCGCCGGTAGATCCCAAGACGGTGTCGCTGGAAAAAACGGCATGAAAGGGGCCTGCGGATTGACTTGCAGTACCCCCAAATTAAACGCCATTGGACCCATCGGACCCGCAGGTGCACCAGTGGTGTACATGGCTCTCGCGAACACCCCGTACATAGCATTTAAATAATGCGAGGGGTCCTGACCTGGTCCAGGGAACGCAGGGCCCGGGACTTGAAGATCCTCAACCAGGGCCGGAGACGGAGCCGGAGATAAATCCAGAGCCGGAGATGGAACCAGCGTCGAAGATGGAGCCTGAGCCGGAGAAGAAGCCGGAGCCGGCGAAGCCACTGGAGAAGAAGGACCAGGAGGCGAATCCAGCACAGGTGAAGGAGACACCGAGTCCTTTCGACGCCGAACTCTTGTCTGAGTGGTGTCGAGAAGATTGCCTCCTCTTCTTCTTGTGCTTCTTGGCTCGTGAAGCATGCCCCTAAGTTGACTTCGGCGCCGACGCCGACCTCGATCTCGACCGTGACCTCGACCTAGTCCTCGACTTCCTTCTTCGTCTCTTCTCCTTTTTCATTCTTGCGATGAAGAGCTTCGCCTCCCTTTCTTTGAGAGCCTTCGAGCTCATCTTGCGACAGCAAGAACAACCATCCACATTGTGGTCAGATGACAAGCACCACACACAGTCGTCATGTGGATCCGTGATCGACATGTGTTTGACGCACTCATGACAAGGCTTGAAGCCCGACTTCCTTGTCGACATCTTTCTTGAAAGAGAAACAGAGAAAACCCAGAGAAACACAAAGTAACAATGAAGCTACCAACAGCGATTCCCGAAATCCGTTGGCGTCGACGGCACGGAAAAAAGGGAACGGACGTCATCACGCCGACAAGGTCTTCTTATGGAGCCTGTGACGTCAGCGGAGTCGCGAGCGGAGCCGTGTCTCTGTGACGTCGTCTTCGACCTCATCGGCGTGGACTGCTACAAAAGTTTCCGAATGTTGCTGGCGCAGGGGATATTTTGAAGGTGAGGAATCCACTGGCAGATGTATCCATCAGAATACTCAATTACAGAGAGTGATGTGGCATTCCGTAAAGCCAATTATAACCGGATTAGGGAGTGTAGAGGAAAAGTCCTGCATGGGCACTCGAGGTGGATACGTCCTCCACTCAGAATAAGTTACCAAACATAAGGATCCACCTCTTGGAGAAAACAAAAAAACCTGGGTTGAGAAAAACACTGGGGTGGTGGAGTGTGCGTGTCCTACAATGGTTGGACATACACTGAGTTGTTTAAATACCCCTCACACACCAAGAATGACCAATGGTGTCATGCTTCATCATAGGGGTCTTCCCGCCCCGCTGTGGGACGGGGCGTGCTACGACCTGCGACTACGCGGGAGCACTGATGATCAAGTGCTATGTGTGTTGCAAAAGGAGGGTCTGGGGTAAATGCAACTGTGAGTTAAAAAGGACCTGGCCCCTTAAGACAAAAAAACTTTAATATGTCATGGGGGGCTGGTGCTGGTAAAAAGGTGGTGCGGAGATTCCCTACTTAATGTGTGGTTACTCCTAGTACGTCAATATGTTTCGATGCAAAAGCATCTTCATCAAGACAGGGCTAAGATCCCTCCTATGTGGAAAGCGTGTACTTATGAAATAACTATAAACATAAGTGAAGATGCACATAATAATGCATAACTATACGATACCTAATAGTATACTTGTATATTCTGAAAAAGAAGAAAAAAATGGACGTGTTTAGTGTCCCAGGAAGTAAAAACATTGTACCTGCAAATATAAGAGGTGCGCCACAAATGTGACCAAACGTGATCGTTAGCCATAGATCTAATATTGCAGGAAAAAGGTGCAGTGACCTGTAAAAAATAGAGACCGTACATGACACTACAGACAGACAACAGAAAACAAAAAACACACACTCTATAAAATTGCGTGAACTATTCTCTAATGATCGAGATGGACACAGTGATAAAAAGGAATACATACTTATGTGTATGTGAGGTTTATGCCTCATGAACCTTGAGAACAGGTAGAGAAATCAAGGAGCCTCAATGCTAAATGAAAAAGGAAACGGAAAAGGAGATATAGCTGTTACCTCCAGAACGCTGCTCGTAATGTGAAAGGCTGCGTCGGCATACTCGAACGGCTTTGCCGTACTTCCGTGCCCTTGTGCTGCTTCTAGCTCAATGTACGTCCATCCCGCGGTTCCGCTGATATGCGGGACATTGCCGGATGCGCTCTTTTAAATTACGCCAGCAATTGCTAAATGTAGCGGCACTCGTTGCACCTGGGTCAATGAGGTGACTTCCGGGTAGAAACACACGGAAGACTAGAACGGGGAAAACAAATCCTTCCGGAACACCGGAAGTGAGGAATAATTGTGAGCAAAAAATGGAAGACTGCGCTATCAAAAGATATACGAAGCAGAGTTTATCATACGCTGAGAGATCTCAAGCGCTACCTACCTAAGTTGAAGACATGTGCACGCGCAGAAAATGAAACACCTGTCACCCCACCATGCAGTATATAGGCCAGAGGGTATGTTCAAACATATGGTAAAAAACGGGGGTGGCAAGTAGCCATCCTAAATTCTCCTGATAATCAAAATGAATAAAAAAAATAAATAAAAAAAAAAAAAAAATTCAAAAAAAAAAAATCGATACAAAAAATAGTCAGGACTGGGTCCTGAAAGATAATGTAAAAAACGGGGACATTCGCTCACAATGCCAGATGGGTTACACGAAGCCTCATGTAATAGATAATGAATTTCATGAGTCTCAAGTGGAATAGTCAATGTTAAATCTTAAAGATATGTCTGTCAACCGGGTTGGTTACATGGAGAGAGTATAGAGGAACCTAACCCAGGAGTGCTAAACATTGTTTGGTGAAGAAATCGAATTACTGGGGGGTGTGTGTGTGTAACACCGCAAAATAGATCATTACTGTTTCTGCTTCAAAAGATTGCACAAAAAAGGAGAGAGGGAGGTCCGACATGAGTCAGTTGACACATGTGGGGAAATGATGGTACTAGGTCAGCTGTGACCACGGTATCTCATCATTCAGGCCCGTCAAGTGTGTGCCCAGACGGAACACCCAGCGTTGCTCTTTTTCAAAAAGCCCAGAATCGGTGTTCAATTGTTCTATGATTGTCCACCTGAGGTCGTCAACCCCATGGTTCATAGTCAAGAAATGGGTTGCCATTTTTGTCGTACTCTTTTTACAGCGAATGTTGCTCCTATGCTCGCCGATCCGTATCTTCACTTGCCTAGTGGTCATACCCACATATTCCATCTTACAGGGGCACGTAATGAGGTATACAACATTATTGCTGTTGCAATTGGTGAATTTTCTCTGTTCCCAGGAAGTGCCATTGGCGAAAGTTATGTGGATACTTTTTTGGGTGAGAGTGCATGTACTGCACATACCACATGGATGATGTCCTTTGATGGGTGGTAGTATGTTACTTTTAGTGTGTCGGGTAGGTAATGAACGTGGTCTGGTATGGACCAGAATGTCCCTCAGATTTTTACCTCTTATGGGAGAACATAGGCTTAGGTAAGTTTAAGCCCCCACAGTTCAGGATCTTCCAATTCTTGTTGATGATTCTGGACACTTGGTTGGAATGAGTGTTGTAGGTTGTGACACAAATGGGTCTGGTCTCTTGTTCTTGTCGGATATGGTCTTCTAAAAGAGAGTCCCTATTGTTGTTCCTTGCTCTTTTGAGTCCTTTTTTGACAATTGATTCCGGGTAATTCCGGTCTAGCAATTTCCTCTCCAAATCCTTTGCCTGGGCCCTGAAGTCCGTAAGTTCGGAACAGTTTCTCCGTAAACGGAGGAACTGACCATAAGGGAGATTATCCCAAAGGTGCCTGGGGTGAAAGCTGTCATATAGCAGTAAGCAATTGTTTGCCGTCGGTTTAAAATGCGTGCTGGATTTCAATCTTCTTTCATCTGCGTAGATGTTGAGATCCAGGACCACAAGGTTACTGTTGGATGACGTATGTGTGAATTTGAGGAAGGTATTCGGTTCCTTCAGCCAGTTCATAAAAGTGGTCACTGATTCGGAGTCCCCCTTCCAAATTACTAAAACGTCATCAATGTAACGTTTCCACAGAATAATGTTGTTGTAAAATGGATTATGCTGGTTGAGCATTCTCTGAGATTAAAGGTGATGAACATACAGACCCGCTAGACTCGGCGCAAAGGTACTCCCCATGCTGGTACCGTGTTTCTGTAGGTAATGGACATCCTGGTACATAAAGAAATTCTTCTTAAGGGCTAGGGTAATGCATTGTTTTCTGTTGTCTGTCTGTAGTGTCATGTACGGTCTCTATTTTTTACAGGTCACTGCACCTTTTTCCTGCAATATTAGATCTATGGCCAACGATCACGTTTGGTCACATTTGTGGCGCACCTCTTATATTTGCAGGTACAATGTTTTTACTTCCTGGGACACTAAACACGTCCATTTTTTCTTCTTTTCTTTTTCAGAATATACAAGTATACTATTAGGTATCGTATAGTTATGCATTATTATGTGCATCTTCACTTATGTTTATAGTTATTTCATAAGTACACGCTTTCCACATAGGAGGGATCTTAGCCCTGTCCTGATGAAGATGCTTTTGCATCGAAACATGTTGACGTACTAGGAGTACCGGTAAATACAAAATGGATGGAGGGTCCAAGGGAGTTTAAAGACCAGCACAGGCAAATCCCCAAATACCAGAACTAGAACAACAAAAGGGCCCGTGGGTCTAAGGAGATCTACCTACCGATGAAACCTAGAAAACAGTTTGCATACCCCAGTAGAGGATCCTATCTACAAGGACCAAGTCCCATCACCCACCGAGGTGGCATGCTTCATCATCTGGGACCTCCCGTTAACCACACCTGGTGTGGTTAAAGAGCTACTACTCCTTTAGTTACTTAAAAAAGGAGGAGCTCAGGGATGTTTTTAACTATCCAACACGGGGGGAATCACTCCCAAAATGGAAGGAAGCTGCCTGTGGTGTAGTGAAATGAAGTGCAGTGTGTGAAAAATGTGAATTTAAAATTGATTACCACGGGAAAACTGCTTTATTAAATATCCAGTGATATCAACAATAAAAAGACGCAGTAATAATAGAGTAAAGCGTGTGCACCAAACAATACGGAACACGTACTCTAAGTATAGGTCTACATGTTTCAGCCAACTAGCGTCTCAGAGAGATGACCGTGGCTTTCTTCAGGACCATAATGATACACTACTGCAATGTGATAAAGTGTGGAAGGAAATAAAAAAGGAACGATACATCCAACAGTGGTACCTGCTTATCATTGGATCTACGGCACCATCTGGGAGTATTCAGGTCACCTGTTAAAAAAGACAGAATGGTCTCTGTTCAAAATAGAGTTATTGTTGACCTAGGACAAACATACAAACTGTTGCAAACTGGATCGAAAGGACATGATGGTAGATCTATAGCACACGTTACATAAATGAACGTCTGTCTAAACAAGGATCAAAAATGCCTCCTTACCCGTCAAGAGATCGGGGAACGTCCCACACTCCTGGTCACAACTCAGGGCGTGAGGCAATGCTCTAAAAAACAAGAGGAACAGATACACCAGAATATAATCTGCTCACTGATGTCAACATTTACTACGGTTAGCTCTACAAACTCAAACATTGTAATACAAGGTCAATTGACTATGACTCAGAAAAACTGAATGCCCCTCACAAAGGATCTCACTCTGGGGCCATCCAGTGAATCTTAATTGGCAAAGCTGGTCACACCTTGACGATGCCAATGGGGTTAATACGGGCATTCGCGCCCGGCTGCAATAGACAATAGGGCGGTTGTTAAAATACCACAAAAAAAAAAAAAGAAAAAAAAAAAAAAAGTACTTTTCTAGAGTCTGCCGTTTCCGACTCTGTCTACTAAGGTCCAAAACATGAATGAATAAATGGGACCTTAACCTTTCTCGAATGGAGCTCAGGGGTAGAGAGAACACCACTGACATTAAAGGGCTACGCTAGTACAGTGTACGGCTCCAGGCTACGCGTTCCCTAAGACAACGCAGAGAATACCTCTAACCATACAGCCCAAACAGTGAAAAGGCTACGCTAGTGCAAAATGCAAAGAACTACGCCTACCTGTCCGTCGCTACCCCGGGCCTCCTTCCTGGATGTGCCGAGTGGTAGCCGGAACTGTGTGGAAGCCGCCCTTGAGGCCTCGCAGAGTCGCGTGCACCAATCACAACCAGGTCCCCAGCACGTGATCTGAGAGTTGCCATATTGGGAGGGGCATTTAGGCGGACATCGGAACGTGAACCAATCCCGTACCCGGCCACCAGCACATGATAAGAGGATTGACACGTGTGGGGGGGCCTATTGGCGAACAGCGGAGCATGTTGGGTAATGTAGTCAGGCAGACGCCCAGACCCGCTCCGAGAGGATTCTCAAATCTGCCGAAGACTCGCACAATGTCAAAGCACCAAACCGCACCATAGGATTAGAAATAATAACGGTCACAAAGTGCCCACAAAAATTGTTATATATCAAGTGGTATCTAACTACTCTACGCAACAACAAGACATTTTGTTTTATTCATGTAAAACGGTTGTTATCGCCACAACACTTGTGCTAATCTTGTCCATAACTAGCAATCACTCATCCAGCGTGGCAACAGTATACACAAGGGTGGACATGCCAAAGTAAGACAGTACATTCTGTCAAGATGATTGGTTCACGTTCCGATGTCCGCCTAAATGCCCCTCCCAATATGGCAACTCTCAGATCACGTGCTGGGGACCTGGTTGTGATTGGTGCACGCGACTCTGCGAGGCCTCAAGGGCGGCTTCCACACAGTTCCGGCTACCACTCGGCACATCCAGGAAGGAGGCCCGGGGTAGCGACGGACAGGTAGGCGTAGTTCTTTGCATTTTGCACTAGCGTAGCCTTTTCACTGTTTGGGCTGTATGGTTAGAGGTATTCTCTGCGTTGTCTTAGGGAACGCGTAGCCTGGAGCCGTACACTGTACTAGCGTAGCCCTTTAATGTCAGTGGTGTTCTCTCTACCCCTGAGCTCCATTCGAGAAAGGTTAAGGTCCCATTTATTCATTCATGTTTTGGACCTTAGTAGACAGAGTCGGAAACGGCAGACTCTAGAAATGTACTTGTACTTTTTTTTTTTTTTGTGGTATTTTAACAACCACCCTATTGTCTATTGCAGCCGGGCGCGAATGCCCGTATTAACCCCATTGGCATCGTCAAGGTGTGACCAGCTTTGCCAATTAAGATTCACTGGATGGCCCCAGAGTGAGATCCTTTGTGAGGGGCATTCAGTTTTTCTGAGTCATAGTCAATTGACCTTGTATTACAATGTTTGAGTTTGTAGAGCTAACCGTAGTAAATGTTGACATCAGTGAGCAGATTATATTCTGGTGTATCTGTTCCTCTTGTTTTTTAGAGCGTTGCCTCACGCCCTGAGTTGTGACCAGGAGTGTGGGACGTTCCCCGATCTCTTGACGGGTAAGGAGGCATTTTTGATCCTTGTTTAGACAGACGTTCATTTATGTAACGTGTGCTATAGATCTACCATCATGTCCTTTCGATCCCGTTTGCAACAGTTTGTATGTTTGTCCTAGGTCAACAATAACTCTATTTTGAACAGAGACCATTCTGTCTTTTTTAACAGGTGACCTGAATACTCCCAGATGGTGCCGTAGATCCAATGATAAGCAGGTACCACTGTTGGATGTATCGTTCCTTTTTTATTTCCTTCCACACTTTATCACAATGCAGTAGTGTATCATTATGGTCCTGAAGAAAGCCACGGTCATCTCTCTGAGACGCTAGTTGGCTGAAACATGTAGACCTACACTTAGAGTACGTGTTCCGTATTGTTTGGTGCACACGCTTTACTCTATTATTACTGCGTCTTTTTATTGTTGATATCACTGCACTTCATTTCACTACACCACAGGCAGCTTCCTTCCATTTTGGGAGTGATTCCCCCGTGTTGGATAGTTAAAAACATCACTGAGCTCCTCCTTTTTTAAGTAACTGAAGGAGTAGTAGCTCTTTAACCACACCAGGTGTGGTTAACGGGAGGTCCCAGATGATGAAGCATGCCACCTCGGTGGGTGATGGGACTTGGTCCTTGTAGATAGGATCCTCTACTGGGGTATGCAAACTGTTTTCTAGGTTTCATCGGTAGGTAGATCTCCTTAGACCCACGGGCACTTTTGTTGTTCTAGTTGACGTACTAGGAGTAACCACACATTAAGTAGGGAATCTCCGCACCACCTTTTTACCAGCACCAGCCCCCCTCGACATATTAAAGTTTTTTTGTCTTAAGGGGCCAGGTCCTTTTTAACTCACAGTTACATTTACCCCAGACCCTCCTTTTGCATCACACATAGCACTTGATCATCAGTGCTCCCGCGTAGTCGCAGGTCGTAGCACGCCCCGTCCCGCAGCGGGGCGGGAAGACCCCTATGATGAAGCATGACACCATTCCGTAAAGCCAGCAACCTGCAAGAAAGCATGTGATCTTTTTTCCCCGAACTTTACTGTATCTGTCCAAACATCCAGAAGGGAGTTTGTCCCAGTAAAGTGACTACTGCAACAACAAGACATTAAGTATTCTCTTCTATATCCTGCGAAGCTCTGCATTTTCCACTCTGGCAAAACCTCGTTCTTTACTGACCCTGAGTTGGCTGTCAAGTTTGTCCAGAGCCTCCGGCCTGCCAAACCTGCAGCTCCCAAAGACAAGGAACGGGTAACTGAAGACCCTCTCAGCGAAAACTATTAAAATTCAGCTGCATTGAATCAGGCGAAATGGTAGGAGACCTCTGGGGTCTGGCAAGGCACGGGGGAAAAACGCCTCGCCCCTCTCTTGGCTATATCTGCCTTTGCTAATCAATCACGCAGAGAACTGCACAGGAGGGCCTGATGGCAAGAGAGGCTGTCCCTCTCTGTACTACTCGTTAAGTCGCCCAGCACCAAAATCGCTCAGATACGCCGAGCCCCTGGCGCTACCCTCTGGGATGAGTTTTACTGTCTGCTACACTGTTGGCCTTTTGTGGCCCATTTGGTATAGGGGGAATGTCTTTCAGCCTTGTTGCGTGGCTGTAGTGAGTGGGGATGGGGGTAGGCATGATGGGTGTTGGGTGTCCACATTGGTTGCTTTTTTGGTTTTCTGTTCCGTCCCTCTTCCCCCCCCTCTCCGGCCTCGTATCTGCACACAAAGGGAGATGACCCAATACCCGCATGCTCCGACCTCTGCAGGGATGGATGGGTGAAAAGTTCATTTCTGGGTACTGCCATAATTCTGAGTAAGGGGCTCCCATGGCACACGAGAGCTGTGATATGCGAACCCCAGGGGCGATATGTTGTGGTGGCGGCGGTGCTTGGCGGCCGCCCGGTCAGGCGCATATCTGTGTATGGCCCCCAAAACAGATGATCTTTCTTTATTCGCCAAGGTTTGGCGACTAGCAGAGTCCCTGGGTCCGTGTGCAACACTCTGGGGAGGAGATTTTAATGCAGCTCTCGATCCAGAAAAGGACAGATCTGGCGGATCCCGTAGACCTCACCCAAGGGCGGCAGAACAGCTACTGGTCCTCATGTGAGATCATGATCTGGTGGTTGTCTGGCGTTGCCAACATACCAACAGCAGGGAAGGAACCTGTGTATCAACCGCCGGACCAACGTGGTCTTAAATCGATTACTGGTTAACGTTGCGCGACGTGGACACTGGGGTGTGTAATAGTGCTATTCTCGCTAGGTCTCTCTCTGATCACACACCGGCCCTATTGGAATTCACGTTGCCCGATGCCCCTAGCAGAGCATTCACTTGGAGGCTCCCTGCTGAGGATCTCAGAGGCCAGGTCTTCCGGGAAGATATAAGGTCCGCAATCAGTGAAAATTTCGAGATAAACATAGGATCGGTAGAATCGCCGTCCACGCTATGGAAGGCCTTAAAGACTTATCAGAGGCAAGTGTATTGCCAAGCAGGCAGGGGTCCTGCGAACACTTAGGGGCGACCTCTGGCGCCTAGAAAAGGAGATACGGGAACCTTAATCGGAGTACTTTGCCTCCAACCAGTTAGCAATCCTCAGCCGAATCAGGGTTAAGATGGCCGAATTTAAAGAAGCAGTACATAGAGAGACACTGTATTTAGGTAAGGAGGCCCGATCCCACCAGTACGGCGACGTAGACGTCTCAAAAAGCCATGGGCAAATGACTAGATCAGAGAGTTGCAGATCAGTAAAGATGCCGCAGACATAGGGCAGGAGGTGGTACAAGCGGAAATGATTGCTTTTTATTCCTCACTGTATGCCACAAGCCAAACTGAGGCACACCCGATCTGATCTCTGACTCAATCGAATTGGTATGGCTCAGCGATAACCACTGTAAGTACCTGGATAATCCATTCTCTGAGGAAGAGGTGATAGGAGTGATCCAAACGATGGCAGAGGACAAGGTTCCTGGTTTGGACTGACTCACATCCGCATTCTACAAGGAGTTCCCGCCGCTCCTTGTGCCTAATCTCCTCACCATGTATGAGGCGGCACTGGAACAGGGATTTCTCCCCCCACTCCCTCCAGGAAGCACCGATTGTAGCTCTTCTAAAGCCAGACAAAGATCCCCTGCGGTGCGACTCTTAAAGGGCGCTGTCCATGATCAATCTTGATAATAAAATACTCGCCAAACTGCTTGCTTCCCGATTACTCCCCCTGCTCCCCACTGTGCTCAGACCAGATAAATATGGCTTTGTTCCCGGCAGGAGCACGTCCCATAATCTCCGAACCCTTTTTGCCACCATGCAAGATCGACCCATTTTTCCCAGCAGCTGCCATCTTTCTGGATGCCACTAAGGCATTTGACACCTTGGAGTGGCCTTAGCTTTTTAAACTTCTCGCCTGTATCGGCTTGAGCCCGTTCTTTCTACAAAAGATTGCTCTTCTGTATACGGCCGCGACAGAGAGACTGCGGATAAATGGAGAGATCTCACCTCCTATCAGGGTAGCACAAGACTGGGCTGCCCGTTGTCACTTCTGCTATGTGCCGTGGCTATGGAGCCCCTTGCAGCCAGATTACGGCAACATCACGCGCACCGCGGACTCAATTTCACAACACAGGGGATCCTAGTGTCACTGCATACAGATAATGTAACCCTGTTTGTCAACCACCCAGCAGCTAACCTGGACCCACTCATCCGCAAAATCACTAGGTTTGGTGGCCTCTCTGGCGTTACGCTCAACTGGGGGATTTTCCTCGCTGACTGCAGCCACCGACGAGTTCCAGTCGGAGTTTCCACTCAAATGGGCTGACTCCTCAGTGAAATATATGGGCATATGGATCCGTCGGGCCCCTGAAGAGCTCCGGCGCTACAATTATGACAAATTGAAGGAATGGCTAGAGAGCTGACTGCACCAGTGGAGATCACTCCCGTTGTCTCCGACAGGCCGGATTGCTATAGAGAAGATGGTGGTACTGCCCAAGTTTTTATATGTTTTTATCAACTTGCCACTGCCCCTCACTACGGAGTTCAAGAAAAGACTTCTATCAAATCTAATATCCATTGTCTGGGCGGACAGCCGCAAATCGCCTGGGAGACCCTCACCCTTCCGTTCCAGCAAGGGGGGGGGGGACAGGGGGGGGGGGGGGGGAGACTGGGCACCCCCGACATGGAACTGTACTACAACTGCGCAAAGATCCAGTTCGGGTTTCATAGGGTCTAGCCAACTCAGTTTATGGCGGACACTGCATCAGAGAGCGACCAGGCGAATCCGGTTCCACTGCATATGGCACTGTATCAGCAACAACACCGCCCCCGGCCCGGAATCAATCCGGTAGGCTGTACAGTTTAGGCATGGCAGGAGATACAACACAGGGCACGGCTAGACATTATGTTTGCGCCCTCCGCGCCACTCATTCAACACCCAGCATTCCCCTTTACGGCTAAAGGAAGCTGTCGACGACTGCGGAGGTTACAGCTACATACGCTAGGAAGGGCATTTCCTGACAGCAGGTTTATAAGCCTGGATGAGGCACTCTGGGTTGATCACACTGGGCTGATGGACAGACTGATATGTTTTCAGCTTAGAGCTGCGCTGCGCACGGCTTTTGACTCATCCCCGATTGCACCACCGACATTCAGAGTCCTTGAGGACTTTCTAACCAACCCGTCACCTCGAAAGCTCATTACTCGCCTATACTCCGGTATGCGTGGGTCTCCGATAAGCTCCCCACTGACACAGCGTAAATGGGAGGAATACCTGGGAGCCCCCTTTGATGAGGAAGTGTGGGAATACTGCTGCGAGCAGGCCATGGAGCGGTCGCCCAATTACAAATTGCGATGGATACACTACAAATTCATTCACAGGCTTTATATGACCGCTGTTTGGTTACATAAGGCAGGTTTGAGTGAGGACACATGCTGTATGCATTGTAGGCCACCAGACGCCTCCTTCCTGCACTTGGCATGGGAGTGACCTGGAGTCATGTTGTACTGGGGGAACATATTGATTGATGAGGAAGTGACAGGAGACAGATGTGAACGATCCCCGCTGGTTGCCGTGCTTGGATATGTGCGCAATGTACTGTCTGAAAATCGGAAGCTGACAGCTATGCTTCTACTACTTGCTAAAAGGAGAGGGGCGATGTGCTGAGGTCGCAGGCGGAAACCCCGGGTGGCCGACTGGCTTAGGGACGCAGTTTTTTGCCATAGTCAGCTATCAGAGTTTTGGGAAATAAAGCCTGCGCAGACGCGCCCTAAAAATATTTGGGAACCGCTAAAGAGCTTCTTCGCTGCTCAGACGCTCCACCGGGCGGAGGCCCCGTAACTACTGGCTAAGCAGGCGCAAGACAAACGCCCCCACACGGTGCGAGAGCACTGCTGATCGCCTGACATCTATGGCCAGAGAGACCCCCCCCCTCCCTCCCCACACTCTTTGTTCTTTTAAGTTCTTTTTTCTTATATGTCTTCTTTTCATGATAGCTCCATGGACTCTAGTAATGCAGAATTGGCAGTCCCTGACATGACTGATCGCCCTGGATTGACCGCATGGACACTAAGATGTCATATGCTATGCTGAACTGACAACACATACAGCACGATATTTACAATGTATGAAGACAATGCATCTGTCGTATTGATCCTTTCCGATATATCCGACTCTCTAGGTGTGCGAGGGAAGATAGATGTGTATTATATCTGTTGGCAAATTATAAATAAAAACATTGTAAAAAAGAAAAGAAGAATGTATGCGAGAGGGCTGTCCAATGAAATGGGAAAAAAGGCAATAAACTACCTAGGCAGCCACATTACCAACTCAGTGGACTCTTGGACTAATGCCAACTGTCCACGTCTGAAGGTTTGAATTCAGGATGACTTAGCACAGTGGCAATGGCGATCTATCTCTTAGTTTTGGAGGATTGTGGTGAAAATGAATATCCTTTTGCTGCTATTGTACGTGTTCCAAACAATACACACAGTCAGACCTAAAACCGAGCTGCAGTCAATTAAAACATATTTAAAAAAAATATTATTGGGGAGGAGACAAGAGTGAGATTGAATAAACGACTTTTGTTGGCTCTGTTAGAGAAAGGAGATTTGGTGCATCCTGATATTTTCAAATGCTACCAAGCGGCCCACCTCCACATTTTAGATGAATGGTCCACGCGCAATTCAGAAACTAGTTTGTGTTTTTTAATGGACTGCATAGTAACAGGCAGGGATGTATGGGATCTGCCCTGGATACTTAAAACCCACAGACCTGGATTACTACATTTGTCAGCAGTTACTAAAACAACCCTGGAAATTTGAGACACTGTCTACTGCACATATCCTTCCTCCACGCACACCTGTGGCACCATACACACCAATACATGCAAATCCTAACTTCACCCCAGGCCTAGATACAGGACTATTTCAGAACTGAAATGCATGGGGGTGCCTCACAATAAGGGACATGTTCCATAAAGGTAAGATAAAGTCCTTCATTGAGAGCAAGAAAGATCATAAGATTTCCAAAAATGAACAGCTACATTATGCTCAAGCACTTTCCTGGGTTAGGAAACTAGATATCAAAAGCAAGGCAACCAGGAATCTCGCCCTGTTTGAGAAATTACTGGGAACATATGATACCATAAAATGGCTTATAGGAGCAAATTGTAAAATCCTGACAGGCAAGGCAGTGAGGCCACAATGGTCCTATAGAGGACCATGGGAAAGGGAGCTGGGGTAGGCATATGGATATATAAAATAGTCCTCATTATGGCAAGCGATTCGAAAGAACTTCAAGAGGCTACACCATAGTTAGATGGAATATAAACTACTTATGAGGCACTACCTCACTCCCAGTAGACTAAAGACTACGTACCAATCCACGTCGAATCAATGCTGGTTTTGTGAACTTAAGAGTGCACGTTTATTCATATCTGGTGGGCATGCCTGATAATCCAGACATATTTGAAGGAGATTCTGAGCCATATAAACTCTATACTGGCAGTCACAGTCCCCAGAGAACCTGCAATTCTGCTTTTTGCAGTGGTCAGTGGAGATGGGGAGGGGAAGAGAGGGGAGCATATGGCACTCTTGGAAAAACTCCTAGGAACACCCAAAATACTGATCACAATCGACTGGAAAAAACAACTTGCACTGACAGAGGTATGGATATGGAACCTTAGGCATGCGATGGCACTTGATGAACTAACATAACTTGCTGGGCAACAGTAAAAACGTTAAGAGAACTTGACCCCCCCACCCCCTCCGCCCCATGAGAAGCAATGTTGAGGGCGAGGAATTACTTTGCTATTGCATGAGAGGTGGACAGAAAGCAGCCCAAATGTGTGTGATATGTGGTTGAGGGATGGGGGGATGGGGGTCTCTCTACAAGTAACGCAATGTACTAATGAGAATGGCATGGTGATGAGACCTCTGGCAAGCCATGCCCTGTTATGTAGCAGGATAATATGTTTATGAAACAATATTATGCAAATTACGGTTGTCTAAGGCCACTACTGATATAATCAATATGTTATCTCAGATGCAACGTGAACATCTATAAACTATAAAAGTAGTGGAAATACTTACAGACCACTTTGGAGTCAATTAAAAAAAAATGCCTCACTTATGCCAAGGAGAATGAACATTGGTCTACCATTTTAAGCGTGCACTTGAAGGCAAAATTTCTCACGATATTCATGCAAAAATCCATATTTGACACAACTTATGGGCACCTGCAATGCTCTGTAAAGTTAGATTGCTTAAATCAGAAACATTCTGTTGTCACAACGAAAAGGAAAGGTCCATTATACACATGGTGGCTTAATGCAGGATAAGTCGCCCATTTTGCAGTTACCAGACGAGACGCCTTCCGCAAGTCAGCAAGTAAAAGACTGAAGCTATTGGCGCTCACGAAAATCGTTGAACAAGACAGTCCCAGAAGCCGCAAGAATAATGGAACAGTGAAATTCCACGTTAGTATAACACACAAGATATATCTGGCACTCTTTGTCCTACATGAGTAAATCCCCGCCCTGATGAAGACCTTCACAAGAATTATCACCTTTGGTCCACTTTAATGAAGGTCGAAACGCGTTGGCTCCCACCCTAGGCATATTTGAGCAGAATAGTACATGCTCATCCTTGAAACGTTGTGTAGCATCTCTCTAACCTCTATAGGACCTATCTCATTTTTGCAATTGGAGGACAAATTGAATTTTATTTCCTTTAATGTATGTAAATAAGTAGAACTGTACTAAGCTAAAAAGCTTCTTTTTGGATATGCTTAATTTTGGTCACGAATCACATATATGTATGTCATGTAAATAGCTTTCACGTTATAAGTATGTCATTTGTTGTTCAATCAGCTTGTGTTGTATAAAAAAAATCAAGAGGATGATGTTTTAATGTGCTATGCGGCAGGAACTTCCTTTTTGAAAAAAAAGCAATCAGTATGAAAATGTAAATAAATATAACCCAGGGTCAATTAAGAAGACCGCTGAGGAATAAGTAAAATTGATTTATGGTGTCACAGGTACTTTCCTTGATTGTGTTTCCATTTTTGCTCAATGTCCTGCTGGAGTTAAATCGGGATTTTAAACCTACCCGGTCATATCTTGCAGTTGTTGATTAATATAATCTTAACTTCAAATTTAAAACCATACTGCCTTCAAATCCATAATATAATGCTGGAAAGTTGAGACACGAACACCGACACACAGACACACACACACACACACACACACACACACACACACACACACACACACACAGACACACACACACGTGTCATATTTGACAATACAATAATGTAGCATCAAAAGTATTGTCCCAAAGTAGGCACAATTTAGATCGCCTCCGGAATAGGGAGGCAAAATGTGAAATTGCCTTAGATGACCGGTGTAATTTGGATACCCAAAAATCAGCAAAACATTCATTTTCCTTCATGCTAGTGTAACTAGATATCTCATGAACTGTGTGACTAGTTCTTCACGTCACCCCATGCCTTATTGCCATTCTGCCAAAAATTTGACAAGCCTCCAATTCTTTCTTCTGCACTTCTTTGCTACTTCTTCCAAGCCATGTGCCCTTAATAATACATTGTCAAATTCTACTGAACAAACACCACAGTCATAAATGGGATTTTTGATTTTCATTATACAATAAATAGTTTTACACCTAATGTCATAAACTATACGATTTTTGCAATAGTGAGTACAAACATATATTTTACAACTGCACTTCAATCTGTATAGTCCATTGTAAAAATGGATCAAAACATTCCACAAAAGAATCAACTTTTTTCTCAAAACAATAATATAACATTTGTACAAGCCTGTGAACCTATAAAACAAATTGTGCAAAACAGAAAAGGTTTACTGGGTGAGGAAGATAACCATATGCAGGTTGCATATCCTATCTTGGAACAGTCAAACAAATCCTTCACTAACAGAATATTATTTTCAATAAAATCATTGGGAAAGGGGAAAATAAGAATTCAACACCAAACAGACTAACTTAATTTGACAACCGATAGGAACGGACAAAATGGGCATCAAAGAAATCTACTTATTTCTGAAATGGGCACGGGATAAAGAGTTTAGGAGCAGTGGTTTTTTGTACATCTCTGAATTTGTGTGTGCCCGGACATGCATATGACTTAGTGGGTATTATTTAAAATGTCTTCCTTCTTACACACTGGTCCAATCGGTAATAACAAATGTTCTACTACTGTATGGTCCCACATGCCTTCCAATAACAAGCATTAAAAATGCAATAGGTCTCGCCCTCGTTTAAGTTAAAGCAATTCGGTTTGCAATTAGGTGGCTTTTTAGCTTTGCTTTTATTAGTGTTTTTCAAACTTTCATGTACATAACATGCATATATGTATATGTATGCTTGTATTAATATTTGTATTGACAAGATATGCAGATATGTGTGTATATATATATACATATATACACACACACACACACACAAATGCATATGTATGTATATATGCAGATATATACACATATATATATGTGCATATTCGTGCGCTTAGAGAGAGAGGTAGAGGTAGAGCGGTAGCGAGAGAGGTAGAGCGGTAGCGAGAGAGGTGTAGGAGTAGAGAGGGAGTAGGAGGGAGTGAGTAGGAAGGAGTGAGTAGGAGGGAGTGAGTAGGAGGGAGTGAGCAGTAGAGAGAGAGTGCAGTAGAGAGAGAGTGCAGTAGAGAGAGAGAGTGCAGTAGAGAGAGAGAGTGCAGTAGAGAGAGAGAGTGCAGTAGAGAGAGAGAGTGCAGTAGAGAGAGAGAGTGCAGTAGAGAGAGAGAGTGCAGTAGAGAGAGAGTGCAGTAGAGAGAGAGTGCAGTAGAGAGAGAGAGTGCAGTAGAGAGAGAGAGAGAGTGCAGTAGAGAGAGAGTGCAGTAGAGAGAGAGTAGTAGTAGAGAGAGATTAGTAGTAGTAGAGAGAGAGTAGTAGTAGTAGAGTGAGAGTAGTAGAGTGAGAGTAGTAGAGTGAGAGTAGTAGAGTGTAGTAGAGAGAGAGTAGTAGTAGAGAGAGAGTAGTAGTAGAGTGTAGTAGAGAGTAGTAGAGAGAGAGTAGTAGTAGAGAGAGTAGTAGTAGTAGAGAGAGTAGTAGTAGTAGTAGAGAGAGAGTAGTAGTAGAGAGAGAGTAGTAGTAGAGAGAGTAGTAGTAGTAGAGAGAGTAGTAGTAGTAGAGAGAGTAGTAGTAGTAGAGAGAGAGTAGTAGTAGAGAGAGAGTAGTAGTAGAGAGAGTAGCAGAGAGAGAGTAGCAGAGAGAGAGTAGCAGAGAGAGAGTAGCAGAGAGAGAGTAGCAGAGAGAGAGTAGCAGAGAGAGAGTAGCAGAGAGAGAGTAGCAGAGAGAGAGTAGCAGAGAGAGAGTAGCAGAGAGAGAGTAGCAGAGAGAGAGTAGCAGAGAGAGAGTAGCAGAGTGAGTAGTAGAGAGTGAGTAGTAGAGAGTGAGTAGTAGAGAGTGAGTAGTAGAGAGTGAGTAGTAGAGAGTGAGTAGTAGAGAGTGAGTAGTAGAGAGTGAGTAGTAGAGAGTGAGTAGTAGAGAGTGAGTAGTAGAGAGTGAGTAGTAGAGAGTGAGTAGTAGAGAGAGTCACGGTCTTATAGTATTGGGGTGGGGGGGGAGGTAAGTAGGATGGAGGAGGCTTGGGTCCATCCACGAAAGGATAGCGGTCACAGTGCAACAAGAGGACTCCTCACCAGAAGTTAACGAGATCAACCCCCCCCACCTTCCCCCCCGATCCACCCCCCTGCCCCCCGACACCCTGCTGCTAGTAGTCTCCTGTACAGGTCGTACGTAGGCAGGGGAGTGGGGCTTCAAGGCAGGGTGGTGGCTGTGTCGGACGAGGGGCCCCACAACTGGTGCGGAGGGCCCCACAACTGGTGCGGAGTGCATTAGGTCAAAGGTAGAGTGTCACGCCACAGCATTTGCTACCCACACAGACCTAGGGTCAGAGGACAAACTGCAAAGGGTGGTGGCCCCAATGTGGGTGAGCCAGTGTAGCAGGATCTCATGCGAGATAGTGTCAAATGCCGCTGAGAGGTCTAATAAAACTAATATGGCATTGTGGCCAGCATCCAACGTGAATTTGAACGCATCTGCAATTTCTGTTAGTGCTATCTCCGTGCAATGGAGGGCTCTAAAACCTGATTGTAGCAGACTGCAGGTTTCCAAGAATTTAGTTATCTGGATGTTAACTGTTCAATGATCTTAGAGCCCCTGGGCAGGAGAGAAATGGGTCTGAAATTCAAGAGTATTTTGGAATCAGCATTCGTTTTTTTTAAAAGGGGAATGTCATTTGCCTTTTTCCAAGTGGGGAGTTCTAACCCAGAGTACAAGGAGGTTGTGAAAAGATCATGAAAGATGGAACATAGGCTATCACCTGTGAGCCTTATAACAGGAGGAGGGAAAGGATCCAGGGGTGAGCCCGATTTACTACTGGCAAAGACATTTTCCAGGTCTGTGACAGCTGGAGTGGTAAACTGCATTAGTTTGCCCAAGGGATTTGAAGACAAATTGCTTGTGAGCTCATTATCTTGCATTGTTGTAACATTTTCCTGAATTTTAACTTTTAAAAAAGTGCTCAATTGAGCACATGAGGGGACTCAAGTTTCAAAGGGAGGCTTAGTGCTTTTAGGGTCAGCGTAATCACATACAATTTTAAAATTGTCTTTTGCATTATACTTTGCTTTCTCTATTATATTGGTATAAAAAGTGCAACATGCTCATTTTAGGTTAGAGTGGTAGGTGCTAAGTGCTGCTTCATACCGGCATTTGTTGGCTTCATGGTCTTGTTTCCACCAACATGTTCTAGCTTTTGACAATGCGTTCTCTCTTTTATTAATTCACTTGTAAACCAAGGGATGCATGGCTTAAGTCTAAGGGTCCTGTTGCTTACTACAGGGACAGCTATAGAGGCGGACTCTGCAAGCCAGTTGGGCATGCAGACCTCATCGAACACTGTCGCCCTTTAGTGTAGGTTTGGTGGTAGCAAGAGTATTCCTCAGTGAGGATACATCCACCTTATTCCAGGCACGATTCTTGCAGATAGGCCCCGTTCTTCTTCGACACTTAGAAAGAGACCAAGGCCAGGAGAAGGGTACTATAAAGTGATCTGACCATGGTACTTCTTTTGAAGTGTTAGAGAAAATGGCTTCTATTGTATGCCCAGCTTTGTGAATGGGTCCTGTTAGGATCATAGAGAGATCAAGGTCTGCCAGTGAATCGGACAGTTTAAAAACCAAGCTGTCCGATGGGTTACCCAATTGGATGTTAAAATTTTCCAAGATCTTAAAGCTTGTGTAGTGAAGGATTTTATGACTTAGAGCTTGAGAAAAGGAATTAATAAAACCTCTGCCGTTACCAGAGGTGCGGTATAGCAGGACTCTTGCAAAGGAGCAATGAGCAGAAGGAGAGATGACGAATCCTACGGCCTCTGCACCTATCAGGTCATCAATCTGTAAAATGGAGCATTTTAATGAGTTATTGAAAGCAGTAGCAACTCCTCCACCCCTCCTGTCTTCACGATCAAGGTGAATGCAGGCTTTTTTTGGGGGTGGGGGTGGGGGTGGGAGCCAATTGCAAGTCAGGGTTAGAGTCCTCTTTTAGCCATGTTTCAGTCATGAGTAGGACATCTAATTGTTCTTCCTCAATCAGACTGTAGATGTCTAGGGCTCGTTTTACTACGGAATGGAAATTTATTAGTGCCGCTTTATTCTTCCATTGAGTATTCAATTGTTCCCTCTTGTCACACACTCCCCGGTTTAGGGCGTGGAGTAGCGTTTGGTGGGAGCAAAAGCAGGCTGGATCCTTACAGACTATAATCCCAGGGCTGCTACATCATATACCACGAGGTTTCAGCTTGAGAATTTATGTCGAGGTATAAATGGTGCAGGGGTATAACCTCTACGCTACCGCCAGCATGGTGTCTAGTGCGGACTGTGGTCGGGATGCGGATGGGCACAGACAGGCTTGCCACTGGCATGCAGACATCGCGACCATCCTTTCATGTGGAAGAAACATGGGCGCCTGAAACAGAGCACTGCCGTCCAAGATGGTGCCTCTGTGTTCAGTGCCCCGATCGACCTCACCGTGCCGCAGAACGAGTGTTAATGTGAAAATTGTGGGAGCACTTTGTGCTTACTAGAAAAGTCAGTGAATTTCTAAATAAAAGCATTGAAGTTACTTTAAAACTGATTTCATAATTCTTTCACAGGAGTTCAATTTTTAAAACACTTTTTGGCTCAAGACTTCACTCCTACTTCATTCATGTTCTCTTTTATTCAGTGTTCTAAAATATAAACAATATACAGAATGCAAATTTGCCGGTTTAATTTTCACCAGAGCCAGGTGCAGCCAGGAGGAAATGGACACAGCAGTACAAAATAATTTAAAGTTATTAATTAGCTACTAATCGATTAAATTTTGCCTCATTGAGGGAAATGCTACACTTTATAATGATTTACACATGGCAGGCCCAAGGATTTTGATCAACCTGAAGTGGTGCCACCTATCTCCACAGAGTGGGAAGTGTTTACAGAAGCGGCAAACAAGATAAGAAATTAATTTGAAGGATGACCTAAGCATAATTATTGAGAAACCTAGATTCTTCACTCAGGAACAATTTAAGCACAAATCTATTGATAGCTTCAATCTAAACTTAGAATCAATGTGCAAGTTTGATGGCCCATTGGATAAATACTTAAGCGATCAATCACTTTGATGATAGAACACAGGAATGAATACCCTATTGTAAGAACCCATCAGGTAGAAACACATGAGATTGCTAGAGGTATAGAAAGATCTGCCCTGGCATCTAAGGGGCTAGGAAGATTCAACCAGGCTACTTCCATTTTAGAAGGTCATGGATAAAATTAGCTTAGAAGGGGGGCTGATATTGAGGGGGTAACTTGTTAGTTTTCCCACACAACATGAGAACAAGGCAAGTTAAGAAGGCTAACCAAGATCATTTAAAGGTCAACAGCAACAAAGTGTTACAGCCCTAATACGGATGGCATAGAATGGACTCTGATGTGGATGTATTAGTGAGTAGATGTTCTGAGTGCATACAAAAAGATAAGTCAATACGCACACATAATGTACCAATGAGTCCAGGGGAGGTTCCAAATTACCCCTGGGAGAAATTAGGCATGTTTTCTCTGAACGAACACGTGACATTTGCTTTGGTGGTGGTGAACTATTACTCACACGGGTATCATAAAAGTTTATGAGAATCAAACACCTATAATGTCATAGCTTTGAGGAATCGATTAATCATGAGGGTGTATCAATGTTATTAGTTACTGATAACTGCCTACAATTTAAACCTCACCAGATGAACTCCTTTTTAAAAGAATTCGTGGACAAGCACTGAACTATAGTATTGTATAATCAACAAGGGAACTGCATGCTGGAAAAGGTGAACCGTACACCTAAAGAGTCTACACTGCTAGCTCTTTCTTTGAGTTTTAATGAGGAGGAAGCCATTGCCGACAGGATGTGAAGCTACGATAATACACCTCACGCAACCTGAGGGGTGGCGCATTTTGGTTTAAGTGGTAGATGCTTCTCTGCAGAGTACTGCAGCGGTCCAGCCACAATCCATGCTTTTTAAATAGCCACGTGGGGTAATTAGGCTGAGTGCTAACATAACTTTTCTACAAAACCAGGCACATGCTACTCTATGTATGTATCTGACATAATATAGCAATCTCAGTTTATAAAGGGGACCTCAAACCACTTCCTACAAGGCCTTGAGTAATCCATACCCACCACTAGTACCTGGTCTCCGTGAACCAATATTACAAAGACGTTACCAATTCCCACCAAGCCCATAAATTAAGTTAGATTACATGTATAGGCTTGTTCACAGCTGTATTGTGCCATAATGTACCCAGAGTCTTCAATTGCTTTATCTAGAACCAAAATAAATAACCTTTAGGTACCACCAGCTGAGACACTGCAGAATCATAAAAGGACTACAGCCGTTCAATCATTCTTTAATTCCAGCTCAAAAAGTAAGGTGGGGGCATTACTGCTGATCTGGAGCATACAAAAAGTTAAATGTTGCTTCAGAGTAGGCACTGGGACCATTATGTATGCTTGGTCATCTTCAATAAAGGTCTTTAACATATAAAGTGAAGCGTTGTCAACAACAAGTTGACAAGTTGTCCGTCAAACCTACAGGCTCAGCACAGTGAGGTTAGAGAGAACCACCCATGAGTCATAGGACAGGAATATCTAGATTGATCCCCAGAGAGTTAAAACCCTACGTGCCTATCTAAAACAAAAGATGGTAACTATCATTTATATATCGCAATGTCAGCCCAGACTCAACAGGATTTTGTGTTTAAAAAAAATTAAATGAACGGTGAAATTGAAACTTTTGTCGAAATCTCATTGTTTTCACAGAAGACCCCCACAAAATATTTTTAGAAAAATGTATTAAACCCTGTACTCGGTCAGTAAAAGAGGGGGGGGGGGGGGAGGGAGGAGTTTTTATTCACTCTCTGGCTGTGCAGGACGAGATCATTACAAGCTTCCGTGACACAGAGCTGGCCTCCAAGAAGCAAGAAACAAATCTGCACTCACCCTTACCCCGTCACTTTTTTTTTTTTTTTTTAAATACACACACTCCCTTCCAACCGCCCCCTCCAGTTTTCTCTTCCCCCCCTGCCGCCCTGCCTTCCATGGTCACCATTTTCTAGCCTCTTCCTTTCTCTGCATCAGCCTCATGCTCATAGCGTTATGAAATACATGCAGCTACAGAGAGATATTTGGTAGCCCCCCCTACCCTTCTCCCACCTTGTGTTGAAATGGAGAGTGGGTAGAGGAGCCACATTCACAGCTCCCTCCAGCCCGAATGTATTTTACACAGGAAAAAGACAGGTCAGGATGGTAGCAGGGAGAGTGCACAATTTAAATTGTGTCTTGCATCTGACATCCCTCTTTACACTGGCTTGCTGCATGGTGAAGATTAGGTCACAGCTTTTTGTGTCAGGCCCTTTGTATGCCGGTTGCAAAATACCGCAAACATTGCTTTTTTTGGACGCAATTTCATCGTTTTGTGGCCGGTCTATGATTTACCCGTGGCCGCTTTAATTTCTACAGCATTATAATTTCGAGTAGCCTGGTGATCGGCCCTTACTGACTTACTGAGCAACCATGTGAAAAATCTGTGCACATGAGGGCGGAGCTTGCTCGCGACCAAGATGGCCGCTTGAGCCCATAGCTCTGTGTAATCGCTTACATATCCGTCCATTATCCGGCAGCCACGCAGCACCCCATGAACTGAAAAAGACGGCGCAAGTGTAGGAAGATAACGGGATCATAACGGGCAAATTCCGGTCCTTCTCTGATCGTGTGTGGAGGAGCTGTGAGCTCTGGAGGTCACCCGTCTCACAGGCCCTAAATCCCCTGACTGCGGTGAAGCAGGGTGGCTGTCGTGGGTCCGCGACAAATGGCGGAGCGATTGTGAGGCAGATCGGAAGAACGCACTTTCTATGGTCAGGCTAGCCCCGCGGCCGCTACGGGCCCAATCTTCCGAAGTGCCGCTGGGGTGCACGCTGCGGACTTACTGTGGTGGCCTGGACATCGAGAGGAACGCGCAGGCTTGCGGGGCCGGTCGGCCATCTAACAGCAAACGGCGATAAACGGGCACGATAATCGCAGCGGAGCGGCAGCCTCTCCCGATCTCTCACTGAACTGAAGCTCGCCTGCGGAGCCGGAGGTGAGAATTGCCCACGATCAGTTCCCTGACTTGGACATAACGGCAGGCCCAGGCGGTGGGGAGTCACATTCGCCCCAGGTATTGCCCTTCAGTACATGTACGTGCACAGCGGCAGTGAGACGGAGGACAGGGCTATAAGCTGACAAAGAACTCTACGGGGAATGGGCAGAGGGACACATGCTCGGAGGGTCAAAGCTAGTAGGCAGCCCTGGGTCAGCTGATAGCAAGTGTTGAACATACACCCGAAGGGCGTGGCTGCTAGAACGAAACGCGCAATAGGTAAGGCGGCGCCCTGAGTTTGCCACTTGGCCCCTAAATACAGTGAAGTGGTGCCCTGGAGTCCCGTGCTGACAAACGTGGGGCGGAAGGAGGCGATGGTGTGTCATTAAACTGGATGCTTTGGCGGCGAGTAGAGGCTGTGGCTAGAATAGTCTAGGAGGAAGCGAGAGTGGGGGTCTGGCCTGGTAGCACGTGGATAGACACGCCAAACCAAGGAGCGTCCCTGCGCAATAAATCGAGGAACTAGCGGCTGGCGCAAGAGGCGGAGCATTGAACACTGGTGGCACACCGTAAGGGACATCACCTTAATAGCAGCTTGACAACGACGTGGATTGATGTAGTTTGCAGTCCCCTTGGCCCCCGGAGTGTGTTTGAAGTGTGGACCCTGGGGCTGGTGTGTAGTGGTGTCCTGCCTGACAGTACCATCTGTAAACCGCCATGGGCAGGGTTGACAGGGCACAGCCCAAGCTCTCCTTCGGACAGAAGAGGTCGAAATCGCACAACACCTCTGCGGATGGCGCAGTCAGGGCGCAGACCATCCCCGAACCAGAAGACCCCAGCCCTGATATTCGGGGTTGTTCGTGGCAATGGAAAAAAGCTTGCAGAGTGGAATCGCCTCTCTGGGCACGAAGATGGATGCCCTCTCCTACCTGATGGACAGAATGGTGGAGTGGATAGATCAACACACAGAAAGCTTGGATATGTCGGAGCGCAGACCGACGGAGGTGGAAGAGGCGCATACTACATTGGATACTGAGCATAAACAACTGGGGAAAGTCTGGCGCGTCCTACAGGATAAAACTGAGGACTTAGTAGCCCGTTCATGTCGCTGTAACCTCAGAATCACTGGATTACCAGAATCCACCCCGACTGGGAACATGGAACACTTTACAGAAAAAATGCTGGTGACGCTGTGGGGGGGGGGGGGGGGGTCTCCGCCATGTTTGTCGTCGAGAGAGCGCACCGCTCCTTGGACCACGCTCTTCCCTGGGGGCGCCGCCGAGGCCCATCATTGCAAAGCTGCTCAACTACAAGGACAGAGACACAGCCCTGAGAATGGCGAGAGAAAAGCGATCATTGAACTACGAAGGGTTGGAGATTTCACTATTCCCAGACTTTACTATCAGAGTCCAGGAGGCGCGGCGCCAGTTTGCCCCTGTGAAAAGGCAACTGCGAGAAATGAACATAGACTACGCCATGCTGTACCCGGCAAAACTCAAAGTCAACAGGCAGGGCCGCTCCCACATCTTTACTGACCCAAAGGTCCTGCAGAAGGCGCTGAAAGACTGGTCCAAGGAGCGACGACACACCCCGGAGCGTCAGCTGCTTGACCAGGCAAAAGAGGGCTCGCTGGGGGAGCAAGACTAGTGACGGCGAAGGGCAGTTGGCTGATAAGTATTGACATAAGGTTTGAAAGTGACAGGGAGGGGGAGGCATTTTGAGGGGTCACAGGGATATGGACTATTTATGATACCTATCTAAACTGAAAAGACCAAGATGGGGAGGTGAGAAATGGGCCCGGCCAGAGATGCATTGTGGAACAGTCGGGGGCCTGCAGGGCAAGACTCGGAGAGTAGCCAAAATTAGATGGGAGCGGAGGGGGGTGCGGGGCCGGACGTTGCTACTCCAAACTCTCTGCTGTTGATTTACATAGCGGTTTGGAGCAAAGGTGGGTGGGGAGAGGAATCTGTCTGATGGACACCATTAGAGAGTTGAAAGTAATAGTGTGCAGAGTCTGCGGGGCTGCATTTTTTTTGCATTAGCGATGCACGGGGTCTGACTAAAATAAGGTTCCTGTAAAACCTTTTTTCGCATTGTTATTCGCAGTATAGCGAGCAACATCCGCCCACGAGTGCATAACACGAGGGGGGGTGGAGGGGTAGTTTTTTCTCAGGGGTTTTTAGGGGAGAGGTCTGTTGTGGGTGGGGGGAGGATCGAAGAAGGGATTGGTTTTAATGTTTCAGTTCTTTGAAGTATTATGTCTGTACGACCGGAATGAGAGTATAATTCATTTGTTCAGCAGGTCAGGATATGCAATGCGACACACTACAAGAGAAAGCGGGGGAGGGTGAGACACACACATTAGAGGCCCTGGGTTCCCTGCACTTGCTTACGTGAAACGTGAGGGGGCTTAACGACTATCGCAAGTTACGCAAGGTACTGAATTATTTACATAGGCAAAATATAGACATAGCCCTGATACAAGAGACAAATCTGCCCTCGAACAGAGCATTGTTGCGTAGTAGAAGACTCATTGATAACGCCTCCATTGCAGGTTTCACCAAGCATGCCAGAGGGGTGCTGACATGGGTTAACCCCAAGTCGACCTTGACAATGGTCCACTTGGAAGCCGATATAAATGTCTGATTTGTGATCTCCAGGTGCCAAGGGAAGGGAGTTGATCTCATTGTGGTCAATGTTTATGGCCCGAACTATGATTGCCCGGAGTTTTATAATTCCCTAGCTGACACGGTCTGTAAGTACCCTGCTGTACAGTACCTTTGGGGTGGAGATTTGAATCTTGTCAGGAACCCTAATTTAGACAGATCAGGGGGGCCACCGAGACGGCCATCCGCGGCGGCCAGAGCTCTGGAGAATGTTATGCTAAGAATGGATCTTTGCGACGTGTTGCGATCTAGATATCCGGAAAAGGGAGCTTTTACGCATTACTCAGCATATCATAATTTACATACACGCATTGACTATTGGCTGTTTTCTTCGTCTCTCATGGGACACATTCGGGAATGTCTAGTACTCCCTCGTACACTATGTGACCATTCTCCAATCCTGCTGGTACTCAATATCCCCAGGAAAACTGTTCCACCAATTACTTGGCGGTTTCCTCCTTATTCTTTATTGGATCCGATCTTCAAAGAAGACATGATCAAAGCTATAGAAACCTTTTTCAGCACAAATGTTGGTTCCGTGGAGAACTTCCAGGTTTATATTCGTGGCGTAGCTATTGCAAAACACTCGGGGTCTTATGAGCAATTCGACACAGACTGACCGAATTAGAGGGGAAACTGTGCACTCTTGAACTCCGACAACAGACAAGTAATGATGAGACACTAACTCAGGAACTTAATGAACTTTTGGGTGAATATCATGAGATGGCTGACAGCGAAGTCAAGCATCTCGGGAAATATGCCACGGCGCGAGCTTATGGGGAAGGGGACAGGCCGGGCTCTGTTTTAGCTCAGATATTGAAAGTTAAACGCGTCAGAACGCAGGTTACGGAGCTCCAGTCAGCTGAGGGTGAGATACTAACCAATGAGGCGGCTATAGCAGATCGGTTCAAGCAATATTATGCAGAAGTGTATACGGCACGCACGTCCGGCATAGATGGGATCCTCACCTATCTAGAGCATATTAATTTACCGTTTCTTACTAACACCCACCGAGAGTTTCTCATGCGACCCATAGAGAAAGAGGACATTTTACTGGTCCTGGCTGGTATGAAAGCCATCAGCGCTCCGGGGGCGGACGGCCTCACTGTAGGCTTTTATAAATGCTTTCTCGATCTATTGCTTCCTCATCTCTCAACACTTTTTGATGATATGTGTGTGTCTGGTTCAATGCCGCCAACAATGAGGGAGGCGATCATAGTTGCCATTCCTAAACCAGGCAAACCCCCTGGACGAATGTGGTTCCTATCGTCCACTCTCACTCCTTAACGTGGACACTAAGTTATTTGTTAAGATACTGGCCAATCGGTTAGTCCCTCTGGCACCATTATTGGTTGCTCCAGAACAGGCCGGGTTTATACCATATAGAAACCTCACATTCAATCTCCGCACGAACTTCGGTGTCTTTCAGCACACCAATCCGGAGTCGAAGGCAGTCGCTGTCTTCCTGGACATGGAGAAGGCCTTCGAATGGCCCTTCATGCGACAGGTCCTGACAAGGATGGGACTGGGACCAGTCTTTCTTCAATTGATAGGGGTCCTTAATCAGGGATGTGGAATTCCTATAGCCCGACGCCCGGGGCATATTGTTTGGGGTCAAGGGCAACAAGTTTTATTGTCTATTTTGTCCTTGGGACAAGTAGGCCCAACCCCGTGCAGCAAAAACCCTTTGGCTGCCAATTTGCAGGACCACATTATGGATCAGGGAAGTGCACTGTCTGCAGTTATGGTATTAGTTTATTTCCATATGGTAATGCTGTTCAATAATGCAAAGCCTTTATTATTAGGGCAAGCGCTCCAAGTAAATGTTGTAAGCTCTGACTGCACTACTGATAGTGGTTCCAGTATAAAAATGTGTACACACGTTTTCAAAGTTTGCAATATGAGGCTAAATGTAATGCTCCCAGAATGCTCTCTGATTTGCTCCAAATATCTGCAGAGGCTTAAAAGCAAGATTGATAATTCTTTGCTTTCAAAATAAAATGTTCACAAACAAATGCAAAAACATTTCGCTAACCTACTGTAAAATTTTAGGTGGCATTTCTTTGCACCATCATTTGTGCCAAATGTGTTATTTGCTAGTATTTCCCAAAAATATTCATAATGGAAAATCAGTGTAACCAGTTTTAATAAGATTATGGGGAACAAAAATAAACAAGCATTGGTAAAGCCAGTAGGTCTGAAACCGGTGGTCAGCTTTTTAGTTTTGTCAATTTGTGACTTGTTTGACATGGTTTTTGTAAAACCTTATTGGTGTGGGTGCTGCCGGGCCCCTCGCCATTATAACAAACATTGGTAAAAGCAAACATTGTTTTGGTCTCAAAAAGCACACATTGCCACAGTTGTTCCTTGCACTGAACAAAACGACTGTGTTGATATGCTCCGTGTGAAAGAACCGAATGCTGTGAAGCTAGGGGGGAGAGAGAGAGGGGGAGAGGGGAAGAGGGGGAGAGGGGGAGAATTTTAATTGACACAAAAGGTAATGGTTAACACCAGACCTAATTAGGGGCCCAATTATTTAATAAAGTCTCAAAAGTGCACCCATGTCCTTGCATTAAGCGCAGATATACGGCGTTCGTGAATTCGCATGACTTTACAGAGGTAGGCCAAGACATAGTACTCCTAGAAAATATTTTTGAACTGCATTTTAGCGTGAGCAAATATGCAGGTGTAGATTTGCTCCTGCGAAAAGCTGAGTGTTTGCAAGTTTACTTTCACGAATATCCCCATAGTTCTGCCCCGTTCCTTTTTCCAGAGGGTACACGCTCCACTGGTTAAGTTGGCCTGGGCGGGTAAACGGGCACGGGTGAGCTGGCGGATACTGATATTACCATATCATTTGGGGGGCTGGGTGTGACAGATCTAACTTTGTATTATAGAGCGGCGCAGGGCGCCCTGGCATACTATTGGGTTCATACTATTGGATTCACGGCGCACCCGATATTCCATTCCTACGCATAGGAAAACTTCTTGCTGCCCCGCTTTCCTTGCCGGCTACGTTATTCGACCCTATAGACCGCAGAACCGGAATATTGGACTCTCTTAATACGACTCGACATGCATGGCATAATATATTACAACTGCAGGTGGGGGCGCGGTTGTACTCCCCAGATATGCCCATAGATTGGACTTTCTGGTTGGCCCCGTGTAGGGATACAGGGGGGGATACGTGCATTGCACTCGTTGAACATCTTGACGGCACTGCTAAATCCTGGGAAGAGGTAGAAGACCCAGAGATATCTTGCACCATGCTACAGCGTTTCCAATTCCATAGAGTAAGGAGGGCGATTAGCAATGTCTTAGGAGACGAGTTACAGGAGCCCCCTGATGTACCGGAACTGTCTTACATAATTAGAGCGAAGTCGTCCTGAAAGAAAGTTACTACCATATACAGACTCGAAATGTACCATAGGACTAATCAGTATACTAAGGCAAGATTGGCTTGGCAACAGGATTTGCAACTGACCATAGATGACACCATGTGGACATATTGTTGCACTAACACACGGCGTGTCTCCTTGCACGGCAGGCATAGACTGATTCACTTCAAGTTTATTAACAGAGTGTATTATACGCCAGAAAGACTACACAGATATGGGCTACGAGAGACCCCCCCCGTCTGTGACAGATGCAGAGCGATAACTGCGGATTTTATACATTTAGCATGGCAGTGTCCGGGGGTGTATGCATATTGGGTATCCATCTTTCAGAAATTGGGGAAAATAACAGACATGGAGCTGGCCCCTGACCTGTCCCTGGCTCTTCTGGGGTATACCAAACTACTGCCTAGAGCAGTGCGTAGATTAGTAGATATGGGCCTGCTCATGGCAAAATGTCGAATTGCAATGTGCTGGTTGAGGGGTCCCTTACCTACATTACCACAATGGGCACATGACATGCTTTACTGCAGTACACAAACTGAGAACTACAGTGAGCTGCTCCCCCCCTAGGAATAGACCCAAGAACTTCTGGGGACTTTACACAACTCATCTACCAAACACTCGAACAATGGACCTGTACCCCCTGCGGACCCTGACGGCATTATGCGGGACACTACCACTTAGTCAATTGTAAGCAGCACAACTCAGATGCTATCGTCTCGGAAGTCGAGTGGTGTCAGCCCACGAACGGTAGGGGATAAAGTATTCTCAGAATACAGGGAACAAGGGTCTAGCAAATACATAACAGAAGTACAATCGCCCCCGCCTACCATCGGCATTTCAATGACCACATAAGACAGCAAGTGTATCTGGTCAGCGTTTTACAGACGGCTGTTGAGCAAGTTATGCTCTTATGGTTTTGCTTTATTTGGTATTTTCATTGCAAAAATGTGTCATCTCATTATTGGTTCATACACGCTGCCTGCCCGCTGGGTTGCTGGCCTATTAGCTGTGTAGACCCATAAATAATAACGCGCTGACGGCCCCAGAGTTGTAGGCAACTGGCTGTGTTTGATTGAGATTTATGCAATAAAAAAAATTAAAAACAAATCTGTGCACATCATTCTGCCTTGTGAAGCTGACATGAGGTCTCCCAATGCAGGCAACTTTTCCTTTTGGCTTCCTGTCACTGGTGTTTGAGCACAAATGTAATCTACACAGCCACTCTAGTGTTCTACCTGCATCCTGTGTTACCTGCAGCTCCCAAGGGTTTTCTCCTGTTCGTGTTTTGGTGTTAGCAGCATGAGCTTTAAACACACACACCAACATGTCGGTAAAGCTGGCACAGGAGCGCACAGACTAAATCTGTGTGAAATCCTTAATGACTGAACTTCTCTGTGCGGACTTTTATGCTTGTGAAGCTGCAGATTCTTTTTTTTGATTTTTATTTTTTCCTAGGGGATTCTCAGGCTACCAATCTTATTATGGATAGGATTCATCATTTAACTATTCAATACGGTGGTGGGTTTGTGACCACTGCTGACCATCTGAAGAGTTTCTGTGGTTGGATTACTAGGATATTTGTTTTAAGTTTAAAGGCTCACCTGTTTTACCCAACTTGGTGTATCATTTAGGAAACATGGAAAGTTGTACAATGTGAGCAGTAACGCAGTGACAAGACTTTTAGGCAAAAGACGACATGCCACCGACAAAATGGATAAAAAAAAAATGAAAATTATCTTGAGGCTTTGGATGGGCTCAGCACTAAACAGCACTGTTGGTTAACTCTGTGGAAAAAGGTCTGCACTTCCTACCCGCAGCAGTGGACAACCAAGTGGGGAAGCAACTTCCAATGCATATTTTGAGATTAAAATGAAAATCCCATGTTACCATGGAAATCTGTGAATATATTACCACAACCACAAACATTCTACACTCGGCCACAAAAATAAACAATGGATCAGGTTGCTGACATGTTAAAGAACAGTCTCTGAAGTAAGATTTTTTGAACATGACTTATCATTTGATTAGCGTGGAGATGACAGTGCATTAAGAAGATGCAAGAAAGTCTGTGGGAAGCCAAAAATCGAATCTCACAGGTAACTATCAAACTTTTTAAGAGCCGGACAAAAGTATTGTTGAGATGACAGTCAAATGAAATACCAGCATTTGTAAAGCACGCAGCTACCTCCGGAGAGGTGTCCCGGCGCTGGGGGCAGTCGGGAAGATTAAGCGAGCTATTGCCCAGAGTCACAAGGTGCTGGGCTAACCTGCCACCGGCACCAGGGATCGAACCGTGAACCCCGTGGTCCAGAGTCAGGCACCCTTGCGGGAGGGAGGGAGAAGCAAAGGGATGAGAGAGAGTGAGAAAGAAAAAGCAGATGGCGTCGGAGGGAGACAGGGAGGAAAGCCAGGGTCACAGATCGGACGAGAGAGGGAGGCGAGAGAGTGGGAGGACATTGAAGGGAGGGAAAGAAAGAGGAAAGCCATTAATTGAGATCAAGGAATGGGGAAACGGGCAGGCACGGAAGAAAGGAGAAAAGAGGAAGGAATAGGAAAGGCGGGACGACAAATATATAAGATAATGAGTCAGAAAGAAACGAACGGGGATGGCAGAGGGAATGAAATTAAACAGAGTGCGGAGAGACACGGGGGGGGGGGAAGCCAGAAAGAGACATTTGAAACAGTACAGGCTGTGCACTGGGCGAGTGTAGACCTTCACCATATGCCCCCGGTGTCTCAGCCACACAGCATTCCAAATGCGCAGGCAACCTCGCCATGTTTTTAAAGTAAAAAGCTATGCAGAAGTAGAACATTCACTATCAATCAGTATGGGGAGAGGATGTGGCCTAACGGCCGGAGCGGTCGAGAGCGAAGCTGTGGAACCGTGTTGAAAGCACCATCTACTTTCTATCTATCTATCTATACCTATATCTATATATCTGGCACGAGGTTCAGTTTAGGGCTCGCATGGGATGGAGAAATGGTCAGGGTACGGCTCAGCTGCTGTGCTGTCCCAGAGTCCACTCTTAGTGTAGGTCCCATTTCCCTAATAGGCTCTGCGCATTGAAATAATATACTCTATAGATTTGGCATAGGACGGAGATCAGTATGCTCCTATTGAGTATATTAAACTTAATTACTTTCTGCCAGCTAACTCAGAGGCCACTAGAAACTCCTTGTAAACAAGAAGGGAGTAGTTTCTGGCAACCGTTTAAACATGACAACTTTGTTTCCCTTTAGAATCGGAACACTCTCAGAATCGTGGAAACAACAGATAACAGTTTCACTCAGCTAATAGTGCATGGTTAGTTTCTTCAGAGTTACACAGAAAGAATAGACTGGCGTTTCAATAAAAGGATTTATTGAACAGTCTTGTTTCTCGTGTTAGAGATATGAGCGGTTACAATTGTAAGACAGTATGCGAGATATATTATGTACAGCGTAAGCAGTAGAAAGAAATAATACTGCGCTTGCATTATCTTATAGCTATGACACATATATTCATATACATAAACATAGGCTAAAAATGCGAGTACTTATAAGATGATTCTCTAACTAGTTCTACCCCAGTGTACCTAACCCAAGTGTAGTACAAGGTAAGAAGTAGGTGATGTATTCTATGGTATGATAGGCTATAGTATGATATGCCAAGTCTGGTATGCCAAGAGTCCCTCTAGGGCCTAGTCAGCTCCATACCTTGAGAATGAGAGAGGTGGGAATCTCTTTCCGGGTCTCGGTCTCGAACTCTAACACCCCGCGAAGGGAGTCCGAACACTGGAAGCTGGATTCTCTGCGAGCAGGGATGACAGCGTCTCTTGTCAGTGTGTCAGGCCTGGGCACGGGCTCCTCTAAAGTCGAGGTCTCCTCCTACTTGCTTGGGCAAGGGAAGGTATATTTATACCTTGTAGGTGCCCTGGAATGTTAGCATTGACGTAAAGTCGGGCAGAGGAAGACGTCAGGAATGAACCCTTAAAGAATAGCGGTTCATGCATAATGAATGAGTTCTTGGAGAAATCAATAATCCTGTGCTAGGGGAACTCCCAAGAGCTTAAGAGACTGGTTTCTAAGAACTCGTTGCGACGTTGAGGTCGACGGATGTAGGTGGCCATGCCTGTATTTGGATAGCATGGCTAAGGCCTAAATAAGGACAGGGATCTTATGCCTATATAAGGGCAATGCAAATTGTGCCTATATAAGGACATGTTTCAGAAAACCTATATACAGACACCTAAAGCAGAATGCAACATTAGAAGCTGTGGGTTACCTGTATACACATGCACACACACTAAGTCTGTCTGCACTGGCACTGTGTCCAGTCTCGGGCCCGGTGGGATGGAGAAATGGTCTACATTCATCAGAGGATGTGGCATAACGGCTAGAGTGATCGGCCTCGACTCTGGGGGTTCCAGTCTCGGGCCCGTTTAAAGAGCAAATCAGATGTCAGAAATCCGAGCCGACCGCGCCCTTGTTCTACATCTAGCACCTCTGAAAACCGCAGGGCTGTGCACCGTAAAAACGTCCTCTCAGTACACACACCGCAATGTGCCCAAGGAGGGGTGTGGGGGCACCTCAAGAAGGCGCTGCAAAATACAAGAGGGGCTGCTGGAGGTGCATGGAGCGAAGAGGAGGGTGGGAAGAGAGACGGGGAGGGAAGAAGGAAGGCGCGAGGCAGGAATGGAATGATAAAGGAGGCACTGCTCTCTCCCGTAGACCACACGCCGTGGGATGCGAGGAATGCAGCGGACACACTGCGCGCCCCTGCTCGCTCCCAACAGCAAAACGCCGTGGGAGTGACCAGTAAACTAAGAGGTGGGACATGCGCCCGCCTTTGGCCCTTTGCATGCTTTCATTATTGAAAGCCACATGCAACGGCCAATCCAATATGTGGGACGAGTCAGACCCACAAGAAAGTTTAGAGTGATCACAAGAAGCCTCCCCATAGAGCAGCGCATGCGCGCTGATCTAGGCTAGACCTAAAAAGGATTTGCCTATGTAGACTGCAAATATTCCAAGATGTGACAAAGAGACCTGGAATATTTAGAGTTCCATACACATTATAGCCTTACTTAGAAGACAAACCATGACTTAATAGGAGCCCCGACAAACAGAAAAGCTATTTTACCTCTGACATAAGAATGCTGAATTATTTTTGCCTTCATTACAAGGCAGCGAATAGGACAAGCGATAGGCTTAGCATTTGTTAAAGGTGTTAACAGTGGAAGCTATAAAAAGATTATTTGTGGGAAGTTAGGGTAGGGCTCAAACTGAATTCAAAGTAACCGATAAAAATGTAGTGCTGATGACGGATCAAGGGTATATGTACACTATCATTCAACACATATGTTCAAAGCCAGAAGATCAAATTATTTCTCTAACTGATGGACACATATCCAAAAGAAGATAAATAGGGTGAAACAATATCACGAGTTATATGTGGTCAGAGCTCAAGGAGAGGAAAGCTTAGAGGAAATTCTACCTATATTAGTCTAAGTACAGCAAAATACCTGCTCCTGTTCGCCAGAACAATAACTGATGGTATAAGGATAAATTAAGTAAACTTTGCTGTTCAACACCATCTTGCATTTATTCAAAGTCTGTACGATCAAAACATATATTCACAAAACTGTGATGTATGGACGGACGGGACAATCTCAGTCAAGACTAATTTAAGAAGGTGGAAATGAAGATGCAACGATGTTGAAGGAGATGGTGAAGAATGGCATAATTGAAGCCTCATAGTGGCTTTCACCAGCAATAAGCACAAAGAAGGTGGATAAATGATTACTTTTTTGCATGGATCTGAGCAGTCTCAAGCAAAACAGACGTGGGTAGCTTTTCTCTCCAAAAAATAACACAATATCATTTATTAGTAAATGGAACAAAGTGCTTTCCATGAGCTTATCTCCAGTTTGTGTTTCACAAGATTTCTTCACAACAGTCTTGCAAAGCATATACCTCTTTTGTCACCATAGATAGTGCTTTCTAGTTTGCTGACTGGTCTGGCATCAATCTAACGGGCTCTACATGATGATATATTGGTGAATTGGGAACAGGAAGGAAAGCACAATAAGGTTTCAATGAAGTTTTACTGAAGAAAGAAAAATGTAAATTCAACATGACAAGCCAGTGAGTAGTTAAGATATTTCCATTTTTATTTTTTTTAAAGAGCAGCACCTAAAAAAGATATTGCATGAACTAGGCCCAAGCTACTAAAGATCAATTGACACTATTAATGGACCCAATTAAAGATTATGCAAAATTAATGAAAACGTTGCTGAGAAAACAAGCATTGGCATAGCCAATAGGTCTCGCTTTTGGGACCTTATAAGTATTTAGTTATGCAGCACAATATCTTTGGTGCAACAACATCAACCGTTGCATGGCTAAACACTTAAAAGGTCCCAAAGGGGAGACCTATTGGCATAGCCAATAGGCCTCGCCTTGGGGACGTTATGTGTTTAGCCAGAGCTGTTTGGCAAGAAATTGTGTGAGTGGATGTACTTCAGAGAGAGATAGAGGATGCGAGAGAGAGAGAGAGAGAGAGAGAGAGAGAGAATGAGTGAAACAGAGAGGTGGAACAGATAGTGCGTGTTTCTATGAGAGTGACCACAGGAGAGATTAAAAGAAATAGAGGATGAGTGAGTGGTTGATGGTTAGAGAAAGAGAGAAGGCAGAAGACTATATACGGAGAGAAAAAAGCAGAAAAGAAAGAAAAGAAAGTGGGAGGAAGAGTGGAAAGAGAAACAGAGGGGAGAAAGGGCATAAGAGGAAGTGAGAGAAATAAATATACAAGAAAGGGGAAATGAGTGGAAAATACATGTAAACTAGCGCCCACAGTTATGCTAGTAGCCTCGTGGCCCCTTCAAACGCAACACAGCCTTTCCATGGGCCCACCACAACCCACTGTGCCCTGCAATTAAATGGATATAGCGTGAGGGGAGCACAGAAATGAAGTACCACGCCCCCGGTCCTACTGGGACCTCCGACTGGACTGCACAGCAGTAAGGGGCTCCCAGTGACTTTATAAAATGCGAACATCAGATGCAGGCAGCTGTACGCAGAGCACTGGTTTCACTAGGTAGAGGGGCGCTGGGGGACTTGCTGGGTAAGATGGGAGCTGTCTGCCCCCACTTGCTACCCGTGAACGTGTTCCTCCCCAATAAATGGACATGTGAGAGAGAAAGACTTATCCGGGGGGTGTGGGGTGTCTAAGAGGGGCAGGGAGGTGGGATGAGGGCAAAGCAGGTATATTGAGGGTGGGGGAGGATTCATCGAGTGTTGGATTGATGCACCGAGGGTCCGAAAGGGACCATGATGGCTGGGGAGTGGGGGCAGAGTGAGGGTCGGACATGGGCAAAGAGAGCTGTAGGTTTTGGGTCAAGGAAGGTTGAGCAGTGAGGGCCAAGAGGGTGCAATGAGGGTCGGAGAGGGACAGAGAGGACTGAAGCAAGTGTGGTTAGAGCGGAGGTGTGCCTGCGCAGAGATTTGTCTAGAGGTTGCAATGAAGAATTCAGTGAGTTTTGGAGGTGAGTGTGTTGCAGTAAGGGTTTTAGTGAGTTCTGAAGTGGCAGGGTGTTGCAATGAGGGTTTAGTGAGTGCTGGTGGGTGAGTGTGTTGCAGTGAGGGTTGTAGTGAGTTCCGGAGTGGGAGTGTGCTGCAGGAGGTTAGTGAGTGCTGGAGTGGTAGGGCGTGACTGTGGTCTGACTGGATCACGATCGGTTTCACTGGTGCCTTGTTGCATTCAGTAATGTGCACTAGAGCACGTGAATGCAGCTGCTTTTGGGGTGCAGGTCTGGCACTCACTGCTGGTGCAGGCCCAGAAAGACCTCTGGGTTACACACAGAACATGAACGTACACTGTATGTTTTGCACTTACGAACATGTGGTGTTGGCTATAGGTACATTCGGTATCCAGAATTTTGGGTACATAATGGGTATCCAATGCTAGTGCTTCCTAGGGCTGCTTCGTGGGGGTCTGTAGTGGGTATGTGCGTGTTGGATCCTGCAATGCGTGAATACACAATTGAGTACACAAAGTGCACAACAGGGCACAGTACACTTAATAACAGTCGCTGCACAATCATCCCCATGGTGCTTATGTGCGCTCTCACGGCTATGAGTGCTGTTGGGTGGCAATGCATATTGAATGGCTATAGGTATACGAGGAAGCTTGTCTAAATCTGTAGATGTGTGGACGACCCATGGATTACACATATGCACTGGAGCAAAGACTGTATATACGTAGCAGAAATGTACTGCTATTTTCTCCTACGTGCGACTGTGTCAGGCCATTTCACTGCACTCAATACTCACCCCCATAGTTTACCAAAGACTGGCTGGGCTGTGTGGGTTGTGCACATGTGTTGCGAGGTGAACTAGAAGACGCATAAGATGTTTAAAGTTCACCTGTATGTAGAGAACTCACTATCAGAATGTGTGCTCTGAAGCTAATGGTCACTGGTTTTCTAGAGAGATGCGCACTAGATGTATTTAGTGCACGGAGAGCCGCGTCTACAGACGTCCGGTGTCTTGATGACCTATTTTACAAACGCGTGGTCTTTGGTGCTGAATGGGGCGTATATGGGTATAAACAGCATACTTCAAAAGTAAACGAACAATCAAAGGGTCTAAAGTCTCAGCATGCTTCGGGTTATAAAACGCAAGGAATGGCTGAAGGGGGTGACATGATAAATGAGCCACACGTTTATATAAAAGGAAAAGAAAAGCAAGTGCTGTTACCAAACTCACATCGTACTGTCTCCTCGTGTGTTTGAGGGGCTGGGGAGGCACCAGTTCCCAATCAGCTTGTGGAATGCTACAGAAATTAGCTGAACTAAGATGGGTAGCCTCTTGCTGAATGCTCAAAAACAAAAAAAAGCATGATGCATCCTTTAAAAACAACAACGAAGGGCCTACAATGAGGTAGGGAGACTGGGCTAGCAATGACGAGGGAGGAGAGTTGGACGTTGGGGGGCTGGGTGAAGCAGAAACAAGGGAGGGCATGGGATGAAGGAGGCTTTTGTTTTAATGAGGATAAATGTAAACAAGGAAGGAGAGGGAGGTGGCAGCGACCTGCTTGGGCTTTGAGTAATCGGGCTACAGTAGCTGCACAGCTGTTTTTTTTTTTTTGTTTTTTTTTACAGGCTACAAATAGTTGCCACTTCTTTTGTGGAGATTTCTGTCTCCCGTTTTTAGAACTATGGCCAATTGCAGCACGTTCCTATTAGTAATGAGACAGCATATATATTCTAGTACAGGAACAAAGGCTGGGATGCAAGCATCAGCCTGTCTTTCCCGCAGTCACGCATTAATTAACTGCGCGGTAGACAGTTTGATAAGCTGCAAGCTCTGCTCATAACTTAATAATTAATGGTCGGGTTATGTTGTGTTTCACATATGCCACTGGATCGGTGTGCTACACATTTTCACTCAAAGGTCATTCTCAAGAAACATGTAGCACAGCGTAATGAGTGGGGGGTTTGAGTGGTGCTGGAGAGACGCTTTGATGTGAGACGTTGCTCTGAATATTTAATCAAATTACGCACTAGGGACAAAAAGGCAAATTCCGTCTGCGGGAGCGCTGGAGCCATGGTAATAAAACAGAAGCTGTGCGTGCGGATTAAACAAAATCCACGTGGACTACAAAAGCATTTTATTTTAAAATGTTTATTTACACACAAATATATGTAAGGAAAAGACGTGGAGTCATTTGAAGTTGATTCTGGTATTTATTGGAACCCCAACAGGAGCCAGGAAAAGGACAATGCTACACCAGCTCCACTCCTTCCAACCATCATCCCGCTCACCTAAGTTCCACAGTAATGATGCAGAGAACGAGATCTTGTTGCAAAATGCAAATGCTACCAGCGGAGTGTGTTTTGCCTGCAAAGCACAGAAACACTACATTCCTAAAACATGATCCGAGAAGAAAAACAACAAGCATTGGCTGCGCGGCCCGCGAAAGTGACACGGCCACGCGGCCTGCGAAAGTGACACGGCCATGCGGCCCGCGAAAGTGATCTCGATCAACGGAGGAAAGACAGATGGCGGCTGCACACGTGCATGCGAGCTTTAGGCCACCAAAAGCCTGTGGCAGCACTTTGAAAACCCACCTACTAAATGTCTCGTAGAACAGCACATGCGCTGGCTCAGGCGAGACCTAAAAATGAAATCTTTAATGCAGGTGTTAAGAAAGAACTTCAAGTCGAGATAGTGACAAGCAGTAGATTTTACATATACATAAATATACATACGCCCACTGGGGCAGGTAATTTGGAAAATATAATGCGCGCAAGAAACATTGCTCTTATCCGCCATGATTTGCCACTGATGAAGGGAAAAATGGGACTCCTGAAATGTGTTTGGCGTATGGATTTACTGATGCATGTAATTTGTCGGCTGCCTGCTTGCAAGTTTTTCAATAAACGTCGTGAACCACGCATCTTCTTGTGGTTGAACTCCTTGGGTCTAACCTGCTTGTGTGGAGAATATATATATATATATATATATATATATATATATATATATATATATATATATATATATATATATATATATATATATATATATATAGTCGCCAGTAGGTAGTTATAGTTAGGACCTATTTTCCATAGAAAATCCGCAACATTCTATTTGGAATAACGTTGGCGCCGATTGACGAATCTTCGCGAAATTTTCCAAACCTTTGGCCAGCTCCGGCCCGCTCCTATCCTGCAAATTTCACGGTAATTCGTCATGCGGGGGCCGAGAAAAAAGGGGGGGTCCCAAAACGCGTTTTCCCCATGCATTTTCCCATAGGACCTGTTGACGCAGCTACGGCCCGAACTGCTGAACGGAATTACACCAAATTTGGCGAAGAGGTAGTCCTCAGTTCAGACTCGTGCCTTTTGCTTAAATGGTGTAAATCCGTTCAGTAGTTCCTGAGAAAATTAGGGTAAAATAGTTAGTGATATCTATGGCCTGGGAAGATCCGCACACCCTCCCGAGCCCGAGCTGAATGCTTATTGGCTGCCAACACTCTGAATCAGGAAGTGTTGGCAGCCATCTTGTGCCTCAGTAGAACCGAGGCACAAGAAAACCGAAAAAAAAGGCGCAAAACGCGACAAGGGGGGCAGGGTAGAAACACCCTGACCCCCTAGGCCTGCTCAGGGGGTCCCACAAGGAACCCCAAAGAATTTTTTTTTTTTTTTTTTTTTAAATCGCGGGATGCACATCCTGCTGACGTAAAAAAAACGGACTCCCGCGCTTCGTTTTTATGTAGCCCCCCGGGGGGGGGGGCAAGTCCCGGGGGCAGTATCTTTATCATAATGGGGGACCCAGAGGGGCCCCCCAACCCCAGGGACCGCCACCCCCCAGGGCTTTAATTTAATGTATGCGGGGTGGCTCATGGCCCCCCCGTAGCCCCGGGGACCGCCACCCCCCGGGGCTTGTTTGTTTAAAAAAAAAACAAAAAAAAAAAAAAACTGTGGGGGGTTTCCTGCCATAGGATAACATTGGTGATTCTATGGGAAAAAGTTTCCAAGTGTCAACTTTTAAAATACAATAATATTCCTTAAAAATTACTACTGTAACCAAAGCGCTTTTACTCAACTGTTTACAGGAGATGTCCAAGGACTGAATCTAGGATCCAGTCCAGTGGTTAGAAAAGTAATCCATAAAGTAACTAATTGCATTTAACTAGAAATTCACATTGAGCTCAATGTTGCTTTGTGTTTGAAATTGTGTTGCCCATTGCAACAACTGTAACTACTGTACTTAAGTCTGTTGCCTATTTGCCAAGTATTAAAACTAAAGTAATTCATTCTGAGAAAGTATATTTTGTATTGTAATTAAAAAAAAAAGAGTTTTAAAAATGTAGTAAATCCGTATCAAAAAAAATCAGTATAACAATTAATACATTAAAAATTGTCATTTACAAATCCTTTGAAATTCACTGAAAAAAAACATAGGTTTCAGGGGCGTTATAGTTAGCTGGACATTTCCCTTGTACAAAACCGTAGAAATTCCCCCGTTATAGTTAGTTCAACTAACTATAACTCGCGCCCCCGCAATGCACTGCTGATGACGTCACATATTACATCACTCATGACATGGTCAGTGACATCACAGATGACATCTCAAATGACATCACTGATGACATCATCCAGTGAATCTGTGTTTCTGTAAAGTTTTAATATGTTTAATATATATAGGGAAAGGCCTGTTGAAGAATGAGTGGGTGTACAAGTGTGTGAATGGATGATTTTCTAGGTGCGTAACTGACTCTATAAGTGAGTCATCAAATGTATCTTACTGCAGACTAGTGACTAAACTGTGTGAATGTCTGTATGTGTCTGTGTGTTGGTGTATAAGTGGCTGCATGGTTTTGTGAATAGCTATACGAGTGTCTATATGGGTTATTGGTTGGTTGTCTGAGTATCTGTATGGGTGTCTGAGTGTTTGTGTGGGTAGGGTGTGTGTGACTGTGCATAGATGTGTGAGTGGGTGATTCTATGGGTGCATGGTTCTAAGAGTGCAACTGTGATGGACTGTATGGTTGGGTGAGTGTATGTATGGGTGTGTTAGTGATTGAATGTATATCTCAGTTGTACTTGTCAGTAACTACATATGTGAAACGCAGTGTATATGTGTGTAAGAGTATATAACTATCGATATGTGAGTGTGCGATTGTGGGAGTGGCTGTATGGATGAGTGTGTGCTTGTATCAGTAATTGTATAAGAGAGTCAGAATTTGTTAGTATTTTTATGAGTAAGTGAACTTGAGTGTGTTTAACTGTATAGGTAAGTAAATTGGAGTGCGATTAATTATTTGCATGATTGACTAGGTGTGTCAGTACCTCAATGGATAATTGGCGGTGTGCGAGTGTCTATATAGGTGTATAAATGCATATGATAGTCCTGTACTGAGTGACTGTAAGTATGAGTGACTGTACAGGTGAGTGACTGGATGTGTGTGTAGACCTATGAGTCAATGAGTGGGTATGTAGTTATTGGTATTGGAGTATCTATGGTTTTGAGAATGGCCCTCTGAAATTTTGAGTCGGTGTATCAAAGGTTATATTAGGGTGTGAGAAGATGCACTAATTTATTACATGGATGATGTCATCAGTGATGTTACTGACCATGTCATGAGTGATGTAATATGTGACGTCATCAGCAGTGCATTGTGGGGGCGCGAGTTATAGTTAGCTGAACTAACTATAACGGGGGAATTTCTAGGGTTTTGTACGAGTGAAATGTCCAGCTAACTATAACGCCCCTGAAACATATGGTTTTTTCAGTGAATATAGATAGATAGATAGATAGATAGATAGATAGATAGATAGATAGAGAGACACAGACACTTTATGCTTAAGTTCTATAGGTCACTGCATACTTTTCATATAACTTTTTTTAATCAGAAGCTTATGGGTCTTTGTTTATTTTATCTATCACAATATGTGAAAAAGATCATAACAATTGTATCTATAAGTCACTCACTATTAAAACGTAGAGGATAACAAAAATAAAATATAACAAATAAAAAAAAAACACCCCTAAGGGTCTCAAGGCACTGGGGGCCGTTGGTGAGATTAAGTGAGCTGTTGCCCAGAGTCACATGCTGCTGGGCTGAGCTGCCGCCGGTGATCGAACCGTGAGCCCTGTGCTGTGAAGTCAGTCGCCCTGGACGCTGCGCCACACCTCTCCCTTATAAAAATACACAAATAAATTAACTTTTACGCACAGCAACATCTCAAAGACTGAACTACCTATCCATACTTGTACATATGGAACTTTAAGCAATACAAATGTAAATCTCTTTATTATTTTCGTTAAATAGTTATAACTCCACCAGAAAAAAAGGCCTTCAACTCCCTCCAATTGACTACTCTATGCCTCATCCTATACCTCTCTCAATATATTCTCTACCTCCACTCTGACTCGTCCCAAACCTTATTCTACTACTATGATCTCCCATATCACCCTTTCTAAACTCTTCCCTCCTTGGCTCACCTCAAACCTCATTTTACTACTAGGATCTCCAAAATAACACCTTCAAGACTATTCCCCCCCAGTGCCGTCCCGGATTGCTGCCGCTGTGGGGGCGCAGCTTCCGCTGACATACGGCTCCGTTCTGGCTGCCCTGCGGGACTTTCGTCTGCAATTGTGTGTCGGCTTGCAAACGCTGAGTGAGCGGTTCGACTCTACACTGTCTGCTGCGGGTCGTGAGCGCCCCGTTTGTGATCAACAAGACGTGAGTCTGCCAGTGCTGTGGTCCTCCTGCGGGGAAGTAACGACTGGGTGTAGCGGTGCTCCACTGGTGTCTGCGTTTGGCTTTCCCGGCGCTCAGGATCAATCGCTCTCCTGCTCAATGGCGGATACTTTGTTTCCCCGGTCATTGCTGCCTGCTTTGTTGTTGCCTGCCTCACCGTGCCCGCAGGACCTTCCAGCTGAACTACACCTGACGACCTCGAGGAACCGTTCACGGTGGCCTACGGCTCCTTTTATGTGGAACTCATGTACTTTACAAGCCAGGTCTGGATTTTATATGGTGTGCAAGGGGACCTCAATAGATGATCGGCGGCCATTTTGTGACTCTACTTCTCCATCTTCTTCCAAGCGGCCATATTGTCTTTGTCTGTTCGGGATGCGGGGCATTCACGAGGGGGCGGGTCTAATCGTAAGCCCGCGATCGGGCCAGGGCTAGATTACTTTCTATCATCATAGTTTCACGGACGGGCTGGACTGGGACTGGAATTGTTTGCATATGTTGTGCGCACTCGTCGCGATCTGTCTGCCTTCATTTCCTTGTTGTTACATGCTATCTTCACACGACCGCCTTTGGGTGTAGTGGGGTTTCAGTGTGTGGAGGCTTGGTTGGCCGGTGGTGTCGGGCGCTCCGAGGATACGTGGGCTCCTCCCCGCCTCCTTTCTTCTTTCTTCTCTTAGTTTCTTTACTCTATTCCTACTTTCTCTCTCGTCTATATTTCGGGTTCATTGGGCGACAGGCACTATGCTGGGGGGGGGGGCAGGCCATAGCCTCCGCATTGGTGTAGGGTGGGGGGGTAATTTACTGTTTCTTTTTAGTTCTATGGGCCTCTTTCTTTCATGTCTCTGCGCTATACTTGTTTCGATTCGGGGTCCGGGTGTGGGGTGGATTGAGTGGGGGCGGCTTTTAGGGGGTGCGTATTTACTACTGTGATGATCCTGTTATCTAACTGCATCGCCTTACTGTATGAGATTTTCTATGGCTGTTTTAATGATGCTGCTGCTCTCCAGTGTATGAAGCCGACTCGCGGACTCGAATCTCCTTGTTTCTATCCTTTACTGATTTCTTTCTCGATAAAAAATTTTTTGAAAACCTTAAAATTAACCTTCACTTCTCCTTCCCCTGGTGTCAAGGATCCCTCCAGTGTATGAATCCTGAATCATTGCTAATCTTGACCTTGACGCACAGGGGATGTACTGTTTGTCTCTGTGCTCAACCGTATTGTGGCCGGCCTGATGGTTGTAGGCCCGTATTTGTTCTTTTACTATGCACAAATAAAGGTTTTTTAAAAAAAAAAAAAAAAAAAAAAAAAAAAAAGACTATTCCCTTCTATATCCCTCCACAGACTCATCCTTTGGGTTCCAGAGTAGAGTGCTACTCACCGAAAAGCGCTTAAACGCCTCGTCATAAATACGATTACAATTTTACATAACATATAGAAAGTGGGGGGGTGGGGGGGGGGGAACTGTTCATTACGTCATGGTTTTATTATTTCTATGTTTTTTAACTCTGTTTATTAACATTGCTCAAGAGACCATACATTGCAAGAATCACTTCCGGTAATACACAGTGAGGTGAACACAGGATATCCAAAAACAATATATACATGAGGGGATAAGAGACTACAGAATCAACAAACGTTCATTCTCCCATGTTCAACCCTCTATACTTTCGCCAGGGCGCCCACACTTTTTCCCCATTTCTTAACACAGCCCCTACTTTTGTACACTGTTACGTCAGCCCACTGGCACCATCTAAAGCAGTGCAGTATTTCAATAATGCCTTTCCACACTGTTAGAGGTGTGTGCCATTGTGCTCATCTTTAACAATCTATTGTCAGCAAATGCTCCAGGTAAGGCCATGGGGCAACCACATACTCCAAGTCCTCAGAAATCAATCAATCAATCAATCCTCAGCAGTAGAGGCCTTCAATTTATAAAGCAAAAATGTATTTTCATTATACACGTACCACCACTATCAGCACTTTTTTGAATTTCGCCTAAGGCCTAGTGTGACCAATAGCTTTCACTTCCTCATCCTTTCCCATCCCCTCTCCTCTTCGATTTTACCTACCTACTATAATAATAGCCATACTTGGTAACATTAACACCTTCCCCACGACTATAATCTCTACAGCCCAATAACCACGATACTATTGTAAATGGGATGATCTCTCCAAAGGTATTCAGAAGTATCTCCTATTACATTCATCAGAAGTACCTACTGTACTGTAGAGACAGAATTAGATCTCTTGAAAGAGTAGCACTTGTTCTACTTCAAAGAAACCAGAGCGCTGCTTAACGCACGATTCTTCAAAAAGCAGTTTGCTAAATCTGGCTACTCAAAATCCATTTTAGTTAATCTTGGTGGAGGACACCACAATGACATCACATGTAGCTGCATTGTACAAACAAGCACCATTGCACTCAGGAGGTCTCAAATAACTCCACCTACATTACCCCAGAATGGACACACAGAGGCAAGAAGGCTCCTTTTGTTCATCATCCCATAGAGCCCCAACACAAGGTGCGATTCATTCTAAATAATACTTTCAACACAACAAAATAGGACAACAACAACGCATCGGCTTGTCTTCGAACATGAAGGATGGAGAGCCAGATAGAAATTCATTGCAGACACAAAAGGGCCCAGGCCAAACCAATCTATCTTACTGACTAATGTATCTTAATGGAACTCAACTCACACAGGGAAGGGGTGGGAGAGAAAGAGCTAATAACCGAAAAGTTATTGTCTTGATGACCATTATAATTTAGCTGTTAACGGAGACCCCGCTGTTGGATAATACTGGTTGAGGTGACATACAAGTGCTGAAATAACAAGGTTTGTTTAAAAAACAAAATCAGCTATTTTTGGTCTTCGCCACTCATGCTGGAAGTTCACCCTTAACAATACCCTTAATAAGTATTCATAACAGTTAGTGTGCCAACACAGGATATCCTCACCTAGTACTATAAAACAATTTACTATGCGCCCACCCTAGGAATAAAAGACGAGGCCCTGCGCCAAAGTATTGTAGCTCAAATCCCATTCTGCCCTCAAACAGGCTCGATTACATTGGAACGGGCCACAAGTGTGATAATTCAAATCGATCACAAATGTGATAGCACAAATCTGTGCACAGAGGGTATCCAATACTTGCACGGTCTTCCAGTGTGTCAGAGTTTCAGAGTCCTGCCTTATGACCAACCAGATACTGTCAGGAGGTTCCTGTTCAACGATCACCACTGTAACACCATTAATTAACACCACATCGTACCATAGGTGCCAAGTGCATCACAATTCTATAATGAGCCTGGGCAGCATTTCACACATGCCTTAGTTGCAATTTCCATTTCCTGCGGAGGCATTTATTGTACCAAAGTATTGCTTTTATCAAAAGCAGGTCAATTTTAAACTTCATCGTCAAGTTTAGCCAAAGTTTAAACGCAACTGGACTCTGATCACATCTTCAAAAGAAGGTCGTGAGCTACAATTTCCGATGTAAACAAACTCTGCGATCACTCGCACTACTAATTTGCTGACACTGAGCCCCACAGCCTTGTTTTTATCACCATCCTCTTGTCCCTAAATTGCCATTGCCACCTTCTCGAAATGTGGCCTGTTGGTGTGGTAACTAGAGAGCTGCTGCTCACCTTCCAGGTCTTAAGTATTGATGAAGGAAATGTGTGGCGCTCTGGTCCCTTCGTAAACCGCTTTGTGAGCGACCCCGTCCCCGAGAGGCATTGTTTACATTCGGTCGGGCCTGGCATAGGCGGTGAAGGCGGCTACGCACTTACATTACATAGAGACACGGAAGCCCCTTCTCAATCCTCGTAACTGGGACCCCCGGAGAGACACCACCCCACCAGTGGCTTGCCCGGTCGTCAGCCCCTGGCTCTCCCTGCTAGCCAAAGCAGTGACAGGCTCTTGTTGACTCTACTCCCTTTCATCAGCCGTCGGCCAGGACCCTTACCTCGAGGGTGCATCACACTGTAGGACACCCAGGGGGGCACCTCCCAAGTCTCACCACCTACGCAACCTCTCGTGTTATGATGAATGTTGACCGGACTGTTCCCCCTTGAACACACTCTCCCTTTGCTTACAGGCCCCCAACCCTTGTGCACACGGGTCCACACAATATTGCCAGCAGGCAGTTGTCCCATGTCCCCGTACTCCCGCCCCGCACCCCCGGTTCCCCATCACTCACCGTGATGTTACAGTGGATGGTCAGCGGGCTGTTGCCCAGGATGAACTGGCAGTGCAACTCGTCCAGTTTCCAGTTCACAATCCGGAACCGCTCGTGGTTTTTGTCAAAAATGGACTCGAGAAACTTCAGCTCTGCCTTGAGCCCCGACACGGACATCTTAACATCATTTCCGAGGGGGGAGGCGCTGAGAGACCCGACACCCCCCCGCTCCGCACCGGAAGATGGCGGGCGGCAGCTGCGGGTCTTTGTAGCCCAGCTCGAGACCGGCGATGGAGAAGAGGAGCCCAGCGTCGAACAGCGCAGGCCGGGCGGAAACGTGTCACTGACGCCCTGTGACACCGCCAGGGCTGCCTTGGCTTTGTACGAGGCCTGTAAGTGCGCGGACACAGCACTGGTAGGGAGCAGGCTAACACAACACACGGGGGCCTCGGCTGCGTACACTGAGCCCGCCCCGTGACACCGAGGGCTGGCTGTGCACAGGGCCTGAGCGCAAAGCCGCGGAGATGCGCAACGCACAAAGGTCTCAGGGCACCCACACAGAACTCACAACACACGGGCCCGAGCAGGCTGCACACAGAGCCCGCCCCGTCACACGGGGCCTGCCAGGGGGTGGGGGCTCGAAGGGGCGGCTGTGTACGGGGGCGTGAGAACACAGGCACAGGACTAGCGCCACACACGGGGACCTGGCTTGCACAGGCTCGGGCTAGCACGTACATGCCTGTCTTGCTGTAGGTGGGTGGTTTAAATGATTACTTATATTATTTAAGTTTTGCTTTACTTTCTCTCTCAGGTCAAGTACAATTAAAAAATCCATTCTCACTTAATAAAAAATAAATTCTCACTATTTCTGTCTTTAACCCTCATGCATCAGGAACTACTTCTAGAAGTTAAGTGTACATCTACTTCCACGTAGGACAGGCCTGTGCTGAATACACAAGCAATACAGCGCTTACCCCCTGACGAGGAGCTGCCTATGTACACAAGGGAAGCCTTTTTAGCCCTCAGCACTCCATCACCATAGGATATTCAGTATATGAGATGTGTATATTCAGTTTGAAGGCATTAGTTTAACAAACGTGTATACACCCTTATATACATTATGCAGATGCTTGGGAGAAGGAGGTGTGGAGGTAAGTCTTTATGATACCTTCTCATGAAATATTTGTTATTGATCTTTAATCGACGCCTTGTTTAGGTAACAAAATGTAAGATGCCTATGTAAGTGAAAAGTTTCCATTGACTCTTTTTTTAATGACAAGTATGAAATGATCTGCGTTTGTATGAAGGATTTTAGCAGTGAACCAGGGGAGTAGTATGAGCCTACAGTTTATTCGTTTTGAAACGGGGGCATTGCAAGTAGACGGTGATGGTGGGCAGCAGGGGAGGTGTGGATTGTGTGGGTACTCTGTACCCCAAAATCTTACTCCTCAAAGCACGCCCACTAGTTGGGTGAAAGGAAGACAGTGTTAACATCAATTTTATGAGGCAATGTATTCCAGAGACAAGGTACAAACCAGCATATCGAAAATACAGTTAATTAAGAAAAAACTGACCCTGAGCAGAATTGAGAGAAATCATAAAGGTTTATTACAGAAATTCCAAATGTACTACATGGAATAATTTAATTTAAAAACTGCTGACTTGCATCAAAATCAATTGCCATAAAGGCCATCAGTTCAGAGTTATACAGATAGGTGAAAACATAAGAGAAATGTAAGTCTCAAATGTGCAGAAAAATCAGTAAGAACTTGCACAACATTATTAGCAGAACCCAAAAGATTCTGGCTCACCCACAAATTCGAGGGTTTATGTAGGACATTTCTCCTTAGAAGAGTATGAAAATTACAGCATCATTGTGGTGCAAGTAAAGAAATACAATTTCAATAAATCAGAATACAGATTTTTAAAGTGTCATACAGCCCTAGCACCAAAGCACTGACCCACTACATGAATAATGATTCAGCTCCTCTGACCTAATGTCATCCAGAGATTTCTGAACAAACTGGTTGCATAAACAACAGTGAACTATTGTGAATGAATATAACACCATGTGCAAGCAGAAGATCCTTGGACAAAACTTTCAATGGTTAGCCTGTGCTAGAAAGTCTTCTTCAAGAACAATGTAATTCGGAAATACACAAAACATGTCTCGCTTGATTGTGCTCAGCAGATTAATAAACAAAGCACAAATATGATGGGACGTGTTTTGAACAAAATGGCGTTGAGGCTTAATTGAGGCCTAGTTAGCCTAAGCCAAAGTTTTCCCGACATTACAGGTCATAGAGAAATAATTTCAACAGCAATAGTGTCATACTAACATATGTGTGAAATCAAGTGAAAATTAATATTCTGCACCTTGTTAATAATTAATAATGCACATTCTTGATTAAGGCACAAAAGCTCATTTTTTTGTCCCCCCCTTTGATGATTCTATCATTACTAAAACCCTCAAACTATTTACCTCTCAGTGTGCATCACTTTCGGTCTCTTGCATCTCCATGCTTCCAACATCTTGAGTTGATTATATACTCAATCTCTGGCATCTTCCATCTCACATCTGTTTCTTTTGGACAATATCTTTTTGTCCTTACACCCAATATTGAAAATATATGTGCAGAAAATGTGAACCGGAGAAATACAACAGTTGCGCAAATTAACGCAATCATTACAGGTGTTAGTATAGCCCTTAACATGCACCCACCCAAGCTATCAAACCACTCACAAACTTAACTAAACCCTTTCCAATCTCACCAACCCAGACACCTTTGATTTGACTTCACAAGAAATATTAGTGATGTTATTTACATAGGCCTCAATAGGCATACTGTTATCTGGTATGAAGGTAGAGCACTCTTCCACCTTCAGAACCTTGCAAACTCCGCCTTGCTTTGTGAGAAGTATATCTAGCACGGGCGGATTTGCATAATGGATTTTCAAATGGCTCCCAATCAGCACCCGGAAAACAATCAAGCATGGTTTGGGCACAAGCAAACTGGACTTCAGGAGCACTATCTATGCTGAGATCAACAACAAACTCAGAAGACTGTAGACTGTTCAGAGCTCGGCAACCAGAATTACCTTCAATCTCTCACGCTGCACTCACATCACACTATAACAGAAGGAGCTCCACATTCACAAATGAGCACAATTCAAATTCCTAACCCACACTTTCAAAGCACTATATAACACTGGCCCAGCGTACCTCAAAAACCGCATCTGCTTTCACAAATGTCCCAGACACCTCCGCTCGTCCAGACTCCAACTTGCACACATCCCATGCATGCAAAAATCCAGATCCGGGGTTAAAGTCTCCTACATCTCTCCTAAAGCGTGGAACGACCTTCTGCTACATATAAGAGCCTCCTACTCAGTTTATGAATTCCAAAAGAAGTTGAAGACCTGGCTTATTCTAGTATTCCCACTAGGCCCTAGGTGTGATTAGACTCACACCTGCTCAGCACCAGAATACCCTCATTGGTAATATTGAGCTCTACAAATCTGCAGATCTCTGTATCTTAACATAACAACATAATCATCACACTCATAGTAATTAGATAATTATTTATCTGAGTTAATACACCAGCAGTGTTAAAATCAAGTTGATTCTAAAGCATACATAATCTACTAATTTTCACATTCACAACCACTCCAAAAGATGGAATCATAGCTCCTAATACGTCTAGCGCAATTTGCCTAAAACCTCGTTTCACTCTTTTCAAACTAACATCACACCACATTAGCCAGATCTTTCCAGTAATCTAATACAATATTGTTATTGATTCAAGTATTGCTGAAGGAACATATAGAAGTCTCGGATATGCCCATCAAAACTTAATTTGGCGAGAAACCCATCTTTTTATTTGGTGTTCTTCTAATACTAATGAGAACAAGAGGAAGCATATCAATCCATTTTAAATTTGCATCTGCAGCTTGCTTCACCCCCGCTGGGGGCCACGGACCAGGAGACAGCGGTGGTGTGACCGGGAGAGGGAACTCCATCTCCCAGCATCCTTTGCTGGCTGTAGCACTGTCGCGCTGCTGCCAGCGTCGTCTGTGCGCCAGGAGGCGCTTTGAAAAGCCCCCAGGGGCTTGCTTCACCCCCCGCTGGGGGCCTCGGACCAGGAGACAGCGGTGGTGTGACTGGGAGCGAGAACTCCATCTCCCAGCACCCTTTGCTGGCTGTAGCGCTGTCGCGCTGCTGACAGCGTCGTCTGTGCACCAGGAGGCGCATTGAAAAGCCCCCAGGGCCTCCCGCAACGCCGGTGGGCCCACACCAAGGGCGAACCTGTCTGCGCCCGTCAGAGCCAGGAAGAGGCTGGGCTGGGCTGGGCCACCCCCCTAACATCGAAATCTCCAACAACAGCGATGGGTAAGCGGAAACAACTTTGTAGCAAGGATCAGGGGGGGCTAAATGCCAAAATCCCAAGGAAGTCTCTTCTATTATTTCATATTTAACCTCGGCGGTGGGAGCTCTAAACAAGGAAATAGCTAATGCAGAAAAAGAACTGGGTTTGGGTATGAGTCAAGACCCCAGAATCCATGTCCCCCTGGTGCCAACTGTGCTGATAACAAATGCAAGAGCAGGGAGGGGGGAATCAACACATGATGTTACTCTGTCAATGGGTGCGGATGGTGAAATTAAGGAAAATTGGACACCCTTGAACAAGTCAACAAAAGGGGCTATTACGGGCCCTCTAGGGAAAAAGAGGGCCACCAAAAAAGTAATTAAACGGGACAAAGGACCTAAAAAGAGTATTTTTACACAGGCGGAAGTTGTGGACAAAAACACTCAACTAACACTGCGGAAACTGGTGGAGGATATATTTAGCTCCCAGATGAAATCTATACTTACAAGCATTGCTAAAGACATAACTGACACATTGAACACTTGTGTTGAGGGTATCCTGAAGAAATGTGAGCGTATTGAATTATTCTTAAGGAACTTGAAAATTCCAGGTGACACCCGTAATTTGATTACAATACCCCAGGTCCAAACAGAGCCTAGGTCTTATACTGGCGAGGATTGCACCGGTAGTCAATTTCAATTGCAATCTTCGGATAGGTCAAAACCTAGCACCCTGAACAGGACAGGGGTAATCCAGGGGAGCCAAGTTGGGGGGAGGAACTTACGTCATGATGATCAGAGACTCGTAAGCTCTCCATCTAATGGCATGATTTCAGGGATTTTAGACCAAATAGCTGTAGACTTAACCTCCCCCCAGAAGCCCTCCTCTGGTAGCTGTTCTTATAGGGGTGCCCTCACTCGGAGACCGTGGCTATGAATCCACTTCGGCTCTGTTACGGAAAACCAAACACTGGTGTGATCAACAATGTAATGGCAATTCCAAGGTTTCATCTCATATTATAATGGCTAGACGTGTGGGGTGGGTTGGAAACTGTCCCAAACAGACCAAAGGCGATAGTATCGTTGTTAACTTCGATAAAAAGGATATAGCGGGCCGCCTGTTTTACGACAGTTCTGTGTTGGGGAAAGGGGCCATCAGGGCTTTACCCCTGGGCTTCTTTTACCCACCAGTAAAAGGAATAAAGGCATCAAGTAGACCCCAAGTGAGGCATGCCCAATGTTGTATAACCAGAGTGGTGATCGTCCCATACAAAATAAAGAACCAGAGACTCGCTCAGACAGGCCCAGTTGGACACCGGTAACAGTCCCACAATTATTATCATTGCCGACTGTGCGAAATGAAGAAGGAGGTGGTTTAGCCTTAAAAAATAGATTTTTCCCACTGTCCCAGTTAGATGCGAATGACTGACTGGGGGCGCCTCAGTCCAATGAGAGCCCCCACGGTGATAGTCAAAACAGCCAGGTCATCGATGCAGATATAGCCCCCAATTGTAAGATCATTAGCTGGAATATAGCGTGCCTTAGAAGTAAAAAAGATGATCCAAGCTGGCTGGGTTTTTTAAAACAATATGACGTAATTGGCCTCCAGGAGATGTGGGACAAGGCGGATAATTTTTGGATGAATGGGTATAAATCGTTTTGTTCCCCAGCACGCTCCGCTCCGGCAGAGCTTTTCTCGCTAAATCTGAAAGGGACTCAAAAGAGGCTGGAGGTGGGCTCTCATAATTGTTTGATAATAGAATTGATAACCCCTAACCTCCCCAAAATATTATTTGTTAATTTTTATAATTCAGGGGAAAGTTATTTTGTAAATCAACATCTATGTTATTTGAAATGTTTTTTGAAAGAATATAGGTTGAAGCAAACTACTTTTTATCACATTGTACTTATGGGCGATTTTAATATTCATATTTGTGACCTGAACTGTTATGTTGATGATCACCTAGGGCCAAACTATTCTGCGACACCCCATTTTGAGCACAGACAACAGGGGTAAGCTCTGGAGGATCTTTTAGCTGGTGCAGATCTCTTTGAACCTAGTTTTAGTGATCTGACCGATTGGATCCCCACTTTTAAAGCTAGAGAGAGGGATACTGTTATTGACTATATATTTATCTCTCCCCCTGTGGTAGCTCAGGTAGTGTTTTATAATGCCAAGCTGTCGCCTTTTAGTGACCACAACCCGGTAATACTTGTGTTAGATAAAGACTGTGGTCTTTTGGGAAAAACTGGAAGGAAAGAGGGAGCTAGTAGCGTGGTAACAAGTGATCAGGGGAGGAGGCTAAAATGGGCTAAGGTAATACCGGACATTTTCTTCTTGAACCTCTGTGAGAAGGTCAAAGATAATATTGCAATATGTTTTGATAACACCATCCCAGGGGTTGAGGTCCTTAGAGCCTTTGAAGGCATCTGTGGTCAGGTAGCATCTGATCTGACTATGACAACTAAACCCAGACCAACTATGGGTGAAAGGTGGTTTGATAAAAACTGTTCACGGGCCCATCGCAATTTGGCGCAAGCCCTGAAAAACATACCTCGAGATAAGGAGTTGATAGCCATGCTAAGGAAACAGTATAAGATCGCTGTTTCTAGGCGGAAAAACGAGATTAAAGAGGAGGCTTGGAATGCACTCTTATCTGTTGACGTCCTTAAGGATAGTTCTAGATTCTGGGCCATTGTTAATAAACCCTTTTTTTCCGGTATAGAGTGTGGCTCTTTACAATGCAACATTACAGAGGCCCAGTGGCTCTCCCATTTTGAAGCAGTTTATGGATCTAATGTCACCACAGACTCCTCCATTATCCTGGAAGCTAATAGGGCTTTACCTCCCTTGGTCTTTAAGGAGGAGGATGTAGAAAGGGCGATAATACAGACGTCTATTAATAAAGCGCCTGGCCCCGATTCCGTCCCCCGCTGACCTGTATAAATGTAACCCAAGATTCTAGGCCAAAATATTAACTAACGTTTTTAATGTTTCAAGTTCACAGGGGTTTCCTGCTTCATGGTCTTTATCCACGATCATACCAGTTTTTAAAAAAGGGTCAGAGAGGGGATCCACGGTGGTACAGACCGATATCTGTAATTGATTCTGCTGTAAAAAATGTAGGCAAAGTGATCCTAGCTAAAGTCACGGATTAGGTGAACGATAATGAGGTTTTATCCAATCTACAATAGACAAGGTAGGAGCACTATGGACCAGTGCCTTAACCTACATCTAATAATAGGTAAATATACCATAGTTAAAGAAGGCACCTTGCAGATGGCCTTTATGGACCTAGCCTCGGCTTTCGATCTGGTTAACAGATCGAAGCTGTGATCTATTCTGCTTGATATGGGCATTGACCCTTGCCTAGTCTATTTTTTGGCAGATTTACACCGGGATCTCTTAGCAACAGTTAGGGTCACCGAGGAAGGTAAATGCACAAGGCACTTTAAATCGGATAGAGGCGTCCGTCAGGGATGTATATTGGCGCCACTACCTTTTACCCTTTATTAATAATCTAGTTAAGACCCTAGATCAGGCAAGCTTGGATATTCCGCGAGTAGGAGAAAGGAGTATTCCGGTTCTCCTATACGCGGATGACGCTGTGTTATTAGCCCGTACAGCTGTGGGTCTCCAGAGGCTATTGGATGCCTTCGGGGCCTATCTGAAGTCCTTGGATTTAATAGTGAATATATCGAAATCTCACGTTATGTCAATGGACCAGAGAAATAGAAAAAGTAAAATCCTTTTACTGTAATGGAGCAGAGGTGTCCAGGGTGTCCTCTTTTACCTATCTGGGGGTTTTATTTGATGATAGAGGTACCTGGGTCCCCCAACTGAAAGTCATAAAAAGTGCAATAGCTAGATCAACAGCAGCTGTACAAGGGTTTGCACAGCGCCTGGGGGCTAGGCCAATTGAAGCTATGCTTAACATTTACAGATCTAAATGCCTGGCTATTGCTATGTATGGCTCCGCTATCTGGTTCTACAAGCAATTGGAAGGGGTACAGATAGCTGAAAACAAATTCCTACGCACCCTCTTGTCAGTACCTCAATCAACCCCAACCTTTGCTATTCACCAAGAAGTGGGGCTTGGATACGTATCAGACTTGTTGAGGTTGGCCCCGGTGGTCTGCTGGCTTAAGACCTGGCTTAACCCAGATCTAACCCTGAAACACCAGATCATTCGGGATTGTGTTACCCTGGAAAAAGCCAGTAGTATCCCGTGATTGCATTATGTTAAGTTCATGTTCTTTAAATTGGGGCGTGCGGATCTTTTTAGCGACCTGGATGGGATTAAAAAAGATGTGAAATGGGTTAAATCTCAACTTCTGAATTTATTGATGGTGGAACGCGAGGAGCAGGAGTTAATGAAACCTTCAGTTAGGGCTCACTTTTTGTTAAAAACTTCCCCACTAATTGATCCTTACTTGAGAATTGTTACCAAGCCATTCCATCGCTGGCTTTTAATCAGGTTTTGTTTTAACCTAATTCATTTCTCGCTGGGTAATCTGCAAGGTTTGTGTAAACCAGAAGATATAGGCCAATGTCCTTGCGACAATTTTTCGTCACAGGACACATTGCATTTTATAATGTTTTGTGACTATTATAGTGAAATTCGTAGGAAATTTTTAGTTCCTCTGTTAAGGGGAAAGGGCTTTTTACAGGTCAGACCGGCATTATTTTATCTTCAATTGCACAATGATACATGGGATATTTTTAATATTGCCAGTTTCTTAGTTGCAGCAGTTCGTCTCAGGAAAAGAAGGTTTACAATGTTAAATTCTGTCCGAACCCCTTTGCGTTATTCCTCTATGAAATTTCTCCTAAGTGAATTTTTAAGTCTTGATTTATTAGATAATTGATCCTGTTGTATTAATTCTTTTTTAATATCGCTCATACATCTTATTGATTTACATGATTTTATTATATTGTGTATTGTACTTTTATGATTTTAATTAATCGAATAAAGTGGTTTGACTGACTGACATTTTACATTTGTGGAGGCACACACCTTGGCCAGCTTAAGATTGATAGTGCCACTCATCTTCTCAAACACTCCTGATGATTGCGGACAATAACTATAGTAGAACTTCTGTTCAATTCAAAGTACAGTACATAATTTTTGGATCTCATATTTTACATGAGTTGCACAATCTGTCTCAATTGAAGTTGGCAAGGCTAATCATGGTAATAACTTTCTGAATAAGAGTTTGGCCACAGTCATGCTGTCACTTTTTGTGGTTGGATAGGTTTCGACCCATTTAGAAAACAAGCAGACAATCACAAGAACATATTTAAGCTCATTAGAAACAGGCATTTCCATGAATTCTGCTTGAAGTCTAGTAAATGGGCCTTCTGATTTTCTTATGTGACTTATCAACAAAGGTATATGATTACTCTGATTATTTCTTTGACATGTAATGCATCTTTGATATAAGTCCTCTGCCACACTTCTGAACTTTTTTATTGTACCAGTACTTCTTAAAAATGCTAGTCATTGCATCCCCCCCTACGTGTGTGACTATGTAGATAAAGTGCCATGGAATGTAACATGGAGTCTGGGAGGACATACTGATGATATGGAGTAACCCACAAACAATTTAAATTGCTCTTACAAACAGTCAATACCCATTTCTTTTTCTCATCTTCTGATACATCCTCCCGGAAGTCCCTCAATTCACTTAATGTGGTCTGTATTGGATTCAACAAAAACAATTGCTAATATTTACATACTTCAAAAAATCAATGAGGGGGGGGGAAAGAAGCAGTGATCCATTCAGCTTTCAATGGTTAGTACAAATATCAAAAAGAGGGGGAGAATGGACCACTTGTCCTGTGTACCAGGGTCTCAGTTAACGTGGGAAGTCATCGTTAAAAAACCCTCATATACGTACACAAGCGTTGGGCGGTATATGTTGATTCTCCGCCTTCGTGTACCGTAATAGCATGATCATTGGGCTTTTTTTGTCCATATGCTAACCTCCTCATGGAGGAAGACCAACTGGTTCTACAGTAGTGGCCAGAGATAAAAAAGAGGGTGTGTGCTAGTGCTCAAAGGATTGCGATGTTTTAAATAAAATTCCCAATGTCAAATCTCGTGTCCTTTATTCCTGAGATGCATGACATGGGGAAATTTAAAATGGTTGTCGTGCATGTAAAAACCTCGTTATTGGTTTAATGCACTGGTAATGGTCTGGTGTGGTCTACATGTTTCAGCCTCGTGTAGAGTCTAGAGGCTTTCGTCAGGACCAAAGAGTTTAGGGGAGCATCTTTTGGCTCACCTAAAATTGTGTGGGGTGGGTGTTTTGTACTCACCGCCCTTGTTTTCAGGAATCAGACCTGTAGTATCTGTTCCTGCAAAAAGAAATTGTGAACAATATCACATACTAACAACAAATTAACTGCTAGTCGTTCTCATTGATCTATGCTGGAACGGTTTTCAAATATATTAATCCCCGTAAAAACTAATTTAGGTGTGGGATTATCGTGCGCATTACTGGCGCCCATATTACACAAAACGGACTGAATGTTATCAAATGAGGTAAAGTGTAAACGTCATATCAGCTTTCTTAGAAATGTTAGATACATTATTATAAGTACACAGTTATTGAAATGGACCAGTCAATTAGTTTTGCATGTCTGATATATCGTTGTATCTTATGTATGTGGTTCGTTGCGAAAGTTAATGATCTGAAATGTTGGATTCAGTTATTACAGTTATAATTTGCAGATGCGAACATACATTAGTCGTGTTGGTAGCAGTATCTGCATGTTTACTAATGTTATGAGGAGTGAGACTATGGTCGCCTCAATGCTAGTGCAAAATTGCTGTGTTGCGATTCCCGAAGGGTGGCCTGTTCGGGGTAAATAATACGATAGGGGTTAATTACCTCTATTATAGTGAAGAAACCATCCTTCAGGGTACTCGTCAGTTGTTGAGAACCTATTGCTGTTGAAGAAGGGAAACGGTTAGTTTCCGTTTACTCACTGTTTGCCGGTTAGGCTCGCGTTATATAGGCTTCTTCTGATCATTGGATATATAAGGCTCAACGAATATGTAGCTCAAAACCTACGATTCCATCAACGACTTTGAAATCCACTTAAGAATTGAACCTCATATCCACATCTACTAAGATTAGCTGTTGCACGTCTTTCTATAGTCTTCACACGTATTATTAATAGCAGCAATGCCAACCAAAGTGCCAACCAAACTGCTAACCAGGACGAAAAAGTCCTACCTTCATTTCACACACACCGGCCTATATAACGCGAGCCTAACCGGGCGCACGTTATCCCAGGGATTAACGTCAGAGTCAGAACAAGCGAGTCTGTACAAGCAACCGGTAAGCCACGCTGAAGCTGTTCCTACGAAGTGGCAAACAGTGAGTAAACGGAAACTAACCGTTTCCCTTCTTTAACAGTAATAGGTTCTCAACAACTGACGAGTACCCTGAAGGATGGTTTCTTCACTATAATAGAGATAATTAACCCCTATCGTATTATTTACCCCGAACAGGCCACCCTTCGGGAATCGCAACACAGCAATTTTGCACTAGCATTGAGGCGACCATAGTCTCATTCCTCATAACATTAGTAAACATGCAGATACTGCTACCAACACGACTATTGTATGTTCGCATCTGCAAATTATAACTGTAATAACTGAATCCAACATTTCAGATCATTAACTTTCGCAACGAACCACATACATAAGATACAACGATATATCAGACATGCAAAACTAATTGACTGGTCCATTTCAATAACTGTGTACTTGTAATAATGTATCTAACATTTCTAAGAAAGCTGATATGACGTTTACACTTTACCTCATTTGATAACATTCAGTCCGTTTTGTGTAATATGGGCGCCAGTAATGCGCACGATAATCCCACACCTAAATTAGTTTTTACGGGGATTAATATATTTGTAAACCGTTCCAGCATAGATCAATGAGAACGACTAGCAGTTAATTTGTTGTTAGTATGTGATATTGTTCACAATTTCTTTTTGCAGGAACAGATACTACAGGTCTGATTCCTGAAAACAAGGGCGGTGAATACAAAACACCCACCCCACACAATTTTAGGTGAGCCAAAAGATGCTCCCCTAAACTCTTTGGTCCTGACGAAAGCCTCTAGACTCTACACGAGGCTGAAACATGTAGATCACACCAGACCATTACCAGTGCATTAAACCAATAACGAGGTTTTTACATGCACGACAACCATTTTAAATATCCCCATGTCATGCATCTCAGGAATAAAGGACACGAGATTTGACATTGGGAATTTTATTTAAAACATCACAATCCTCCAAGCGAGATATTGCCCAGCATTGGAAGTCTTCTGCCCCGCCCCCGGTTCAGGCCTGGAAGAAAGCACTAGACCGCTGCATGTCTGCGGAAGAGGCGGTATTCTTGGCAAGGGGTTGTCCGAATAAGCATGGTAAAGTCTGGAAGAGATGGGCGCGATATCGGGGTATCGTGTTGTCTGTGCGGGGGGATGCAGTGCCCTTGGACCCAATAGAGAGGCTAATCAGAGCCCCGGTGGGTTCCCCTTCGGGGCCCCGGGCCCTATGCATTGTGGATGAGTAGTCGGAATATGGAGCTCATGCGGATAGGAAATATTGCATATCTGTGTTGGACTGTGGGTTGGTGTGATGTGCGGGTGGGGGGGAGGGTTTGGGGGTCTGATGTTCTGCAGACCGGGGGGGGGCTAAACAAGGATGCCACCTCTCACTGTTCTTTTCTTCATCTTGGTACCATGTATGGGGACAAATTCCCCGGTGTCCTTAAAAATGCCAATAAAGTTTGTTGTAAAAAAAAAAACATCACAATCCTTTGAGCACGAGCACACCCTCTTTTTTATCTCTGGCCACTACTGTAGAACCAGTTGGTCTTCCTCCATGAGGAGGTTAGCATATGGACAAAAAAAGCCCAATGATCATGCTATTACGGTACACGAAGGCGGAGAATCAACATATACCGCCCAACGCTTGTGTACGTATATGAGGGTTTTTTAACGATGACTTCCCACGTTAACTGAGACCCTGGTACACAGGACAAGTGGTCCATTCTCCCCCTCTTTTTGATATTTGTACTAACCATTGGAAGCTGAATGGATCACTGCTTCTTTTCCCCCCCCTCATTGATTTTTTGAAGTTATAAGCAGCGCACAGCTGTGGGAAAATATATCGTACCAAGAACAGGGAGAACAATCTCCCAAAGTCCCCGCACACCCAACAATTGGGCAAAACGGGTCAAAAATCACACGGACCAAAACGTAGAGGTAATCATGGCTGAAATGCAAGGACTAAGCTATACAGAGGAAGAAGTAAATGCCATTCTATCAGAATCCTCATTATTACAAGACAGAGACTTGGCACAGACGTTAACACAAACTAATGAGTGGGATGAACTCACAGAGACCAAGAAAGAACTAGTTAGAACAGCCATCCATGGCACATCATTATGAAAGAATACCTACGCGCAAACTCAGCACCTAAAGGCCTATGGGTACAAAACGCACCACGAATCTTCCTAAAGGATATACTCTTCCGCAAAGACTGGTCATCCATCTCATGGAAATGTACCAGGGACTATTTAGTCCTAATAATCAAAACAGCAACACGGTTAGTTGAAGCTTTAACAATCAACATACAAACCAGTGAAGCTAAACTTAAAACCACGGTCCACATCTCTGTTTACAAGAAAAAACTTGAAGAAATAAATAAAGAAATGAACGAGACAAAAGAGTACATTACCCAAAACAAAATCCAGAAATTGAATAAAGATCTCAAAAGATTCTCAATGGAAAAAATGCATCCTTACTCAAGAGAAGACTATGTCACTCCGGATTACAGAGAAGATGAGGATTCCTCAGCTGAAAGCTCCAATAACAACTCTGACTGGAGTAGTGACGAGGGCACCACCACAAGGAGAGGGAGAGGCCGAAACAGAAGGAATCAACGCCAAAGAGGAAATAACTGGCAAATGCCGAGATACTATGACTATCCACCACCTCACTTTCAACCATACATGCCGAACTACCCAGGATGGATGAATCCATACTTCCAAGGCCCACCACCTATGGGCCCAATGATGAATACACAACCACCACCCTCTTTTTTTAGGGAGAGGACCTGGACGCCAAAGGGGCAGAAGAAAAGGAGTCACTTGGAACGAGCAAGAAAGACAAATGCATACCCGGAGCATGACCAAGGAACAACCAGGAACCAGCTCAATGAGTCACTGGTAGTCAACCTTACTGAAATCACGCTTACAACTGACCAAGAGAAGGTTCTAAATAGAGGTCTCGGCTTCGTTCCTACCCCACCGCTCGACATTTTCAAATTGAGATGTGAACTAGCAGAATTCTGCAGGAAAATCAAACTCAAGGCCTTTTTCAATGACAAAGAGATGCAACCCAGAGAAAGCGATACCAACTTAAGACCCAAATCTACCTTTAATCCACCAACACATCTGGTGCCTGTCGAGATACAAGCCTTTGAACAAGCGATCATGCAAGAAGTAGACAACCTGGGATCCGCAAGTAAGAATCCCTACATAAACCTAACAAAGAAAGAACAAAGAGCGATAGACGAACTACGCAAGAAAGACAACCTAATTATAAAACCAGCGGACAAAGGAGGAGCCATTGTTCTACTGACCAAACAAGGCTACAATCAGCAATGCAATGATCTCCTATCTGATGAAAGGTTTTATATCAAACTTACCTCCGATCCCACAAAGAGATTGCAGAGAACCATTGAACTAATGGTAGATGAGGCAGAAATCAATCAATGGATTTCGAAATATGAGGCCGCTTTCCTAAAAACCAAGTCACCAAGAGTCCCATATTTCTACTCCCTGCCGAAAACACATAAGAACAAAACCCCACCACCAGGACGCCCCATAGTGTCAGGAATTGGGTCCGTCTTAGAACCGCTCTCTCAATTTGCCGATCAATTTTTGAAACCTTTGGTACAAAAAACACCCACTTACTTGAAGGATACTCGTGATCTCCTCAACCTAGTCGAAGGACAGACCTATAATGAGAACACCATGCTCCTAGTAGGTTTAGATGTTGAGAGTCTCTATACCAGTTTACCTCAACAGAAGACTCTGAATACCCTTGAGAACATCCTATTCACATGCGACTGGACCTACAAGACACCCAGACATTTTGTACTGGAGTGCTGCAGATTAGCTCTCACAGAGAACTATTTTGAATTCGAAGGGACCCTCTTTGGACAATGCCACGGTACTTCGATGGGCAGCACATTCGCCCCACGTGTGGCAGGGTTGTATGTGAGTAATTTCGAACAGGAACACATACAAACCCCCACCAATCCCTTCCATAGAGGGATAAAGTTTTGGCGACGTTACATAGATGACGTGTTCATGATATGGGAAGACAGTCATGAAGCACTGAATGACTTCCTAACTTGGATAAACACAAGGGACGATTGTCTCAAATTCACATCCACAGCAGACAAAAAACAACTGGACTTTCTGGATGTAACCATCTTTACCCAGAATGACACACTGCACACCAAAACCTACTATAAACCTACAGCAAGGAACAGTATTCTCTCCTACAATAGCTTCCATCCCCGACCTCTGAGAGACAATCTTCCCTACAGTCAGTTCCTACGTCTAAAACGGAACTGCAGCAATTTGGAGGATTACAAACAACAAGCAAGAGATCTAGAGAATCAACTTGCGAAGAGAGATTATCCAATCAAGACAATAAGAAAATGTCAAAAAAGAGCTCGCAACCAGCCTAGAGAAAACCTATTACTAACTGTACAACGAGAAGAACAAAAAGATCTACTGACTTGTGTCACGACGTACAATACTGCATCAAATGCAGTAAAGAAAATCATCAATAAGAACTGGAGAATACTAACATCAAATTCACTGAAATGGCCCAAACCGAGATTCGCCAACAGGAGGACTAAAAATATCAAAGACATCTTGGTCCACACAAGACCTAGGATCACGACCACAAGAGATACCATAACAACAGCATGGAACCTGAGTCCAGTAGTAGGACATTACCCTTGTGGCTCCTGCTCCGTGTGCAAGTTGACAAAGGTGACCAAGACCTTACAACTACTCCCTAACCTCAGATGGGAACTACGTAACCACACGAATTGCAACACCACTCATGTGGTATATATGATTGTCTGCCCATGTGACCTGAGATACATAGGAATGACATGCGGTAAGATCAAACAACGGATCATTGAACATCGAAGCAATATCTCATGTAAAAAAGCAACAACACATATGAGCAAACATTTCATTGAAGCAAATCACACCTCAGAAGATCTACATTGGGTAATTCTAGAGACCCTATCGATCAAAGGCTACAATGCGGAACGTGTACTTTTTGAAAAGGAACAACGTTGGGTCCATCGCCTTAAGACAGACAAAGAGGGGCTGAATGATACCATACCTTGGTTTGCCTTAAACAAATGACATCAACAATCACCCTCCATGATCTGTATAAGAAAAACGACTCGCTTCTTCTGATCATTGGATATATAAGGCTCAACGAATATGTAGCTCAAAACTTACGATTCCATCAACGACTTTGAAATCCACTTAAGAATTGAACCTCATATCCACATCTACTAAGATTAGCTGTTGCGCGTCTTTCTATAGTCTTCACACGTATTATTAATAGCAGCAATGCCAACCAAAGTGCCAACCAAACTGCCAACCAGGACGAAAAAGTCCTACCTTCATTTCACACACACCGGCCTATATAACGCGAGCCTAACCGGGCGCACGTTATCCCAGGGATTAACGTCAGAACAAGCGGGTCTGTACGAGCAACCGGTAAGCCACGCTGAAGCTGTTTCTACGAAGCGGCAAACAGTGAGTAAACGGAAACTAACCGTTTCCCTTCTTCAACAGCAATAGGTTCTCAACAACTGACGAGTACCCTGAAGGATGGTTTCTTCACTATAATAGAGGTAATTAACCCCTATCGTATTATTTACCCCGAACAGGCCACCCTTCGGGAATCGCAACACAGCAATTTTGCACTAGCATTGAGGCGACCATAGTCTCACTCCTCATAACATTAGTAAACATGCAGATACTGCTACCAACACGACAAGTGGTCCACTCTCCCCCTCCATTTTTATATTTGTAATATTTACATACTCCTCTATTCTTACATTGGTTTCACATTGTTCTGATTCTTGCACTGGCAATTCCTCACTTAATCTCACAGTTATATTTTCAAGGATACAGTTTTTAGCCACTTGATCCGCATAATTATTACCCATCATTACTATGTTATCACAGCTTTGTGGACTATATATTTAGGGCCATATGTAGGTAGCCTAATACCGGTCGGTAACGGCCGATTTTCGGTAAATATACCGTTACCGACCGGTATTTAGGCTTTTGCCATGTAGGGGGAACATTTCAGGATTCGGTAATTTACCGAATCGGTAAAATTACCGAATCGGTAATTTTACCGATTCGGTAAATACCGAATCCTGAAATGAGATGTAGGTGACACTCAAATGAGTGATGTGTAGGGAAAATAATTCGGTATTTAACACTAAATATGTTGGTGCTAAATACCGAATTCATTGCAAAAAGCAATATTTTGCTGGACTAACCGTGCCATGTGGCAGACATACATGCCCTTAGGGCATGTATGTGCGCCACATGTGCACACATGCAGAAATCAGGGGTGCAACAGGGTGTCAATGTGACACCCTGCCACCCTTGAATGTGCTCCCCCCATTACCGAATCGGTATTTACCGATTCGGTAATGAGGCATACCTTCCCATTGATTCAATCAATGGGAAGGTATGCCTCGTTACCGAATCGGTAAATACCGATTCGGTAATTACCGAATTTCTCCCATTCGGTAATATTTACCGAATGATTACCTACATACGAGTTACCACTTCTTAAATACCGAATCGGTAAAGTTCGGTATTTAAGAAGTGGTAACTTGTATGCTACCTACATATGGCCCTTGATCACTGCTTTTTCTCTAGGTTGTTGGATCACCTCCAAAAGATCAATAATGTTGTAACCGCTCCTAATGGACGACCAAAGAATATTATAAAGCCCCTTTGTGACATTAGCTACCCAAAATCGTGTACCATCTAAACCCGTACTGGCTGTTTTTATAAATTGTCATACTTAATTAATCTGCTAGACAACAAGCTCTTGTCAGAGCAATCAACTCTGCCACTTGTGCTGAAGTAACGTCAGATAAATATGATGCTTTATTGATTTCATAAATGGAACAGATTCAATAAGCAGATATCCGTGCTCTTCAAAGATCTCTCAGATGAAAATCAGGTCAGACATTTCAAGAGAAACATGTTTGATATCTGGTCTTGGCTCGGTATAAAATTCTGTCACATTAACACAATTATGGTTAGGGTCTTCATTATCATCTTCATCATTGTCTGGAATAAGCAGCAGTGTTGCAGGATTTAACCTCTTTATTGAAATATTTTCAGCCACCAATATTGTCTGCTCATATCTTGTGACACAGCCGTTCTTCAAATGCTGAGTTCTGGTATGAGTCAACAAAATATCAACTGAATGAGGGACAAACACAATGAGCGTATGACCCATAACAATCCCTTCACTCAGTACTACAGCAAGGCAAACATCTGAAACTGCTTCCAGCAACCCAGGAATAGCCACATCTGCTGGATATAGTGTAGCAGAAAAGTAAGCAAAAGTTTACATTATTCGTCTGTGTTTTTTTGGTCATTGGAAGCATGCACCCGTTCTTTTCATGACAGCAGGAATGAGATACTTTCTCATAATCAGGCATTCCAAGGGCGGGTGCACTAAAAAGATGTTCTTTTATTTCTCATAGGGCCCTCATGCATTTGTCATCAAATGGTACCTGATCCTGGATACCACTGCGAGTAAGCCTTATTAAAGGCTTCATAGTCAGGGAAAAATTTGGAATCCTCAATAGTAGCCACCTATTCCAAGAAACATCCTAATTTCCCTCGGGGTAGTTGGAGGATTTATCTTCACGACACAGAAACGTGTTCTTTTGAGACTTTCCTTGCCCCTTTTTCCATTTGATGAGCTATATAAATCACATTATTTGTTTTACAGTATTACATCTTTGTGTGCGAGACCTCATGACCACTATCAGCAAGACAATTCAATTCAGGAGTGCAAATGTATCTAGTTTGCAGTCTTCTATTGTCTTCAATGCTACTGATAGATCACCAATGTACTCCACTAACACTGAGTTAGAAGGTAGCTGCAAACTTTATAAATCTTTCATTAGAATCTGACTAAAAATTGAGGGCTTTCTGTATGCCCTTGTGGAATCCGATACCAAACAAAAACTTTCTTTTGAAACAAAAAAGCAAAAATATATTGACTATCCTCATGCAGACAACATAAAAGAACTCTTGGCATAAGTAAATGACTGTTTAAAATTCTGCATCCACAGGAATCTGAAACAATATAATAGATGGATTTGGTACAACCAGATAACATGGGACTACAGTTTGGTTAACCTTTCTTAAATTGTGGACTGTCGTCCATGTACCACTCAATTTTTATTGCCCATTATATGAGAATTGCAAGGACTACAAAGCACATTCTGTATAATGCCCTGTTCTATCATTTTTCTATGACAGGCTTCATGCCTTTTTCTGCTTCTCATGAAAGTTTGTATTGCCGAATTCTGGGGAAAATGGCATTTGGTTTGACTTATATCTTAAATGGTTCTGCACTTTTAATTAAACCTATTTCTTTTCCTGTATATATACCTCTTCTTTGACATTATGTCTTAAATCAAGAGGCAGGTATTCTTATGTAGGAACTGGAAACAGCTAAATTCTCAATTCATGTGATTTTATTTTTAAAACTGAATTGTCATCTTGTGTTTAAATTGAAACACCACCCAGTATGCAATAAATCACACAATTTATTTTGCAAAGCAAGTCTCTGCCAAGTAAATTGACAGGACTGGAGTCACACAATATAAACTGATGACTAGTTTCCATTGATCCTATTTTGACTGGTACATCTGCTGTAACCTGATTAATAATCTGTTTGTTGCTAATACCTACAACTTTGACCTCTTTTCCCAAGTGGGGTAGTTTTGCAAACTCCATAGAATGTACTGTAGAGCGCATAACAACAGTATTTATCAGAAATGATACAGGGTGGCCATCTGGTCTACCTATAAGAAGGACCAAATATATAATCTTCCTCTACCCCTCAGGCACAGTCATTATGAGTTAGTCTCTGGTGAAAATCATTGCTCAGAATCAATGGATTCTGATGGTACCCTGAATTATATAGTACATTGTTTCTCATGTTTATGCTGGTACATTGGATCTTTGGGCATACTTGTGTGGAACTGCCACTGATTGTGCTTATTGTGCTTTGGGGTCTGTTAGGCTGTGGCACAGTTTACTGCCTGCATTTGATTTGTATTTCACTGCATCCGGGAAACAAAATAATTATAGATTCGATGTGCATTCTGCCTATACTCGTGCTTCCAATGTCCAGTTTTACTGCAGGTGTGACGAGCAGTGCTCTTCTTTAGAAAATTGATATTCACATTCACTCCAGAATTATTCACATTCTCACTTCCTCAACCATGAGTCTCCACCATCTCTTTTCTTAATCCCACTCCTTTCATCGCCTGTGTTCCATTCATTCTAGAAATTTCTGGCAGAACACAATCTGAATTGAAACCCATCATCTAAGTTCTGTTGATTTTCTGAATTTTCTTTGATCTGTGCAATATCAACTTCTTTTGAGCTTTCCTGCTTTGCATCAAAACATTTACTACAATATTTGGTATACTTCAGTATATTGTTGATACTTTTAGTCTGCAACATATCACACTCTCCTTTATATGAGAACTAAGTATCAGATGCAAACTCAAAACAAATGTCTATGTGAATCCACTGACCTTTCTTTTTTGTTCTCTTCCATTCTGTTAATAAGTATAATAAATCTACATAAGCCTTTCGTAATAGGCATGCACTGATTCTTTCGGCTCTTGTGTAGTTCTCATTATTTTTGCCCAATTTAGTGCTTTTGTGGACCTTTCTTTTCCCAGATTTTTATCACTGCTATACCTTTCCTTGACCACTTCAGCTTAAGCATTGTTAGGTGAAATTCTAGTTGTGTTTTAGTCAACCAAGCAACAGCAGCCTTGCACCCTGCCCATAAATCATGATGAACAATAACTTAAAATAATGTATCCAAATCAAACCAAAGCACCCTGGAAATTATCACCAAACTATAGACCTCCTTATACCACTGGCCAACTTTGTCAGTGCCGCAGAGGCTCAGAGATCACCCCTGTTCCAAGGCACATGCATATAATTCCTTCATGTACATCCCTTAAATGAAATTCTACTGTTTCTGGTTTCGCTTTCTTCCCTATATAAGTATTTTTCTTTTTAGTACCAGTTTTCTTCCCCCACTCTGCTTTGAATGTCATCAATCTCTCCAATCCTTAGTGCGCTTAGTTAAATCTTTACTGTGAGCTCACAAAGTCAGTAGAGGACCATATTCACTATTTCTGCTTTACTTAAATTGATTCTGTAATTCCTCTGTAGGTTCTTTGTCTTGCTTGACCCCATGTGTTTCAACTAAATCCTCAAGACTATTATTTGCTTCAATGCACATCTTGCTGCTAATCTGATCAAGTCTCTTATTTCATCCACAATATATTACATTAGTTTGTTTAATTCAATTGTTCCCTGCCAAATGTCTCCAAATGCAATCTTTAAGAATGCAATATGAATTTCTCTCTCTTTTGGAAGTGTAGTAGGCAGAGCAGTAGAGAGATTAGTAGATGCATCAATACTGCCTCTGTTAAACTCACAGGTACATACTAGCATTATACTACAAATATATGTTAACATAGGACTGTATTTAAGGAAATCACATCCAGTTTTTTAACTCTCCATGCTGTCTATCTGCTCAGCTGTTGTCTGGAAATCATGAAAGACAGCATGGAGTGTCTCTCACAATAAGCACAATGTTCTGTATTTTTCCACTTTTTAAAATAAATACAGGAAACGCATTGTTTTCTGTCTGTATTTATCTGTTTTATTATTAACATTGGTGCATGGCACTGTTTGTCTTTGTTCTGAGGAGTTCAACATCTGTTAGGTAGCCTTGAGTATCTCACCCAGGCCATGTATACTCTAAGCATTCTTGAATATGTAGTTGTGATCTTAATAAAGGGATAAACGAGACTACAAATTTCATAATATAAAGAAAATAAGCATTTGCAACGCAGTAGGTCTTACATTTGCGAGAGTTTGAGCTATTGGCATTGTAAATAACAATGCCTTTTATGTATATGTTTTAAGAACCTGCAATCGGTGCGTGAACATGCACTTTGTACTCCTAGTCGTTGCTTACAAGAAGCAACGCTGCCAGTAAAAGGGGCGCAGTTACTGACAGCCTTCCTTCTCGTAAGCCAAGTCCATAAGTACAAAGTGCTTGCAGATTTTCAAAACACATAAATAAAAGGCATTGTCATTTACAAAGCCAATAGCTCAAACTCTTGCAACTGCGGGATCTATTGCATTGAAAATGCTTGTTTTTAGAGTAGCGTCGCCTGGTTCCAGAGTTCCAAGCCCCGATTCTGAGCTGAAAAGGAAGAGCACAAACTTACTTGCACAGGTGACGTGCTACCCAGAATATACTAGAGCACTACGTTTCCCTCGACTTTGGTCAGTTGAAGCAGTGTTTAATGCTGAACTTCAAAACCCACTTCCAACAAGGAAGCTTCATTCATGCAGATCACTCACTGAGACTCACAGCCACCTTCATTTTAAATTTTAGGTAAGTGGTCAAACACCTATTGCCCCTCCAGGCCTAAACAATGTAAGATTAGAGAGATTTTCTTCTCAGTGCTTAGGCTTGTGTCAGAAACTCTTGCATACTTTGAAAAACGTTTTTCCATTTCTTACAGTTTAACAGAGGATGTGGCTTAACGGCCAGAGCGGTTGACATCGAAGCTGAGGTACCGGATTCAAGTTTCTGCAGAGATGCTCAACATCCTATGATTCTGGGCAAAACACTTAATCTCCACATGCCTGACAAAATGAGTGTGTCCCTGTGTAATGTAACAGGTGCTCATGTAAAGCACTCTGATACCTTCCGGTGGAGTTCCCCGATATGAAACTTAGAAAAATAAAAAAGATGTGAAGAAGAAAGGAGGACTAAATATCCACTTTGCTTACACATCTATAACGGAGAACTTTATTTAAATGCTTTGCCAATTCGAGTACAGCACTTAGGTGGTTCAGTCCCATCAGCAACAAATATTTAATTGACTTGCAGGCATTTATAAATATTAGAACAATGGTGTAGGAACTGGGGTCACCAGTCCCCCTGGGGGTAGCTTGGCGCGAGCAGGTAGGCACCCAAAGGCTTACGTGTAAAGTGACCATACAGCACACACATCCACTGAGACAGGAAACGCACGCAATGACTGACACCACACCAGTGAGGTTGAGTAAAAATCAAACTGTTTTATCTAGATCAAAGTCAGGTTCTCATCAAAACATTTCATTAGAGGACTAAATACGGCATGAGCATTAGGGCTAAACATAGCAGTCAATCAGAGCGCGAACCATGGTAGTGACATTGGAACGCTACACATAGCAATTAATCAAAGCGCTAGACATGGCAATTAATCAAAGCGCTACCCATGGCAATTGATCAAAGCGCTAGACATGGCAAGTAATCGAAGCCCTAACCATGGCATGTAATCAAACCGCTAAACATAGCAAGCAGTCAAAGCGCTAAACATGGCATTTGCATTAGAGCGCTAACGTGTCCTGTAAGGCCACTAATCAACTTGAAGCATTGGCAAACAGTATCCCCCTGAGGCCACGATTAGCGTGTCAGTAGACAAGCATTGGCATCCTGTCCGGCAAGAGTGAACTTTCCCCTCATCTGGGGACTATTAGTCAAAAGTATCCTGCCTGCTAGGGTACGAATCCGCCCTTGTAAGCGGGAGTCACCGGTGCCCTGGGGCGGGTGATTCCCCCCTTCCTGGGGGCCAGCGGGGGCCAATCTGGTCCGATGATAGTCTACCCCGGGGGAGGGGCGAACTCTGGGCCTCTCTCCGGCCTTCCGCCCTCCTCCCCGTGGGTTACCTGATCGGCTGGCCTCCTCGGAGCGCTTGCGGCTGGTCTATTCCTGGCAGGAGGGCTCGCTGCTCATAGAGCCCCTCCCATTGTCAATGTTGGCTCTCCGGCGGAGTCTGGGGGGAATGAAGGGGGACTCGGTAGTGGGCCCCGTGGTGGGCAGAGCTTCGTGGGGCCTCCGGCGGGCCTCGCGCAGCCGGGGAGCCCTGCGCTGTAGGAGGGGGGTCAATCTCAGGCCCTCCGAGGGCTCCTGGGGGCCCGGTTGTAGCGGTCGCAGTGAGGCGCGCCTGCCAACGGCAGCGCGGCCTGCAGGGCGCGGCCTCCCCAGCCAATCAGGAAGCGGCAGGGAGGGGCAGCGTTCAGCAGTCCGCCCCCGTCACGTGATGAGGATGACTGCTTCGGCCTAGTGCGGCCTACTCCGGCATCCGGCGGCCCTCTCCTCACCGGGGGCCGCCGCAAGGGTCAGGCAGTGGCGGGGATGTCGGTGTTCGGTCTTCGCGGCGCTGGGCCGCGGCGGTGAGAGGTTCTCAGGCACCCCAGCAGGGGTGGGGGGAATTTACGGCCCGGCCTGCAGTTTGGGAGCAAATTGACTGGTGCCCAGCGCCCCCCTACGCCCACGGGGGAGCGCCACAGCTCAGGGCAGTGCAGGCTGGAATGGGGCAGGCCACACGACCGTGGCAGTGCAGTGCAGGGGACCCATGTAGAGTCAGGGAGCGCGGGGGGTGTCACAGCGCTGATACCTGGTCGATCTCCCAGCAGTTCTGTGGTAAGCTTAGGAGATCTTCTTAGGCGCTTGCTGGTTCCTGCGCCCTTAGTGGTTGGTGTCTTGAGGGGGGGGGGGGTTAAGTTGGTGTCTGAAGACAGATTAGTCAGTCTCTGCAGGTCGTCCCTGGGTTCCCCTCCCGCCGGGCCAGATCAGTGGGCTAGTTCAGTGTTCATCACGCAACTTAGAAAGCAGCACCTAAGCCCTGTCACTCCCAGTGGTATAGGTCCCTGACTAGGCCCTACCGCCTAAGTCTCCTGCGTAGGTTCCCCCAGGTCAGCGTCGCCCCAACTGACTAAAAAGTGTCCCTCCTTTGCTTAAGTATGCCCAGGTCAGGTGACCATTCTCTAAGGCGGCAAAAGCAGACCTCGCCCTTATTCTAGAAGGTTCCAGGAGCTTCCCTACTCTAGCTATGGGGAAAAAGGCAGCTGGTGTGGCAACAATGTTGTAGGGTCCCAGCCAGCTCCTGGCAACTAGGGTGCTACTAAAAAGACCACTCCGCAGAAGCAGGGAACTGTGGCAGCCATGTTGGGAGAAGAGAGCACCTGCACCTTAGCATTGATTAGCAATGGGAAGGCGCTCGGAGACCTAAGGCCAACGAAAAAGAGGGTGGAAAAAATGAGGCAAGGGCAAAAACACAGGGAAAGACCACCCTAGGGCAGACAGGTCTAACAAATGGAGTGTTGAGAGCTCCATTGAAGACAATAGAGTGGTTCCGGGCTGATAATGGCTGGTGTAAGCCCAGAGCTCCAACATTCCAATGTTTGTCTTGGGCGGAATGTTCTAATAGGCTTATAGCCCTTCTGCCTCAGGCTATACTGGTTATTATGGGCCATTAACCACCAGTAGAGTCCTCGGCCACTGGCAGGCTATAAGGCTATATTATAAGTCAGGTCAGAGGGAATGCTGGAACAGTGCAAGATATTCAACAGTCCTTAAATATTACCTTGATGATAACATCCTTGAACCTTTGTAAGTGTGCTGTTTCCTGACCAGTCCATTTAGGCTTCACTGCTGGTGTCTGTTTAGCAAATTCCGCCCAGGTGCCAAGGCGCCCTTTCCTTTGGTCCTAATTAATGCTCCCCACTAGGGAAATGAAATGTCATTCACAGTAGCTAACTAAAAAGGAGGATACATTTATTGTTGACAATACCTAATCCACCAGTGCCACGGCTGAAAGCACAACTGGACACTCTCTGTGTGTATAATGATTCAGCTACCTACATTCTAACTTACATCAACTAAAACTAGAATGAATTACAAAGTCACACATTCCCCACAGGCTAGAGTGTTACCCATCTGCTAAAGATCTTTAGCGCCTCATCAGAGTTTTGAAGCGCTGCATAAATGCAATTATAATACAAATTTATAATGCAAACTGTAACCTAAGAAAACAGAACGTCGTGAGACATGTCCTGTCCACACAATAACACAAGCACATGATCCACCTTGTGATACAAAGCAGCTTTTGTACAATATGTGATTCCACATGTACTGATATTACATACTGAAAGAGTGTCGCTGTGATCTTACCTTGTCACTTCCAGAAAATGTGTACATGTTTATCGACTTTACATAAGATCTTGTGTAAGCGCACAAAAAGATGTATCACTTTGTGGACTAAACTTATGCTGTGTCTCTACAGGTGGATCAGTCGTCAAAACAATTTCTTCAGTCCAAGCACAGTGATTGATATTGGTGTGAAAAGATCTCTCCTGTTGCACTAAATTGACAGGGAGAGGTTCAAATTACTCTGAAATCTTTCCGACACAAGTGATTACGCATATAAATTATGATAAAGCAGTGTCAGCGATTGAAGTGCATTTCAACCAGCAGATAAGCCCATTTAACGTGGTTCATGCTCCATCAACAGTTAAAAAGGGGGAACAGTGTATAATTTCCGCACATGACTGAGATGTCCATGACAAAAAACAAAAAGTTGAAGTCGCAAATAATTTAAGGACTTAAATCCTCCGTGCTTAGCTGGCCCATTCTGTGTGAACCCCAAATGAGCTTCAAGGTTTATTTGACCCTGAGAATGTCTCATGAGCTGTGGACCACTTTTGTCCCAAAAAGCAAATCCATGCTCAAGAACATGGCAATCAAGGAATAAACCCATTTGTACACATGGAGGACATTAACGAGGCCAATCACCAAGGATCATTCTGCAATGCTGAACAGTGATGTAAGCAGTCCATCATATCCCGAATTCTATGTGGACAAAGCAGGAATTAAGCACACATAAATGGTGATTGTGCAGCATGTCAAAAATTAAGATTTGTCTCAGCTCACATCTCCACCATGAAGCCCAGATGTGACCTACGGCAGTAAATAAAGTTCGATATAGTAAACAATGAACAATTAAAATGACAATAATTTTCATCACTTGATGACAGTAAAGAAGGTAAAGAAGTATTCTTGATTTCATTCAGACCACAATTCCAAAACAAAGCATTTTCATCCAAAATGCACAATTTTGATAGAGGATAATTGTACTTGTCTTTATGACATAGGGCAATCAGAGCCTCTCCATATCTTGAGGCACCCCGACCTCTCCACTTCTCTGAGCATCATTCTAACCTGTGTCTCCTATGATCTTCCTGCCTGTCTCCTGAGAGACAGGTGCTGAAATCTGAGCTTGTATCTTTGTACAAGGATTGATGCAACTTTCTCTGGATGTCTTTCACTAGTGGAATTAGAGAACACTTAAAAAAGGCCAATGAAGAGTAAGGCGGGGGTAGGTGGAGTATCCAAGTGGCAGAGGAGGACTATATGAAAGAGTCGCAGGATGTATTCACTTTAAACCTTTGATTAATCCTAGGGCTACGGAAGTTGCGATTCTGCAGCTGCGGCGTTTTCTGCATAAACATTGAGTTTCTATATCATTTGCAGATTTAAACGAACAATGTTTGTGTTTTAAGCTCAAGTGAATCAAAAGTTACTAAAAGAAACATGACACGTGGTGCAATGCAGTGCCAGACACTTTGCAAAGACTGGCTGCCTCCTTTTCAGATGTTGATTGCTGTATTCGTGTGTTAAACGGGGTGTTAATGAGGTGAAACGTACCCAGAGTGTCTTATTATCCTCAAATGATGGACGGTCAGTGGCTTTTGTCTGCTGCATAAAAATGTTTAAATGTCATTTATGAAGGATGTAAATATGAAGCTTTCTTAGTGATAAAAATGTTTTGCTTCAGTATTTGCACAAAATCATATTACACCAGAGACAGACACTGTGCAAAGTAGCAGGTATTTAAAGTGTGCACTGAATGTACAGAAAAATCCAATACATTTTACTTCTCTTTTAAAGGTCTGATACCTTCAATCTTACAATGCTTGAAAACGGCAAAATAGCTCCCAGGGCAATAAGTAATGATATACAATGTAAATTTGTACCATGAAATTATAATAAATGAATTAATCATAAAAATAATTTTTTACAAAGAAATATTGTATTTATTTCATAAAATTATAAAAATACATGTCTCAATACAACATTGCAGGTAGACCCCACTCTTCAAATCTTTACCATAAATTGTTCAAACAAGACAGACAATAAGTACCTCACTACAACTTTTAACACAAAAACAAGGGGATTGAATATCAGGGGCATACTGTCTATTTCCTCAGAGTCCATCAGAGGGGACGAACGCACAGGAAGAAACTCACTGAGAAAATCAATCTATTTTCAGTCAAAATGAATCGACATGTTAGTCCCTTTCACACACTCTGTGGAACCATCGAGACCGAGTGAGGGACAATATTTGTTCTAATTGCTGTAAAAAAAAAAACAAGAAGTATTTTTATCAAGCTTATTATGGCGTCTCAAATAAGTCAAGTTTGTGTTCTTCCTCATCAACAACAAAGGTTTAGCATAAAGAGTTTACATTTGTCAGAGAATATGTCCCTATGAACTGCTTCCCCACAGTGGCATTTCTAGAGGGGATGAGGGGGCATATGGGAACAGGGCCCCAACACCAAAGCTGGTGACTGTAAAAAAAAAAGAAAATGGACACTGCACCGTATCATACACATTATTATACCCAACCCCCTTTTACTGTTGAGAAGCATTTATTTGGATAAATACAAGCCTATATGTTATCCTAAAATTTCGAAATATGACTTTGTATATGTATATTAATCTATATACATATACACACAAATACATGCAAACAATGTAAACAAATGTGTATGTATATATATATATATATATATATATATTCCCTGAAAAAAACCATAGGTTTCAGGTGCGTTATAGTTAATTGGACATTTTTCTCGTACAAAACCATTTCAATTCCCCTGTTATAGTTAGTTCAGCTAACTATAACTCGCGCGCCCGCAATGCACTGCTGATGAGGTCACATATTACATCACTTATGACATGGTCAGTGACATCACTGATGACATCACTGATGACATCTCAAATGACATCACTGATGACATCGTCCAGTGAATGTGTGTTTTTCTGAAAATCAAAAATGTTTTATATATGTATATCTCAAGGTCGATGGAAGAATAAATGGGTATATAAGTGTTTAAATAGATTAATTTTTGGGGGGAAAATTGATTCAATAACTGACTGATTAAGTGTATCTTAGTGAATACATGGGTTAGTAAGTAATCTTTAAATATGTATATATTTGTGTCAGTCTCTCACTTTGTGTATAAGTAGCTGCATGGGTTATTGAGTAGCTACATGAGTGTCTATCCAGGTTATTAGTTGGTTTTTTGAGTATCAGTATGAGTGTCTGAGTGTCTGTATGGTTCGGTGGGGGTATTACATTGTGCATAGATGCATGAATAAGTGACTCACTGTTTGTATGTGTTGAAGACAGCATGTGTGCAGCACTCTATGGGTGGATGAGTGTGTGTATGGGTGTGTTAGTGAGTAAAAGACAGTCTCAATAGTGTCTTTATGAGTAACCACATATGTTTTAAACTGTTATCTGTGAGTATTGGTCTATATAAGTGAGTATATGTGAGAGTGAGAGATTGGAAGAGTTCCTGAATAAATTAGTCTGTGTTTCTATAAGTGATTGTTTAAGAGAGTAAGTATGTGTAAGTTTCTGTAGCAGTAAGTGTGGTGGTGTGTGTATAACTGTATATATGCAATTTAATGGATGTTTGATACTTTGTTTGCACGTGTGACTGTGTCTGAGTAACTCAGTATGGATGAGTGTCACTGTGTAACAGGATGTATAAGTACATATGATGAGTGAGTACATGTATTTCACTGATACGGACGTGGCCTCTGAAACGGAGGTGGCGCGGGTCCCGCCCTCCCCTGAGTCTGGTTAGAAGAGAGCTGAGCACACTTGAGTTGTTGGTGGTCCTGTGTTGGGAAAGTCTATGGAGTAGAGTAAAAGACTTGAGTGCCTTGATATGTATCCAGTCAATAAGTCATGCCGGAGGGGGGTGTGGGTAGGGGGTGGTGGTTGGGGGGAGGGAAGTACCACGGGGTAGTTGTTAGGTTTTAGATTAGTTGTATCAATTGCACCGTGGAGCCTTCTGAGTGGAGTCTCCGCGATCTATACGTGTACGATCTGCCAGCATGTGGACACTGGATGGCGGACTTACAAGGGATTACTCCGCAAGGTTTGCTGGGGGAGCACCGAAACAGTTAGTATACCATTGACTTACAATAGGGATGATAGTATAAAGGAAGCTGTACCTTAGTATGCCTCATGTAAGCGCTGGATCTTGATTGTACTGTTTTTTTGAGTGATTAAAATGCAAATAAACATATTTTTAAAAAAAAATGAGTGAGTACATGTATGAGTGACTGTATAGGACTGTCGGTGAATGAGTGGATATGTGTGTAGATCTTGGAATTACTGAATTGGTGTGTTGTAAGTGGTATTGCTATGTCCATTCATTTGAAAATGTTAGTTTCTATTTTTGAGTGTGTGTATCAAAGGTTCTATTATGGTGAGAGGAGGTCTGCCACTCTATCACAAGGATGATGTCATCAGTGATGTCATTTGAGATGTCATCAGTGATGTCATGAGTGATGTAACTGACCATGTCATGAGTGATGTAATATGTGACGTCATCAGCAGTGCATTTTGGGCGCGCGAGTTATAGTTAGCTGAACTAACTATAACGGGGGAATTTCAATGGTTTTGTACGAGAGAAATGTCCAACTAACTATAACGCACCTGAAACCTACGTTTTTTTCAGTGAATTTCTAAGGTTTTTTTAAATGCTAATTCCTAACTATAACGTGCCTGAAACCTATGGTTTTTTCAGTGAATTTCAAAGTATTTGTAAATGACAATTTTTAAATGTATTAATTGTTATATTGATTTTTTTTATACTGATTTCCTACATTTTTTTAAACTATTTATTTTTAGATATTTTATTTTTTAAATTAAATTATAATTCCATTATACATTACATTACAAAATATACTTTCTCAGAATGAACTACTTTAGTTTAAATACTTTGCAAATAGGCAATAGACTTTTAAGTACAGTAGTTACAGTTGTTGCAATAGGCAACACAATTTCAAACACAATGCACCATTGAGCTCAATGTGAATTTCTAGTTAAATGCAATTAGTTACTTTATGGATTACTTTTCTAACCACAGGACTGGATCCTAGATTCAGTCCTTGGACATCTCCTGTAAACAGTTGAGTAAAAGCGTTTTTGTTACAGTAGTGATTTTTAAGGAATATTATTGTATTTTAAAAGTTGACACTTAGAAATGTTTTCACATAGAATCACCAATGTTATCCTATGGCAGGAAATTCACTTAGCAGGTAAGTAGTGTTATCGTCACTTTTTCTTACTCAGTGGCGGATTCTGGATCCAGCACTGGTGCATCTCCTGTAAACAGTTGAAAGAATGCGTTTAAGTCATACAGGCGATTTTAAAGGAATATTTTTAGTTTGTGAAAATAGACACTTTGAAACTTTTCTGCTGAAAACCAGACAATGGATTCCTATGGAAGGAAATACAAGTTACTGGTAAGTACGGTTAGAATTACTTTTCAGGGTCAGTGCTAGGCTAAAAAGATGCAGCACTGGGTTCTCTCCTGATAACAGGTGAGTAAATCGGAATTCGTTCTTCGGATGATTTTAGGTGAATATTTTAAAGTTCCAAAACTCCACACTTAGAAGAATTTCCAAGTGAAACCAGTCAATGTTAGCCTATGGAAGGAAATTCAAGTTACTGGTAAGCATGGTTAGAATTACTTTTCAGGTACCTCCAGTATGTGCCAAGAGGCTGCATTGCAGACAGGTGTTCAGAGGCCACGCCCCTTTTTACAACACTGCAACTCAGCTCGGTGGCGCTTACTGGAGGTACCTGGTGGGCTAATTGGCCCCCAGGGACCCTAAGTATTGACAAGGAATTAATTCCCCAACTTAAACCGCGCTACAGGGCGTGTTTGCACACATGTGAACTCAGGCCCCGCCCCCTCCCTTTACCACTGTGCAAACGCGCCCCGTGGCGCGTTTTAAGTTGGGGGATTAACTCCCCTTGAATACTGAGGGTCCCTGGGGTGCAACTAGCCCACCAGCTACCTCCAGTAAGCGCAACAGAGCTGTGTTGCAGAGAGGTGTAAAAAGGGGTGTGGCCTCAGAACATCTCTCTGCAATGCAGCTCCCTGGCGCATACTGGAGGTACCTGGTGGGCTAGTTGGCACCCAGGGACCCCCAGTATTCAAGGGGAATTTGTTCCCCCTCTGCAAATGCGCCAGGGGGCGCGTTTGCAGAGTGGTGCAATGAGGGGGCGTGGCCTCCATCCGCGATCCCGTTGAATTTTTTTTTTTTTTTAAGAAGGGCGGCTGTGTAGCCCCTTTTCTAATTTTTGGGCCCTGGGGACCCCATCCCCCCAGGGCCTGCCCCCAATTTTTTTTTCTTCATAATAATAACATCGGGAAGGGGGCCGCGTGGCCCCCCTCCCGAGGCTATAATCTGCCCCGAGGACCCCATCCCCCGGGGCATGATCCTTTATTTATTTATTTTTTTATTTGGAGGGGGGCTGCCTTGCCCCCCTCCTGTGGCCACTTATGGCCCCGGGGACCCCATCCCCCAGGGCCTGCCACCAATTTAAAAAAAAATAATAATAACATGGGGAAGGGGGCCGCGTGGCCCCCCTCCTGAGGCCATAATCTGCCCCGGGGACCCCATCCCCCGGGGCATGGGCCTTTTTTTATTTTTATTTTTATTTGGAGGGGGCTGCCTTGCCCCCCTCCTTTGGCCACTTATGGCCCCGGGGACCCCATCCCCCGGGGATGGCCCTTTTAAAAAAAAAAATTGGGGGGAGGGGGGGGCCGCGTGGCCCCCCTCCTGGGCCACTTATGGCCCCGGGGACCCCATCCCCCGGGGCTGGCCCACTCCGTTGGGGACCGTGGGGGTGTCCCCAATCCCCCCACAGTACCAGCCGGCTCCCCGCATCCTGCGGGAGCCGGCATTACTTTTCCACATGGGGAGCACCTAACATGCTGCTCCCCATGTGGAAAAGCAATCTGCTTTGCTATTTGGAAGAGAGAGCAGGTTTCCTGCTCTCTCTTCCAAATAGCAAAGCAGTTTGCAATGACAGGGTGGGAGCCGCGAGGCTCCTGCCCTGTCATTGCAAACGGCAGTGTTCCGGGGGTGGGCACCCCGGGACACTGCAGGAGCCGGCCCTAGGGGGTGGCGGTCCCCAGGGCCATCAAGGGCTCCAGGAGGGAGGCCGCGCGGCCTCCCTCCCATCATTTGAAAAGCCACGGGGGGTGGTGGTCCCCGGGGCTTGGGGGTCCATAACGCACCCACAAATAAAAAAAATTGCACAATTTATAATAAAGCCCCGGGGGGTGGCAGTCCCTGGGGCTGGTGGGCCCCCCACTTAAAGTATGTTATTGTCCCCGGGGGCTAATAAGTAATATAGCGCGGGAGCCCGAGCTTTGTTTTTTTTCCATTGGCAAGATCCTTGCACCCTGTGTGAATTTTGCCGATTTAAAAAAATAATAATAATTTGGGAGGGCCCTGGGGATCCTTGTGGGACCCCCTGAGCAGGCCTAGGGGGTCAGGGTGTTTCTACCCTGCCCCCTTTTCACGTTTTGCGCATTTGTTTTTTAGGTTTCTTGGGCCTCGGTTCCACCGAGGCACAAGATGGCTGCCAGCACTTCCTGATTTGGAGTGTTGACAGCCAATTAGACTACAGCTCGTGCACGGCAGGGTGCGCGCTGGGTGCTCCTTACGCTACGCGGATCCTCCGAGGCCATAGATACATATGTACTTTTAAATGTCATTTTCTCAGGAATTACTGAATGGATTTACACCATTTAAGCAAAAGGCACGAGTCTGAACTGAGGACTACCTCTTTGCCAAATTTGGCGTAATTCCGTTCAGCAGTTCGGGCTGTAGCTGCGGATAAAGGTCCTGTGGGAAATTGCATGCGGAAAACACGTTTTGGGACCCCCCCTTTTGTCTCGGCTCCCACTACACGAATCATCCCGAGACTTTCAGGATAGGAGCAGACCGGAGCTGGCCGAAGGTTTTGAAAATTTCGCGAAGATTCGTCAATCGGCGCCAGAGTTATTGGGAATAGAATGTTGCGGATTTCCTATGGAAAATAGGTCCTAACTATAACTACCTACTGGTGACTGCCAGTAGGTAATACATATATATATATATTACCTACTGGCGGTCGCCAGTAGGTAGTTATAGTTAGGACCCTGTTTCCATAGGAAATCCGCAACATTCTATTTTGAATAACTTTGGCGCCGGTCGACGAATCCTCGCGAATTTCTCAAAATAGGTGGGGCGCTACGCTCCGCTCCTACCCTGAAAGTCTCGGGGGGGATTCGTCAAGCGGGGGCTGAGATAAAAGGGGGGTCCCAAAACGCGTTTTTCCCATGCATTTTTCCATAGGACCTTTAGACAGGGCTACAGCCCGAACGGCTGAACAGAATTACTAGAAATTTGGCAGAGAGGTAGTCCTCAGGTCAAGGAAGTGCCTTTTGTAGGTTTGGTGTAAATCTGTTCAGTAGATTCTGAGAAAATAGCCTTTAAATCAATATATATATCTGAGCCAGCTTACGGTACGCTTACCGTACGCGTACGGTGGCGTGCGCGAGCGCGATTCTGATTGGCTGTTACATCTAAGTAAACATTCGAATCGGTCGAAACCAGGAAGCGGCGGCCGCCATTTTCTCTCTCGCACTCTGAGGGGGGGGCTGTAAACAAAGGCAAAAAACATATAAAGGGGCTGTTTAGACAGCGCCCATGCACATAGCCATGTTAGTTGAGTCCTCAAAGGCCAAAAACGGTAAATTTTTATTTTTTTAAAATTTCGCCGATTACGCTTACCGTACGCGTACGGTGCGCTTACGCTAAAAATGTTAATAAAAAAAACAAAACACTCTCTGTGCATGGCATATTATTGTCATCACTTACAAATTAAATTTAACAGATTACCTATCACAAGGAAGCGCATAATATGTCCTCCATGTGCGCACGGTGTGTAACGTGGGCACGCGGTCCGCGCACCGTGCGCGCACGGAACGAACTGCGTTAAGTGGGCGTGCACGCCACGAATGGCGTAAAGTAACTTAGCATTTAAAAAACCGTACAAATTCACTGAAAAAACCATAGGTTTCACACACGTTATAGTTAGGAATTAGCATTTAAAAAACCTTGCAAATTCACTGAAAAAACCATAGGTTTCAGACATGTTATAGTTAGCGGAAATTTTACTGATAAAAAACCAATGAAATTCCCCCGTTATAGTTAGTGCAGGCAACTATAACTCACGCGACCGCAATCTTCTGCTGATGACATATGTGTCTTTATGAAAAAAAAATATTTCTAATATATGTATAGCTAAAAATTTATGGAAGAAGACATGGGCAAATAAGTGTCTAAATACAGTATTAGCATCAGCAGAGGATTGCGGTCGCGTGAGTTATAGTTGCCTGCACTAACTATAACGGGGGAATTTCATTGGTTTTTTATCAGTAAAATTTCCGCTAACTATAACATGTCTGAAACCTATGGTTTTTTCAGTGAATTTGCTATATATATATATATATATATATAGATAGATATCCCTTGAAAAAACTAGGGCTAAATTAACGTTATAGTCAAGTAAATATGTCCGTGACATCATTAATGTTTTGAACTAAAAAAGTCACAGAAATTCACCTAACCTGTGCCTCCCCATACACTGCTTATGACCTCATATATTACATCATTCATGACATGTTCATAAACATCAATGATTACATCTCAAATTACAGCATTGATGACATCACTGTAGACATCATTCATGCTTCGTTTTTGCACATTTGGGGCCAGATGTATCAAAGGGTTTTGCCCATTCTGTGTCTATGGGGAAATGTGTTGATACATATGGCCCTTGGCCTATAAATTAGTATGGCATTAGAAGCCTGAAAGTAAGTACAAAATAGCTCAGAAGAATATGAGGCATCATTAAGGCCATAGCAAATACAACTCCGGTTGGTGCAGAAAGCATGTGTTATGTGGAACATTGACCCTATATCATACTCTTCACGGGTAGGGCAATCCACATTAACAATCAGCCGCAGATATATAGGAAACCTTCTTTGCATACGATGTTCAATCTGTATACAGCTGTTCAGAGAAAACCAGTTTCCTAAAAATACTGAACGTCAAAACAAATGGCCTACTATTGACAGCTTTTATCTGAATCAAACCCCTGATGCTCACGAACCTACATTGTCAAATAAAATTGATATGAGTAGAGAAGTGGATACTGTAAACAGTATTCACTCTATGTAGAGAGTTTACTCTGTACTACTCTGTTTGTAGACAGTGAAACTCTCATGAGAAATACATTAAAGAGTATTAAAAAGTATCTACTCAGAACAGTGTACACTGTATGCAACACTTGGCAAAAAAGACACTATTTGTTTAAAATAAAAAACACCTGAAGGTGCTAAAGATTGTACCTTCATTCGTCATACTGTGGTGAAAACCATCTTCTGAAGCAAAACAAGCATTTGTATATAGCTTAATACCTGGTGCCCACAGTCTTCTACGTCAGGTAAAAATTGTCATGCTGAAACGATTCTGTCTAATAATTCAAGGCTGCTTACAATACTTAATATGTTGTAGGTAGAATCTTTGCACTGTCGCAAACCTTTTCTACAGAGCCTAAAAATGTGTGTGGATCATGCTGAGCACAATGTGTCAACTGTCACCTGCACACAGGCTTACTCTTCAATGCAAACACTTATAACACTTATACCATGTTCAGTACCTGTACACAGCTATGATGTATTAGGATTACATGCGGTTTGTAAAGATTTACACCCATTAGATGCACACAGGCTGTACAAAATTAGGTAAAGAAGTACTATGGTAGTTACGCACCACAATTTAAACTATAAATCAAATGAACACACTTGTGCGCTGTGGATTGGCATTACATATAGTAATAATATATTGCTTTACGTTTACAAAAAACACAAGAAATTCACTGTAAAACTAACATTTAAAGTGATGTTATAGTTAGGTGTGGTAATAATACCTTACTTTGCATTAGGAAAAAGCTTAGAAATGCACTGAAAAAACACAATGGTTAAAAGGCCATTATAGTTTTGTGAAAATGCCAGTTTTAAACGATCAAAAGCACTGAAATTCACCAGTTATTTAGTTATCTTAAATAACTATAACACAAAGCCTCGCCATACACTGCTTATGACCTCACATATTGCATCACTCATGACATCTTCTGTGACATCATTGATAACATCTCTACATCATATGAAATGACATAATGGATGACAAAAGTGTGCATGGTGGGGGCGCGTCAACAGTTGTTATCATGAAAAATGTGTGGTGAAGATCTATGTTGTGATGGAAAGGGTAACATGCCATATATATATATATATATCATTGATGGTATATCATTGATGATATCAATGCAAAATTTGCAATGAAAATATTGATGAGAAAACTGTTTTTTGCAGCACACAACAAAATTTAAATGTCTGTAAATTAACTGCATATATTTCAGAATATAGCAGAATTAGGGAAGCACAAATGTAGCATATGTTTTGGTAATTCTGAAGTGTGGTGGAAACAAATATTTTAATAAGCTAAAAAACCAACAATACACTAGGTGATGACTGCCCCACATATTATCGTTTGTGCACAGTGTGGTTTTATCAGTAAAAAGTGTAGTGGTCATTTCAAAAGAAGATGTGTTGTCTAAAATGGCAGTGTGATTCCACACCATGGATACTGCACTTTACCCCCCTATACTCTGCACCACTCCATGCCACTGCACTCTACACCACTCCACACTATGCACCAGCACTCTATGCCACTCCATACGATGTAACAGCACTCTAATCCATGCCACTTCACTCTATGCCTCTCTACAATACTCTGCACCACTCTACACTCTACTCTATGCCAATACACTCTACCTCACTCTACTCTACTATGCACCACTGCACTCTTTGCCACTGCACTCTACACAAGACCAATTCACTTGACTCTATTCTATGATTCAATACTCCACTTTATGCCACACCTCTCTGTGACACTGGGGACGCCTTTCTGCATTTTTGGGGGACGCCTTTCTGCATTTTTGGGGGACGCCTTTCTGCATTTTTGCTGTGACCTGGTTGGAGTTGGGAGCTTGGAGTTTGCCATCAGCCATCAACCCACTTCTTGCGGAACCCGCTCCGCGGGTCCCGCTGCGCTTGGAGTGCTGCCTGCCATTGTTTACAGGGGGATGCTGAGGGAAGGATATTGGTAGGGGCTGCGAGCGAGCGCGCGCGCTGCACTGGGACTACATATCCCAGGAGCGCCCGCCTGCCTGCCTGACTTGCTACACCTGGGCCGCTCTCCCCGACCCCTCCCCCCTCTCACCGAGCATTTATCAGCTGTTCTTTGGATCTGGCAAGTGGGACGCCTTTCTGCATTTTTGCTGTGACCTGGTTGGAGTTGGGAGCTTGGAGTTTGCCATCAGCCATCAACCCACTTCTTGCGGAACCCGCTCCGCGGGTCCCGCTGCGCTTGGAGTGCTGCCTGCCATTGTTTACAGGGGGATGCTGAGGGAAGGATATTGGTAGGGGCTGCGAGCGAGCGCGCGCGCTGCACTGGGACTACATATCCCAGGAGCGCCCGCCTGCCTGCCTGACTTGCTACACCTGGGCCGCTCTCCCCGACCCCTCCCCCCTCTCACCGAGCATTTATCAGCTGTTCTTTGGATCTGGCAAGTGGGACGCCTTTCTGCATTTTTGCTGTGACCTGGTTGGAGTTGGGAGCTTGGAGTTTGCCATCAGCCATCAACCCACTTCTTGCGGAACCCGCTCCGCGGGTCCCGCTGCGCTTGGAGTGCTGCCTGCCATTGTTTACAGGGGGATGCTGAGGGAAGGATATTGGTAGGGGCTGCGAGCGAGCGCGCGCGCTGCACTGGGACTACATATCCCAGGAGCGCCCGCCTGCCTGCCTGACTTGCTACACCTGGGCCGCTCTCCCCGACCCCTCCCCCCTCTCACCGAGCATTTATCAGCTGTTCTTTGGATCTGGCAAGTGGGACGCCTTTCTGCATTTTTGCTGTGACCTGGTTGGAGTTGGGAGCTTGGAGTTTGCCATCAGCCATCAACCCACTTCTTGCGGAACCCGCTCCGCGGGTCCCGCTGCGCTTGGAGTGCTGCCTGCCATTGTTTACAGGGGGATGCTGAGGGAAGGATATTGGTAGGGGCTGCGAGCGAGCGCGCGCGCTGCACTGGGACTACATATCCCAGGAGCGCCCGCCTGCCTGCCTGACTTGCTACACCTGGGCCGCTCTCCCCGACCCCTCCCCCCTTCTCACCTATTCGTGCATATATTACGGGCTCTGCTCTTCCGCTGCGCGGGAGCGCGCGGGAGGGCGCCGGGAGAAGCCCGGGACAAGGGCGGGACCGTCTGTGGCCGTCAGGGGCCAAAGGAGGCCGGGCTGGGCCACCCCACTGACGAGTAGGACTCGAGATCTGTTTCTTGTAATTCGTTGTTCTCGGGACTCCATTGATCCATTATATTGTGTGCCCTACTGTGTTAATGTACTCGTAAAACCTACTAATAATGTCTCACATGTTAAATACTACCAGCTTACCACCTCCTCATTCTGAGGGTGGTACGACCATTCTAGGCCCCTTGGACAAATTCTTTTCCAATCGTTCCAATCAAGATATAGACAAAGAGATCTCACTGGCGGAGAAACGTGCAGACCGTAGGCTGTCCATTGAGCTTCTTAAAAGCTCTATGGAAAAAAGGTTGCCGCAAGCCTATCCGGCATTGGTAACCCCTCTGTCCTCTATAACTTTGCCTGGGGTGATTGAAATACAAAACACTTCTCCCTCTACTTTGGAGATTGAGGACGGCCCACTACAAAGATTGGACAATGCCACTCTGCCCACATCTTTACCTTTAGACCCCATTGTTCATTCATCTACAGTGAAAACCATAATTAAAACTAGTATGTCAGGCCTAAAACCATGTGTAAAAAGGAAAAGGATTACTGCCCCAAGGAAACTCCATCCTTCCAAACCCCCTAACAAGGTAAGAAAAGTGGTAAAAAACCCTTTATTTACACAAAAGGCACACAGTGGGGTAAGTGGAAGTGGCGACTTACTAAATGAGGGGGACAATGTAGTTATAGAGAGTTCTAATCCACTATTTAGTGATCCCCAGGGGAACGGGTTGGCTGCGAACATTCCTCCAATAGACTCATTGATACCTGAGCTGGAGAAATTACTAAGGTTGCTTCTGACACCCATTGAGGCCAAAGTAAATAAGCTAATGGATCGATTAGACCACTTTGAGCAGGCCACCTTGGATAATTTTTTCCATACTAAGTCACTAATTAAATTACAGCCCAAGATAACTGAGTCTAGTAGGGCTGAGGAAATTTCAGAAAAAGCACAAAATCTGCCTGTTGTTGTAACACTCCCCCAAGCAGGCTGCACTATAAGTAAGACCCAGGCAAAGGGACCAAGTCAACCGCTTATTTCACCAGAGCAGGTCTGTCCGAGCACTAGTGCAAGGGAAAAAGCATCTAAGGTCCAACACCCTATGGTAAAGGACAAGAATAAGACGGGCCTACAAAACAGCAACATTGTTGCAAGTAACCATCGGCCAATGCCAAGTATTTCCAATCCCAACATAAATATTGGAGCAGAGGGCCTTAATGGCCCCAGGACAACTAAAGCTTTATCCTCAAACCCTCAGCAAAAATCAAATATCCCTAACCCTTGTCCTAGTGCCCCGGTTAATAGACCACCACCGACTTATTTGGAGAAACAACCCCGAAAGATTCCTCCTGTGAATCTTACCCCGGATTCCCACCCTTTCGTGGCGGTTCTCACTAATGTTCCACCTCTTTTAGTCGGTCAAGGAGAAAACTTCCAGATGCTCAAAAATAAAGTAATGCACTGGTTGAAGGAAAATAGACCACTCCCGGGGGGGCTGGACGGGTTGATAATAGGGGTAAGGAGGATCGACTGGATTGGGTACACCAGTAAAAACTTGGGGGGTGACTGTATTATCATCAATTTTCAAGACCCCAGGGTGGCTGGTTGGATTACAAGGCAGGGCTGGGGTATAAGTAGTGGTGGAATTGGTATCGTGGATCTTTCTTTTTTCTACCCAAGACAAACATGCTTACTAAAAGGTGGGCCCATGAATCTAAATAGTTCCACCAATCCTCCGTTGGTAATGATTGCACCCTCACCCTCTACCCCACTGCAATGGCAACCCCAAAATATTGGTTCAAATTATAATAGTCTGGAAGGCACTGAATGTTTGAACTGGGGATATTGACCAAAGCTTAACATAAGGGGATGCCTTCCACACCAGAAGCCAATTTGGGTCCCCGAAACCCCGGAAATGACTACTGATGCTGTGTTGAAGGTAATAGAAGGCGATGAAAATGTTGCATCTGTAGAGGAAATTACCGGGGATTTAATGCAAAACATGAGTGGTGAGGTGTTAATGGAACAGAATACTGTGGACAATGCTCACAATTTGGGAGATGAGGATGATGGACAATTGAGTCCCATGGGATTGCCCATTTCTGATATAATGGGTAGTGATAGCCCTGCTATGGAAAGCTTTGTATCTTGGAACGTTGCAGGATTGGGGAGTAAGTTGATGTTACAATCGTGGGCCGACTTTATTAACGGGTTTGAACTGTGTTTCTTCCAGGAGACTTGGGCCTGTGATCCTATTTACCTCCAAGGCTATCTAAATTTTTCAATCCCGGCATGTCGAGGTCCTAGGGGTAGACCCAAAGGAGGCCTCACAGTTTGGATTAGACAGAGTTTCGGACTTACTGTGAAAATGTGGGACTTGGGCTGCAGAGATATTCAAATGCTACGAATTTCCTCAGTAGAGTGGGGTGTGATAGATTTATATAATGTCTATGCCAGAGGTTGTAATAAGGGGAGTTCCCCCACTTTAGAGGCTCTATTTAATTTTCTGCAATCAAAGTCCCTTGGAAACAGAATAGTAATAGCTGGGGATTTAAATAGGACTTTTGAGCCTCTAGACAGTACCGAAAACCCATTAGGACAGGAAGAGGACAATCTATGGGGTGTTCCCTCCCTGAATCTTGCCCCTGTCAAACGTTGGTCAAAAGATATTCTTTCCTTAAATGCTATGTGTTTAGAATATGGGATGCGTGCCCTCAATGGTAGAACAAAGGGAGATAAGGAAGGTATGTGCACATATGATAATGGTCATAATAGAAGCAGGATAGACTACGTTATTTGTAGTCTTAATCTTTGGCAGGGGGTTTGTGACATGGAAGTTAAGGGCAGGATAGAAAGTGATCACAACCCCCTCTGTGTGACCCACACTTGGTGGAAGCACACTCAGCCTTATCTACATGCTAGTAATGGGTTGCTCCCAGACATGGCGAATAATATGCGTAGATTGAAATGGCCCTCGGTATTGGCGAATGCAGCCTCCATGGATTTTATTGGGTCTGAAGTGGACAAAGCAATTGTTTCCATGGAATTAGCTAGTGCAACACTGCCAGGTTCTAGGGCGATCACTGAAATCCATAACAATCTTTTCGCCACCCTAAAACCATACTTTATGAGAACATGTAAGGGTAATCGCACAGCTTCCTCTAAACCAGCAGGGTGGTTTAACAAACAGTGCAGGGCAGCCAGATTAACACTGGGTAATGCTATTAGAAGCAGGGACAGTGTAGCAATCAAAACTGCCAGGAAGCAATACAATACTAGCATTTTCTTGGCCAAAAAAGACTGGGATGAGAAGCATTGGGAGGAACTGAAGGAGGCTTCTGGAGCAAAGGATTCCAGGCTTTTCTGGAAGATAGTAAAGTGGGGCAGAGGCGGTACCCCAAACAAACCGGATAATAATGTTGATGAATCCGATTGGGTGAATTACTTTAGGCCCCAATATGCTGAAACAAAGGAGTGGGGTGGTGGGGATGTAATCTTGGCTGTATTTCCTAAGGATGATCTGTTTTCCTCCAAGGAAGTTGAATTTGTAATTAGCTCCGTTCAAGGGGGTAGGGCCCCGGGATTAGACGGGATACCCTCGGACGTTTTTAAAAATGATAAAGATAGGTGGGGCAGATATGTGCTCCTATTGGGGAACGCAATTGCAAAGGGTGCGCAAGTCCCGGAACAGTGGAGGGGAGCCATCATTATACCCGTCCACAAAAAAGGAGATCGATCCCTTCCAGCTAACTACAGGCCCATAAGTTTGATTGCCACCGTCCAAAAAGTAATTGGGAAGATGGTGGTAAACAAACTTATGGACTGGGTGGACGAAAATGATTCTCTTTCCCCTTTTCAGGCAGGCTTTCGAAGGGCTACCAGTACCATCGACCAGGTGTTTCGCTTCACTATGCTACGGTGGGGGACGGTTCTTCTTGGTGGGGGCAGCCTGTATGTCGCTTTTGTCGACCTGCGGGCTGCCTTCGACCTAGTCCCAAGGGGTAAGCTCTGGGCAGTGTTAAGTAAGATAGGCATTCCCGCAGAATTGCTTACTTTGGTTATGAGGTTGCACGAATGCAATTTTGCCAAAGTACAGTGGGGGTCAAATGGCCAATCCTCTACTGACTTCCCTGTGGAGCGTGGGGTGCGCCAAGGTTGTGCAATGGCGCCCTTGCTCTTCACATTATATATCAATGGGATAGTCAGCAGGATGCAGGACGCTAGTGTGGATGCGCCTTCGTTGGCGGGCATCAGGGTTCCGATCCTGATGTTCGCTGACGACACTTTGATAATATCCAAAACCCCAGCTGGATTGCAACGGGCCCTGAATGTTTTTGATGACTTTTGCCAGGAGCATGGCCTGGAAGTAAACATAGGCAAGACCAAGCTGATGGCTTTCTCCCAAGGACAGAAGCCTCGCCCTAGGATACACTTGAATAATATCGGGCTTGAGGTCGTAAGGGAGTTCACCTACTTAGGGGTACAAATCGCAAGTAATTATGGTTGGTCCCACCACATAGAAAAGGCGGTCCTGAAACATCAGCAAATATCGGGGGCCTTACGGGTGGAGCACAATAGATCCAAAACAAAACCCATAAAACCTGTCCTCGCTGTATACGATGCTAAGGCAATAGGATCGGCCTTATATGGGGCGGAGCTGTTTGGCTTTGACAACTTAACCTCATTACAGATAGCTGAGAACTGGTTTCTTAGGGGCATTACGGGATTGCCCCAGAGTACACCATTAATCCCCCTTAGTCTTGACCTGGGAAGAAGATCGGTAACCGACCGAGCCAGACTGCGTCCCATCTTATACTGGAGGCGACTTTGGTCCACCCCTGAAATTAGGCATTATGGGGAAGGCTTCCTGGCAATAATCAAGAGTGATACATTCCATAAAATATCATGGCTAAAAAACCTAAGGGTATTGCTAGGCGAACTAGGTCTTTCCAACCTTTGGGACAATCCGTCGGGGGAAGTGTTCCCAAGCAAAAATATACTTAAAGCACTATATTGGGAATGGATAGATGAGAGGCTTTGGAGAAGGGTTAAATCTGACTCAATGGGAGGTCGCTTTTTGGAAAGTAAAATGTGTCCTGCTTTAGAAAATTACTGGGACAGTATAACTGTTCCTATGGACAGAAAGTTGTTTTTCCAATTAAGATCTGGTTCCCTCCCGTTGAGAGATCTAACAGGCAGGTGGAAGAGTTTGAACACCCAGTGCTGCCCAGCATGCGGCGCAACTAAGGAAAGTGTGGGACACTTCCTATTTGCTTGTAAGGCTTATGCCCCCCCAAGAAGGGTCTGGTTAACCCCTATCTGCAAGAACCTTGGGACATCCAGTGCGGCTGAGGCACAGAGAATTATTTGCACTACTTCTGAGGAGCCTATTGTTATGGGAATAGCAAAGTACCTGGGGTGGGCTTGGTCCATTAGACGGAGAGCCCTTTCTGTTTCTCCTAATGTTTCTTGATTATGTTTTATTTGTATAATGTTTTGTTTTACAATGATTAAGCTTGCGCAACTGTTTTAATGTATTGAATGAAATGCCCTGATTAAGTGTGATGTTTTTATAATATGCATGTTGTGCTTTTATGAGTTTATAACTCGAATAAAGCCTTCTACTACTACACTGTATGCCACTGTACTCCACTATACGCCATTCCACTTCACTCTACTACAATCACTCTGCTCAACACCACTCCACTCTACAACAATCTATGCAACACCCTCTATACCACTCCACTCAATGACACTCTACACCTTCCCACTCTACGACAATCTACTTCCTCCATGACACTCCACAACACTCTAAGCCACTCCATGCCACTCAACTCTAGTCTGTGCCACTCTACGCCACTCCATAACACTCCACTCTACGACACTTTACTGTACGACACTCTATTCCATTCCACTCCACGCCATTCTCCTTACGCTACTAACTTTTAGCCATGTTAAAAAGCAGCGACTCTGGTGTACAACATGGCTTGAACATATTCGCAAAGCCAATAGCTCTTGCATTGGACCGACCTATTGGCTTTGCCAATGCTTGTTTTAAATAGTTTTCTTATCCTCTGAAACTCTCTGGGATACACAACAAGGTCCATGGTCCGGTTAGTCCTACCCGGCCTGCTTACACCTTTTATTTTTATTTTCATTTTCAGGACACAAGACCAATCCCTCTGGTATGAAATGGCAGCTGCAGCGTTTCTCTTTAACTTGTAGCCAGCCAATCAGAGCGCGAGTGTGCTCGGGATTCACAGGAGCTATTCAATCCAGCGGGAGCGAGACAGCCGATGAGGAAAGAGGCCCTCTCAGTCAATCACATTGGTTTATTATTTGAAATTGCATGACTCTCGTGGATGTCCACGCACCTAGCCATCCAGATATACAAATCTTTCTTTTCTAACCTTCATTTCTTGAAAACTACTGAACAGATTTACACCAAATCACAAAAAGCATGCTTTTGGGATCAAGATCTAGCTTTCGTCTAAATTTGGTGTGATTCTGTTCAGCCTTGTGGCCTGTAGAGCTGTTCAAAATTCCCATTGGAAATTGAATGGGAAAATTGCGTTTTGGGATCCTCCTTTTGTCTCCGCCCCTGTTTGATGGATCACCCTGAAACTTTCAAGGAAGGAGCTCAAGTGGATGAACTTTTTTTGGAACGTTTTGTACAGATTTGTCAAACGGCACAGGAATATCTCACGCTGACCAGGAAAGATGCACAACATGCCATACAGGCATTACACAGGAGACTGTATGACTCGGAAGATAAGACGGGCAGGTTGCTTGCCTGGCTCAGCAAGAAAGAATTAGACAGCAGGTGGGTGACACAGATACGGGAGGAGGACGGACAGATCTGCGTTACCCCAGTGGAAATAGCTAACGCTTTTGCAGATTATTATGAGGCCTTTTATACACAGTGCGCCTTGGCTGACACTACATACATGCGAGATTATCTGCAGACGATACAGCTCCCCAGACTAGAGGAAGAGGACCTACAATCCCTAGACGGTAAGCTTACGAAAGAGAAAATCATGCCGGCCATTGGCCAGTTAAAAACTGGGAAGGCACCTGGGCCGAACGGGCTCCCCCCGGAGTTCGTCAAGCAACATGCGACTCTCTTTTGCCCGCACCTCCTCCAGCTCTACTGGAGGCACACGAGGTGGGGAGCCTCCCCAGGGACTTGAGGGCTGCCACAATAGCAGTGATCCCTAAGGAAGACCGACCCCCAGACCGTTGTAGCTCTTATCGTCCTATCTCACTGATTAACTTAGAGACCAAAATACTTGCCAGGGTGTTAGCAAACAGGCTCACAGGGGTTGTCTCTGTCTTATTCACAGAGACCAGTCGGGCTTCATGCCCAAAAGGTCAACAAGGCTTAATCTGAGACTGCTGCATAACTGGCTAGAAGTGGTGATTAAGAGAGATGACCCACATTTCATTTTGTCCCTTGATGCCGAGAAGGCATTCGACACGGTACACTGGCCCTTTCTCATGTCTGTACTAGAGACGTTTGGCTTCGGACCAGAGTTCCGGCAGTGGATCACCGTCCTATACGACAGGCCTTTACGACAGGCCTGTGGCACGGGTCAGAGTCAATGGGGTTTTATCAAGGGAATTTCCTATAGGCAGGGGCACGCGCCAGGGCTGTCCTTTATCCCCCCTGCTCTTTGCCCTGGTACTAGAAGCACTCGCTTGTGTGATCTGTACGCACGCAGACATAACAGGCTTTCAGATGGATGGGGTGACAGAGTCCGACGAGTGCATATCCTTATGTGCGGACAATATATTGTTGTATGTGACGCATCTGGATACCACGCTCCCAAGTATTATGAGGAGTTCTGAACTCTACGGCGCACAGGCGGGTTATAAGATTAACTGGGGAAAATCCTGCTTATATCAGACGGGTGGGGGTGACGGGTACACCCTGGATCCAAGTCAGCTTCAGATGACTTCAGAGGGCATTAAGTATTTAGGTATTTATGTAACAATGAACGTGAAGCTAGCACTGGATCACAATTTGTACAGGGTGCTGCGAGATGTTCGTGAGGATGTGGGGAGATGGAGGTCCCTGCCGCTGACCCTGCTAGGCAAGGCGGCCCTATACAAAATGATAGTGCTCCCCAAATTACTTTACATGCTACAAAACACTTATCAGTTGATACCAGAGGAGGTGTTCAATAGAATTGACAAAGTACTACGGACGTTCCTCTGGGACAGAAGGCCGCCGAGGGTAGCATTGGCGACGTTGAAGCGTAATCAATATAATGGCGGCATCTCCTTACCAGACCTTGGGGCGTATTATAGGGCATAGCAAAACCAAAGGAAATGATGGACGGAGTGTTGAACATTGCAAGCACTCACCCCCAGTCAACTGATCTGGGTTTAATCCACCACCGTTCTTTAGCCCACTCTGCCACCCCAGTTCAGACATGGCCATATGCAAATCAGTCTGACCCTGTGCCTCATGGGAACAGTCCAGCCCGAACTGCTAAGCCATGTCTTCCCTGGACCGGAAACAAGCTTCCTAGGACCGGTTTCTGGCATTTCAGCCGTCTTCAGCCAGGCTTGCTTGAATCCAGTGGCAAAGTGAGCAAGGGACTCACGTCTGAGCATACCCTGCCAACTTATGGCGAACAAAGCAAAACCAAAGGAAATGATGGACGGAGTGTTGAGTCCCTTGCTCACTTTGCCACTGGATTCAAGCAAGCCTGGCTGAAAACGGCTGAAATGCCAGAAACCGGTCCTAGGAAGCTTGTTTCCGGTCCAGGGAAGACATGGCTTGGCAGTTCGGGCTGGACTGTTCCCATGAGGCACAGGGTCAGACTCATTTGCATATGGCCATGTCTGAACTGAGGTGGCAGAGTGGGCTAAAGAACGGTGATGGATTAAACCCAGATCAGTTGACTGGGGGTGAGTGCTTGCAATGTTCAACACTCCGTCCATTATTTCCTTTGGTTTTTGCTTTGTTCGCCATAAGTTGGCAGGGTATGCTCAGACGTGAGTCCCTTGCTCACTTTGCCACTGGATTCAAGCAAGCCTGGCTGAAGACGGCTGAAATGCCAGAAGCCGGTCCTAGGAAGCTTGTTTCCGGTCCAGGGAAGACATGGCTTGGCAGTTCGGACTGGACTGTTCCCATGAGGCACAGGGTCAGACTGATTTGCATATGGCCATGTCTGAACTGAGGTGGCAGAGTGGGCTAAAGAACGGTGATGGATTAAACCCAGATCAGTTGACTGGGGTGAGTGCTTGCAATGTTCAACACTCCGTCCATCATTTCCTTTGGTTTTTGCTTTGTTCGCCATAAGTTGGCAGGGTATGCTCAGACGTGAGTCCCTTGCTCACTTTGCCACTGGATTCAAGCAAGCCTGGCTGAAGACGGCAGAAATGCCAGAAACCGGTCCTAGGAAGCTTGTTTCCGGTCCAGGGAAGACATGGCTTGGCAGTTCGGGCTGGACTGTTCCCATGAGGCACAGGGTCAGACTGATTTGCATATGGCCATGTCTGAACTGGGGTGGCAGAGTGGGCTAAAGAACGGTGATGGATTAAACCCAGATCAGTTGACTGGGGGTGAGTGCTTGCAATGTTCAACACTCCGTCCATCATTTCCTTTGGTTTTTGCTTTGTTCGCAATAAGTTGGCAGGGTATGCTCAGACGTGAGTCCCTTGCTCACTTTGCCACTGGATTCAAGCAAGCCTGGCTGAAATGCCAGAAACCGGTCCTAGGAAGCTTGTTTCCGGTCCAGGGAAGACATGGCTTGGCAGTTCGGGCTGGACTGTTCCCATGAGGCACAGGGTCAGACTGATTTGCATATGGCCATGTCTGAACTGAGGTGGCAGAGTGGGCTAAAGAACGGTGATGGATTAAACCCAGATCAGTTGACTGGGGGTGAGTGCTTGCAATGTTCAACACTCCGTCCATCATTTCCTTTTGTTTTTGCTTTGTTTGCCATAAGTTGGCAGGGTATGCTCAGACGTGAGTCCCTTGCTCACTTTGCCACTGGATTCAAGCAAGCCTGGCTGAAGTCGGCTGAAATGCCAGAAACCGGTCCTAGGAAGCTTGTTTCCGGTCCAGGGAAGACATGGCTTGGCAGTTCGGGCTGGACTGTTCCCATGAGGCACAGGGTCAGACTGATTTGCATATGGCCATGTCTGAACTGAGGTGGCAGAGTGGGCTAAAGAACGGTGATGGATTAAACCCAGATCAGTTGACTGGGGGTGAGTGCTTGCAATGTTCAACACTCCGTCCATCATTTCCTTTGGTTTTTGCTTTGTTCGCCATAAGTTGGCAGGGTATGCTCAGACGTGAGTCCCTTGCTCACTTTGCCACTGGATTCAAGCAAGCCTGGCTGAAGACGGCTGAAATGCCAGAAACCGGTCCTAGGAAGCTTGTTTCCGGTCCAGGGAAGACATGGCTTGGCAGTTCGGGCTGGACTGTTCCCATGAGGCACAGGGTCAGACTGATTTGCATATGGCCATGTCTGAACTGAGGTGGCAGAGTGGGCTAAAGAACGGTGATGGATTAAACCCAGATCAGTTGACTGGGGGTGAGTGCTTGCAATGTTCAACACTCCGTCCATCATTTCCTTTGCTTTTTGCTTTGTTCGCCATAAGTTGGCAGGGTATGCTCAGACGTGAGTCCCTTGCTCACTTTGCCACTGGATTCAAGCAAGCCTGGCTGAAGACGGCTGAAATGCCAGAAACCGGTCCTAGGAAGCTTGTTTCCGGTCCAGGGAAGACATGGCTTGGCAGTTCGGGCTGGACTGTTCCCATGAGGCACAGGGTCAGACTGATTTGCATATGGCCATGTCTGAACTGAGGTGGCAGAGTGGGCTAAAGAACGGTGATGAATTAAACCCAGATCAGTTGACTGGGGGTGAGTGCTTGCAATGTTCAACACTCCATCCATCATTTCCTTTGGTTTTTGCTTTGTTCGCCATAAGTTGGCAGGGTATGCTCAGACGTGAGTCCCTTGCTCACTTTGCCACTGGATTCAAGCAAGCCTGGCTGCAGACGGCTGAAATGCCAGAAACCGGTCCTAGGAAGCTTGTTTCCGGTACAGGGAAGACATGGCTTGGCAGTTCGGGCTGGACTGTTCCCATGAGGCACAGGGTCAGACTGATTTGCATATGGCCATGTCTGAACTGAGGTGGCAGAGTGGGCTAAAGAACGGTGATGGATTAAACCCAGATCAGTTGACTGGGGGTGAGTGCTTGCAATGTTCAACACTCCGTCCATCATTTCCTTTGGTTTTTGCTTTGTTCGCCATAAGTTGGCAGGGTATGCTCAGACGTGAGTCCCTTGCTCACTTTGCCACTGGATTCAAGCAAGCCTGGCTGAAGACGGCAGAAATGCCAGAAACCGGTCCTAGGAAGCTTGTTTCCGGTCCAGGGAAGACATGGCTTGGCAGTTCGGGCTGGACTGTTCCCATGAGGCACAGGGTCAGACTGATTTGCATATGGCCATGTCTGAACTGAGGTGGCAGAGTGGGCTAAAGAACGGTGATGGATTAAACCCAGACCAGTTGACTGGGGGTGAGTGCTTGCAATGTTCAACACTCCGTCCATCATTTCCTTTGGTTTTTGCTTTGTTCGCCATAAGTTGGCAGGGTATGCTCAGACGTGAGTCCCTTGCTCACTTTGCCACTGGATTCAAGCAAGCCTGGCTGAAGACGGCTGAAATGCCAGAAACCGGTCCTAGGAAGCTTGTTTCTGGTCCAGGGAAGACATGGCTTGGCAGTTCGGGCTGGACTGTTCCCATGAGGCACAGGGTCAGACTGATTTGCATATGGCCATGTCTGAACTGAGGTGGCAGAGTGGGCTAAAGAACGGTGATGGATTAAACCCAGATCAGTTGACTGGGGGTGAGTGCTTGCAATGTTCAACACTCCGTCCATCATTTCCTTTGGTTTTTGCTTTGTTCGCCATAAGTTGGCAGGGTATGCTCAGACGTGAGTCCCTTGCTCACTTTGCCACTGGATTCAAGCAAGCCTGGCTGAAGACGGCTGAAATGCCAGAAACCGGTCCTAGGAAGCTTGTTTCCGGTCCAGGGAAGATATGGCTTGGCAGTTCGGGCTGGACTGTTCCCATGAGGCACATGGTCAGACTGATTTGCATATGGCCATGTCTGAACTGAGGTGGCAGAGTGGGCTAAAGAACGGTGATGGATTAAACCCAGAACAGTTGACTGGGGGTGAGTGCTTGCAATGTTCAACACTCCGTCCATCATTTCCTTTGGTTTTTGCTTTGTTTGCCATAAGTTGGCAGGGTATGCTCAGACGTGAGTCCCTTGCTCACTTTGCCACTGGATTCAAGCAAGCCTGGCTGAAGTCGGCTGAAATGCGAGAAACCGGTCCTAGGAAGCTTGTTTCCGGTCCAGGGAAGACATTGCTTGGCAGTTCGGGCTGGACTGTTCCCATGAGGCACAGGGTCAGACTGATTTGCATATGGCCATGTCTGAACTGAGGTGGCAGAGTGGGCTAAAGAACGGTGATGGATTAAACCCAGATCAGTTGACTGGGGGTGAGTGCTTGCAATGTTCAACACTCCGTCCATCATTTCCTTTGGTTTTTGCTTTGTTCGCCATAAGTTGGCAGGGTATGCTCAGACGTGAGTCCCTTGCTCACTTTGCCACGGGATTCAAGCAAGCCTGGCTGAAGACGGCTGAAATGCCAGAAGCCGGTCCTAGGAAGCTTGTTTCCGGTCCAGGGAAGACATGGCTTGGCAGTTCGGGCTGGACTGTTCCCATAAGGCACAGGGTCAGACTGATTTGCATATGGCCATGTCTGAACTGAGGTGGCAGAGTGGGCTAAAGAACGGTGATGGATTAAACCCAGATCAGTTGACTGGGGGTGAGTGCTTGCAATGTTCAACACTCCATCCATCATTTCCTTTGGTTTTTGCTTTGTTCGCCATAAGTTGGCAGGGTATGCTCAGACGTGAGTCCCTTGCTCACTTTGCCACTGGATTCAAGCAAGCCTGGCTGCAGACGGCTGAAATGCCAGAAACCGGTCCTAGGAAGCTTGTTTCCGGTCCAGGGAACACATGGCTTGGCAGTTCGGGCTGGACTGTTCCCATGAGGCACAGGGTCAGACTGATTTGCATATGGCCATGTCTGAACTGAGGTGGCAGAGTGGGCTAAAGAACAGTGATGAATTAAACCCAGATCAGTTGACAGGGGGTGAGTGCTTGCAATGTTCAACACTCCGTCCATCATTTCCTTTGGTTTTTGCTTTGTTCGCCATAAGTTGGCAGGGTATGCTCAGACGTGAGTCCCTTGCTCACTTTGCCACTGGATTCAAGCAAGCCTGGCTGAAGACGGCTGAAATGCCAGAAACCGGTCCTAGGAAGCTTGTTTCCGGTCCAGGGAAGACATGGCTTGGCAGTTCGGGCTGGACTGTTCCCATGAGGCACAGGGTCAGACTGATTTGCATATGGCCATGTCTGAACTGAGGTGGCAGAATGGGCTAAAGAACGGTGATGGACTAAACCCAGATCAGTTGACTGGGGGTGAGTGCTTGCAATGTTCAACACTCCGTCCATCATTTCCTTTGGTTTTTGCTTTGTTCGCCATAAGTTGGCAGGGTATGCTCAGACGTGGGTCCCTTGCTCACTTTGCCACTGGATTCAAGCAAGCCTGGCTGAAGACGGCTGAAATGCCAGAAACCGGTCCTAGGAAGCTTGTTTCCGGTCCAGGGAAGACATGGCTTGGCAGTTCGGGCTGGACTGTTCCCATAAGGCACAGGGTCAGACTGATTTGCATATGGCCATGTCTGAACTGAGGTGGCAGAGTGGGCTAAAGAACGGTGATGGATTAAACCCAGATCAGTTGACTGGGGGTGAGTGCTTGCAATGTTCAACACTCCGTCCATCATTTCCTTTGGTTTTTGTTTTGTTTTGTATTATAGGGCATCCCATCTAATAGTAGTGAATGACTGGGAGCATACAGAGAGACATCACACCACATACGCTTTAGAACTAGCGCAATTCGTTAACCACCTGTACACACATTACATATATGGGGCGGGGGGGCTACACAGCTCCTCACCGCAACGCGGATCGTCCTAGTAGCATGGAAACAGACGGAAAGACAGATGAAATGGGGCGGTAGGATTACTAGGGAAACCCCGTTATGGGTGGGAAGTCGCCTGCCAGAAATTAGGAAGTTGGGAGGCTTTAGGTAATGGGACCTGTTGGGCATTTCACAACTTAAAGACATACTACACCGTAAAGAGTCACTTTTGCACGTCTACAGACGGAATATGACATGAACTCGACTCAATACTACAAATATTTACAATTGAAACATGCCTGGCGGGCGCAGGGCTTAGACACTGGTGCTATCCCCAAATACGCACCCTTAGAGGGACGTCTCTTGATGGGAGAGAAAGCAGAAAAAGCAGTCTTCTGGACGTATAGAACAATCATAAACAACAAACCAGATACATTGCAGAAGCTGCGAAGGAGATGGGAATCGGAGATGAGCGAGATGGATGATTTGGACTGGGAGATGGCATTGATGCATCCCCGCGAAGTAGCCATCAGATCGCACCTCAGGCTAATTCAATACAAATATTTACACAGGGCATACTACAATAGAGCGCGGTTGCACCGCATTGGAAGGGCTGAAACACCCACATGCTTGCGTTGTCTAGGGTCGGAAGGTACATTTTATCATACGGTTTGGGAGTGCTCCGAGATTCAAAGGTATTGGATGACTCTGATGGGGAAAATGGAGAGTGTCCTAGGGGCGGAGATCCCACTCACCCCTTCGTTTGTCCTATTGGGAATATCCACAGATATTGACCTCCCTAAGCCTGGGTTGATCCTGCTGCAGCTGGGGTTGGTGGTTGCAAAACGGGACATAGCCAGGAAATGGGGGGCCGCTGAGGGAGCATCTCTTGTTGAGTGGAGAAAGAGCATGGACATGTATATGCTAGGTGAGAAGACAACATACAAGGCACGGGGCTGCCCCAAAAAGGTTTGGAAAATATGGAAGCCTTGGCTTGCACACTATGGACTCTCGCTCTCTGACTCACAATGATTAAACAAGGCCGGATATGTGGTTGGTGGGGTGGGACGGAATACGCGATAATGCTCCGACACATGATAGTATAAGTATATTTTGATTCCTTTTTACTGCTGATTGGACACGCTGCTGCTGTTTATAGGGAAATGCTTATGTATCTAATTGGGATTCATTGTTTTTGTTTTGCAATGAGAGAAAATGTCAATAAAAATATTTATATAAAAAAAAAAAAGATTTGTCAAATGGCGCCTAAGTTATTAGCAAATCAAAAAAACACTCATGTGGTAACTAGGTCCCAACTATACGCAGTGGCAATCACCACTGTGTAATAAATATGTATATATTGGGATGAACAATGATGAAGAGATGCATGTACATCTTTAAATTAATTAACTTAGATCAATGTAGCCCTCGCTTTCTACCCTTTGAAAACTCCGGTTCCTTTTCATAGGAGTTTATTTTCTGTTGTTTAATTTTGAGCTAGTTTATTTTAGTTTTATACATGTGTATTTATAATAACATTGAGCATTTAATTCCCTGTTATCTGTAATTTTTGTGATTTTTTACAAATTGCTTTCATGCACATTCTCGTTGGTTGTCATCATGGCACATGTGTTTGGAAATATATTGAATGCGAATATTGAGATGCATTTCTGCCTAATCAGACTTTGTTTTCTACGACCTATAGTCTATTAATTGCCATAACCACGCTCTCTTGTCTCATATTCTGAAATTGAAGTATAAATTATCACTATTGGATTTTGTACCTGCATTATGATTAAACCTTTGTCCCCTCTTTTGTCTTTCCCCTCTAGACTGGACCTGTGAAGCCCACAAGCACTACCGTTACCGTTAGGTGATACGAGCACGGAGTCTTAGGTGGTTGTTTTACAACCACCTTCTCCTTTTCTTATGTACTCTTGTGAACATGGGCCTCACTGATTTGTTGCATTTTCATGATTAAAGATATGTGCACTTTATATAAAGATATATATATCTTGTGTTAACCTATAGTGGGGATTGTTTATAGAGACAAAGGTTCATTGCCAAAATCTCCCTTCACACTGAGTATTCTCATTGTGAATTGGGGTACTATACCCCGAATTTTCTAATTTCTTGGCTGAAATAACGTATAGTGCTTTCCTTTTGAATGAGAGGATAACAAAATGTCTTGATAAAAAGGTGATTGCTCTAGCAAAGTCAGCGATCAATTTGTGGTTATATGAGGTTTGAAATTCAGTCTAAACGAGATATGTTTATTGACTATACATTCCGAATTTAATTTAAATACTGTGACCATGAGATGCATATGTATTTCCTGAAGGAAGAATAATTGTAATTACGAAGATCTTCACTATCTCATGAATACGCCGTTGTGCATGAATTTATATAAATATTCTTTATTATGAGTTACAGGATTGAGGGACTACATGTTCTTACAAGTCTTTTGTTTATGTCGTGTGATTTCCTTTAAGAGATTGAACTCTGAACTTATGGTCATGTGACCAAGAGCTTGTTTGCTCGAAACGCGTCTTTTTGCCCTGTTGAAATAAATCGAACATTATCTAAAACTGGATTTGTGTGGCTCGTGCTTGCAGAAAGAAGTTACTTGCGAGCTTTTGTTGGATATATATATACAATGTACAACAATCCTGCTGCCCCCTTTGAAAAACAATACTGGATAAGAAACACAAAATGCATGTTCTTGCAGTAAAAACTACAAAGGCCACCATCAAGGACTAGGTTGTCTAATTTCAATCAGTCACATGAAAACACAATGCCTGTTGCTCTTAGTCAAGAACTTGAAAATGCTTCAAACTTAATTCTCATTGACTTGTAGTTCCTAGGAGTCCCCAGGACCTGCGCTTTTTGGATGACCTAACCTGAGGGCTTGGTGTCCTAACCGCTTTCGGACACCCCCACATGATCTGTCTGTTGTTAGAATAGCTAGCTCTACAGTGCCACTACTACCCCCCTGTATTCTACATTGGAGTAGGTTGTCTATGGCAACCACGGAACATGACAAATCTGATTTTATGTCAAGACAGGAGGTTAGCATTATGCATTTAACTTTTATTTCCCCACGTCTGAGCAGCACCATTAAAAGCTCATGGAATCCTTATACATCACAATCAAAAAAGAATCCTTAAGTCCATAAATAACATGTGACCACCATCTTCTTCCTCTTTTGTCTGCTGCTTCTGAGCAGGTAAGTATTTGTCTTTTTTATGACATTGTATTGAGTAAATGAGTATTTTATAAAGTATGATTTTTGGAAAAGTTTGTTGTGATACCCAATTTATGGGTGTATGTTTGAGTGCAGTATGAATGTTTAATTATAATTAAGAGATTTATGAGGAATTGTTTTTATGATTAAGGGAAATTAATATTTGATAAAATATTTATAATGTGAGTATTTATCTGAAATAGATTTGTGTTTAGTTGAGGTGTGCTGCGGTCCATTAATTGGGTACTTTACATTTGTTAAGGTAACGCGAGCGCGATTTTCAAAAGAATTGTTAAATTGAGCGAGTTTATATTTAAAACCGCTCGCGCTTACCGAGTTTTCATCCTTTTTCAAAGGAATGGTAGAACGAGCAGTCACGAGGCTCACCGGTGTCGTTTTGGATTTGGGAGAGCGAGCTTCCTGACGTGCACGCGTGAAGCAGGCTCTCCTATTGGCTGGTGCTGGGGCAGCTTTCAACAGGAAATAGAGCTTGTTTTAAGTAGAAGCTCTGTTTTTGTGTCAGGAGAAAGGGCAATTTGAGCAGAGATGAGCGTTTTAAGTAGGAGTTTTTGAAGTAAATTAAGACAAGTGTATAAAATAATAAGGAAGGGTATTTTGGCACTCTTGAGTATAAAGAAATATTTTAAAGAATTTAAAAAATGGAAAATAGCAATGAGGAACAGGAAATGTTAATAAGGGATATTATTAATTAAGAGATAAAGGAGATAATACATGAGTCTGTTAAGCAGGCTTTAGGTAAAAGAAGAATTAATGAAGAAGAGGATTATTTTTCAGTTTTAGAAGATGAGAATGAAAGCGGTTCTGGAGGAAATGTTTATCTAAAAATAAATATTTAAATGAGAAGAAGGGTCAGAGTGGAGTCCCAAGCGGCTCGAATTGGAGCGGTATCCGACGAGATACAGAGGAAAACCACTGGGAAGAGAGGGAGAGCATCAGGTAATGCATTAAACATAAGTGATGATGAATTAGATGAATACGTTTTGGACCTTGGCTATAATGATGGTTTAGGTGAGGAATTTGAGGACAGTGGAAGAGAGAACGGTAAGTAATTGGTGGAAGATCCTTTCGGGGAGCTTGTATTTAGCCAGAAAGACATTAGGCACCCTAGAGGTAAAGACTGGTGGCCACTTGAGCATATGGCAGACTATATCAAGGCTAGAATAAGAAAACCACTGGAGAAGGAGGAGAGAAACATGCAGGCAGAATGCTCAACATTGAGTAGAAACATTAAAGAGAAAGTGACTATGACTCTGAATATTGACCCAGAGCTTATAACTTACCTTTTTGAAATGGGAAAGGATCCAAGGATGGGTTTGGACAGGTCGTTAAAACAGTGTCAAGATAAGGTACTTGACATTTTGGGGCCTTTGACAAAAAATGTTGATGCCATTAAGGAGGCTTACCGTAAGAATTTAGATCTTGATCTTGCATTATTGCATGGTTGGTGCCAGAGGGCAATCTGTTTTTTAGGGAATGCTAAAGCTAGCATACTATCTGAAAGAAGCAAGACTATCTTGATGAGGATTAATCCTAAATTGGGTGATTTAGCCAATAGAGAGTCCAGCAAAGAGGCACGCGGACAATTATTTGGTGAAGGAATGGTTAAATCTTTAACAAAGTATGTGCATACTCCCACCAGCCTGGACAAGGCACATTATTCAATGCGCAGGGTATTTAGCATTAGTGGTTTTTATGGCTGGGTCGGTAGAAGAGGGCAAGCTACTGGCCAAACTAATTTCAGAGCCCAATATCGGAACCAGAGAAGGGGTTATGCAAGAGGACAAGGAAGTTACAATTTCTTCCCACAAAGAGGAAGAAGCCGGGCTTGTGGCTTCAGAGGAAGAGAACAAAGTCAGAGCCAAAATCAGAACCAGGGTGAGTATGAGGACTGGTACTTTTTCTAGCCCGAAAAGTTTAGGAGGAAGATTGAAGTATTTCAAGCGAAATGGAGGGATTCTAGAGACTATAGGAGGTTTTCGAATAGGTTTCGATTCAATCCCTATTCAGGTAAAAGAACCACACAAGCTGGTTTTTCAAGAAGAGTTATTAGTAATAGTAGAAAACGAGGTGCGTATGATGTTAGAGAAGGATGCAACTATGCGAGTGAGGTAGGAAAATAAAGGATTTGTAAGTACTCTGTTCCTTGTAGAAAAGGACAAAGGTTGGAGACCGGTTATAAATCTAAGGAATTTAAATCAGTTTGTGAATTATCGTCATTTCAAGATGGAAGGTATTCATCTTTAGAGAGATGTTCTTCAATATGGAGATTGGATGGTGAAAATGGATCTGAAGGATGTGTATTTCACTATTCCTGTAGCTGAAGAAAGTCAGAAATACCTACAGTTCAGGTGGAAGGGTCAATTATTTCAGTTTCAGAGCCTTCCAATTGGTCTTTCCTCTGCCCATTGGTGTTTCACGAAGGTTATGAGGTCTGTGGTAAGTTACTTCAGGGAAAGTGGTATCAGGATGATAATTTATCTTGACGATATTTTGATTATGAATCAAGATTTAGTGATTCTAAAGCAACATTTGTTAATCGTTATGAGCACTTTGGAAAGTTTAGGTTTTCTAAGAAATTTAGAGAAGTCAGTTTTGGGACCTGTAAGGAAGGGGGAGTTTCTGGGTTTTGTGGTTGACACATGTGCGTGTCAATTGTGTCTTCCGGAGAAGAAGGTGAAAAAGATAAAACAAGTAATTCAGAAAGTTATAAACAGGTAAAGAGTAACTTTGAGAGATTTGGCAAGGGTGATTGGTCTACTGTCTTCGTCAATTCAGGCGGGCCCACTACATTACAGAGCACGACAGCATATGAAAAATTCAGGGATGTCAAAAGGTTTGTGGTATGGAGACATGGTGGATGTATCTTTGGAAGCAAAGGAGGAATTGATTTGGTGGAGAGAGAACAGGGATGCGTGGAATGGCCGGGCACTTTTTGGTGTTTGCCCAGAATTTGTTTTAGAGATGGATGAGAGCAATCTTGGTTGTGGCGCGTCAGGTCTGGGGTAAGAAACTGGGGGGTGTGCTCCCCGTGGGAGAAAGAGAGTCATATACATTTTCTGGAGATGAGAGCAGGCTTGTTTGCTTTGAAGAGTTTCGATCAAAGGGCCTGGCGGAGTTAGCGAAAGAAATTTGAGAGTTTTGTCTGGAGCACAAAATTGGTTTGAAGGCAGAGTATTTACCAGAAGTCCAAAATGAGTTGGCAGATTGGAACTCAAGGAATATGATAGATTATAGCGATTGGAAGCTAAGAGAGGAGTTTTTCATGCAAGTGATGGTTTGAATGGGTCCTCTGGAAATGAATCTCTTTGTGTCAAGGTTAACCTTCCAGTTGGAGAGGTATGTGAGTTGGAGACCAGATCCAGGGGCCGTGGCAGTGGATGCATTCTTACAGGATTGGAGAGGGGTGAAGGGTTATGCCTTTCCCCCGTTCTCTATGATTCAGAGAGTTCTGGTTCAGGTGAGGAAGCAGAGATCCGAAATAGTTTTGTTAACTCCATTGTGGAAGAGTCAAGCTTGGTTCCCTTCTGTGATGGAGTTAGCAGTGACAGAGCCACTTTTGATTTGGGCTTTCAGAGGTCTTTTGAGGAATGTGGAAGGCGAAGAACACCCCTTGGTGGAATCGGGTTTTCTCAACCTTCTAGTATGGAAGGTATCAGGGGTTCAAGAGCATTCACAGATCTTTCTGGAATGGCTGCAAAATTATTGTTTGAGTCCTGGGTACCAGGGACGAGAAAGAGATATAAAGGGTCTTGGAAGGTTTGGCTTCATTGGTGCATAGAAAGGGGTTTGGATCCCTTGGAAGCAATTGACGTTCAAGTAGCTAATTTTTTGGCTGGTTTGTTCGAGAAGGGAATCTGTTATAGGACTGTGAACAGTTATAGGTCGGCAATTTCTGCAGGCCATTCTTTGTCATGGTGCGCCCATTGGAAGGAGTCCATTAGTTTGTAGAGTTATGAAAGGGATTCGGATTAAGAGGCCTCCGGAATCTAAGTATAAGTCTTTATGGGATAATGACTTGGTTCTGAAGTCGTTTGTGGGTTGCCCAAGAAATAAGTTCTTGGATTCTAGGGATTATCCTGGAAGTTAGCTACTTTATTGTGCCTTATTTCTTTCAGGAGAGTTTCGGATGTCAAGGCTTTGGCGATTTCACATAGGTTTGATCAACCTAATTTTTTTGGAAACAGATTTTATTGATTCGTTGTACATTCTGCATTATTAACATGAGACAGGATCATTTCCCAGACATCAATAAATGACTTCTCGTCTTTTACATGTAGTATCAAATATGCTTGGAAGCAGCTTCACTGTTGATATCTCCACTTCCCACAACGTACCTGCGACCATTCACTTAATTAGCAGTTCTAAGATAGTAACGATCTATATCCCCATCTGGAGGATCCAGTTAATAAGCATCTCTGCGAGGCCTCGCTCTGGTCTATCCCAGTAGTTAACGGGTTAACAAAACACCCCCTACCCTCCCTCCGCCCCTCCAACTTCCCCCCCTCCCACCGTCAGACATGTCGCTCCATCCGCCATCTCTCAGTGTTAAGAGTGAGTCACACTCGTTGAACACCTGGTATCTCAGTGCCAGGGAACAAAAGGACGGGAGCCACCACTCAGTGCCCGCTACCCTTCGACCAAGCCACCCTCTTCATAAGGGCAATACAGCCGTTCTTATGTGCAAGTCTCCTCGCGGAGGGGATCAGTCATTGTCGTCTGTCGGGTTCTTAAGTAAGTCTACCAGCGCTACCCATGCTCTAGCTGCGGTCAACATTTTGTCATTATTGGCTGTCTGGGCCATTTGTATTCTAAAAATCCCCTCACAGTCGGCCCACTTTATGAACTCTCGCAGCCATCGTGTAGCGTGAGGCGCCGCTACCGCCTTCCAATGACTGGTAATTTCTCTCTTAGCAAGGACTAGCCCCAAGTCTATAAATTTATCAGTAACTTTGTTACGGGCAGTGTGGGAGAACCAGTGGATTAGACAAAATCCCAGGGTCTGATCAATATCTCTATCTGTTATTTCACCCAGTTTAGTCGTTACCTCCCCCCAAAACTCGTTCAGCAATGGATACTCCCAGAACATGTGTAAAAATGTAGCATTCACTAGTTTACAACGCGGGCAGGCAGTTCGGGACCCGAAAAATGCGTTGATTTTGTGCGTGGTGAGATATGCCCTGTGGAAGACATAAAACTGTATCAGCTGAAATATCGCGTTTCTAGAGCATTTCCACACCCGTTCCATCAGCGCCTCCCACGGCTTCTCCTCTATAGGGATCCCAAGGTCCGCTTCCCACTTAATACGTAATCTCTCCAAAGGGGACCTGAGCTCCTGAGTAATACGCCTGTATAGGCAGGTGACCGCTTTGATAGTCCCTGCCGCATATACTACATATTGACAGGGGAGAGAGGTCGAGGGTTCCGCCATCCCCTTCTTCCAGTGCTTACGAATGGCTGCCGTCAAAGCAGCATGTAAGAGAAAGTCATGACTGGGCAGTTCATACCTTTCTAAAAGGTCCTGGAAGGGTAATAGGACTCCGTCCTCATAAAGGTCCCCAATAGTGGAGACCCCCACTTCTTTCCAGCCTTGTAATCGCTGCCAATCCCCCCCCCCATGTGGCAGTACCTCGCAGACCCTCAGCGGGATCTCAGGGGCATACCGGGGTCCCATCTTGGCTCTTCTGTTGGCCTGATTCCAGCACTGCCGCACCACCCACAGCTCCCTCGGGATCTCTCTTTCGCTTAGAGGGAGCCGGAGGAGCTTCCGAGAAAGCTGGCGCAGGTCCGGGCCCATGCCCCCATGGTCTTCCCCCAAACGTAATCCCCTGACCATCCACTTTGTGAACCATTGAAATTGGGCTGCGTGGTAATAGGCCTCAAAGTCAGGGACTGCGAATCCCGCCTCCTGCATGGTAGGAAGCGCCACTCTGCGTCTCCCCGACCCCCATAAAAATCCCGTAGTCATGGTATTGAGCTGGGTGTAGTACTTTCACGGTATCTATAGAGGAAGTGAGCCAAAGTAGTTTAGAAGGCGTGGCAAGCTTACCATCTTTAGCAACAACACCCTCCCCGTAGGTTTGATCAATCTAATGGTGTTCTTTTTGAGTTATATAGAAGGACTAAGACTATGTCTAGTTCTGTTTTTTTATCTGTTTTTTGATGAATGTCCTGGTTTATGTGTGGTTAGTTGTTTGAAGGTGTATGAAAGCAGAATGTTGGAGAAAAGGGGAGCTAGAGTAGATCAGGTTTTGATCTCTTATGTGAAACCATACAAGGCTGTTTCTAGTGCGACAATTACTAGATGGGTTAAATGTTCCATGAAGGAAGCTGGTGTCGTTGTGTCTAAATTCACCGCGCATTTTGCGCGTGGAGCTATGGCAAGTAAGATGAGTATATTAGGTGGAATTATGAAAGGAGCGGACTGGTCTTCTGTTTCTACGTTCAGGAGATTTTATTTTAAATCAGTTGAACATGTTTCTAAATGTGTTTTAGAAAAGCTTTGAACATGCATAATGCTAGCCTCATGTCTTGACATAAAATTGTGATTCTAATAGGTTTACTGTTTATAGAATCTGGATTTTATTAAAAACAAGGAGGCTAGCATTATCCCTCCCACCATTCCCTTGGGTGTGGTATAATTATAATATGTTTGAGGTTTGTTTAGAGTTGTTTGATACAAGCATTTAGAAGTTATTTATGCTTGCTAAATTTGTTTATGTTTTATTGTAGAGAATTAAATATGGTTAATTCAAGGATTTGATGTGAAGAAAAACTGGAAGAGGCAAACGAAAAGAGAAAGAAGATGGTGGTCACATGTTATTTATGGGCTTGAGAATTCTTTTTTGATTGTGATGTTTAATGATTCCATGAGCTTTTAATGGTGCTGCTCAGAAGTGGGGAAATAAAAGTTAAATGCATAATGCCAGCCTCCTTGTCTTTAATAAAATCCCGATTCTATAAACAATAAACCTATTAGAATCGCAATTCCTCAGGGATCGTGGATTCTGGCAGCAATATTATAAACCCGTTTTTTCTTCTTCAGACACTGACCATCTTATTCCTGAAATAAACGTTCTCACCATGGTACCGCCTACGGTTGTGTCATGATGGATTCAGTTTTCAGAAGTCCTTGCTGGCTGTTCTTTACAGATAATGTTACTTGTTCATACACATCGTCCCAATCATCCTAAAATGCAGCTGACTTCCACCAGAAGTCAGAATATTATCATTTTTTCAGGGCCTGTTTGATATTCAAGGAATTATTTTGCCCTGGAGCTTGCGTAACTTTTGGAGTAAGATAATTAAGATGTTAGAAACTACAAACATTTGAAAATTCATGTGCTAAGGTGGAGGATGGTAATAGGCGAACTGGGCAATATGTGAGCACAGGACAACACATGAGTGTGTAGATGGAACTGGCATGGTGAGGCAATGCCAGGCGATGCTTGGAAAAGAATGGTTTAAGCATGTCTCTCCCATGCTTGCCTCTCAATAAATAGTATAGCACATTTAAATAAAGCAGAGAAACTGTATCACTACTGTACCCTCAGTACTATGGTTATGGCAAAGTTAGTTGTGGGCGTGAGTTTAGGAAGAGGCAAGGTTGTGCTGTGTTCAACTGTACGGCTAGAGTAATGCCAGGTATGGCCATTTTACCAGAAAAGCACAGCTTCCCTGTATTCATTGCTACGTGTATGGGTCTGTTGGGTATAGCCATTTCACCACGCACCTAGGGTCACCCAAAGATCATGGGGGGAGGGTGTCACCATGGAGAGGTGAAGTCTAGGTATGTTGTCTGGAGGGGAAGGGTTTCCTGAGCTTATAGCAGAGATAAATGTATCACTGGTAAAAAAGAAAAAGAGACCCCTGGGAATCTGAGAACCAGCTCATCTTATGGGGCTTCTGACTGCAAGGTGGGTGGGTGGCTTGGCATTGGGAGCGCAGCAATATCCCTGTCATGTTGGCTAGTGCGCATCGAACCACTATGTTCTCAGCTGGGCTGCTTGTTGCATTGTGGAGACTGGTCTGCTCATAGCCTATGGCAAAAATGGATACGCAGAACAGATGCGCCAAACAAAAGTTTATTTCATTAGCCAAGTAGTGTGGTGAGAGACATTGGTGGAGCATTGTCTAACTGTGGGATATTTTTAGGTGGCAAGGGAGGACAGATATTGTTTGTCTTATTTCCCTTTCTGTCTTTCTCTGACTCTTAGTGGTAGTAGAGGTAACAGTGACCAAAAACAGACTCTCGCCAAGGGACTTTCATCAAAGCTTGATGATCGGAACATGGTCAGAGGTTGGCTCGACTGCAGTACGATATTTCAAGCAAGGACGGCCCTGCATGTGTCTAGAATTATGGTAATGCCGGTGACTGTATTTTTCAGTGGAGCTGGCTTGTTTTCTGCTGGTGTTCTTTATTGTAATTGCTTCTATATAGTGCTTACTACACCTGACGAGGCGTTGAAGCATTTTTTTGCTGGCAAGTAACATGCTACCCCGGATCCCAAAAAAGATTAGTGGGTAATTAGTTTAGGGAAATATGAAATGTATTTGAGCGGTGGACATGTTAGTCTGTTAGTTGGATTGAAAAGGATAGTGGAGGGATAGAAAAGCAAAGGATCTAGAAAGTGTTTCTTTTTTTGCAGATCATATTAGTAGGAGGAAACGTCAGAGGGAAGGATTTAGAAAGGCTTGTTTGGGAGATCTGAATAGTAAAAGAGGTATGAGTTGTTGCAGGGATGGGATAGAGGAGGAAAGAGTCTAGAAAGGGTTATTTTGGGGATCACATTAGTAGAATGGGGTTTGGGATGCATCAGTGTGAAGGCAGAGAATAGATTAAGAGAGGTATATGGAGAATTATAGGGCAGTTCATTTGAGATGCTGACTTAGAAGTAAAGTAATAAATATAAAGATACATAAGTACAGGGAAGGTATATATGTATAAGAAAGGTAATTTATGTAGATTTGAGTTGTATTCAATAAGCTCAGACTTTCAAGTGTTGCTGTACTTTAATTTAATTTATTATTATTATTTAATATTTGTTTTTGTAATTCAATAGTGATGCAATTGTACATAATTAGTTATGCTAAAAATGTACTTATTTATGCAGTGACCTATATACATGTTAAACATAGAATAATATAACCATAAGTAATATGTACATTTGTTAAGCGGAACTTATGAATATTTATATATTTATAAATACAAATATTTTACACATTTACACAAAGCAATACACATATGTAGGTTCACATCTATGTCCAAATAAATGTTTATATACAGAGGGATATGTTGTATTATATAAAATCAAATCACCAAATACATTCAACAAAAGAACCTTCGCTCTAGATTAGCACCTCGCCTCGCAATCCACCATCCAAGAAAAAAACCATAGGTGGCACATCCTTCTCTGTTTAAGCATCCAAACTATGGAACTCTTTACCCCCAAACATACGATCCACAGACAACTACCTTTTCTTTAGAAGACTATTTAAAAGTTAGCTCTTCCCCACATAACCATTATACTCAAACATATATATATATATTATCTACTGGCGGTCGCCAGTAGATAGTTATAGTTAGGACCGTGTTTCCATAGGAAATCTGAAAATTCTATTTTGAATAACTTTGGCGCTGGTTGACGGATCCTTGGGAAATTTTTAAAACTAATGGGGCGCTCCGCTCAGCTCCTACCCTGGAAGTCTCGGGGTGATTCATCAAGCGGGGGCTGAGTAAAAAGGGGGGTCCCAAAACGCGTTTTCCCCATGCATTTTCCCATTGGACCTTTAGTCGAAGGTACAGCCCGAACGGCTGAACAGAATTACTTGAAATTTGGCAAAGAGGTAGTCCTCAGGTCAGGGATGTGCCTTTTGCATATATGGTGTCAATCTGTTCAGTAGTTCCTGAGAAAATTGCAGTTAAAAGTACATAAATAGCTATATGCGCGCACCGTGCGTGCACCTTAACGTGCGTGAGCGTAATTGTGATTGGTGGTTACATGTCAGTCAACATTCGAATCGGTCGAAATCAGGAAGTGTTGTCCACCATTTTGTGTGTGACAGTGAAAAAAGAAAGGTGGAAAACGTGAAAAGGGGGCAGGGTAGAGAGTTCCTGACCCCCTAGCTTTTGTCAGGGGGGTCCCCGAAGGGTGAAAAAAACATTTTTTTTTTTTCAATCATACTGATACTCTGAAAACAAACTAATTACCCATATACACACTCATGTAGCTACTCACCAACCCATGCAGCCACTTATACACAAAGTGAGACACTGATACAGATATTTAAATATTTCAACATTACTCACAAATACTTGTATTCACTAAGATACTGTTAATAAGTCAGTTATACAATTAATTTTACCAAAAAAAACATCCATTTAGACACTTATTTACCCATTTATTCTTCCATTAACCTTTAGATATTCATATATAAAAAATATTTATTTTTCAGAAAGACACATATTCACTGGATGATGTCATCAAAGATGTCATCAGTGATGTCATTTGAGAGCTAACTATAACATGTGTGAAACCTATGGTTTTTTCATTGAATTTGCAAGGTTTTTTAAATGCTAATTCCTAACTATAACGTGTGTGAAACTTATGGTTTTTTCAGTGAATTTTAAAGGTTTTTTAAATGCTAATTCCTAACTATAACATGTGTGAAACCTATGTTTTTTTCATTGAATTTGCAAGGTTTTTTAAATGCTAATTCCTAACTATAACGTGTGTGAAACCTATGGTTTTTTCAGTGAATATATATATATATATATATATATATATAATAACCATTATACTCAAACATATATATATATATATGTTTGAGTATATGTGGGGAAGAGCTAACTTTTAAATAGTCTGCTAAAGAAAAGGTAGTTGTCTGTGGATCGTATGTTTGGGGGTAAAGAGTTCCATAGTTTGGATGCTTAAACAGAGAAGGATGTGCCACCTATGGTTTTTTTCTTGGATGGTGGATTGCGAGGTGAGGTGCTAATCTAGAGCAAAGGTTCTTTTGTTGAATGTGTTTGGTGATTTTAATCCTGATGAAGAGTGGTCCTGGTCCATGTATCACTTTGATATGTGTTTTGATATGATACAAAGCAGCTTAAATGTGGATCTTCTGGCAACCGGTAACCAGTGTAGGGCCTTCAAAGCAAGGGAGATGTGGGCTTGTGGCTTTATATGTAAAAGTGGTCTGGCAGCAGAGTTCGGAATCCGTTGTAGTTTTTTCATTGTTGTTAAAGATGGCTCGTGGTAGAGGCTATTTTGAGTTTAGACAGAACAAGAAAGATAGTAGCTTGGACCTTGTGGGGGAAGATGTGTCGCAGAGTTTTTATAGTAAAGAAGCTTGTTCTTGCTAGTTTGTCCATGTGGGCATTCATTGATAGCTTGGGGTCCATGGTAATTTAGAGGTTTCTTACTTCTTTTGATAATTTAGGCGGTGTTCCCAGATCATCAGGTGGCGAGTGGGTCATATTTTTCCAATCGCCACACGTGAGTATTTCTGTTTTGGAAGCATTTAGTTTAAGATGGCTCCATGTGATCCACTGATCCACAGCTCTGAGGCAAAGGAAAATTTGTGAGTTCTTTGTGGCAATAAATAATAAAAATTATATTTAAAAAAAAAGAAAATTTGTGAGTACCAATGTCTTTGGGGTTTCCAGTTTAAAGAGTATGTGTGTGTCATCTGCATAGTTATAGCATGTGAGGTTAAACTGATTGACAAGTGCAGGTAATTACTTCATGTAGATCTTGAAAAGCATGGGTGAGATGACAGAGCCTTTAGGGACCCCTGCTTTTTCTCGATTTTAGTTATAAGCACTAACTGGCACATGCATCAACGTAGGCTTTTGCGATTCCTTAATTGCAATTATTAAGGAATCGCAATTAAGGAATTGCAAAAGCCTATGCATGTAGGAATCGCTATAAAAATAGTGATTCCTACACATTCCTTAATTGCGACTCACAAATTGCGAGTTGCAATTAAGGAATGCCGTCCCATTCATTCTTATGGGCCTCCAGGCCCATAGGAATGAATTGGAGATTGTATGAGCAATTTGCGAGTACCAGTAGGTACTCGCAAATTTCTCATGCAATTTCAAGGGTACAAGGGTGTCAAAATGACACCCTATTGCACCCCTGAAATTGATCTGTGCACATATGTTGCACACACACATGCCCTAAGGGCATGTGTGTGCGAAACATGAAACGTTGAAAAATGCACAAAAGTGCATTTTTCAAAGTTTTTGCAAATTACCATGAAGTTGAACTTCATGGTAATTTGCTCCCCCTATTAGCGAAATCGCTAATTTTTTTACTTTAATGCATTGCATTTAAGGAATCTCAATTTGGGATTCCTTAAATGCAATCGTAATTTAAGTAATCGCAATTTAGAGATTCCTTAAATTGCGATTTTTGCATTTGGGATTATGCATCCCAAATTCAAAAATACCGGTCGCAAAGGGGCAGATTCTGAGAATCTGCCCGTTTCCGACCCGTTTTTCCTTTGATGCATGTGCCTGTGAATGTCTAAAATATTATTACAGCCAGACTTATCCTGTAGCACACTGACTGAGTAAATTAATTATAATTGATTAGCAGCTGAGATCAACTCTGGAGCCTCTCAGCCTGGTTGATAGGGTCCTATATGCGTCAGAGCCTGGACAGATTCTTTGTCTATTGTCAGTGCCCTTAAATTTCTGGTGGTTTACAGCAGTTTCAAGATCTTCTTAGCATTTCTTGTTGCTCAAATGGGTGTAATTTCTGATATTTATATGTTTCCCTGGTCTTCATTGCTTGATTTTGCTTGCAAGAAAGTGTCACTCATAGTTGTTGAAATGTCACTCATAATTACACTGAAATTATGAAAATGTCACACATACCAATCTGAAACCTTGGCAGCTATGCCTCATACTTCCGCACTGTGGCTCTTGCATGGGTCCGGTGTACAATGTGGGTCTATACGCTTCCTCTCCAATACGATCTTGACTGATCAAGGACAGTGTGGTAGGACAACTACTTTCCTACCTATACCTCAAGGAGCTGCTCTTCTCCCAGGGTCTGGGCTAAAATCTTGGTCACACACAGGCTCCAAGTAATAATCCTCCATGCTGGGGCCCCGCATGTGGAGCAGCAAACGCCTGTAATTACCTGCTGCTACTATAGATGGCCTAGCTCTCTTTTGTAAGCCATCGCCCCTCTGTACTTGCCTGTGCTAGGATTGTCTGTGCAAGATGGTGTGGTAGTCATGGGTACCAGCTGCAGTGGGATGGTGGTATAGCCTCCGAATTTTCTGGCCCAGATCTCCACTGCTCCCCGACCTTTGGTGCCGCTGGCCCGCTGACAGTCTCCTCCATCTCACCATGAGCTATGGGCCCCACCGAACACTGCAGAAGTGATGTTGCTGCCATGCTTATGGAAGTTAAGGACAGTGTCAAATCAATCGAGGATAAAATGGACACCCTCAAAGCAAGACTGGATGGATTTCAGGACTGATGCAAGCTGAAGTCCGAATTTCGGATCTGGGAAGCACCTAGAGAGATCTTCATTGGGATTAACTGTGATTATGAAGAAGCTGAAAGTTATCAAAGCTAAAAATGAGGACTTGGAGGGTAAATCCCACAGAAATGTGGAGAGACTTCTAAACACCTTGTTTGGTCTGCATAAACTTTCTAATGTTTTCATTGTTGAGAGGGCGCATCGCTACCCATGGAGAGGTATTCTACACTGACAAAGCATTTTTTACATTATTGCTGGCACCCATGCCTAATGCATTGGGGGTGGGATCACTACTGCTAATCTTGCATATGGCGGCCACTAATGTAGTCTTGTCTGATGAGGTTCACTATTGTATTTCTAATATTATTAGTAGCTCTGGAATTTTTTTATTGATCATGAGTAGCTCTTAATACAGAAAAGACTAGCCCTGCTTTATATGATCTCATATAGTACTCTAGAGATCGCTGTTAACCCCTACCTGGAGATAGCATTTACAAATCATCTACCTAAGAAACCTAATCTTGACCCATCTCTTTCGACAAATATTAGACCAATTCCACCTCTTCTATTCATTGGTAATATATTGGATAAAGAAATGGCAGACTGGCTTCAGAATTTTTTTAAGGCAGACAATTTCCTTGACCTTGATCATGAAGCTATCTGTACAGATAGAAATATGGAGCTAATGATGTGGTTGGTTTTGGATAACTTATGAGTGACGGTTAATGGTAGCGGTGTCAGCTCTCTGATTTAACTTGATCTATAAGCGGCTTTTGCACCATCACCTCCTTATCCTAAGACTACATGGATCTGATTTTCATGAAAAACATCTAGATTGGCTACATTTATTTTTGATGAATTGACCTTAAATGGTTTAGTTTTCTCCTTTCACTTCCTCACCACTTGAACTTTACTAAGCTGTGCCTGAGGGGGCAATTTTGTGACCCCTACTTTTTAATATTCTTATGCAAAATGTGGCATATCTGCATCGTACATAGGCAACACACTGCTGTTTGGCCCATCAGAACCGTCATAAACAGTTGCTGGATAAATCTTCTCATCTGGCTTCTTGGTTGACTGCCGTCTACTTGTGGAAATTTGTAAATCTCTTGAAGGTAAATCCTTCAAAAGCACAAGTTCTTTAAACAAAATGTTCTTCCTTTATTTGAAACTCAGTTGTGTGTTAATGGTGGTTCGCCCATCCTCTGACAAGTCTGAACGTTATTCAGGCATCCTGCTCGACGAGACACTTACAATAGAGCCACAAGTTCTAGCCATGGTCAATACTTGTTTTTACCATCTAAAGATTCTGCACAACATCCTTACCTTCCCGGAGGAGCAACATCATGTTCTTATGGTTAGTGCAATAGCTCAGTCCATGATTCACAATGATAATAGTGTAGTGTATTGTATTGTATTGTAATTATATTTATATAGCGCTTACTACCCCCAATGAGGCGTCAAAGCGCTTTACGCTGGCCAACACGCTACCCCGGAACCCAAGGTTAATGGTTAGTTCAGTGTTATTAGTTACTGGGGGGGTGAGCTCAAGTACATGGCTGGTGGGATTAATACAGGAGTTAAAGGTGATTAGGCATTGTTAGGTTGCATTGGTAAGATTTTCAGCAGAAGGAGGAGAGTAAATGAGTTGAGGGAAATTTGCTGAAATAGAGAATAGTCAAATGAACACATGTCAAGCGTAGGTTGTCCTCAGACAGGAAAGCATTGCAGAGGATGGAAAGGAAGGAGAGAGACATTTGAAATAAATAAAAAAGGAGAGGCGACAAACAGAGGTTTTATTAAAGGACAGTTTTTAGTGCCGGATTTAAAGAATGCAGTGAATATTTTTGAGACTGGATGCAGTTTAAGCATGCAAAAATGTAGACAGAAACAAAATTATTTACATGTGACGATTGTGCCATATTGGGAATTTTTAATAGGTTCTAGAATCAGGTAAATAATCTCTGTTGCTAGACTACTGCTAGACCACTGCTTCAGCCAGGTCAGTTGATCAGCTCATGGGTAGTAAGTGAAATATAATGGCTGTGTTGCGAATGAGGCTATGAAATGCTCCCTGCCCCAGGTGAACTGCCATCAGATCCAGTATATTGTTGTGCAGGTATTGTTGGTGCAGCTGTGTTGATGGTCACTTGCGGCTGGTGGTCAAGAAATGACATGCCCAGTAAGAACTTCTTGTTGGTCCACCAATGTAGCTTGTACTAACACTGTGCTCCACCAACACCCACTGCCCAATCACTTGTAACCATTGATCCACAAGGCACTCCTACATGTAGTAAATGTACAATCAGGCATTCAGACTGCGTGCAATGCAAGATGCCATCATTCACTACAGTTACATTATCATGCTTCCATAGTCTCATCATGCCTTTCTTGAGTTTATTTCAACGCAAAATTAACTTGTGGCTTTAAGAACATGTTACTTGTCTTATGTACTTGTGACGGTGTTGCTGCTTGGGAGATGTCTAGAACATTAACTCCTCCCCCGCCCATGCAGTGGAAACAACTTTGAATCTGGAGGAATGAGCCCCTAGGCCCTCAGGTGAAGGTGGGTTCTTATTCAACAGGCATTGAAGATCTTTACAAAGAGGATGATCCAACTGGGAATTGTTCATTTCTGTACTATCTTTTCCTTTTTTAGAAACAGCACACTTCACAAAAAGGTAGCTATTAATTCAGTACTGTCTATGTATAAGATGGGAGCTCTCTTTGCGTCTAACCCCTCATTCCTCTTTAGAGAAATGTAGGGCAAAGACAAAAAGGATGGTAGAGTGATGGTTTGACCCAAAGTAATGGAGAAACAGCCTTCTGCAGAAAGGAAGCCTGGGTCCTCAACAACAATAGATTTAGTGCTTGGAGCTCACTGAAGCACAAAGCAGAGATAACTGCAAAAATAAAAACTATCTACATGGAGAGCAGCTATACAAAATAGCAGTGCGTGGGTTTGATCATCTGAAACAAAATGTCCAGGTTAATGTCCTACTGAAGCATTATGAAAGTAGTCCGTAGAAACGTGCATCAGTCCTTTTGGAGTCTCATCATGGGTGATTTGAACAAATATGGTTGGTTGGGTAACCATAAGAAGTCTGAGAAAGCCAACATATAACCTTTAACTGTGCCCACCGCTAAGCAATGCTGGGCTAAAAATAAAACAAAAAAATATCAGGAGATGGCATGTAGGGGATCAAACTACCGGTCCTCACACCAGCCACATTTTTTTAGCCAATAACCCACATAAACAGATGCGGTCATTGCACATCCAGCTGTCAAAACTCACATCCACTATTTCCTACAGTAAGCCAAAATTGCTCAGATGTTACTGCATAAGCTGCATGTATAGTTGCAGAGTCCTGTTCTGCTGCTGAGACTTGCGGTCCTTCCAAAGATATTGAAAGATCACGGGGTAAACGCTCAGGCTCAACTGATCAGGACACCATACTCTCCTGGGATTATCTTGAGCATTCGATAAGACTTGAGTGCAGTCTTTCTTGATCTTCTTCAGAACTCGAGGCAGGGATGGAAAGACTTACAGGATCCCTGCTACCCACTGCAGAAAATGCATCCCCTAGCTATCCTCTTAGCAAGAACTCCAGTTCACAGTACTTGTAAAACTACATGTTCTCAGCTGCCAAGAAAAGATAGAGCCAGGGTGCACCCCACTCGGCAAAGATACTATGAGCCACACCGACAAAGGGCACCATTTGTGGTCTGCCAGTTAACATGTGCTGAGCTCGTCCACCCTGGCACTGAGCAACCCCTCTAAATGACTGGCAATAAGGGATATTCCACTGACGGTCTAGTCATCTCCAAAAAATGCAGTGCTTCCTGGCTGAATCTGGGAAGGGCAGCCTTTTTTTCTTGATCACCTAGAAATTATTTAAAATATGGCAGTGAGTGTGCCTCCAGGTTTGAACAATGGGATCATATATCTCCTACTTGGCACACACTATATTGGTGAGCAGGAGGGTGGTCTTTAACTATCATCCGTAAGGTAGTGTATTTCACCTCTTCATGTTTCCTGACGCCAAAATGCTGTGCCTTAAGATATTCTACCCTTTATTTATTCCACAACAAGTAAGAACCGTTTGGGCCTTTGCTGTTGCAGTTATCAGAACTCCGTACCAGTTTATCTTCACACACAATTCTTGCGGCAAATTTTCAGAAAAGGTAAAAACATGGCTTTACTCTTTGGAGCTTTGATCTTCTTTATAATGCATTAAATCTCAATAGCACCATGAAGCTAAAGGTGTTAGTGCAATCTACAAATGTGCTATAACATCTTGGACCCACACCTTGGAACAAATGTGGCCAGTCAGCTTTTAAACCTGAAGACATGTTTCTTCAAGGAAACACTTGACCATAATAAATGCAACTTCAGGACGCTACCGCCCCACTAAAAAAGTACAGCAGAGCATAGAACTTAGACTTGTGCAAGACCTGTCATCCATTGAGCTTTTTCAGTGGTAAGTACTCCCACCCAAATGTAGGGTATAATCACAATAAAGGTTTTGCTTCAACTACAGCTATACTGACGCCTCTTGTCTCATTTATTGTCTTGCTCTTGGAGTGGTCAGATCATCTTTTCTGTGCTCAAAGGGTTGGGGTGCAAAATAAGCAGGCTTCGAAGCATTCTCCACCTGTTCACTGCCTGGGAGTGGAGAAAATTTGATGCAGATGCAGCTATGCCAATCTTACTCTTTTCAGCTTGTCTGCCATATGGACAATGCCCGTGAACCTTTCTTTAAGCCGTATGATACAATGCACTCTTAGTTGAGCAATACATTCCCATTTCCGGGCACCCCTTTACTCTCAACTATGCCAACAGCTGGTTTACCCCCAAGTAAAGGAAGGTACACCTGGTGTCAAGACAGGTTGGAAGGAAATGCAAAAGGGTCTATTCAAAGGAAGTTCGCTCCTTTTCCGAAACTTATTTCAGTATTATAAAACCCCAAGCATGTTGCTATGGGGGGCCTTTAGCTATACCTGCCCCTCAACATCTAGGAATCTGCGTTGTGAATTATTCACAATTGTATACGTTTTTTTTTCTTCTGACTGTCGTGCATCTGCCATTATACCAACATAATGGTTCTCCAATAATATAGCCTCATTCTTTTTCAATAAGATCACAGGTATCTACTAGTAAATTAGAATATCCAGACCCGCAGATAAAATAATACCCTCTTCCTGGTATGTTATTTCTGATGAAGGTCAATGAGCTTTCTCTATTGTTTTGTGTGCAAGGTAGGTGTGCCTGGCCAAGTGACTCTCTTGCACACTTGAGGCTTTGGGGGAGCTGGACTGGATACAGGCAGGCTTTTGAGCAGGACACAATAGAGGAAGAGCTGGCCATCCTCTGGATGAGATAAGAAACACCAGAGATGTTAACTTTCCAGCTTGCCTATTGCTGCTAGATTTGGCACCAGCATTTAGCACTTAGGAAGTGGCACTACCTTCCTTTTGCTCTTAGATGTTTCTGCGCTGAGGGGTACCCCATGGTTTAGCATTTTCTCCTCAACTTGTTCAACATCTATGTTCAACCACTCGTAAAACTATTGTGGACTTTCAGGCTATGCCGTATGCAAATAACTGACAGCTCAATCTGCTGTTTTACTATCTGGTCTCAGATCCAATCATGTCCCATGTTGCAGGGTGACTAAAATCTTTAAAAAACAGAAAAAGACACAATTCTCCTCTTGGCAATGCCATGGCAGCTCTTTACTGTCGCAACAGAGAGACAGACCCTCCTCACACACAGGCAGGTAGTCGGTCTCCACGTTTGACACATCACAAAGAGCTTCTTTTGTACAAAATTGAACAACAAGGTTTACAAAAGTTCAGTAGTGGATCATTACATTAGTTGCAAATTAATAAAAAGGCGATAGCAAGAATCATGAAGTCTCCTGTGACCCTTGACTTTAACCTAATTCAATGCATATCCTTTGTTTGCAGTTTGTAACAATGCTTAACAAACTTTGCCATTCTTGGACGTGAATGCATGAGTAAATGTGGTAAATACAGCTTACCCAAGTATGTGCTTTTATCATTGTGCACCATTGTGCTCTAAGCTAATTAAAATTCCTGCACCCATTGTCTAATCAGGTTACAAACTATTTGAAAACACAAAGTGCGTGCTAGTGAACCTGTGTGTTAAAACTATAAATATTTTCAAGCTTGCTAAACATGAGTTGGCCTTTAACCGCAATCCTTTCAAGTTACCTATTCCAATGTGTCATCAAGTGTACTCTTAACTTTTCGCTTCTCAGCACAAGATTTGGGCCTACACTGGTTTTTAACTACGTACTGCTGAGTGCTTTCTGCTCGTGGTTGTTGTGCACTATGTTTTCGTGTTTTTAAATTTGTTCTACTCTGTGTTTGTATTTTACATTCAACATAACATTCATCCCTTTAGTTGATATTACAACTACTTGATCTAAACATTGGTCTACACTTGGCACTAAGTGATATAAGTTGCCCTGGGAATACACTATGTGTGCTGGAGTCCTAACTGGAAACATACCTTCTGCCTTTGCACTGCACCCATTCTTCTACAACATGCTAAGATCAACTGTACAATGCAATATATTAATAATAAGACCTAAATAGTTGGCAATAATGCTCTAACAGTTCTGACACCCAGGATGGCAGTAGTGACAACCACCCACTTAACCAAATATCTGGGGCACCTCCTTCATCTATCATATTCTTTTGTAGCTTATGCAGTGTCTGTATAACCTCTGATATGGTTCTAATATGTGCATCATTCGCTTGTATGAAAGTACAGCACACAGTGACAGTTTTCCTGCATGGCAGTCATAAGGTCAAGTACATAGCGGTGCTCCATTACCATCATTACCAATACCAGCAGTATTGTTCTTACAGAGTTCTCCTCGTACATGTAAAGTTTTAGAGCTAAAGGGTACGTTGCTTTAGAAGAGCAGAAAGGATAGTACCAGGAGAGAAAAGAAACATAAAAATATTACATATCTTTTGTGCTGTTTTTTCAAAAAATCGTCTAAAAGTAGACATGAAGGGGGGTATTTTTACAATGACAATCTCCCACCCCGTGTTCCATTTACATTGTTCATGATGTTTGGCGGGATGCCGGGCTCAGATGAACATGGGTGTGGAGAAACCAGGGTTTTCTGCCATCCACCTTGAAGGCATTGGGAGTCACTGTATATGGGCCTCAGTATCATCTTTCCTGCCATTTTCGCACAAAGTTCTTTACAAACACTTGGTCTACTACGTGTACCACTGGGAGGTTGACCTCAGCGGTGGCGTGCTTCTCCTTAGTTACCTGTTTAGAGATTAATCTTGTAGATATCATTAGTTTACAAAGGTACATATACATCTCATCATTTAGGATCTCTGCAAAGCTTTCTCCCTGTTCATTATTTCTAGTGGCATGGACTTGAGTATTCATGGATCTCCCAGTCACTATTTGATGTGATGTCAAGTGATGGTCAGAAGTAGGTGTATTCCTAAGGGGAAAGAGTGCTATTGGTAGACAATACAACAATTTATTGTACAATGTAGCACATAGCTTACTAAGTTTACTGTTCAAGAGGCCATTCAGGCACTATACAAGACCATTATTTTAAGGATGGTACACAGAAGATAATTTATATTTTTTCCCTGTGTTGTGATATGCATAAATATTGTGTTGACAAAATACAAAATGAGTGCCATTGTTGGATCGGATTCCTTCTGAAATTCACCATCGTGGAATTTACTTCACGAATTAGAAATGTAGCTGCTGATTTAGCATCACAATGGACACATGGCCCTGCTTCAATCCATTGAGAAAAAGGGCAGACCACAATTATGAGATACCTGTAGTTACTGCACTTATCAATCATATCCACAAAGTCCATATGAAGAGCTTTAAAGGGACCTTATAGTCATGGAATGGTAGTATTTATCGCTTTTAGGGTGGTATTAGGGACAAATTGCTGATAGACAATTCACTTATGAAGATACGTGATAAGTATGTCTTGTATATTGGGGGAAAACTTGTATTTGCATAGACAAGTAATCTCTTGAAGTATGGGCTGGTAAATATAACTGTTCAAGAGCTATCATAAGCAAAGCCTGTGGAATCACTGGTTTACCTGTAGATAGTTGTCTATACACTAGGTCATCCCCTGACTGGGTGCATCCTCTATCTTCCCATAACTGTTTTTTGTACAAAGGAGCAGCTTCCTGCAGTTCGCGCAGATGTTAACTCGCTGTCTCAGCCTAATGATGTGAGTCATTGCCTGTGGTAGCATTGGATTCTGCCTCTGGCAGTGAGGCATTCTGAGCCACCAGAACAGGGACATGTTGTGAACCTGGTGGCACAGGCAGGTTTGTGTGCCTATCTGCATCTTTAGCTGCCCAGTCGGCTAGTGCATTACGCCGAGACACAAAATCCTGTCCATTTGTATGTGCTGCACATTTTATGGCTGCCACTGCGTGTGGTAACGCGAGTGCCTCTATCAGAGCCTCTCAGAGGTTTCTATGCACAACAGAACTTCAGTCTGACTTCAGAAAACCTCTCCTGGCCCATCTCATAATGCTGGAATGTACAGTGGTTGTCACATAAGCTGAATATTTTGAGATGATTTTTCCCGTGCCTTGCTTAACAGGCGCTATTACTTCTGTTAATTCTGCTGCTTGAGCAGAATAATGCACTGGTAATGTCAACTACTCTATCATATGGAGGTTATCAGAAGAATCATGCTGTTGTGCTATGACTGCTGCTGCACCTGTGTGTCTAATTCCTATATCCTGGTCAATAGTAGAAGAACATTCACCAGAATAGACAATGCTACCTGGTATAGGATCCTCTGTTGCTTGACTAGATTAATTGGGAATATAGGTTGCACAGTCATGTGCATCATCCTAAGAGTCTAATATTGGATGAGCAAAGAATGTCGCAGGATTCACTGTATGACGCTTCGCAACCCTCAAAGATGCATCTTTAGCTGCCCAGTCGGCTAGTGCAAGGTGGTGGTGACAGTATCACCCCATACTCTGACACGCTTTGTGTAGTTAGAGTTGTATTAGCCTTCTGAATAACAGCAAATGCTGCATGCCCTGCATAGAGCGTCGAAGGTGCCCCCATGACAATGGGGTGCTCTTCTGCACTCCAAAGGCTGCAGTGGTGAGAGCTTCCTCACAGGGATTATGTCCTTTCATCACTGAATCCAGCAGTCCACTGAAATATGCAATGGGTTTGTATGCTAAAGGATATTTCTGTGCAAGGACAGTTGGCATCACCTGACCATTGCAGTGGGAGAATAAATATTACTCTTTGGTATAGTCAGGAGGTCCTAACACTGGAGCATTTGTTTTTTCAGTTTTTAATTTCTGTAAAGTTTCCCTCATCTCTCTTTTGCTTCTTTAATAGAAGCCAACAAGGGCACTATTAAAATGCTATAATCAAAAACACAGTGACTCACATAATTACAGAGACCAAGAAACTTCTGCATTCTTTTGAGTTTCTGGCTGTATCATTTGGCGGATGAACTCTTTTAGAGGTCACTCGTGGAGAAGAAGCTGACAACAATTGCCCTAAATAATGGACCTCTTCTTGACAGTACTGAATTTTCTCTCTCTCTAATTTGTATCCTCTCTGGGCAAGAGTTTACTAGAAGAGATTTAGTTTCTTTTCTACACTGCTGCTCAGTAGGACTACAAATGAATAGGTCATCAACATATTGCAACAATCTTCTGTCACTCTAAAAATTTGACAGGTCATTCTTTACCATTCTGTTACAAATTCTAGGGGACTCACGATACCCTTGGGGTAAACGAGCACAAATACTGAGTCATGTGATTGGAGAACACTGTAAGATTATGGCTGTCCGGATGGAGAGGGGTGCTAAAGAAGGCGTTCTTCAAATCAATAATAGAAAAATACTTGGCATCCTGCGGAATATCCGTCAAAATGACGGAGGGGTCAGAAACGATTGGAAATTCTTGTACCACTGCCCTTAGATTTCTTGTCCGGTTATTACGGGGTGCTACAAAGAGACAGACAAGGGTAGATTACTCCTTGCTCTTGCAATGCGTGTATAGTAGGAGCAATGTCCTCGTTCGCTTCTTTAAACAAGGATATTGTCTCACTCTGGGTAAGAGAGCACCTTCCTTTAATGTAATACGGAATGATATGGCAATACGAATAAGGCCTCCATCATGTGGACCATTCGTCCACAAGGTTTCTGGAACTTGGGACAGATCTGTTTCTCTAACAGAATCAAACTCTCTACCCGGTGTGGGCGTCCTTACTTCAATCCCTGTCCTCAATGGTATGTCATCTTGAAAAATTACAACCTTTTTCTTGGGATCATCATCAAACAGTTGACTATCCAATATCTCCCTAACAATCTTTCCTGGCTCAACGAAGAGGACAAATGCCCATAAAATATTATTATTTTCACTGACTATCAGAGCGCCATAGGTTGGTGTTACTTAGAAAGGCTCTATTTGCAATATTAATTCAGCATCAGACATCCAAGAGTCTTGCCTTTGCCCTAAAGAAGGAATTTTTTTAGGTAATTGAACCTCCTTTCCCAGTATCTTTGGCATCTCTGCTATAATTGTATACACCATTGTAATGAATGCTTCCATTTCAGCAAACTGTGCTGTAATCTGATCTTCGGTAGAGGAATCTACTGTTAATGCCATGATCCTAGAAAGTGAAACTCCAGGGGTGGAACAAATCATGGCATCAGCAGACTCAAAAGTAATAGTCATATTTAATCTGGCCATCAGATAATTTCCTAATAGATTAGCTGGGGCTCCTAGAGATACAAGAAAGGCAATAAATGTGCCTCCTTCCATCTCCACTGGTTTAGTAAAAGGAACCATTATCACTTCCCCCAGAGAATCCTTCTGTGTCCATGTATCTGTTAAAAATCGTAAAGTCTCCCTCCTTAATACAGCATCTAGTTGCTCCTGTATCTATGAGGAATGCATACCTTTTGTCATTGATAGCTACCGTCACAGTGGGTTCCTCATCCGGCCTGTGTGTCACTGACAATACTGGACACATGGAAATACTCTTTGAGCACCTTTATTATACATATCCTCCCACAGAATTAATTTCCTCCTTTCACAACTACACCTCCTTGTCCGCTTTGAAGTGGAGTCACCATTGGGGGTGTTCGGTAGATTGTTGAGGCGGCACCTGTAGTTCTTCAGGCATTTCTGGGGACTGCGCATTTTGGGATGGTGTCTGGCACATATATTATTTGAGGATTTGAATGTGGTTGTACTGCTGTGTATCTATCGATGAATATAAATTCCTACTCTTCCAGTTTTCTCTTCCCATCTTTAGTTTTGCAATTTCTAATAAAATGCCCAATCCTCTGACAAATAATACATAACAAATCCAACCTTTGATGAACCATCCAATCCATACCTCCTCGTCCTCCTCTACTACTTCCCTGCATCCTTACATTTATCCTGTGGATACTGTTGTTTGGTGGTCCCTAGGACCGATCTCACAGACATTTCAGTCATCTGGGTGGCAGCGGTTAATACAGCTACTTCTACTGCTCCTTTCTTTATCCACCTTTTGCTGCTCTAACTTAACTGCTGCTAATTTCTACATCACCTCCTGTTTGTTCCCTTCTTTCTCCTGCTTTTCTTGCAAAAATGGATTCTGCACGCTTGTATTTCTGTCCAGGGCTTGGCTTCTAGTGCCACTAAGTTATCAAGGCTGTCCTGCACGTCAGAGGGTAACCCTTTTTTAACCACATTATAAAATAATGCAGCATCGCCTCCTGTTACTTCCCAACCCTCACCTACTTTCTGGGTCCATTTTATTTTCAACTGTTAAGGAGCTGAGCGGGATCCTCATTTGGCTGCATTGACTGAGCCATGAGAGATCCAATGTCTGGCCTATCATGATACATTTTTCCCAAACTACTGTTCTAACCAAATTAAATGGAGACCAATCACATCTAGTCTCAGTGAGGGTCAAATTTCTCACTCAAGCCTTTTGAAATACGGTGTTTCATCTCCTATAGGAAAACTAAGTGAACTCTTTATGTTCCCTACTGCTAAGGTGATACCTGCAGTTTGTTTTTCAAAAGCTCTAATCCACTTCCCTGCTCACTCTGTAAGCAGCGGCAAAACTTTTCTAAGATTTTCCTTATCCATCCGTGGCAAGGACGATAATCAGGTGCTGCAGGTCCATTGTGTATCAGGGGCATTTGATGTAAGGAAGTGGTTGAACGCTGAGGTTTGTGCTGTCTGGCATATTTCTGCCATACACGCAAACATTTCCGCATGTAGGGGTAATTCCAGTCTGGGTTTCCATCACCATAAAGAAGGCTTCTTCACCATTCGCCATATTGCATGGATCAAAGGACCCTGATTGTGGCCATGGACTCATATGTGAAGCTAACCTCTCAGTCCAATCTACTAAATTATCTACATAGGACACAATATTGTACCAGCTATTTTCTTCTTCAGAGACTATCTCACCAGGAGTGAGATCTGCACAAAATTAATAGAACACTTATTTCCTGCACTAGACTATCATGGAGTGTCAATCCTCCTATAGCCTCACAGGATCCCATCCTGGGATCTGGCTGGCCACGTATTTCCTGAAATCACAACCGCTCAAGCTCTGTCGCTCGAGTTTTCCTACCTCTAGAAAGCATATCCCGCTCTCCTTCTCTAATATCAACACGACTAGGCAATCCCCTTATACTTTTTTTATGATCTAAATCGATAAGGTGTATTATTTGGATATCAACATCATAGGTGGGGTGCCTTGCTTTTGGGGGTTGAAGCATTTCACCTATACCATCCAAAGGTTTATGTATAGACTCTATTATATTTGTTATTCTTCCTGCATCTGTCCTGAAAAATCATCGTGATATCCCTCTCCTCACTTTACTTGCATCTCTCCTACTCTCACTCCGTGCTAATCATTCTTGAACACTTTTTGGTAAAACTATTACACACCCCTCTCCTTCTGCCAAGGTGGGAAACTGTCTTCATTCCTTCTATGATCCTCTTCTCTTCCTTAAGACACTGGTCATCATGCCATAGCTGCAGCCCTATCTGTATAGCCACTCCATCTTGCATCATCTGCATCTCTTTCCTGTAGGGTATACACCTGCTCTCTAACTACCCTTCCTGTGGTGTCCATTCACTGCAACAAACGCAGTGTTGCTGATGATACATGTGACTGGTCAATACTTATCTACTGGACTTTGCATTTCGCTTTTACACTTTTGAGGAGAGGTTGGATCTAGACGCAGTACAAACTGTGCTTCTAGTTGAAAACTGGGAGTCACCTACCCTTGTTTGCTGCCTAAGTGTATTCACATGTTTTCGCTTTGGAGTTTGTGGGGTGACATTAGTGATAGCTTAAGAAGATTGTGGAGGGGTCTCAATTTCAAGGTTCTCAAATCCCACTACAGCTTCTTGGAGCTGTACCACTGGAAAGATACTAGGTACCTTGGGAGAGGTGCTCATAGGATCATATAGGGTGAGAGAACAAACAGGGCACTAAGGGTATATCATCTTTTGAGGAGTCCTTGTACTTTTCACACAAAAATCACCATAAAGCTAAAGTATCTTTTGTCTTCTGTAATTTGGCTCCTTAGATATGTAATAACATGTTCAATTATTTTATCATCGAATGTTCCATCTTTTGGCCAGGGATGCATATGCATTTGGGTGGCTTTAAACCACTCTAGGCTATATCTTTGTAATTTTTTCTTATTCTTTGGAAAAACCTTCTGCATATGTGTTAAGGGGGTCTCCATGATTCGTCGGATTTCCAGTACTTTCTACAAAAATAACCTTTTTATCTCTCTGATCAAATATCACTTCTTTTAGAAAACTTGCATGAATCTTAAAAAACTGAAAAATTCATCAATATTTTGCCTTACCACTTAGGGAAAGCACAATAAAATGACATTTTCTGCATTATACAACATTACACAACATCATACTGTGGATACATTTTATTCATACACGCACTTACCATCAGCATAAAAATATGAACTCCTCTACTTCTCCTCAAAATTAATCAACATTTCCTATTCTACTCTGTAAATACAAAATCGGTAACCCCTGGTCACTATTCTCCACGCTAAGAGGGGATTTCTTTTTCTCAAATAATGCGTCTTTGAGGCCATGGAGTGACTGCCGGACATTAGGTCCTGGACGGTAATTTGAGTGTTCAGATCGTACATGGTGGTAAAGTTTAGCAACACCAGCTTTTCAGCTATGCCTCTGTGTCAAGCACTGGAACACATAACACATATTAGTGCCTCCCAATTTCAAATTACCCACATTTACCACTTCCAACGTTATATTGAGAATATCAAGTTAACCAATTATGTAGCGCCTAAATAATTTGCTGTTCTACTCGATAAATACAACTGGCAACCCCTGGTCACTTCCCTCCGTGTTTAGAGGGGATTTCTTTTTCTCAAACAATGCATCCTCAAGACCATTGAGCGACTGCCACATATTAGGTCTAAGACAGTAATATGGTACTAGATATATTGAATAATCTTAAAAGAAATAAAGCGGCAGGCCCAGACGCCCTTCCAAATGAACTCTACATCGTTTTAAAAGACCTATTAGCCCCTGTATTGACAAATCTATTCAATACCATCTTTCTCGAAGAGTTTCCAATTCCTAAATCCTGGAATGAAGCTACGATTAGCCTGATCTTAAAACCAGGCAAAGATCCTACTTATTGTGAGTCATACAGGCCAATCTCGCTTCTTAATTCCGATTATAAAGTGTACAGTCAGATACTGGCCAAAAGACTGGGTTCCCTTTCCAATAAATTAATACATGAAGACCAAAAGGGCTTTATTAGAGGGAGACACTTGAATGACCTAACGCACCAGCTGATAGGAGCCATTGATATAGCAACCCACGAGAAGGTACCTTTAGCAATATTTACCTATGATGCGGCTAAGGCCTTTGACCGAGTCAACTGGTAGTATTTACACCAAGTTATCACATACTACAATCTAGGTCAACACTTTGCTAAGGCGATAGTAAACATCTATACTGCCCCGACTGGGAAAATATTGATAAATGGTGCCACAGCTAACAGTGTTCAAATTAAGAGGGGCACTAGACAGGGGTGTCCCCTTTCCCCCTTACTCTTTAATTTATATATAGAGCCCCTGGCCAACATGATCCGAGCCTCCAACGATCTTACCCCCTTTAGTTTCAATAATTGGGAGAAGAGAGTGGCACTATTTGCTGACGACCTGTTGGTCTATTCAAATAAGTTAACAGAGACATCTATCATCATGAACGATATGTTGACAAATTTCGGGGAGATCTCTGGGTACCAAATAAACCAACAAAAAACAGAGATCATGCAGTGGAATCTACCTCCTTCCCAGCACGACTCTAAGAGGGAAATCCGATATCTAGGGATACAAATTCGACAAAACATTGATGAAATTGCTCAAGTGAATTTGCTACTAAAAATCAGAGAAATGAGGAGACTATTTAAATCATGGTCATGTTTATCCTTGTCCTTCATAGGGAGAGTCAATGCAATAAAAATGACTATTTTGCCCAAGTTTACCTTCGTTTTTAATGCGATCCCCCTGGAGTTCACCACACTTCAAATAAAGAAGATTCAAAGTGAGCTGAACTCCTTTATCTGGGCATCTAAAACATCTAGGATAGCCTGGAAAATCCTGAGTCAAAAAAAACATCGAGGAGGGATCGCTAGTCCAGACCTCTTAATGTATTATAGGGCTTTTCACTTCAAAAACATAAGACATCTCTTCCTAGATTACGCCTCATACCCTCTCTATTGGAAAGCAATAACCAATCACACTAACTACTTGTACAAATTCGGTCATCCTAGATTCTTCAAGAAAATAAAATTAAAGGTACTGTGAGCAGCATGTAAACTTTGGTCCGACATATGGAAAATTTGGAATTACCCATATTATAGTTCACAAGCCCCGATATGGGACTCGCCCGGTACTCCTGAATGTTTGCAGGATTCTTTAGCTCTTCCCTTGAAAAGATCTGGAATAACAGTATGGGGTGATCTTTTAGAAAATGGTATCCTAAAATCATGGGAAGATTTGGTAATGCTAACTACTAATGGGATCTCGAGGTTCAAATTCTACCAATTGACTAACTGGGTTAAATCGCAAGCCTTTGGACCAGAAGACTCTACAATTGTAGGGGACAATCTTCATAAAGCCCGGGGAAAAAAAGAAGTCGCGAAGTGGTATTGGTCCCTGGTAAATGGAAGAAGATCTTTCCGGCTGAAGACTTGCAACAGGCATGGCAAGTATCTTATACTTACTTGTGGCATACTACTATTTCTGCACCATTGAGGAAAAATCATCTATTTACCCTGCATAGGTCGTATTGGACTCCAGGGAAGCTCTCCAAAATGAGTATCCAGATAAAGAAAAAATGTCCAAAATGTGGTGAGATAGAAGCAAACGACATCCACATGTTTTACTCTTGCCCTCAACTTGGTCAGGTCTGGAATGAAGTAGACAAGCTCATTGGTAAATGCTTAAACTTGACCTTTAAGGTAAGACCTTTCTCTGTTATATTTGGTATTCTGGGTATCCTTGACTGCGGTAAAATTAATTTGACAAAAAATCAGAAACATCTTTTATTTATACTTATATTGATAGCGAGACGTGAAATTTGTTTAAAGTGGATACTTCCCGTTCCTGATTCATGAATGGGTGGGGTCGGTACATAAATTTAGGTTTGGATAAATCTAGAGGAGTATGCAAACGTACCGAGCATTGGGATCTATGGGACAATGTTAGATGGTAGGGTAGGAAGGGCTGTCCAATGATTTAACACCGCGATCAAAACCGTTGGCTCATAGATGCAGGAACCAAAAATTTTTGATCTATGGAATCGGTGGTATTGAAGCAAGGCCTCTAACTCTATTCCAAGGGCACCTAAACTCAAGAGGACCTGATTGCACTTCTTTTATTAAGATCGCATAAATGAGGACAAAAAAAAAAAAAGACAGTAATATGAACATATTGGCACCTTCCAATTTTTCAAATTACCCACTATGACTACTTCCAACTTTATATTGGGACTATCAAGTTCAACTAGTCATGTAACGCCTTAATTATTGTGCAACACATGTACACAATACACAGTCTTGCATGATGTACCCTTATGTGTCTTACAACCTTATACCTATTATATTTACATTATTATTCGAAACCAAAAAATGGAACGTGGTCCGCATTGTCCTCACCTTAAAAAGATAGCAGTCACCGAATCCTCCCCAAGCCGCGTGCACAGGCAGAACTTCAGTGAACATGGTGTCTGCTTACCTCTTCAAAAAGATGCGCAATTATCTATGCAGCCCGGGGTAGGCGGTCAGGTGGGGGCAAAAAGGGACCTCCTGGCTGGCTTGCCAAATGTTGCAGGGTGAGTAAAACCTTTAAGAAATGAAAAAGACACAGACTCCTCTTGCAGTGCAAAGACAGCTCTTTACTGTTGTGACAGGGAGACAGACCTTCTCGCACACAGGCAGGTAGCCAGTCTCAATTTGACACATCACAAACAACTTCTTTTATACAAAATAGAACAATGAGGGTTATAAAAGTTCAATAGTGGATCATTACATCAGTTACAGATTAATACATGCCAATTGTAAGAATCATGAAGTCACCGTAGACCCTTGACATTTATCCTAATTCAATACATATCCTTTATTTCAGTTTCTAACAGTACTTACCAAACTTTGCCATTCTTGTACGCGAGTGCATGTGGCTTCGTGGTAAATACAACCTAGTGAAGTGTGTACTTTTTTGATTGTGCCCCTAAGACCTCCATGTATTTTAAGCTAGTTGAATTTCCTGCACCCATTGTCTAAATAAATATGTTCAAATTTCCAAAACACGAGTTGGCTAATTGCAATCCTTTCAAGTTACCTACTCCATTGTGTCATCAAGTGGGCTCTTAACCTTCCTCTCGTCAGCACAAGATTCGGGCCTATGCTGGTTTTTAACGAGTACAGCTTTGTGCTTACTGCTTGTGTTTGTTGTTGCACTATATTTTTGTGTTTTACATTTTCGACTGTGTTCAAATTTCCCATAACACCCATGTGATAATTCAGGAGTGGCTGTCTTCTAATTTCCTGAAACTGAAAGGTAATAAGACAAAGATCCTGATAATAGAGAGTACCAGATCCAGAAAATGTGGCCCACCTCCGTCAAGCGTCTTCACACCATCAAAAAGAAATCTTTTTCTTTCCTAGGAAAAGGACGCCTCCATTGTTGGCTCTGTGATCATCGTCTACCTGTTGAAATGTGGTAAGCAATTACACTTCAGACTTGTAGAGACACAGATCAGGAAACTCCTGAGAATCAAAAACATGATGCATTGACTCTAAGTTTGATCCTGACTCAGCAGCAAGAGACTTGTTCCACTGGATTCCTTTTAACCCCTTGCATGCCCGCCCCTTTCCCCGCCCAGTGCCGCGCCTTCCATTAGCGGGCGGAGTTCATGACGAGCTGGACTCGTCATGGGCACAGCGCCACCGCAGCCCATGACGAGTCCAGGTCGTCATGGGCACTGAAGGGGTTAAATACTAGACACAATTTACAACTTAAAGAACCATGCCTGGTGCAGCAAGCCTACCACTGCATGGGCCCAAAATTTTTGTCCAAACTTCTTCAGCATGACATTCTCATAATAACTCTTAGATCAGGCTCTCTTTTCTAGTTGAAGTCTGACAGGAGACTTTTAGGGGATTGGTCCTAAGTTGTGGATGTCCTCCTGGTTCACCTTGGTCAGATCTCCAATTCTACAAAAAGCTAAAAACACACGTTTTTGGTTACTTTCGTTTTTTTGGTTTGGCAACAATAGTTACCAGAGGCTTAAGCACTCACTTAGATCTGCTAAACTCGTCCACTGATAACATATCAGCTGCTCAGTACAACTGCTCATATAGATGGCAGCATGAGCTACTTTCTCCCTCTGTGGTACCTCTATTTTAATTCCTGGAGAGTGGGTATAGAGAACTCACACTTCATGCTCCTGTTCATATCCCCCATATCTGAAACCTTCAATTCACATGTGCATGCACATAAGTTGTAGATCAATTTTACAGGTTGCTTATGTAGTCGTTCTGTTATATTTTGTAATGTACCCCAATATAGGCCCAGGTAGTTGCCTAACCTTTCACCTACATTTCCCTGCCACTGTACTACATAACAGTTTTTGGTGTTGACCTTTTACCTAGTTACGATGCTGCATTAATTTCATGCGGTATCCCAGAAAACTAGTCTCATTTATTATGCCTGAGGATTCTCAGAATCACAGCAGGATTACCATCTTCTGCATAATAACTATGTATAAGGGTCATCCCTTCCGTCATCCTCGGCCGACATGACACAGCAGGGCAGAACCCCTGAGGGTACCTTTCGGGTATATATACACCATATCTGTGCTGGACAGGAAGAGGAGAAAGACTTCCATGCTGACCCGAGGCGCTGAGGTTCCTGCACGCAGACACTCCAGCACGTAGTGGTCTGACTTCCTTTGCGGGGTGTCCATCTCGAGGCCAAGATGGGGTCCTTCGTTCTCTCACACCAGGTAATGGGGTTGGATTCATGCTAGGGGGATTCTTGGCTCTACACCTACATACATACTAGGTACACTTAGGTACATCTAGTCAGGGTTGCTTCGTAGGAGTACGCATGATTAATGTCATGTATTTATAGCCCTGCCTGTATTCATTGTTTTAGCACTATGGTAGGAATATACCATCCATTTACCCTAGTGGTGCTTATAATCATTTATATCTGTTTCTGTCTTATGGTTGTTTTAGTACACCTATTTTACACTAGAATGACGCTGGTTCAATAAATGTTTATTGAAAAACGCTCCTACAGTTTATTCTGTATTTCTCTCTGGGTCATAGGTCAGAAAAACGGACCACTTACCCGCACTTTGCTCCACCCTACATTGAAGTTTGGAGGCACACTTCATGCTTAGCCGCCAACTTGGGACAGGCGCGCTCGAGCAGTGGGGGGAATCTGCTATAAAGCATGTGAGCTCTGCGGATGCGCGCAGCGGGAGTGCCGCTGGCGCGCCAAAGGCACGCGTAGGGCAAGCCCGTCTGCGCGCATCCCGGATGCGGCCAGCGCTAGCTGCGCTGCCCAGGCACATGCTGATCGCAGGACGTGGAGCAGGGAGGAACTAGGAATTATTGGTGAGCCCTCGAGCAGATGCCCTCATGTTTGGTCTGTGCTGGAAAATACAGATAAAATCTGCCCCAGCTGTAACTTTGGTTTTGTTAACACACGGGGCTCTTCTCCCCTTCCCTATTGCATTTCTTCTACTCCTTTGGCCGAGCAAAATATCAATGCAGCTCTGATTAATGCTCGCTCTATGGTACAGCACGCGTCAGACATATTTGAGCTTCTGGTTGATAACCAGCTCGATCTTTTATTTATTACCGAGACCTGGTTAAATGATTGCTCTGCCCCGGTTATTACTCTGGCTATCCCTACGGGGTTCAAAATTGCCAGGATGGACCGAAAATTAGGGAGAGGGGGAGGGGTTGCGGTTGTTTATAGGGAAAGATGGGTTTTTACACAGACGAACTGTCAGGATGTCATGAAGAGTGAAGTGTTAGATTTCTCCCTCTCTATTTCCCCTCATTTTTTGATGGGAGGCACACTTATATATCGACCCCCTGGGTCTCTCAGTTCATTCCTTAAAATGCTGGACGAAGCCATTGTGCAGAGATCTTTAAAATATTCAAAATATATACTGCTGGGTGATTTTAATATTCATCTTGATTGTAGAGAAGCTCCTGATACTCTCTCTCTTAATGAATCATTGGAACTTGGCCAATTGTCTCACTGGATTAAATCCCCCACTCATAGTGGAAGGGATCTGTTCTAATTTCCCGGTAATGGTTTCTGACCCTCTTCCGGTCACTTGGTTGGATCATTTTTTTATTTACTTTTCTTGGTCTATTCAACCGGCCACTCTCTCTATGAATGTTCCTGCGGGTAGACCTCCTCTGCGTATCGAACCGGCGGTATTTGGTAGGATCCTGGCTCATACCCGTCCTGGCACGCCAGGGAACCTATCAGAAGCTGTGGATGGATTTAAGTTATGGCTGACTGGAGCAGTGGAGAATTTCGTTGGTCCGCCTGGTCATAAAAGAGCTAGAAAGTCTCAGTCCCAACCTTGGTTCTCTAATGAACTTAAGATACAAAAATCCGCCTGTAAAAAGCTCAAACGGACTTGGAGACAGGCTTACAGCCCCCTAGCAAAATTAGCCCTCAGAAATGCTCAAAAGGTCTATTATTCTATGGTCAAGGCTGCCAAGGGGGATTATTTTGCTGAGCGCATCGCCCAATCTAAAAACAATTCTAAAGAAATCTTTTCAATTGTTCAGAGTTTTTTGGAACCCAGGGCCGAACAAAGGTTTTCTCCTGGTTCCAAGTGCGAACAGCTTTCAGTTTTTTTCTCCGATAAAATGAAATCCATACAGGATAGTTTGGGGCCCGTTAGCCAGTCTTTGGTGACGCAGCTTCATTCCAATGGGGCAAAGATGGGTACATTTTTTGATTATTCCCCTGTCCGACACCTTGATGATCGCTTAAATCAGGTTCTCCCATCGATCCCTGCCGAGCTAGGCTTCTGGCGACGGTTGCGGACGCAGTTAACCCGGAAGTGAACTATATGGTGAATATGTCCCTTCAGACCGCCATGATTCCACTTGAGTGGAAGCAAGCAAAACTTCTTCCATTGTTGAAAAAACCTTCACTTATTCCTGCAATCCAGCCAGCTATCGTCCTATTTCTCTCCTTCCAGCTGTGGCAAAGGTCTGTGAGAAAGCTGCCCATAAACAACTCTCTGAGTTTGTTGAGATCTCTGACGCTCTCCACTCTGCCCAGTCGGGCTTTAGGGCTTCTCATAGCACCGAGACTTTGGTCGAGGTGGCTGAGGTAATTAGAGACTGTCTGGATGCCGGCGGCAGAGCAGCATTAGTGCTTTTAGATCTCTCTGCCGCGCTCGACACCGTGCCACATCAACAACTTTTGGCACAGTTGTCCCACATTGGCATCACTGGGCAGGTATGGAAATGGATTGAATCCTTCCTTGCCAACAGATCGCAGCAAGTTTGGCTGCCTCCTTTTTCCTCTACCCCTCGAAGTCTGAATACGGACGTCCCCTAGGGCTCTACATTGAGCCCTCTTCTTTTCAATGTTTATATGACACCCCTGGTTTATTTAGCAGAGGAGCTGGGTGCTAGTATCATAGTGTATGCTGATGATACCCAGCTCCTCTTTACTTGGAGCAAAGCGGACTTCTCTTCGATCATTGCCAAGACTTGTCTCGCAGAGGTCTTTAAATGGTTAGTAAAGGCCTAATTAAAGTGCAATGAGGAGAAATCGGAAGTGCTCCTTTATGGTGCCTTCACCCCTCACTTTAGAGACGAGATCTGGCCTGTGGGCTATCCTTTGCCGAGTTCCTCCGGATGCCCAGCAAAAAACCTGGGTGTCTGGTTTGGTGAGGACTTGAGATTTCTGACCCAGATTAGTAAACTAGCGGGTGTGTGTTTCGGCATTCTTAAACGCCTTAAGAAGTTTTTGCCTTTGCGTCCTAAAAAGGCTAAGGAAATGGTAACCCGGGGGCTCATCTTGTCAAGGTTAGATTACGCCAACGCCTTGTACATTGGACTTCCGGCTTACCAGCTAAAAAAGCTACAGATTGTACAGAACGTGACGGCTAGAATTTTACTTTACATGCCAGGTAGATCCAGTGCTAGTCAGAGCCTTCGAGAGTTACATTGGCTCCCGGTTGAGCAGCGAGTATGGTTTAAGGCCTTGATATTAGCTCATGGTGCTCTTTATAAGAACCGGCCTCAATACCTCAGAAGGCGTTTCTCGTTTTATGAGCCATCTCGACTGCTTCGTTCGATGGGTCAATACCTCAAGGTGGTTCCCAGGTTTCGTTTGATTAGGCTAGGTGGCTGCTCTCTTTCTGTTAAAGCGGCCAGGGCCTGGAATACCTTGCCCTTGGAATTACGAAACATGGAGAGCCTTAGGCTATTCAAAAAACAATTAAAAACCCTGCTTTTTAAGTAATCGCTTGTTAGGTCCTTTTTCTTTCTGTTATTTCCGGTTCCCCTTCCTCTCTTTCTGCTGGCTTTCGTGCCGGAACACTTTCTAGTAGCCGTGCGCGCTATAAAAAGTGGTTAACATAACATAACATAACCTATTTTACACTAGAATGACGCTGGTTCACGGGGGGGGCGTTGCTAGCCGGCCACCATGGCGGACGTGAGCTCATGGTGCTCCGACTGATAGCCCCAGTAATCCTCCTTGAAGTGCGCCATCTGTGACCGCAACCAGTGGAATCCACCAGCGGAGGTGCGGCGTAGTCCGGGGAACCCCTCCTGGTGCTGTTTTTGTGGCGAAAGATGTAGCTGCAGGCGGGGAAAAAAAGGCAGCCTGCGGGAGGCGAAGCAGTGAAGCGGAGAGCCCCGCTGGAGGGCGCCTGCCCGTGCTGCCGGGCGGAGCGTAGTGGAGTGCTTGGTGCCGGGAAAGCGCTCCTTGTGGTCGGCTGTCCGGACCCGAGGAGCGAAACTACCAGCTGTGCCAACGGCCTGGGAAGGAGACGGAATGCGGCAAGTGAGCCGCCGCCCCGGGTGGAAAGGAGGCTTGGGACAACTATGCCAGTGAGGGGAGCGGGAGACCCCAGCGAGGTGCACAGGCCCGCCCTGGTGCAAATGTGAAGCGGTAAGCGGAGTGCTTGACCCTACGGAGAGTCGCACGACCTACCAGGACTGGGAGCCCTTCAGGAAACGCGGCATCGCAGAGGTGGGGTAAGAAGCTGCAGGCGGGAACGACATTGCGGCCTGCGGGAGGTGAAGCCGTGCGACAGAGACCCCTACTGGGCAGCGGACATCCGCATTGCCAGACAGATTGCAGGGAAAATACCCGGAACGGGTGGAGCGGGAGCCGTGACGCGCTCCTTGCGGTATCTGGCACTGGCTCGAGGAGTTGAGGAACCTGGGGGAGAGGCCTGCGGATCGGGAGCATGAAGAAGAGAGGCGAGTGGCGCATTTAAACAGGTGAAGGGAGTGTGAGGCCCCTGGAACACGCAGCGTTCTGCCGAGGGAGACGCACGACGTGGGAGCGAGGTGCCTGGCCCGCTGAAGACTAGTGCGACTTGCCAGAGCTGGCCCGGATCCGGGGGGGAGCCCACCAGAGATCTCAGCATAGCGGAGGCCAAGACAGTGGGAAAAGGGGTCTCCAGACCCAACTGAGTCCTGCGCGCTGGGGGAGACGGTGCGAATGGGACTCCCAGTGGCGCCAGGTACTATAGCTTGACATTGAGGGAGGCGCGCGCCAGCACCCACACAGGATTGCTGAGGTAGCCTCGCTGACCGGGTGAGTGGCCCACACAGCGGCACAGGAACTTGGTGAGGGGACCCCCTCGACACACCCAGGCCGCAGATGATATAGGGCCGGGGCTGAGAGGGGCCGAGGGCCCACATGCTTCAGGGAACACACCTGAGAAGACGTGAGCGGAGCTCGATGCGGTAGCCCTGATGGAGGCTCACATGGACTGATCACACACGTGGGACGAATACCCCCAACTGCAGCCTACATCAGAGCTTGGGAATGAAGTGGACATGAGGAGGAGGCAACTAGCGAAACCGCATCTAGTGCATCTGGGCCCTACGCGGTGCGAGGGGCATCAGCTGGCCTGTTGTAAGAAGGTACAGAAGAAAGGGGTTCATCCGAAGACGAGCGGCAAGACCTGAACATGTTTGTCGTGTGGGGGCCCCCGATGAGACCTAACGAAGGAATTGTAAGTTCGGCCATGTAAGCAACGGGAGGAGGAGTGAACCACTGGGCACACTGAGTGCAGACATTACCCTCAGCGCTGGGAACACGCATAGGTGTTGCGGGCTGGTGCCGCCCGCCCTTCCACTGCCTAAACCTCACCCAAACCCCGCCGGCCACGGGATCCCAACCTTGGGGGCAACGCATCTGCCCGGTAGCGCCAGGGTGGTGATGTGACGGACGAACTGGCAAAACGTCACGGCCACCAGCGGGCATCCGTTTCTTCTGGAACAGCGGGTGGAACGCTAGGTGCATATACACTTCTGGAGAGGCCTTTGCTGGCCTGAGATGCCTCTGAAGCAGAATCTATTACGTGAGTGCTGCACTCCGTGACCGACAGCCTCGCAGGAAGACCTGGTGAGAGGAGAGAATTTTGACTGCCACGGCTCGGGAAGACAGAGAACACAGTGAACAAGAAGCGGATGTAGCGGAGAGCCCGCCAGTAGAGGCTGGGATCGGAGGCATCAACAGGGCAAGTAACACCAGGGGCACACGCTTGTGTGGCGGTCGGTTCCTCCGCTGCACACCCCCCCAGTGGGCACTTTGTTCACAGCGAATCTTGCCAAGCGACAGCCGTGAATGCCCTTGGCGCAGCAGCTCGTGATGGGGCGCATGCGAGCCAAAATGAAGCAGGGACCGCCGCGAACTGACGCGCTGGACTCTCCGCATATGAGGGAGGACGCCAAAATGGAGCCAGCATCAGCAGCGCTGGCAGCCAAAATGGATTCCGTCCTCGCAGCTGTGGAGAGAATAGGGACCGCGCTGGAACACACCAGGATGTCCCTGGAAACGCGGATCGACAAGGTCACATCTGACTTTACGCTTCTGCATGCGGACCACCAAAAACTCACTGACAGGGTTGCTGCTCAAGGTCAAGTGCTCCAAGATCTCCAGCCGATTACCCACAGTCACGCAGCTGCATTACAAGATATGATGGAGCAGATACATGCCCTAGAAGATAGGACAGAGGACGCGGAAGGGCGCTCGCGCCGCAATAACATCAGAGTGGTGGGATTGCCGGAAGATGAAGAGGGTAGGCGCCCTAAACAGTATATAGAGAGCTGGCTGCGAGACTTACTTCCGAAGGGAACACTGTCAAATCAGTTTGCGGTGGAGAGCCCAGCGGGTGCCAGCCCAGAAGCCTCAGCCAGGAGCCAGACCGCGTCCGTTCCTGTTCAAACTCCTCAACTACAGGGACAGGGACGCGGTACTGCGTGAGACCCGGAAAATGGAAGAATTATCAGTAGGTGGCAGCCGCATCATGCTTTTCCCTGGTTACACTGCCCGGGTACAACGCCGTAGAAGCAATTACACGATGGTAAAGCGACAACTTCGAGAGCTGGAGCTCCCATACTCCCTACTGTTCCCCGCCAGGCTACGAGTGGTAGCAAAGGGTAAAACACACTTTTTCGACACACCTGCGGAGATATGGGACTGGCTGGAAGAGTCGGTCTTTGGACGGGGAAGCAGCCACCAGAACCGGATAACGGAGAGGCTACTGACAGGAGAAGCAGGCGTGGACCACGCCGCAGGGCACCTCGCCGAGCGGCGGCCAGAATGGTGGCCCCAAGTCCAGAGAGGATAAGAAAGGAGCGGCAAGATGTACTGGAAGCGGTCACAACTCTTGGTACTCCGAACAGTCAAGCCTATCGGGAGCCTTCTACGCAATGCACGGTGGTGTTGAGTGGAGCATCGACGCCATCGACCGAATTTTCTGAAGAACTTTGTATGCCGGTGGTTACTCCGCAGACGGCGAATGATATCATTGAATGAGAAGACCGATAATGCGAACATTGTAGACGTCTGCCTCACGCAAGTACTATACTGAGGGCTGTATTGGATTGTGTGGGGTGTGGAAGGGGCGGGAGGGGGACTGGCGGGATATCGCGTGGGTTTCCTGGTGGGCTGCCGTTCGGGCTCTGCCCCGCTTAGATCAAAACGCCTGGGGTGTCCTCGAGGGGGCGGCCCTTACCCACATGTAACTGCTCCGCATGGGCTCTTGAGGGCTATAGTCTTAGCAAGCTGGGATAATGGGTTCCCGAGTGGCGCACCATATGCCTGGGAAATGAGGGGGATGGTCACGGTGGATTGCTTATTGCGCACACGCCCCACAAGTCCACACACTGACCTAGCCCCTTTTTTTCCGCATGCATGGGCACATAGTTTGGACGGATAGCTTCGAGATGTTCGCCCCGTACGTTCTGTTTTTACTAGTTCTTCAGTTGGTCTGGTTACCACAGACCGGCTTACATGTACCCGGGCGTGCCCGGTACTTACAAAACGGCACCCCACCCCTGGCCTCATAGAAGATTACACACCCTAGCAATGGCAAGAGTTAATATAATCACATGGAACATACGCGGTATGCACACACCCGCACGGAGATACTCCATATTCGCTTATCTTCAAAGACACTCAGTTGGTATGGCCTTATTACAGGAGACACACTTAACACAGCTGGAGCTCGACCAACTGCGCAGGCGCTGGAGGGGCCAGGTGTACGGCACCGTGTACTCCGCACACGCTAGGGGCACACTCATTTAGGTGAGGGCAGGCGTCCCATTTGCTAGCAGACACTGTAGTAGATCAGGAAGGTAGATACACCCTGGTGCGCGGAGTGCTTAACGGGCAGCACATATTGTTGGCATCCACATATGCTCCAAATACCTGTCAAGTGACATTCCTGGCGCGGCTGTCGCAGGTGCTGACTCCGTATACTGGCCTCCACCTGGCTACTGGGCAGTGACTTCAACTCAGTACTCGACATTCATTTGGATAGATCCTTCCCCCACTCCAGGTCATGTCTGCGAGGTCCAACGCACAGGCACACGCGGACTGGCTCTCGCACTGGGCACTGCTGGATGTGTGGCGGGTCCTCCACCCAGTAGACAGTGTTTACTCCTATTACTCTGCTACGCACGACCTACATGTCCGACTGGAAAGGGTGGTGGGGTCCCTGTCTCTACTGCCGTTAATCGAGGCCTCGGAATATTTAGGTCGGACACACTCTGATCATAACCCCTTGCAGATCCACATCAGCTGGGAAGCCGATAGGCCCCCTATCCCCACATGGCGCCTACAGCCTAACGCGTTGGAAGACCCCGAGTTCCGCTTGTCACTGGGGACGGCAATCCTGACATACTTCGAACTTAACGAAGGCACGGCAAGTGGAGTGGGACGCCCTCAAAACAACAATCAGAGGTCATTGCTTAGGTGCCACCTGGAATGTGCGGAAGCAACTGTCGGCGGCTATTACTCGCCTTGAATCCCAATAACTGCAATTCGAAAGTGGGGGAGAAGGGGGAGGTAGACAGGCGAGCCGCCTGGAGGACCTTCGGGCGCAACTACCGGAGCTATTAGAGCAGCTGCGCTGCCATAACTATGCAGCACATACAACCCGCACACACGCTACAGCAAACAGGGCGGGCCGCTTACTCGCTTGGCTGCTGAGGCAAGATAATACCCGTGCTCCGATTGCGGCGATACGCACAAGGCAGGGAGATCTGGTGTATACGCAAAGAGAGATTCACACGGTCATGGTGGACCACTATGCACTGTACCGGTCCCAGGTCCATTGTTCGGATCTCGAGCTAGGGGGATTCCTGGAGAGGATCCAGTTACCTGTAGCTTTGGCCGAGCACCAGGAGGCGCTTAACAGCCCCCTCACCCTAGAAGAGATAGGAGAGGCAGTTGCATCCCTGGCATCCGGGAGAACACCAGGGGCGGATGGCCTACCGGCTGAATTCTACAAAGCCTATTGGGAGTCCTTGGTGCACGCACTCTACTCAAAGGCACTGGAGGAAGGCACGCTTCCCCCTTCGATGCGTGAGGCGTACTTGGTGTCCCTGCTGAAGCCAGACCGAGATACGACAGCCTTGGGGTCTTATAGACCGCTGGCGCTTCTTAATGCCGATTGTAAAATACTCCCCAAAGACCTGGCGGAGCGTTTGGCGCCAGTGGTCTCAGCCCTCATCCACAGTGACCAAAACGGGTTTGTGCCTAAGCGGAGTACGGCCCTGAACTTGCGGAGATTCTTTAGAGTTGCGGAAGAAAGCATTAAAGAATAGCCAAAAGGGGGTTGCCTAATGTTGGACCTGGAAAATCGACGCTGTTGCAGCGCTATGATCTGGGGGCAGAATATTTACAAATGGTAGGCCTCTTATATAGAAAAACCACGGTACGGGTAAGGTTGGGTCCGTACATATCTGAAGCGGTGCCGGTGTGCAGGGGCACTAGGCAGGGGCGCCCACTGTCACCACTCCTGTTCGCATTAGCGATTGAACCTCTGGCGACAGCACTTTGCGCACTGGTGGGAGATGGTATACCGCTGGGGGACGCAACACATCAGGTGTCATTATATGCGGATGATCTGCTGGTGTATGTGAGGGATATTGAGAATATCCCAGTCCAGCTGACCCTTATGCTGCGGGATTTTGCAGCTGTCTCGGGGCTTCAGGTAAATGCCAGCAAATAGTGTCTGTATGCGTTCGGAGGGGGAAAGCAAGATCCGGGATACACTCTTAACGGAACGCGAGTGGCGTGGAAAGAGGGCACCTTCCGATACTTAGGCATACAGATATACCGTCAACCGCAGGACATCTTTGGCGGAAATGTGGGTAGAGCTGTTACGGCTATCAAGTCACAGATGCGTTTCTGGGGCACATTGCCGCTGACAGTCATGGGTAGGGTGGCATTGTCCAAAATGGTGATCCTTCCAAGGCTATTGTACTACTTTGCCAACCTGCCAATATATATACCAGTGGCCTTTTTTGCTGCGTTCTCTAAGCTGCTCCGAGATTTCATCTGGGGGAGTAGCCGCCACAGGATGTCACTGGCGAAATTCTATCTACCCATGGATCAAGGGGGACTGGCGGCGTCCTGCTTCGAGCATTACTACTTAGCAGCGCAGCTGCAATGGATAGCCCGCTGGGTCGCAGATAAAGGTCGGGACGACACGGCGACTGGGCTGCCCCCATACTCTCTGGAGCGGCTTCTCACGCTTTTTCATCCAGCTGTCAAACACACGACACCAGCACCACTCCTCCTAAAGGTGGCGTACAAATGTTATCGCAGAAGTCTATTTATCACCAGAACTCTGATACCTTACGCACCTGCGTTACCATTAGAGGGCTCCCCCAGTGGGGTACGGACACTTACTCCTCTAGCCTTGACATGTTGGAGGGATGCAGACATACAGACTCTAGGAGATTTGTACTGGGATGGCTCGTTGGCATCGTACGACTCGGTGGAGGAGGGGCTTCCGCCAGGGCAATTCCTTATGCACCGCTCATTAGTGGCAACTTTGACCGCTATATGGGGGGACATGTCCACAGAGCCAAAGCAACATCTTACCATACAGTATCTCCACGTTATGGGACGAGGTAGGCATCTGGTCCGCTGGTTTGCAGCATCTCTACGCACACATGCAGCGATCACATTAGAACCACTCCGACACAAATGGGACACTGAACTAGGGAGGCCATTAGAAGACAGGGAATGGGAATGGGTATTGAAGGGATCAGTGCGCATCCCCAGGAATATGAGGCTCCAACAGATTCAGTTGTTTATCATACATAGGGCATACCTTACGCCGGAGGCTATCAACAGGTACTTCCACCGTGTAGATGCAGTGTGTCCCAGATGCATGGAACCTGGGGTGGGGCTTGTCCACATGCTATAGAGCTGCCATAGGATATACACTTATTGCAGCATGATCAGCGAGCTGCTACATATAAGTGCCCTTTGAATGGGAGGTATATCTACTGCACCAATTTCGTAGAACCCCGGCCACGAAGGTGACATCCCGGTTTCTGGATCTGGGAATAGCGGTTGCCAAACGGTTGCTCACCAAAAGATGGAAGGCGCAGGACCCCCCCACGTGCAGGCGTAGAGACACTCGCTCTATGCCTGGGCTAGGGCAGAAGGGACCGCCATTAGAAGGGAGGAAACGTTGGGACTAAGGAAGGAACCAATAGCTGCTCAATGGGAAGGTCTACTCCAGGCACTCCAGAGGGTTGAGGAGGAACATACGAGGGGACAACCTGAGGGGAGAGGCGTGGGTCCAGGGTAGGCACTGGAGTCTGCAATCGGATGTGGCTGTGTTGTTTCATATTTTATGTTTCATGTTCCACGCATGTATTGATTTCGCATCACTATCAATGGAGAAAAGGATAAGTGCCGCTATAGGGGGATAATAATCTATCTGTCATACTGGACGAGGTTACTGGGGAAGGCAAGATGAGGGGCGGAATGGGGACACCATCACTAGCGCCGGTCTGAGTTGGGATCGTTGGGATTGTTGGGGGTTAACTGTCTGTATTCTGCTATGTCTGTTTGGCAGTCCATATGGCACTAACGGTAGGACTTATACACTGGACTCTCTACACTAAGCAGTTCCCAAATAGGGATGTTTTCCAGACACGGCAAGAACTGAATGCTATTCTTATGTTTAATCTGGTGCGGCGGCTGTGTCTTGGACGGGTATAAGGCCCAACATGTATGCAGTGAGAACCTGTACTTATTGCGTTTAGATGCCACCATGTATGGAGTGTACACAATTCATGATGTCTTTCAAGTGTCTGTAAATCTTCGAAATTTCAATAAATAAAATCAGATTTAAAAAAAAAAAATAGAATGACGCTGGTTCAATAAATGTTTATTGAAAAACGCTCCTACAGTTTATTCTGTGTTTCTCTCTGAGACAAAGTGAGCACGAGTGACCGAATGAAAAGTACTGTACTGTTTCCACGATCCATCATGGGACAGGATTGTAATGTTCAATAGTTGCCAAGAACTACTCTTTCCTCGGTAAGAGATGTTTATAGTAGCACTGTGAGCTAGCCGTTATACAGACGAACATACCCAGTGGGGATCTGTAGAATCCGTCTGGACACCAATCCCACAATCTATGTTATCTAAACACGCAGGTCCTATATAGGTTTATAGGAACTACACGACAGGCCCAGATAAACAAGTCACAGGAACAAGTGGGACACTCAACAGATAGACATTGCTAGTGGATGAAGCTAGAACTGGGCCACTGGCACTTTCAGGGCTGGGTATTAGCTGCCCATCCAGTAGTTATAGAAGTCACCTAGCTGACAACCCACAGGGAAATGGCAAATTCTGTGTCTGCTTCTGGCCACATGTCAAGGTGTATACAGTTCTAGCACTTTGAAACTGCATTTCAGAACAGCAAATTCGAACATCTTTCCAGTGTCCTCTTGTGGAGATCTCAAGGGCTGATTGGAAGAAAAAACAAGATCCCAAAATGAAAGTGACCCATACCAGCACATGCCAAAATCCTGGGTTCCTTTGATCTGCTGAACTGTGAATGCTACACCAGTGCCTGTCCAACATCTTAAATCCTTGGCCAAAAAGACTGCCCACATATTCACCCTTATCCCATCTGCCAACAACCAACAGTCCCTGCTCATCTCACACCAGTGCCTTTCACAATTACTGGTTTGCTCAGCAGACCTCCACTGTTAGGCATATTGCGCATACTCTTCATCCACAGAGCAATGTCCGGTCTGTATCCTGGAGATCCTTGCCCTGACCACTACCTGTAGTTTAAGGTAGAAAAATAAAGGACACAGGCCAATGGCAACTTAGCCAGTCACTCCTGACCAGCACCACTGCCTATCACATGTCTCAAGCCATTCGGCCCAACATCTCTGACCAACCGCCTACACTGCCTTTCTACTAGTCCTGCTGTAGCAATTGCCCCAAATTCCTCCTGTATTTGCTTCGGACAGCATTACAGTCATGCCCACTGGGATTATGTGCAATGCATGACCAAATTATTTGGTAATGGTGATGGAAATATGTGATTGAAAATTGTTTTACACAGCATATTGCAAGTTAACATACTTTATTTTATTTTATTAGGATAACCAGTAGTCAGTTTCCTGTACTGACAGTGTACGTCATGTCATGTGGGACATCCTGTGACATAATTATCGTTCACTTGGATACTCATTCTAAACAGATCTCAGCAAAGACAACTTCAGACATACACTCTGATAATAATACACAAACTATTACTAACCAGGGCGTGGCCAAGACCCGGAGCGCAATGGCCGTTTGATTCCTAAGCTCCGTACACCCTATCCCTTCCCCGTCTATCCTGTTCCACTATCTGATTCCCCGGGGCAGGGAAACGCACCCTAAAACAAGCGGGTGCTCTTCAGCAGACTCCTGCTTCCACAATCCCCCCGAGCCCGGGGTTCTGGGTCCCGCAAGTAACTGGCCTAAGCGAGCCCTGAAGCCGGGGGCTCAATTTTGGGAACCTGACGCCGAGGAGACAGCCACAGCGTGCTCTGAAGGCGTCACACTCCTGCAGACGGCTACATGCAAGGCGTATGTCGAGCGGAACACCCGGAGATATGCCTTCTCCAAATGTGGCAGTGACAGCAGTGCCTGGGATCTAGGGTGACAGCGTTCGGCAGCCGGTCCGGAGATCATACACAACGAGAAGGCCGGCAGCAGCTCCGACTTCGCTGGGAGAGCACTCAGAGTGAGGTGAGGTGGAGGGGGGCTCCTCAGCTGTGGCAGGAGTATTGAGACCCCCCCTCTCATTACCTACACCTGGAGACACGACCCTGCAGACCTCGTGTGACGCTCTAATGGCGTTGGTGAGCAGACCCTTCCCCCATTCTTCACGCTGAGGTGCGGTGCAATGTGGTGAGCAGTGAGAGCCGTGCACAGTCTAAAATGTCTGCAATCCTTCTTGTGGGACTGAGGATCATCTGGGTGACTCGGACTTGCCCCCTCCTCATCTGGGAGCAGCGCTGACACTTTAACTGGAGCGCATGATGTCCAGGCAGTGTGGGGGTGATCGGTTCCCTCAACCCCAGCCTCCAACTTCGTGTGGATTCGCCCATTTGGAGGTCGTGTAATGGTGGTGTTGCCCCTCGGTGTAATCCTGCCTGAGATACCCCTAGCAACAAACAGAAGGAGTCTGGGTAGCACCACCACACCGGGTGGGCAGATAGCTAATGCCGGGTAGAGAAGCTAAGGATTTGGTGGGATATTAACGGCGATTCAAAATGGCGACGGAGAAGAGCAAAGCAGCAGGCGCGAGGGGACTGAAATCAGTGCAGTCGAACAGGCTAAGCTGCTACACCCTCCCTAAAGACATGATCCAGGGCCGGCAATCTGGAGGTGACCTCGCCAGTGACCAAATAGGAGAAGACCAGGAGCTATCCCTTAAGGATTTCATGCAGGCAATCACCAATGTTCAAACCTCGTTGGAACACAAAATGGACACCATTGCTATCGAGGTCAACCTGATCCGAGCCGACCTCACCAACCTTAACGGGAAAGTTAAGCAGGTGGAGCGCACCACTTCTAGTCTGGTCGACGACGTCGCCCAGCTTCAAAGTGAACTTCAGGACATTCAATCCTTTCGCAAAGCCACTGAACTTAAACTAGATGATTATGAGGGGCGCCTACGACGCAACAACCTGCGCATCTTAGGCATGCCGGAGAAGGCTGAGGAACAGGCCCCAACCTTTTTGTTGAGGACCTGATTCTACAACCCAAATGCCTCAGTAGGTTTTTTGTTATTGAAAGAGCACGCAGGGTCCCTGAAGGGCGTCCCTAGCCAGGAGCACCCCCCCCCCGCACCCAATTTTGGCGAGAGTATTGAATTTCCGGGACAGAGATGTGATCCTTCAGAATGCTAGAGTGGGGACTGCACTCCACTATGAGAATGCTGCCGTCTCTTTCTTCCCAGACTTCACTCAACGAGTGCAGCGACAATGACGGTCCTTCATTACGGTGAAACGGAAACTCAGAGACAAGGGACTAAAATACTCCATGTTGTTCCCAGCATGTCTTCGAGTGAAGGCGAAGGGAAAAACCTGTTTTTTCGACCAACCGGAGGAAGCAGCTGACAGGCTTGACTATCGGGCAGAACAGGTCTCGCAAGATCACAATGCTGGAGGAGATGTTGCCTCACAGGCCCGCGACTGATGGGGCTGAACTGGACTCGGAGACTCCCCCAGCATGGGTGGATTACTAAGTTTGGCCGGGCCAGGTAACGGGCAGCGTGACGGCCGAGCCTCGAGGGGTCCTTCCTTTTTGATGGCTGTCAATTAGAACAGTGGTGTGTGCCTCACCTAGGGATCATTATGGTTTGATGTTTGGTGAGGGATAGGAAAACGGGATGCCACTTCCTTCCATTTTCTGCTATTAGTTCTCTATCAGGGTGACAGGCACTCTGCAAGTTTTGTATGGGCAGTTCCAAGCCCAGAGTGCAGGGCAGCAGGGTGGGGGTTGTTGGGGTGGGGTTTGGTGTGTTTTTATGGTTAGGTTTATTGCATTGGTGCTTGAATTTGGTTCTATTACAGAGGATACTGAAGCTTACGATTTCAACGACAAGTGCTATGGGGGACAGAAATGTTAAAATATTAAGTTGGAATGTTCACGGACTTGGGGACAAAATCAAGCTCAGTGTTATTCTCCAACACATTAAACGGCAAGCGCCGGATGTTGTCCTGCTCCAGGAGACACAACTGGTTGGAAACTCATGTACGGCAATGCATAGAGGGGGGGTACAAAATGGTAGCATATGCGGGATTTACCTCCGGCTCCCAGGGTGTGGGTATCATGATGAAAAACACGTTTTCCCTTGGCATAAGCTCCACATTGACAGACGAGCGGGGCAGATACGTTGGTGTATCTAGAGTGTGAGAGGGTCATCCCATCACTTTCATGTCAATATACGTCCCTCCGGGCATGCAGGGTACCACCTTTGCAGACCTGGGATTGGTTCTTCTCACTTTTCCGGATGGCCTTTTGATCCTTGGGGGCGATTTTAAGGCAGCAGTCTCAGGCACGCTGGACCGCTATCCTCCATGAGAACAAGGGTCCTCTCACTGCTGGTTGCCTGACTTCCTCAAAGCTATGGGGCTGGTTGATGGGTGGAGAACGTATCACCCCGACCAGATACAACACACCTTTCACTCTGGAGCGCACAACAACCTCTCCCGCTTAGACTACTGCATAGTACCAGCTGCGCAAGTCACACTCATACACGAGGTTAGGCACTTGGCGAGAGGCATCTCCGACCATTCACCACTATGGGTCCACATAGTCCTTACTCAGGGCGCTGCAGGAAAATTAGCCCCAATTAATCCTTGCTAACTTCGTGATCCGAAAATCCGTAAACGCCTTATTAAAACCATGGACGATTACTTTTCTGATAATGTGGGGTCCGTATCCTCATTCCAGTTCTTATTGGAAGCATTCAAAACTGTGATTAGGGGAAAGGCTTTATCATTGATCTCTGGCTCAAAAAATAAAAAATAAAAAAAAGAAATCCTTGACATTGAAACTGAAATTTATAGATTGGAGAGGGACTTGGAATCTGTGGTGTCACCGGAAAAGCTTCATCTACTTAGCCTGAAACAACATGACTATAAAGCCCTAGTTACTGATAGGGCCAAATCTTTGGGTAGGGAGAAACTGGGCAGGATTTATGACCTGGGAGATAAAGCAGGGAAACTTATAGCATGGCTGGACAGAAGGGAGTGGGCGAGCAGACTGGTCCCGGAACTCAAGGTGGAAGGTGACATCTCTATTACTGATCCACAAGAAATAGTTGACAGTGATACTCCATACTGAGGAGGACTCTCAGGAATTATTCCGAGACATCAAACTTCCCAGCCTCTCCCTAGAAGATCGCAACTTTATGGATAGTGACTTGACAAGTGACGAGATAGCGCAGGCAATCCGTTCCTTAAACTCGGGGAAAGCCCTTCGTCCTAATAGACTCCCTAGCAAACTATACAAACTGCGATCCGATAAACTCACACCATACCTAAAATCCATGTTTGAGGAATCCAGGGAAGTTGGAACATTGCCCAGGGAACAGAGGATAGCCACCATAGTCACCATTCACAAAGAAGGAAAACCCAGGACCGATTGTGCCTCCTATAGGCCGATTTCCCTTTTAAATATGGAACCCAAAGTCCTGGCCAAGCTTTTAGCCATTCGCCTGGTCAAGGTAATCAGTGGACTAGTACACCCAGACCAATCCGGCTTTATGCCACATAGAAACACGGCCCTGAACTTGGGCACAGTTCATGGGGTATTGGAGAGAGTACACACCATCCAAGAGCCAGCTGTGATCGTGTCCCTGGACGCGACCATGGCGTTTGACTCTATTGAATGGCCCTACCTATCGGCAGTTTTGGCAAAGATGGGATTCGGCCCGAAATACATTGAATGGGTACGTCTTTTATATAGCGAGCCCTTGGCTCAAGTGGTAGTGAATAATAAATTGTTAGCTACATTCCCACTTAGTTGTGGGACCTGTTAAGGTTGCCCACTTTCGCCTCTTCTTTTTGCCCTAGCCCTAGAACCTCTGGCAGCCTGGATCCGATGGGATCCTATGATACGAGGATTGTGATGGTCCCCTGACTGGGAGGACCGTATCTCCCTCTATGCTGATGACATCTTGCTTTATTTGGCTTCCCCTAACAAATCCCTGATCGTAGTGTTAGATATTCTTGCGGTATTTGGCAGATTCCCTGGATTTGATGTCAACTGGGGTAAGTCCCTACTATTTGTTCTTTGGGGGGATCCTCCCGTCTTTCCGAGAGACTGCCCAATACAGATTAATTCTGTTGGCTTTAAATATCTGGGGATTTTTATTTCTCTTGATACCACAGTCCGTTATGCTCAAAACCTTCTTCCTCCCCTGCATAAGCTTAAAAAAGATATTGCCAGCTGGAAATCACTTCCCCTCTCTCTCTTGGGCAGGGCCGCCCTGTTTAAAATGATGTCCTTGCCTAGGTTCCTCTACGCCCTACAGAACACCCTAGACCCTGTCCCAGAGCATTATTTTAAGGAAACTGATATGGCGGAGGCATCAGCCTCCCAGATATTAAAAAATATTATTGGGCAGCCCATCTGGCGGCCATCATCCATGGCACAAATGGCCGTATTGATGATCCCGGCTATGCCATGGATAAATGGGTCCTCCCAGGTAGCAATTACAACAGGGCATTGTATTTACAACCTAAACGAAGCACACTAACTGACCCCACCAAACACTCCGTTCGAATCTGGTATAACGCCACCAACTCTCTTGGATGGGGACGTAGGTTGACATTAGCCACCCCGCTTTGGGATTTTGAACAATTAGGTAGCCTTTGGAGATCTAAGGGGTTTGATAGATGGGACCTTATTGGCATCTCATATATTAAAGACATTTAGGGAGTAGGGGGGGGTCAAGTCCTTCACCACGCTGCAAACAGACTATGAGCTGGCGGACACCGAATACTTCCGATACGCACAGATCCTGCACTCACTACAGTCCTCTCTACCTAAGGGGATTACCCCCCCAGAGGCCTCTCCCTTGGAAGACAGAATCTTGGACGGCCACCTATCAGAAAAAACGATTTCTTTAATCTATACGAAATTAATCAACAACATGACGGATCCCCTCCAGTCACTGCGGGAGAAATGGATGCATGATGGGGTGGAGATAGATGATGAGGATTGGCAGGTGGCAGTGTCATACCCCAGAGTGGTAGCGATACCAGCACATCTTAGGTTGGTACAGCTTAAGATCCTCCATAGAATATACATCACTGGGCGCCGTTTGATGCACATGGGGAGGTCTGACAGTGGGGAATGCAAATGGCGCTGTGGCCACATGGGCACATTCATACACATTATATGGGAGTGTAGTTCTGTCAGCTCTTTCTGGCTCAAGATACATGACATAATCAACGAGGTGCTTCATGTCGGTCTCCGCCCAGAGGCGAGACGATGCCTCCTGAACATATGGGAACCCTCAGACCTGAACACTCACCAGACATTGGGCTACACTAGGATTCATGCTTGCAAAAAGGAATATTGCCCAACTATGGGGCGCAACTCACCCACCCACATTTGAAGCCTGGGAAAGGGACCTTGATTGGTGTATTTTTAGAGAAAAGATGGTGTACTTGGCCTGGGAATGCTCCCAAAAATGGTCCCGTGTCTGGGGCCCTTGGAATACATACCGCTGAGAGATTTGTGTTCCACCTAGCTGTATTGAACAGGATGACCCCCCCCGTGACATTCCTCTTTTATATAATGATATAATAATTTTCCTCACGTGCCTATTATAATGAACACACTTGCTGATTCCTCTGTATTGTTTATTTTCACCGATGTATGTTTAATAAAAAGAAAAATATTACTAACAAACACAGGAATACCATTTTATAGATATGATCTTCAACAAATGTTGTCTCCCTCTCAGAGGATTTTATCACTATATTTTCAAACCTTCTGTGAAATTTTCTGCTGGATTTAATGTGTCCACGGACCTAACCACTTCCCCAGGTCTTGACAAAAACACAGAAAGCTAGAACAAATGCGTTAGTTAAATAATTTATACATTTTACTAGTTGATATTTTAGGAATAATGAGAAAATAAGAATTCACATCTTAAAAGAAGAGATGGAAAATTGTCTTTGATGGCACTGCAATTTAACAAAAAATACCTTTCACTTGTAAAACAATAAAGCTTTTGAAGCATCAAAAAAAACCTTTTTTTTTAAATACAGAACTTTGCCAAAAGCCCAATATTATGTGTATTGACTTCACATCTTCTGAAAACTAACCTCCAAGACTGAAAATGCTGATGTCTCAATTATGAATGATATTACATAAAGAGGAGCGTGGAAGAGGTTTAGAGAGTCCGGATTACGTCCTCCAATGCTCAACAAACAATGCATTAAATTGGTCTGTCCTGGCCGAGGTGGAAATCCGTTCAATCCAATTAAAAACTTTCTCTCAAGATGGTGCCTGGGTTTAGGAAGGAATTAATACTACAGTGACGGATAAAATTGCAGGATCTCTGCTAGGATTCCAATCAGGGGCAGCTCCTCCGGTTTAGTGAAGGAGCTTCGCTCCACTAACCAAAATGCCCCAAAAAAGCCCCAGAGATGAAAACTAAATTGGTAATTAAGTTCATTTATTACCATTTCATTTTTCATTCTACCCGTCCTGAACCAAGTGTCAGCACAAAGCGAGGCTTGTTGCGTTGTACCTTGAGGGAGGAGGGTGGGCTGCATGGGCAGTTTTCAAATTGCGCATGTCCCTTTGGCCGGCCGTCTTGCGACAGTCAGCCAGATGTGCACTTTGAAAGCTCTAACCCAGCTGTCTTAGGACAGCTGGATCAGAGCAAGTGCAGGGCTCCAGTGTCCTTGGGAGCGGTAAGAGAGGCCGCTCCCTCTAATTCTGACACTGCTCTAATTCAGCATGAGACCTGCCGGTCAGGAAAGGACAACCCCTTCAAGCCGAGTATATAGTGTCCGGAAGACGCACCTGCACCCCCGAATACAGTGGAAGTAGCAAGAAAAACAGAGTGAAATTCGACACATCACTCTCCTTTCGACCACATGCCCTAACTGTGGCAGGGACATGTTTCAACATAATCAAATCACTAAAAAATTATTTAATTTTATTCCACTTCCTGCCAGGAAGACAGTCGCGGTGGCACTTATTCTATCTCGACTAGACTACTGCAACAGCCTACTCGCAGGAGCTAATAAACAGGTGCTCAAGAGATTACAAGTGGTACAGCATGCTGCTGCTCGCCTAGTGTTAAAACTACCACGTAGATCTTCCACCTCAGCAGCCCTCAAAACCCTTCACTGGCTACCCTTGCACAAGAGAATCCTCTTTAAGGTACTTCTAATTACCTTTAGAGCATCCAAGAATATAGGACCCACATATCTCTCAGCCAGATTCTCTCCCTATACCACTGCCAGAACACTCAGATTCTCATCTGCAAATCTGCTCAATCCCCCCTGCTTCAGGTGTAAAATCAAAGGAGGAAAATCTGTAGCAGTTTTGGGCACCAGAGCCTGGAACCTTATGCCCACACACTTAAGGTTGCTCAAAACAGAAACCCAGTTCAGAAAAGCCTTGAAGACCTGGATCTTTGGATCCAGAGATGAACTTTGCTCATCACTCATATAGTGGCCAACCGTGTCTACCTTGACTATCTCCCACTTAGCGCCAGGATGCGCCTTTTGGAGTGACAGTCGCGCTTTACAAATGCACATTCAAATTCAAAATTCAAATTCTTATGCAGCATGAGAGCTGTGCCAGGATTGGTTAGGGAAGTTATTGAGGGTCCCGTGCTGGAGGAGAAGACGAAAACTGGACTGGAGCGCAGAGGACGTTTGTGCAGGTAGGTGAGTTATTTTTCTTTATTTAATGTGTCCCCCCCCCACACATGTGCACATCCCACCACTCTTTTGCTGCCAGCCACGTCAGATTCCTATAATGGTTAATTTCCTTACGGAGACCCTCATGCACTTTGTTTCATGTGACACATCGCCCATCTATTGGACACACACTCTCACTCTGTTTTAAGAGAATAATAAACCTTTCCTCTCTCTGCATCATGTCACACTAGAATTGCTAAAATCGTGCATGGGTGTGATTTTCCATTTTTTGCTCGATCTCCCATCCACGGAATTAAAATCAATGAGAGTCATGCATACACTACTTGTCTTCATCTTGCAGTTTCAGTGCTCTTGTAAGCTCGAAGAGGGATTGGCATCTTGTTGAGGCCAAACCTTTGGTGTGGTGTAAACACTTTACCTATATCGGTGAGGTTGTTGTGGGGAAGTAAAAGTCACACAAATCAAATAAACAATAAAATGCCAAAGGAAAGTATTAATACAACAAAGCAGGTTCCACTGATGTACCTATTACATACCTATTCACAAACACCAGAATATTCCTAACACCAGACTACTTCTACAAAATAAACACGAATATAACACACTGTTGCCGCCAACCGAGGGAGATGGTTCAACTCGCTCATAAAAATATTCTCAAAAGTGTGCTATTCCTAATGCTCAGCAACTGTGTACACCCTGCTGTAAAACTGGAGATTACAATCCTGCCAAGCTATGGTTGCTGACTAAATGGGTGGGGTGGGAGTTAGGGGGAGGGGTTGCAAGGGAATGTAAAAACGTAATGGGCAATTACATGGAGGGGAAACAATAAATCCTTGATATGCTTACAGCATAAGACCAACTCATACAAAATGTTCACACTGGTGAGGACGCTATTCTGCATTAATCAGAAGTGAGTATTAATAGTGTGCAGAATATTAAGCTACACTAGAATCCACGTGTATACACTAGCATGATGCTATTGCTTTTGAAACAATTTTGATATGACCTGTGAAAGTGCATTTTTCTTCTTGCTTATGCCAACTTGACTTCGGGTAGGCCTCCATGCTATTTTGTTCAAACGTGGTTATGTCATCACGTTTGCGCTCTGTTCATTATTTTTGCTGCATACAATGAAGCAAGTCATGTTTGTTTATTGCCGACTGACACGATTCGTGAAGACTCTCTAGCATGAGCTCAGTATTGTAACATTTCTCCAAGATTCTATCGCTTGCATGCTGTATTGCATTAATTCACAATGGTTCACTGGTTTAAATGCCTTTATTTGTTTTTTTCATAACTATAAAGCTCGATGAATAAAATATATTCTTATTTGTTCACTGTTGTTTATGCAACTAGATTGTTCATACACCTCCAGATGAGATTGGGTCAAAGGGGGCTGAATCAATATTCATGCAGTGAAATAGTGCTTAGGTGGTAAGGCTGTATGATGATTCTAAAGTCTTACTTCTGATTTGAAGAAAATGTATCTCGTTGGTCACACCATGATTCTGCACTTTCCATGCTCTCCTATGTGAATATATTCTGTATAAATCCACAAATTTGGGGTGAGCCAGAGACTTTTCCTATGCCACTAGCTAAGCTGTCCAATTTCTTACTGACTTTTGACCCAGGGGAGTACCCAGAAAAAACATTACACCCCACTTTGAACAACGTTTGCCATGACCTTGACTGAGTGAAAATGAGAAACGTCCAAATTTACCTAGGGAAGTTCGACGTGGTGGGCTTTGTACAGTATCATTATTGAAGAATTTAGCAAAAAGCTTCACTTATTCCAGGCATTTTTTGAGGAGTGTTCCAAAAAAATCAAGGTCTGTTCGCTGATGCTGGCCTTCCAGAGTTTTTTGTGGGTTCCTTCCAGGAACGTATAGCTGCCTATAACTTTAAATCATTCTAATGGTGCACCTAACCAATTTACCCAGATCACACATCTAATCTGCTTTCTGCACTTATGTGTTAGTATTTCAGTGTTTCAAAGTTAGAAATGCAGCAACCAGTGCATAAGAAATGATTATTTATTAAGATATCTCCAAAAAAATAACCTGCGTAATACCAATATTCAAAGACAAATATCTTGCATTTGTCTATCATTTGAGGCAGAAAGCTGTTGATGGGGCATTCGAACACTCCTCATTCACAAAAGCAGAAGTAAAAGGCCCTCTGGATAAGGACCTTCTGTTTGTGGATTACAGCTTCTGTAAATCAGCGGTGCTTTAGTCATTGGAAGATGCGATCCTAACTGGGTTGTTTACCACTGATCCAATTGTTCAATTCTGCCTGTCATCAGCTTTGATGACTCAGTTGGAGATCCCCAGCCCTCGCTCAAGCTGGTGGAACAGGGGGCCTCACAATGCCACTGCCTTGACCACAGGGGTGCTACTGAGGTGTCCTTTGAGGTGCAAGATTTTTAAGGTACAGCATGCCCACACTGTTACTTCACATCAACCAAACTAGAGGCGATGTTGGGACTTCCAAGCAAAGTTGTAGGGTGTGCAGGATTCAGGAACAATGAGCCACATGGGGTAGTAGTGCAGTCACATCCAACCATATTGGAACTTGATTTGCACATTGGAGAAATTATTTTGCTGGCTTCTTGATCATTTTGTTGGACTACTTCTGGGACGACTTTTTGTATCCACCCACGACTCCCCTTTGGAAATTAATCACACAAACTGAGCTGCGTGGCGAGAAGTTGCAGTTCTGGAAACCACTTTAGATCCCCACTGTTTGTGGTGGTTCACACCATGGACCATTTTAAATATGGAAAAGTTGACAGCAATATTTCGCAATAACCTCAACAAAACTTAGCATGGGCCCCTTTATTGCATATGTAAAGAATGACCTAGTGTCTGAGGCAATCACCTTGTTGGTTTCTGAGGTGATAAGGCAGCTGAAACTAAAAGGGATGTTCCCCACTTATGGTGATTGAGATTACTGGGTGAGGTGCTATCTGCTCTCACAGAGGAATTTCTGAAAATGACACACAATGCCCTTCCCCCCCAAAAAAACATGACTATGTTACAATAACTTAGTCTTGCAGGAAATCGTGTGTATTCCTTTTAGACAGTCACTGGAGACAAAGGGAATTAGGAAGGACAAGTCTTTTATTTCCAGCCATCCTCCGTTTTGCTCTAAGTGTATAGTGCTAAAAGAGGTTCACAATCAGACTAGAGTAACGTCAATAGCTGGTGCACTGAAAATTACAGCCTATCTTCCATACATACATATTACAATGCCCACTAATATTATTGAAAAAACATGGCATATTATATTTGTGTAAGAGTGGCCAAGTTCCAAAGGCAACTTGGACTAAAGCGTGCACAGCTATTTAGACTATTTGTCACAAAATACTTCATTTAAAACAAATGTATTTCCTTTTATACTTGGGAATTTATTTTTATTTTTCTTGTTTTTATTTTGTACATTGTATGTTCACAACAATATACACAACAAATAAATATATCATAGTTTGAAATTCCATAACAACATCAACAGTGTGAATTAACATACATTATTGATGAAAGCATTCAAACATCGCCGCCCAAAGCATTTCGGGAGAACTGTCCCTTCGTCAGGGGCAGACCTGTTAAAGAACAAACAATAATCAACTAATAACGTATATTTGTGAACATTCATGTAGAAAAACACATGTTCTCATTTGACCCCTTGAGACTACAGGGTGGGGAGCTCAATGGCGTGGCCCCCAGCACCCCCCCTACCATCACGGGGAATGACATGGGTGTGCTTAAGGAATACCAGATCTGCCACTTGAGGGGCCCTTTAGATTAAATACCCAAATACTGTGACAAAAACAGAAAAAATACAAAAGAACCACATACAAATGAAAAAAGTGAGAATCAAGGAAAGCAGCAATGATGGTTGAGAACTTACACTCTCAACTGAGGCATGCCCGTATTGCAGACTATTTTACTACAACCACCTTCCCATATCAACTTTCCGATGGAGCAACCCACTCAATGCAAGATCTGCTGTTAACCATAGCATCAACATTAATCCTGAAATATGGAAACATGGTGACCCACACCCAAGGCCAGGATGCGAACAACATAGCTCTTTGACCATGGTGCACAGAAACTTAAGACAGCAGCAGTGAATCACACACTGGGACAAGAAAATACTGCAGTAAAGCCAAATCAAGGACACAGACAAGACGCATTAAAGTGTCTACTGGGAAAAGGATATGCAAAACACTTCAGCATGGAGAGATACTGACAATAAGACAAGGATACAGACATGCAGTGGGCTGGGAAACAGACGCTGGAACAAGGAAACAGACAGTGAAACCAGGACAGACACAATCTAGAGCAAGAGTCAAAGAAAAGTATCTCAACTTCCGTTGACCAGGAAGGAGGAACATAATAGTCCTCTACCAGTGAATAAAATCATTTCCCTAATACCTTCTTCCCCTTCTATGAATCTACTACCACAATCTCCTAACGCACGAGATAAGGAGATTGATATCCCTACTCCAAGAGGGAAAGGCCCCCAAACTCGGGAACAAACCAAACAAAAGAAAGGACGAGCAATGGGAATAAAACAGAAGGGAGGTAAGCAGGGCAAAGAGGGAAAGGAAATAGCCGGCCCTGGCCCAAGTTTATTGGGAATAGCTTCGCTACAAACTCAAACACATGAAAGCTTAAGTTATCCTGAAGTTCAGTTAGGTCCCCCCACTAACAATTCTAAAGTACTTAAACAAGATCTAGGGAATCAAATGGAGGGCCTTATAAAAAACATTCTTGAAGTAAAACTTTGTGAAATGACTTCACACTTGACTTCTCTCTTTGATGAAAGAGTTGCTCGTATTGAGAATAAGCTGGTTCAATTGAAAGAGGATGTTGATTCAATTAGAGTTCGACTGGAAACTTTCAAGTCGACTCCTACTATTACGAACATTCCCTCATTTCAAAGGGATAACTGTAATCAACCCAGTCAAGAGTTCCAGTCTGGTTTATCGAAGGTACTGCAATTAGAGAATCAAAACCTTGTAAGCACTAAGTTAAAGGTCACTGCTAGGATGGAGAATATCAGTAACCAGGGGCAGAAAAATATGAACCTTAATCCCACAAACGGTACGGTTCAAACCAATACAGATAACTTGAATTTGCCACCTGCATCTTGTCCCTATGTCTTGGTCCTAACGGGGGTTCCACCTCTAAAACAGGGACTGACAGAATCCTGGTTCTCCCTCCGTAATAAAGTGGTGGATTGGCTGGTAAAACATAAGCATTTTAACCCTCAGAACATAAACCAAATTCTGATGGTCTGAAGAGTAGGATGGGTGGGCCCCTCCCAAAAATCCATTCAGGGTGACTGTATTGTCATAAACTTCAAGACGCCCAGAATGGTTCGTTTTCTTCTAGCTGTTAAGGAGGAATCACCCATAATACCTACAGTAATCTTGTCTCTCCCTCTTGGTTTTTTCTATAAGCCGGTTCCTAAGTCCACTCTGAAAACAAACGGCTCTATGCAAACGCAGAATAGGTTCGAGCTTCTGTCATTTTTAGAGGAGGTGGATTGACAACCATCTAGTTTTCTGGGACCTGCTCCTCTTATACTGGAGAGAGAAAGTATTGTCGTACAATTGATTTTAGTCTCGAATCCATCTCAGGAAGTAGCACAATTGGAAAATCCTCTGATCCTCCCCCCCCCCCCCCCCCCCTCACCGAACCCTATCCTGGTCCCTTCTGCACATGCTCAAGAATTCCCTGTAGACAAGCACAGTCACAAGTTATATCAATTATGCCCCCAAGTAACAAATGACTCAGATCCAGCCTTGATGTCTTTAACGAATAGTAGACCTCTAAAAGAAAGAGGCTGTTTAAACATAGCCCCCCAGTCTGATACTAATGCTTTAAGAGGGGCCTCTACTAGTGTTGCATTTTGGAATATTGCCGGTCTTCGATCTAAGTTTAACCAAGAAGGGTGGTTAACTTTTGTGCGGTCTCACGACATCTTGTGTTTTCAGGAGATATGGGCAGTACAACCAATCCATTTAAATGGCTATAAAACATTTTTCTCCCCGGCACTTACTTCAGCATGAGGGCGTGCGAAAGATTGTTTAGTGGTGTATATATCAAACTTAATTCAAGTCAGAGAAACAAACTCCCTAAAAAATAAGGAGAATTATCAGATAATTTCAATAGCCACAAATAATTCACCCCACATCGTGGTAATTTTTATAATAATCTACAGCAAATAAAACTGGTGGAGATATTGAAGGAAATACGTCATTTCCTTCAAGACTTCATTAACAACCATCATGGGAAAAATTCCATCATTATATGGGGTGGTGATTTTAATTTATCTCTCTGTGAAAGAAACAATAACATTACATGCGGCCTTTTGGACGTGCAAGATAGTAATATTACCTATTTTTCCCATTCCCTAGTAGGGGCGTGCATGAATGAGACGATCTCGCTCCTCCAACTGGCCTTTGCTAATGAATTGTTAACGCCCGCAGTTTCCTTAAGTCCAACCTTCAATGGTAGAGGAGCCTCCAGCTGCATAGATTTTATTTTCATGGCAACTAGGGCTTCACACCTCATAACTAATTTTACAACGCATGATTGCGTATTTAGCGATCATTTTCCGATCTCCGTTACCATGCAACTGGCACGAGGCAGAACAAAGCCAACAACTTTGTACCAGGAGGAAAGTCTTACTATGAATCGACTAAATGGTTATGCTATAAAGTGGGTCCGTTCGGATCCTGAATTAATAACAGAAAAGGTTGTCAGAACTTCCATGCCTGCAATAAGTTTATGTTTGGCGGAGAGTTCAACCCCTCAGGAGATAGTAGATAATTTTAAAGTAGTAATTAAATCTGTAAATGATGCCTTAACTATTATATCTAAAGGGAAAATAAAAATAAAGACTAGCTGGTTTAATTCATCCTGTACAAAAGCGTACTCTACCCTTAAAGCAGCTCTTAATAAATCCGATAGAGATAGGACAGAGGTTACCCAACTAAGGAAAGCATATAATAAAACTCTACGTCAGAGAAAGAAGGAATTAAAAGAGGAACTATGGGTCGCCTTACACAACAGCTGTAAAATTAATGACAGCACAGTGTTTTGGGAAGTCATAAACACCCCATTCCTCTCCGGCCGAAGGGAGAACAGCAACATAGAAGTTACAATCACTGAATCTGATTGGATAGCTCATTTCTCGCAGATATTTGGCCTAACGGAGGAGTCCACCCAAACCTACAGCACTCCTGGGAAAAGGATCAGTAGTCTAAGCCCTTCCCCGAGCTCACTGGCCTTAGATTTTTCGCTTGCCGAAGTTGAGCAAGCTTTGAACGCCAGCAGAGGAGGAAAGGCCCCGGGCCCTGACGGGGTCCCCGTGGATTTATATAAATTTAAAATGGACCTTTGGGCCCCATTACTACTCAGGGTACTAGAAGCCACGGGAAAAGCTGGTCTTTTGGCCTCTTGGTCAGAGTCCATCCTGGTCCTGGTTTTTAAAAAGGGCGATCGCTATAGTCCAACGTGCTACCGCCCTATTTCCTTATTGGACTCGTTGGGAAAGGTGGTAGGCCGTATTCTGTTAGAACGCCTACAGCACTGGACGGAAGATAATAACATCATATCTGACCTCCAGTATGGATTTAGGGAAGGGCTCGGTACCATCGAGCAGGTCTTAAACCTGTCGTTACTTAGGAGCAAATATGTAGATGTGAAGGGTGGAAGACTGCATATGGCTTACGTAGACCTCACTGCAGCGTTTGACTGCGTGGGTCATGCAAAACTTTGGGACATCTTGACAGCAATGGGGGGGTCGATACTCTGTTGGTTAACTATCTGCGAGAAATGTATTCAAATGCAACAGCGAGAGTGAGATATGGCCTGGGGGGCCAGTTATTCGCTCCTTTTAAGGTGGAGCAGGGAGTAAGACAGGGTTGTGTCCTGGCCCCCTACCTTTTTACTCTTTATACAAACGGCCTGGAATTGGCCATGCTGGATGGGAGCCAGGACTTTCCCTTTGTCCAGAATCGTCCAATCCCCGCTCTCCTGTATGCGGATGACGCGGTTATTAGTGCTCGCACTCCCCTCGCACTGCAGCGCTCTGTAAATCGATATAATTTATTTATGTCAAATTTAGATCTAAAAATCAATATAAAAAAGACCTTCATTATGACTTCTGGTCGTAAATTAAGAAAAGGAAAATACATCTATATAAGCAACTCCAGGGTAGACCACACTCCTACTTATCCTTACCTAGGAGTTGTAATAGATGAAAAGGGCACTTGTAAAAGAGCAATTGAGGTTAGAAAACTGCAGTTTCTAAAAGCTACAATGGCCTTAGTAGCATTTACTCAGAGGCTTGGAAAACGACCCCCGGAAGAGATGCTACGTATTTACCAGGCGAAATGCATTAGCACAGCCATCTATGGGGCAGGGGTTTAGGGGTATGTGCAGGCTGAATCGATACAAAAAGTAGAAAACAGTTTTTTAAGATTCCTACTTGCAGTACCACAAAGTACTTCCACATTCAGCTGCCATTTAGAACTGGGCGTGTCCTATATTTCTGACATCATAGGGATGCAACCAGTTCTATTATGGCACCGTCTTTCGACGTATAACAAGTTAACGCTTACTCAAGCAGTCGTGACAGATTGTGTTAAGCTAGAACACGCTCAGAAGATACAGTGGCTACAATATGTTGGGAAGTTTTTATCCGACTTGGGCATGGAAAATTATTATCACAACCCACATGAAATGGCTCGGATATCAAGAAAGATGTTAAAGAATCAATGTCTAATGCACTTAGCTGGTCTCCGCTTGACTGCTGAAGTAAATAAAATCTCTGTTCAGCATTCATTGTCAATCCAATCAACTGTGAGGATCCAGCACTACTTAACTTGAAAGATATCCAGTTTCGATAGATTTTTACTGACCCGATTCAGATTAAACATCTTTCATCGCTTTGTTACTTTTCCAGAGACAAATGATTGGTCTAAGCAGTTAACCCATTGTCCATGTGACGGTATCTCCCCACAATCGCTCTTACACGTAACCTTTTTTTGCAAATTTTATACTGAACCTAGAAAGCGATGGCTCATTCCGATTTTAACAAGCATGGGCCTTCGCCAATGTCGCCCTGCTTTTATGGTTCTCCAATTTCTGGAATCAGATTTTTTAGCCATAAATATAGCAAGGTTTTTGAAATTTTGTATTCGACATAGAACTAATTTATAACTTGAGCTATGATGCATTTTAAAAGCATTGTTATACGTTTTTAATCCCGCAAAACTCTGAATGTAAAATTATTAACATGTTAATAACTTACTGTGATGACTTTTAACAATAATTTTATGTAATTTCTTATCACTGGAAAATGTAATGTTTTTTAAGATGTTTGATACTTTTATGGTTTTTCTCTTGATGAAACCGAATAAAGTAAATAATGAATGAGTGGCACTAAAATAATGAGCCTCTTGCAGAAGTTGTAGGCAGTATTGAATGCGGCACAGGTGGCCTATATCTAGATTGCCATGGAAACGGCAGAGCACAGACGTTCTTCACATCGAGATGACCCTTGCGTAAGTGGGTATTTATGTCTATTGGAGGCAGTGGAGTGAATCGCCAGAGACTAAATAGAGTCGAATGACTGGCCATTATAGAAATGACTGAAACACTCAGACCTCACTTGAGGCAGTAGGAACTTTGTTCTTCCCTATCAAGTATCTCCTCTAAGCACCAGTTTCCTGAAGAATAGGTGACTTCAGCCAGCTATCAATCCAGAATTGCCAATGCATGGCCATCGTGTTGCTGGTCCTTGCAGCCATGTCGCAAAAGTTAGAGGACATCCATTTCTCCCCCCCCTGATTATTTACTTAGATGAAGTAGGTACATCCAGGCACCTTCAATATATTCCAGAGTTAGGTTGTCCACTCTGTAAATTTATATCAGCGGTAGGGCCAGTATATGGCCACAAAGGCAGTCATCCTTTTAAGGAAGAGATCATAGTGGTATGTTTTATTGCCAAACGTCTCACAATTGGCCATCTTGCACACATTTTAATTAATCTATTTACCCATCAAGAAACTTTCCATCATCACCACAGAATGACCTGAAGGGGAAATGGGTTTCCTGGAAACACAGCCTGTAGTACCTTTGCAGGTCAGGTACTTGATGGCCAAGGGATTGTGATAAAATTTGGAGGTGATAATGACAACTCTCGGCACCGAGATCTTTGCTGGGAAGCAGTTGCACTTTATAAAACCTCAATTTGACTAACCATGTAAGCTGTCATAGCTACCTTTTATATAAGCCATACTTCTGAATTAACCAGAAGCAAGAAAGGGGTTTTATTTGACATCAGAGTCACTATCTCAAAAATTTGCTGTATAAGTAGAACATCGAAGGTATCAAAAGCCATGTATAGACAGAATTAAAAGGACACTTCAGACTCATTATTATAGAAAAGCTCAATCATGTTACCTTTATCTAGAAGCTTCCCATAATTGCTATAAATGTGTTTCCTCTCCCTTGAGAGTTCCTCACCTTGTAGGCTGTTTGGGGTACAAATGCCCAATTTTTTTTATTGAGAGTTTTCAAATAAACTGTTTGAAGGCTCAACCCAAAACATAGTGTATTAAAGTTTTCTTTGACACATGGAGATCAAGTTCTCCCAAGACCACCGGTGGCACAGTAGCCAAGATTGGCCCAGGTGTAAGGTTTGTTGCTGCCACACAGGGTTAGATGCCCTAATTCATCGAGGGTTCCCAGGGCTCAATGGACAGCATCTCCAATGCCCAGGTGATGGCACCTTGTGCTCAGTTCAAGTGTGCGCTTAAGCAACAAGGCGAGTTAGAAGATAAAATACACAGGGGGGGGTTGTCCATCCCTGAAGATCCAGTTAAAGCATCCAAAACAGGTGCATTAGGCTGATTTGGCCTCCAGCCCTGCAGCAGAGTACATATACTACAATAGGACTGGGTCAGACTCATTGGCCTCATACTTCCCTCTAAGTGCACTAGGAGTCTGAGCGGAAGATAATGGACAGCAGAACCAAAACATGACACAAGGTCTATAATGAGCATGTAGTGGCTGGTTAGCTCCTGGTCCAAAGAGTCAGACGAGTCCCACACGTCTACCACAGATTCCTCTACTATTCACGGTGAGCAGAGAGGACAGACTGGTACAGGTAGGCTGAGGAAACAAACCACCAGTACCAGAAGACAAGTGTCTAAGCCTTCACAATCTGGACCAGATGAGGGGGCTCTGTCACATGCTTCGTGGTTTGGTGCACTTGGTCGTATGACATTAGAATGCGTTAAAACACAACGCAGGACTTTATCACGCACTTTTTTTACTGCACATTTACTTTTACAACACGTGCCTTTACCACACAATTCATAGTCTATTTAAGGTAAGTATTAATGAGGTACGTGCATATATATTACGGTAAAACACATATATACATACCTACATATATTTTAAACTTGGGAGGGACCCCATTTATAATTACCCTGCCATCCCAATACCTTTACCCACCCCTAAAAATACCCTTACCACCTAATACCCTTACCCAACCCATAACCATAAAAAAAACCTTACCACCATATACCCTGAACCTACCTTAAAATACATTTACCACCCTATACCACTACCCAACCCTAAAATACATTTACCACCCTATACCCCTACCCAACCCTAAATATGTGTGTGTGTGTACATATATATACGCAAATTATGGAGTGATCAAGGCAGTTGTTGCCGAAACGCGTCGCAGCTAAATATCGGAATAAAGGACTTTATTGGCAAAATCTCCCCGTGTTGGTGTCCGGTTTCGTATGTGAAGGAGTCGGATATGGTGTTTATATATATATATATATATATATATATATATATATATATATGTGCCGTTTGTCACTGGGATTTGAAATGCTCATGAGGAAGGGCGACCAAGCCCGAAACGCGTCGAGCAGCGAATTGAGAGGAGCTGTGAGTCGCATTGATTCTGCCTGCGTTGGTGAGCGGATGCCCTGTGCGAGTGCTGGTCCACCCTGGGGCAACCTTTTTCTTCAATATATATATATATATATATATATACACACAAACACATTTATACTTATCGTATATGCATGGTAAAGGCATAGTTGTATTAACGTTCATGGTAAAAAAAAGTGTGATAATGGTATAGCGTGGTAAAAAATCTTGTTGTAATGGCTGTTTCCCAGTGCACTCTAATGGGTGACTTCCCAAAGGATCTGGTGCAATTAGGCACCCAGAAGGGCTAGCAGGAGTGTCCTCTTTTTACCTTCACTATTTCTCGGATGCACAGTCTGTACTTGAGACGCAGGGGGTTGATTATGCACCCCAACATATGAAAGGGTTGCACTTACCAATACTCGGTGCTTTCTCATCCAGGCCTGGAACTGGACTCCAACATGTGCACCAAAGAGGAGTTGGGATACCCCTAGTCAGAAAACATCCAAATGGGAAGCAGGGCTTGAATCCTCGGGTCAAGTCGCCACAGCAAATAGAGTATTTTTTTAAATAATTTTTCAACTCATAGAGGCGAAAAAAATCTCATGTCAATGTGCTGATTGTCTGAAAGAATACTCTATTACCACTGCAACTTTGCATCCTTAGGAATAATAAATACACAAAAGCCCCAGGCACTTATCTGAGGCCAACGTCTACAGTGACAGATTTCAGATTTATCTTCTCCACAAGTACAGAAAATCATTGTGTGCTATATCGTGTGGCAGATGGTGCTTACAACATCAATGAAACTAGCTGGTGTTTTGATTATGAAATGGATATCGTTGTTACATTGGGAAACAAGTTGTCAATTGCGATTTAGCTGTTTGATGCGTTAGTGCGGAGGAACAACCAATGAAAAATAGGTGGATGTTTGATATGCGAAATTCTGACCCAAATCGGTCCTTTCAGATTTAAAAATGATACTTTATAGATTTTTGCCGCGACGGATATTTTTGCGATTGACAACTGGTCCCTCCTGCTCCGTAACAGGTAATCATGCTAAGTGACCGATTACAATTCACTCCCCCAAGCCGGTCAATTGCAATGTTGACTTGTGATAAACTTTGCTCCAAATGTCTGTTTTTCTGATATAATAATCCTTGCGGGCTCAGCGCTGCCAAGCTGCTCTAAAGTGTGCAATCTTCAGTGAATCGGAATCGTGTAGCCAGACTTTCTAAGTAAAATGTGTACTAATAAGCCAATACAGCCAGCGAATATATGCAGTGAGCGATCTCTAATCGTACATCACTTTCAGAAACAGGCCAGGTAGAGGCAGTTATACACACACAAAAAATCTAATTGTAATAATTACAATACAAGTCAAAGTAATACTATCTAAGGTAATGCAGATTACTAAAATTCTAAACAAAAGAAAATATTGCCCTTCAGGCAATTTCATCCATAAATGATTGGATTATTTTTCGTCCCATACAAAATAGATCGGCAAAAACGAGGCCAGAGCTAGGTCACTGACAGCTGCCACTAAAAGACTCCAGGCCTGCAGATGTTCTACAATTTCAAAGTACCTCTATAGCTGAGAATTAATTTACTTGAGTAAAGGAATCAGAGCAGATTGATCATTAATAAAAAATGTTCACAATGTATCTTGAAGAGGTAATATTTCGAGCCTGCAGTACACACAGGGAAAGGCACGGTGGGGAATTGTTTAGTTTACAGACAGAACGATGCCGTGTTACAAAGCCCCTATAGTTTGCTCCTTAGTCTTCTGAATTTGGTGCGCCTTTGCTATATATGCTAGCCATGAAGTTTCTGACTGGACCAATGGAAAACAGAGCATACGTGTACTCCAGATTACTACACTCAAGATGCAGATGTTATGCAACCCTGCTGTTATGGGGATTTTAGCTGGGAGTTGTTGTATAAACTATATGAGCTGAAGTGCAAGGACGGAATGAAGACACAGCAGAGTTATTGGGGTAAAGATCCATTTATAAAATCCGCAAAACACAAAAGGCGCATGTTATGTTTATTATATTTCTCAATTGTTTCGCCTGTATTTGTATATACCGTTTTGGTATCGCGTCCTGCCTTGCGCTGTCTCTCCTGCCACTAGCCCATGCGCAGGGTTCTAAGACGTCCATACGTTCCGTGGTAGAACCTTGGGCATGGGTGGCAGTTGAGGGGACAGTTGCAGCCTGTTAGACCTGACATTTCTTGGCGTGGCTACCCCAGACTTTTTACCTCTACCGCCACTATTTTTTGACTGACTTAGATGCTTTAGGCACTTAGTCACTGCTGATCAGAGTCAAAGTGCAAGTGCTCCCTGTGTAAACTGTAATGGTAATTGGTTGTCCAGGATTGTTATATTTGCCCTACTAGTAAAGTCCCTAGTAAAGTGCACTATGTGTGCCAGAGCTGGTAATGCAAATGCTACTAGTGGGCCTGCAGCACTAATTGTGCCACCCACACCAGTAGCCTTAAAGAGGGAACTCAGGCCTGCCATTGCAGTGCCTGCGCGTAGTTTGTTAAACTGCCACGTTGTTCTGACAAGTGCACCCACTTGCCAGACCTTACCCAACCCTTTCTGTGCGCATCAGACACCCCTATGGTAGGTCCAAGGTACCCCCTGGGCAGGGTGCAGTGCATGTGAAAAGAGGACATGTACTAAGGTGTGTACCATGTCCTGACAATGAAATAATCTCCATTTTGTTTTTCACTGTGGAAAGGCCATCTTGCCCATAAGACAGAAAGGGTAGGCTGTGTAATATGTTTTCCAGCCTATCTTCCCAAAGGCTTAAGATGGAGAGGTGAAGTTTAGTATGCCTGAACTCACAATGTAGTAACACATGTTTCTATGAAGGTGTTTTTTGCAATATGTGTTTATAAGCCACTCTTTTAGAAGTGGCTGGGTTTTTGGGCTCTAACATTTCTGTGTGTCTCTGCCTGGTTGTGGATTGACTGTCTGGATTTGAAAGTGATAGGATCTGGGGAATGTCTTGACCCAGGGGAAGAGGTGAGACAACAACTGGCTGACCTGCATCTGGAGTGTAGGGAGGAGTAGCCCATTGAGAATCCAGACCCCCACTAATCAAAGGAAGGTGTCACTGGCAGGGAGGCACCCAGAACTGGTTTGAACAGGGGTCAGTGCCCCCCCTGAACACAAAGACTTCAAAGCCATTAATGGGAAAACTATGAGAGCTGAAGCCCCTGAACTTTGGAGAATGGCTTGATCAAGATTGAACAAGACTGGAGCTAGTTCGTGGTCAAAGGAACCTTTACCAAGGAAAAAACAACTGAAGAGACTGAAAGAAAGGACTGACCCTTGCTGTGTGTTCTGGGGCTGGCCTGCAGTTTGCTGTTTTAACCAAGGAAAGGCTGACGGCACTTTGCTATGTGCTGTGTCCCCCTGCTTGAAAGGACTTTGCTGTGCTGTGTCCTGAAGTAACTTATCCCCAAGGGCCCGAGGTGAGCTCGCTCCCTGTTGCGGAGACTCAGCAACACAAATGTTTCCAGGAGAGTCTCAGCGACGCTGTGTGCATGACTTTTTGCAGCCTGAGACCCTCGTAAGGAGTGCCCGGTGATCGTGGGCATCTGGAGTCAAAGCGAGTCTCAGCAATGTGTGTGCTTTTTGCAGCCTGAGCCCTTCGTGAGGATCGTCCTGTGATCGTGTGCATCGGAATCCAAGTGAGTCTCAGCGACGCTGTGTGCGTGTGCTTCGTACAGCCTGGGTCCTTCGTGAGGATTGCCTTGTTAACGTGCACACCCGGAATCCAAGTGAGTCTCAGCGACGCTGTGTGCGTGTGCTTTACGCAGCCTGGGACCTTTGTGAGGATTGCCTTGTTAACGTGCACCCGGAATCCAAGTGAGTCTCAGCGACGCTGTGTGCGTGTGCTTGGTGCAGTCTGAGACCTTCATAAGGATTTCCTTGTTATCGTGCACCCGGAGTTAAAGTGAGTCTCAGCGACCCTTTGTGCGTGTGCTTCGTGCAGCCTGAGAGCTACGTGAGGTGTACCCGGTGATCGTGCACCCGAAGTTGGAGTCGAGTCTCAGTGAAGCTGTGTGCCCTGTGGCAGCCTGAGATCTTCGTAGTGTCAGCGACCCGGACCTGCAGCCCTGGAGGAGCTGAGCCGCCGGCCCGAGCCCGCCGTTGCCAATTCCCAAAGATTGCATCGGAGGCCCAAGTTGCTGGTAGAAGAGAGTAGTGAGTTCGCACCCCCAGATAACGTGTGTCGACTCCTTGGGCGGAGTGCGGGCTCGGAGGGAGACGCACTAGGCCTCTCTCTCATTCCGGCAGCGCGAGCCTCTGCTTCGGCTCGTATTGCCAAGGGAGTGGCAGTAGCAGGGTCGGAGCTGCACTTTTTGTTACACCATACCCGTGTTGGGGGCAACTGTTGACAGAGGCTGACTGTGAGTCAGCACGAGTGGGGGGAGACCGCCGGAGGCACCGTGATCGGTGCTGGAGTGTATTACGCCTTACCTTATTTCTGCATAACAGAGTACCTGATTGTCGTATTACACATTTCATCATTTCTGCATAACGAGCTACCTGATTAGTGTATTATGTATTGCATTATTCCTGCATAACGACTACCTAATTAGTGTATTACGCATGGCATTATTTCTGCATAACGAACTACCTGATTGTGGTATGACGCATTGCATTGTTTCTGCATACCTGATTAGCGTATTACGCATTGCATTATTCCTGCATAACGAACTACCGGATGAGTGTATTGCGCATTGCATTATTTCAGCAGAACGGCGTACCTGGTTGTTGCATTACGTATTGCATTCTTTTTACATTGCAAAGTGCCTGATTGTTACGTTACGCATTGCTTTTACATTGCAAAGTGCCTGATCTAGCATTACGAACTGCATAACATTATATTAGGACTACAGTGGAACGTTTAGAAGTGCTCATTAATATCGCCAGAACTTACAAGGGCTGGCTGGCCTAACAACCAGCCAGGGGGAATATTACAGATACGCATATGTTGGATTTATTTTGTGTGGTTTTATCGTATATCTTTTTATATAAAATATTAATGCCATTACGTGACTGCTCCTCACGTAATGGCAGAACAGTCTCACAAGCTCTTCACAGCACAGATGGTCTGCCTTTCAGTGCTCCGCTCGGAATTCAGCTGTGCCATTATTTCAATGTATCCACTTTGAGCTGTCTGTTTACTTCCCCCGCCCCTTATCAGTGTGTACAGCGCCCCCTCCCTTTAAAAACACCCCCCGCCCCTGGATGCCTCCTTGGTATTAGTGTGGCTTGCCAGGAAATGTAGTGGAGCAGAGCGCTATGGCGCCCTGGGTTTCACCACACATGAACAGGAGCTGTATTTCTGATTTCTAGGGCCACGCTGTACCTCCTTGCCAGTGGCCCTCTGTGGTGCAGGCTCTGCTAGTAGAGCAAGGGGACTTCTACAGCGCCGTGCCGCTGCATGCAGCCCAACAAACTTAATCTTTGGGCTCCCAAAGTGTTCTGCCTCCTCCATGTTGCTGACGTCAGCAGGGTCTTCGAGACGTCAGCAACATGGAGGAGGCACAACACTTTGAGTCCAGAGATTAACTTTGCTACCAAGGAGGCATCCGGAGCTCAAAGTGGATACATTGAAATAATGGCACAGCTGAAGTCAAGGTGGCTAATAATGCCACCCAACTCAATGGGGCTGGTATGATTAACTTTAGAAGGAAGAATAGCTGGGTTGGCCCTAGTGGGGATTGAATGTGTGATCCGCAGAGGGTGAACAGCCCACAGAGCTACCTCTGAGTTTGATTGGAGCAGAATGAGACTGACAGCAGGGATGAAGCAGGACCAGCTCACAGGATGCAGAGTTTGACAGTGACGGCTCCAAGGTGACAGGAGAGAGATTAACAGAGGTGAAATATATCTGCAGAACGGTCGACAGAACTCGAGACAAGGGCAGCCGGGAGGAATCCGAGCCGGGAGCTGGGGCTGTGCACGCAGCATAGTGCCTGCATAAGCTGAAACCAGCTGGTGATAAATCTAATAAAGATCACATTAAATTGTAAATAGGGACGCTAATTCGATCCACATAAGCGCCGTTAATGAAGGGGAACGGTGTAAAGTGCTGTCAGGACAGATGTGCAGCTCGAATTTGCCCTGCCAGCATTCTGTCCACCCCACCACAGCTGCAGAAGGTTCATGGCAGGATTACTGGAACTACAGATGCAGCAGGAGACAGGCGTGACTACATGTCCCCTGTGTTTGTAGTGCCTGATGCATATGTAGTGTGTGCGAGTGAGTGGAGAAGGTGTGTGTGGTTTGCGTGAGGATGTGCACATCTGCCATCATTGCTCGTCTGTGTGGTGTCTGTGTTGAGGTTTCATGTCTGTTGTGTGTATGTATGGTAGTATCTATGCATGAGCTGTGTGTCTATGTCTGTGGGCGTGGTATGTGTCTGTGTGTGTTTATTGTACGCGTGTGGATTTTGTCTTTTATCTGTGGTTTATGTGCCTGTGTTTATGCTATGAGTGTAATGTAAGTGGTGTGGCATGCCTTTCGTATGTGTGTCAGTGGAATGGATCCAGGTTTATCTGGTGGAGACTGACCCCATTCGGAGAGAGGGTCGAGCCCCAGAACAGGCAAAGGACACTAGACCTCAACTGTGTTGGGTGGGGTTGTTTGCCCAGGGCTTTAAGTGGGATGAAAAAACGGGGTGGTCTCTCAAAGGGGCGTGGCCAATGTGATTAAGGCCGTGGCTTAAGACACATAAGCTAAAAGTCTTTGCTTAGCATAGTGTGCCGCCCGTCTTGTATTTTGATGTTTCTGTCATTGCATCCAGATATATGATACAACAAGTAACATCATACCTACAAGTCAGGACATATTGGCTTTGTCAATGGTTGTTAGTTGCATAAGATAAATAAGTAGAAACTATGGCGTGTATATAATATTGAAAAAGCGTCCACTTAAAGACCTGGTGATACCACGACGATGTTGCTGCTCCAGAGTTTCGAGAAGGGAAATCCAGAGAGAAAATGAATTTTTAAAGGATTTCCCTTCCCGATAGAAACCTGTTTCGAGGCCCCCTTTAAACAAGCATTGGCATAGCCAATAGGTCTCACCTTAGGCACCTTATAAGTGTTTAGTTATCCAGCACAATATTCTTGGTGCAACAACATCAAGTGTTGCATGGCTAACACTTATAAGGTCCCAAAGGTGAGACCTATTGGCCAATAGGTCTCGCCTTTCATTAAGTTAAAGCCATTTGCTTCGCTATACAATACCATTAGCAAAGCAAATGGCTTTAACTTAATCAAAGGCAAGACATATTGCATTTTCAATGCTTGTTACATTCTGCAATACTCCCTGCGCTACAATTATCACTTTTCTTTTCTACCTGTTTTACAGCTACTCTTCCTCACTTCCACCTATTCTGTGCATCTTCATGCCTCTTCTCTTACTTCTTTACCTACATTGTTGCATTCTCTTTCTTTCAATTAATTCCCTTCTTTCTTACCTTCATTTTCCTCACCATGGCCTCAGGAACGGTTTGTAACCTTTATCCCCAACCTTTTATTCCCTCAACAGGGGATTCTTCTCTAAAATGGGAAGAATGGCGTGAATACTTTGAGAACTACATCTCTACATTTGAAGATGACGAAGCTCTTACTTCAGAAAGGAAGAAGAAAATATTACTACATTATTTAGGCGCACAAGCGATGAAAATGTACAATCGTATTAATAAGAAACCCAGATCAGAGGACCAAGGGGATGTCTATACCAACGCACTTGATGAGGCATCTATTTACTTCAAACCCACAGTATGTGTATACGTTAACAGATTCAAATTCTTTCATCGCAAACAAAGTTCTGAAGAGTCAGTTGAGGATCTTGTTGCTGCACTAAAGAATTTAGCTCTTTCCTGTCACTTTTGCACACTGCATGACGAATTCATACGCAACCAAATTGTTAAGCGAGCTGCCAGTTGAAACATCCAAGGAAAATTGTGGGCAAAAGGTGAATCTTCACTTCAGGAAGTCATCGACATTGTCAAGTGTACAGAATGAACTGGGAGGTGTGCCAAAGGAGTTATGTCAGATGATCAGAACAAAACCACTGCGGAGGAACAACCAACTGTTGCTAGAGTCAGGAACTTCAAAGGGCCGTTTTCAAAAATCCAATTCGAATACTTCACAAGGGAAGGATTTTAGTCCCAAAACTAAATTATCTGGGGACAGGAAATGTTTTAGGTTTGGTAGCAAATATCACTAGGCAAATGATAAAACATGCCCCGCACCTAAACAAAAATGTTCTAAATGTGGCATAATTGGTCATTTCTTTAAAATGTGTCAAAGAAAACAAAAAAGAAACACAAATGTAAAACTTGTCGTACCAGAAGACCAAAATGACATATATTCTTCTGATGATGACATGAACCTCTTTGTTTTACAGGTTGATGAAAATGTGCATTGTAAATGTACAAAGCCCATATGTGATCAAAACATTGGTGGTCGATAGTCGCAGACTCTGGTTCACCTTATACAATTGTCAATGAGAACGCTTGGATAGGGAAATTTATACCCGTCATAGGTAATCATTTGGTCAATCCTGATAGTTCACCCAAAACGTTCACTGGTGAACCCACTGATGTGTTAGGATACAGGGAACTGTGCTTCCAATTCAAAGATCGACAAATGCTGGGTAAATTGCATGTTTTTGCTATCGGTCCTTCGGTACTTGGTTGGATTGACCAAGGAAAGTTAACCATAATTCTTGACCCTAATAGCCCAGATCCTGTGCTTTCCTAAGAAACTGAAGAGTACAAGAACTTCATTTTTTAAAAGGTATCCTCGAGTACATTGGCAAACTTAAAGGGTTTCATCACGAGATCAAACTTTAAAAAAACACAGTCCCATGCGTTCATAATCCAAGAATTTTCCTTTCTCCATCATAAGCGAAGTTGAAGCTGAACTTCTCAAATTGCAAAAATCGGGTATTATCAAACCAGTTGAATCGGCTGAGTGGGTCACACCCTTAGTCGTTGCTAAGAAATCCAACAGTAAATTCCGCTTATGTGTGGACCTCCACGTTCTCAACAAAAACATCCTTGTTGATCAATTCCCCTTACCCAAAATCAGCAAGATGTTAGCACACACCAATGGCATCAAGTGCTTTTCCACAATTGACCTCACTGCAGCATACCACCAGGTTGCACTACACCCCAACAGTAGATGCCTCACCACTTTAGTTACACCCTTCGGTTGCTTAAGATTTAAAAGGGTACCCTTTGGATTGGCCTCCGCTGCGGCCAAGCTCCAGAGATTAATGTATATACTTTAAAAAGATTAACCCAACCTTCTAATCTTTCAGGATGACATTATGGTCATGGGTACCAACAGAGAGGAACATGATGCTAAATTAACCAAAGTGTTACGTATCCTGGAAAACCATGGTCTCACTGCTGATGTTCATAAATGCTAATTTGCAGAGACTAGTGTCACGTACTTAGGACACGAATTTTGTGGAGATGGTATCAAACCTAAAAAAGAACTACTATCTGCTATAAGAGAAGCCCCCTCCTCCAAAAATAAATACGAAGTAAGACCCTTCCTAGGCCTCTCAGAATTTTACAAAGTTTGTTCAAGATTTCTCCACTAAAACCTTCGTTCTAAGACAGCTTATAAAACAAGAGTGTAAGTTCGAATGGTCCACTGCTTGTGAAGAAGCTTTTACCAGGATCAAGAACGACATTTGTAATGCTCCACCCCTACAGGGGTGTAATCACTCCTTACACAGCATCATCACCACTGATGCAAGTGGCAGAGGCCTTGGAACTGGTCTGACCCAAACCGATAACACTGGCAAGGAAAGAACCATCACCTTTGCCCCACGCTCGATCACACCCACGGAAGAATGATACTCGGTGATTGAGCGTGAGGCTCTGGCATGCGCATAGGGCTCCGAACACTTTAGGCAATACATATGGGGGTATCCTGTCACTATTAAAAGTGATCATAACTCCATGTCAACGTCCTCACCACTAAGGAACTACAAAGTGCCTCTCCCTGCCTTGCAGCATTTCCGTCAGAATGATGGACTTAAATTATGAATTACAGTACGTTCCAGGTATCGAGAACACTGTCGCTGACTGTCTACGTCGCTTGCCATTGCCTGATGTGGATGAACCTACCTCCGATATTGAATCATTCTGTGTAGCTAACATTCTAGAAGAAGTACGCAGCATTTCCCAGTCTGAATGGATGTCAGTCCAAGAAGATGATACCAATTTAGGTGAAGTCAAAAGGCATATCAAAGATGGTTGGCCCACTAAAAAAAAAAAACTACACATTTACGCACCTTCTGGGAGCTAAGACATGAATTATCATGCAAATGAGGCCTTATGCTAAGAAATGGAAAGGTCATACCTCCTGTTTCCCCTTCGTTCCAAACTTCTTGACATTTGCCATGAAGGACATTTAGACATAGGAACAACTAAAAGTAGAGAGAAAAATTCCTATTGGTGGCCAGGTTTTGATCTAGAGATTGAAAGAAAGGTTAAGAACTGCTCCGCCTGTGAGAATTCTGACAAATCTCAATGCACTTTTAGGCCACCCCTACAACCGCTTTCCAGCCCCAGTATGCTCTGGGTCAGATTAGGTATAGACATTTCTGGCCCCATCTGGGAGAACAGTGAACAGATTTTCCTTATTGTACTTGTTGATCATTTTTCCAAATGGCCTGAAGTAGAGATTGTTCACAATGCAGATACCAAAACCATTATTAATTTCTTACAATAGTTGTTTTTGAGAGATGGTTTACCCAAATGCATCGTTACTGACAACGGTCCCCAGTTTATCTCCGATGCTTTCAAAAAAATTGTAATGGATAACAGCATTTCTCACAAAACCACTTCTCTGAACCACCTTGCTGGTAATGTTGCAGTAGAAAGGTTCTACCGTGTCATTAAAGTCATCTTACAACGTACCAACAACAATAACCTTTCTTGGAGGAAAGAAACGGTACACAACCTTTGGGCTTTCCGTGTCACACCCTATGAGTCCACAGGTGCTAGTACCTCTATGTTGTTAAGAGGTAGAACCCCTATCACTAACGATAACATGGGGTGGTTAGCACCTAAGAATGTTTCTTGGTCCACAGGAAAGATTAAAGAAAAAAAATGTACACTCTCAACTGACTAGGAAGAAGCGTTGCGACTCCAATCATGCATGTAAACATTCACATTGGTGACAAAGTCAAAGTAAGGAAAACTGGTTGTGTCACAAAGGGTCATAGTCACTTTTCACAACCCATGGATGGTGGTCAAGAAAATCTTCTGCAACTCAGCCCTCTTAAGTGATGGGAAGGTTTGGCATTTCTCGTTCTTAACCTTGTGCAGAGGAGGAAAGATCACAGCTCCTCAGGACACCAACTCAGAGGGCTATAGACCCACTACTTCCCCAGATTGTGCTTGGCTTCTGGATGATGACACCAATAGGGATCTTAACCCAGAGGAGACTGAATTAACATCTTCCAGAATGACAATAGTGGTACTTCTTCCAATTGGGACTCCCTTGAGGACATTTCACAAAACCACATCACCAAAAGAGATAACTGCGTTCAAAATGATGATGTTGTTACCCCCTTGTAAGAGGTGCAGCTGTCAGAGAATTTGTTGTGAGCAGACATGGTAGAGAAGTCAAACCAACTGCACAGTTACGTGACTTAGTGTGAAACTAACCTTTTGTTTTCTGTACCTCTCCTCCTCTACACACACATTTTGGTTCCTGCTCTCCACATCTCCTTTTCCTTTGCTCTTAGTCATCTGATGAAAAGAAGATCTGTTACGTATATTATATTTCTCTCAATTGTTTCACCTGTATTTGTATGTAACGTGTTGGTCTTGCGCTGTCTCTCCTGCCGCGAGCTCATGCCCAGGGTTCTATGAAGTCCATACCTTCCGTGGTAGAACCTTGGGCATGGGTGGTAGTTGAGGGGACAGTTGCAGCCGAACCTCTGTACGAGGTAGACACCCTCGCTGGTGTCAGTGGCCTTCTTTAATAAAGACTGTTCTACTTACCTGACGTCTGCTTCCAGTCTTTACAGTGCAGGCTCAGAAAACAAAATTTGTCGGAAAAAGGGAACATGAGCAAATCTCTGTTTTATCAGCAATAGTAGCAGATTCCATTCTAGACACCAGGTGGCAGGGTCCTACTAAACTGAAAACGTAAATTAACCAGAACGTAACATTAAGTAAGTTTCAAGGTCAAACAAATAAAAATTTAGCAAAATACCATACATGGAGTGCTACAAGTTTTATGGCACTTTTCATGCAGATGCTGTTAAAACTTACAAATGGTGGACCAGGGAAAGGCTTTCATCTGCAGCAGAGAAAAACGTCTGTATAGATGCACGTAATTTAAGCAGAGTGAAAAGAAGATCAGTTTAATGGTATGGAAGAAGGTATTTCACCATTTGCAAAAATGTATGTTTACACTGAAAAAATCAAGTATTTGTGTCGTCTTTTTTAAGTCAAACGTCTAGGACACTTCCCTGATACATATGCAGTGTACAATACCGTTCTGCCGGGGCGTTGCTGGTTAAGAAATGATGCTTCCAAAGTCTGTATATGCACAGGGTAAACAGAGTTGTACAACGTAGCTAGGATACACAGAGTTAAAATAAGTGCACATTTTAGCGCGAGAAATGTTTATCTGTATATTTGCTTGTCAGCCCAACTTTGGTGTAAGGTCTCGCTGAGTCAGCACGCATGCGCTGCCTGGAGATCCATTTTGTAGATGAGTTTTTAACCCCTTCTGTGCCCCGCCCTGTGCCGGGCGTTTCATTAGCGGGCGGGGTTCATGACGAGATAGTCTCGTCATGGGCACAGCGCAACCGCGCTCCATGACGAGACTATCTCGTCACGGGCACTGAAGGGGTTAAAGTGCTGCTGGCTGGCCTAGCTTTTGCGTTCACGCGAGCATGCACGCGCGCAGCTGGCCGCCAGCAGTCTATCACGGGTTATTAGAACCGTGATGACTTTCGCAAAAGTAAAGAAATAGGAAAAAACATCTATTTCTTTACTTTTGCTATAATCGCGGCACCCGTGCTTTACTTTTAATGTTCAAAGTAAAGCGCCAGTGCCGCGATGCTTGTTGACATTGGGGTTAGTAAACATGCTTGCTCTCCATCCCTTTGGGGAGAACCCAGTCCTCTTTGCACTTCAAGCCTGACCCTTCATTGAAGCCGGTCAGGGGTTGTTTTTGTTGCCTTTTAGAGGAGAGGGTTCGCAGGGTAGCAATTTGGTCTGGACAGTCCCTTTTGGTACTAGACTCATATTCATTTGTTTATGTCTGGTGTCTGCCTGTAATGGATGGGCTGGAATGCGACACTGGAATGAGCTGTGGCCAGGTTAGTTGACGTATTCCACATATCTCTTTGTACTGAGTCATCTTTGTGGCCACACTGTCCTTTTTTTGTTGCCAGAAATCCGTATATTTCAGCGCTTTACATGAATATGCAAAGCAACCCTTTGACTGCAACTAAGTGCGCTGGCACACTTTTTAACTGGGGCTCATTAAATATAGACGTGTGCAGAAGGTTGAGTGCTTTGTTCTTGTGGTCTTTCTCGCTGCTGTTTTCTAAAAGTAAACAATGATTCCACCCATTGACTCTGAATCCAACCTGGCTGCATGCGCCGGTTGTGGGTCGGTACTTCCTATTCTGTTTACAGGGGAAGAGGTTCATGCGCGGGTGGACGATGAGGGTTGTGCAATGTATGCGGCAATATTGTCTCACCTGGCAGGCTGCACTAATTACTAGACAAGCGTCACATGGGTAAATGGCCCGGTTTACCGTTGGCACACCTGATCGATGTCCCCGCCTATTGTAAACAAGGCGTCTAGGGCATTGGGGCTGGCGTACAGAAATTTCCTTTCAACCCATAGAAAAATCCCACCCCTAGGGGAGGTTGTTTTGTACTGTATCACATGGTCCCTCCCGCTGACTCAGTTTCACTGTTCTTTATTGCCGCCATTCTTGTTTCCCCACACACACACACACACCAACCACACCCACAACCATACTAAGCACTGGCATAGCCAATAGGTCTCGCCTTTGGAACCTTATAAGTGTTTAGCCACGCAACAGTTGATGTGGTTGCACCAAGGATATTGTGCTGCATAACTAAATACTTAGAAGGTCCCAAAAGCGAGACCTATTGGCTATGCCAATGCTTGTTTTTACTAACTATGGGATGTAGGAAAGAGTTACCAACATTTTGTGGAAATGCTTCCGTACATGACAAAAATGTAACTGCTAATAACGGTGAAAACGATCTGATTAATTTGTTTTCTTACGATCGCAACATGCTCTACAACATCGCTGGCACCCCCAATATAGCTTGTTGATAATTCTATTCCTATAATCTATGTTTGCTTACTACATCATTTAGTTACCCGTGATGTACAGATTTGCCCAAAAAAAAAAAACATAATTCCAGACCCCGTACACGGAATAAAACCGGTAAAATTCAAGACAGGATGGTAGAAATTGAAAAGGTGCAATCCCAGATCGGGCTTGGGTAACCTCTGAACCTACCACGCACTGGCAAAAGGCAGTTGCAAAAAATTGACTAAGCTTTACATGCTACTGACTACTGAAGCCCAACACCACTTTGATGGCCAAACAACGTAAAAGCGATTTTTCCAATAAACCGGTCCACTTCCATTTGCCTTACTATGTTGTGTCTGCTCACTTATAACCTCTCCTTGATACAGATCTTGGAAGGGGCGGTGTGTGGCAGACCCAAATGCAATCTATACATATAATGATTCTCGTCAGTATACAACAGCAATTAATTGTGTACTTTGGTTACCAGCAGGTGCCCATACAGAGTCTAACCGAGAAACACATTTATTGGGTCATGCTGCAATAACGGCGTAAAATCTATGTTTAAAGTGGAGAATATTGGGGTATTAAGAATAACGAACCACTGATTTACAGTACATCCGATACAATTAACAGAAAAAAACAAGCTTTTTTTTTTACAGGTGCAAGGAAGTCATAATGGTAACTCAAACATGCACAAGCAGATAACATTGTACTGTTTGTGTGTACAATTGTACACAGCTGTTTCCTTTACTTTTTTTAATCACCGTAAAAGAAATCATATTTTGAAAGTCCTAAAGGGAAATTAATAAATGCATGACAAATGGGAAACAGTGGTCATATACCATGCTTATATAGCTCAAATAAAGAGGTCTTAGATCATTAGTGTATAATCATCACTACTAATGTGCTATCCAGTTGTAAGTGCAGGTGACTACTGTTTGGTAAGAAGAGTGAATCATGTAATCAAGGACAATGAGGAATTATAAAGTTCAGCTGTGCAGAAATGAAACCGGCTTCTCTGCAGCATTCTTGGATAGGTTGAGAACAGTACTTAATAAACAAGCATTTGCAATGCAATAGGTCTCGCATTAGAGGGTGTTTAGGCCATTGGCATTGTAAATGACAATGCCCTTTATTTATCTGTTTTGAAAATGAACACATAAATAAAAGGCAGTGTCATTTACAATGCCAATAGCTCAAACTCTTTTAAATGTGAGATCTATTGCACTTCAAAGAAGCGCCCGCCATTGTCACTGGCTCCCTGAAAAGTGTACTTGCTCATGGCACATTGCAGGAACGCACAACGTGCCTGCAGGAGAAACTCATTAAAGAAAATAGTGCTTACAGGCTAAATAAGACATACTGTGTAACAGAAGTAAAAGGGCCAGTCCTCCTGAGAGGTTACAAATGAATATATAATCATAGACAAAAAACCTGCTCTAAACCGGGATAAACATCATGAGCATTCCCAAAACCACATCTTGGTTCAACTGCTTAGGTACCAGCTAATAGATGCTGTACGCACTGGGTGCTCCTATCCTTAATTAAATGGATTTCTCAAGTGTGTCTGCCCACTGTAAATAGATAAGTTTTGTACGTTTCTCACACTCAGATTTTTAGCACATCATGTCCAACAAAAAATGTGTGAAGGAAGTGGAGGCACGTCACGGAAACACCACCATAGGAGCTACTGATTGGTACTCATCAGTGTGCTCCGCTTATCATCATTGGCAGACTCCACAACCAAAATTAAAATGTGAAAAAATGTGCTCTAAAGAATTTCAAAGTGTGAAAAAGGTAAAACACGCACCACGAAAGATATACACCATCCTTCCCAATTCTGTCCTCCTGATAGCTCAATGGGGCCTGAAGTCCAGGGTTTTGAAGAGAAAGTATTGCAGGATATTGGTAATTTAGAACATACCGAGAAAAAACAAGTGTTCAACAACATGAGTAGGACAGAATGGAGAGCAGTGAAGTCCTTACAAAACAATGCGTCACTGGCCATCAAACCGGCTGATAATGGCAGGGCGGTGGTAGTGATGAAGGCTAGCGACTACGAGGCAGAAATACTAAGGCTACTTGGAGTACGTCAAAATTACAGGCCTCTTGCACATGACCCCACGTGGGAACTCCAGGAACTAATAATCAAACCAGTGACAGAGGCTAAAGAAAGGAAATGGATTACCTTCAAAGAAGCAGATTTTTAAATAAATCTGAGACCCAGGATTCCGGATTTTTATATACTGCCGAAGATACACAAAGCGCAGCAGCCCCCGCCGAGCCACCCATTGTTTCGGGGATTCACTCCGTGCTGGAGCAATTCTCATATTTTTTACTGAGGGAATGTGTAGTCACCCAACCGTCATATCTTCAAGGTACTACGGATGTTTTGAATATCTTGGAAACTATCGAATATGACCCTGAACAATAATTCCTGGTTACCATTGACAGTCCTTGTACAAAAGCATACCCCAAGATGCCACGCTGGTGGCAGCAGCAAGGGCACTGGTTGGCATGTGAGTGGTTCTACGACACTCCTCAATCTTTTGTACTTTAATGTATCGAAATAGCCCTGACAAAAAAATGTTTTACGTATAAAGATCAACTGTACCTCCAAGTGTACGGCACTTCGATGGGGGCAACTTTTGCCCCCAGTCTGGCCTGCAATTATGTGGGCCAGTTTGAAGCCAACTACATCATTCACTAATCTAATCCGTTCCAGAATAACATCTGTCTCTGGAAGAGAATTATAGATGACGTGCTGTGCATTTGGTTAGGTACTGAGGCAAGCCTCAATGAGTTTTAGGACTGGCACAATGGACTTGATGAATGCCTCAAGTTTACATGGAACATCAGTAGAAATACAGCCACTTATCTTGATCTGGAAATCTGTGCAGTAGGAAATCAACTTTGCACTAATGTGCATCAGAAACCCACAGATAAAAACTCTACTGCAATATAGATCGTTTCATCCCGAGTACTCCGGGATAATTTACCCGTGGGTCAGTTCCTGCGTTATCGCAGGAACTGCAGTTCTAAGCAGAAATTCGTTGAACAGGCAGCTGAACTCTGAGGTAAACTTGAGAACCGGGCAAGCCCAAAGAAAGTAGTCAACAGAGCTAAGAAGAGGGCACTCAACACACCCAGAGCAGCCCTATTGGAGAGAAATGTTATGGAGAAAGGGGACTGCCTACCAGTGGTTACTACGTTTGATCCCCTATCTACCAGAATACGGCAGATCAGGAAGCATTGGCCTTTGTTGAGCACAAATGGGTTTCCAATGCCACCTCCGAGGTTTGCCTTTAAAAGATCTAGAAACCTGCGTGACTAGTTGGTGCATACCCACGCAATGCAGGAGACGAAAATATCGGGGCTCCCATCAGGACATCATCCATGTGGTGGGTGTTCTGTATGTGAACTCACAGGGGCGATTAAAAGTGTTCAATTGGTAAATGCCAGAACGTGGTATTTCAACAAATATACCAATTGTAACAGAACAAATGTTATTTACAGACTGACATGCCCTTCTGGGTTGCACTATTTCGGATTGACATCACGGAAGATCAAGATCAGAATCCAAGAACACTCCAAGTACCCTTAAGGCGGGCAAATTGACTACACACCTGGTGGGCCACTTCTGAGAACTGAAACACAAAGATATTAAGTGGGTTGTACTAGAGTAAGTGTTGGGAGACACATATAACATCGAAAACAGACTGGCCACTAAAGAGGCCGGTTGGATCTACCAAGAGCGGGTGGACCAACAGGGCCTGACAATGTCATTGAATGGAACATGGTGGGGAGTCACAGGTAGGTGAATTAAGTCAGTTGCTGTCCATAGTCCTGATGCACACAGGGGCATGATACCCGTGGGGGTACAATGGTAGAGTCAACCTTGGAATGCCAATGTAACATGCAAGGAGTATTGGCACATCAGTCGGCCCAATAGACAGTCAATGAATGACAAGACTTGGCGGTGCCAGGAGAATAAGGGTGATCCTCTCCAAAATTGTATATATTTATGGTTTCCCTGCATTCCCCGCATGTTGGTTTCTTTAGAAATCACGTTTTGTCTTAAGAAATCACTATTTTTACAATCATATTCACGTATGCTCGCACCATCTAAAGATGGCGCTCATAGAAGTGGTCATGTGATCGCTTCAAACCGGAAGAGGGATGGCGCTGACGTGCATCCGTTTCGAGGCGTGTATACAGACCCCGGGTGCACAGATGTAGTGAGCGCGGAGGGTAGAAGTCAGACGCTAACCAGTTACTGATAAGCGGTGAGGAGGAGCCTTGCGGTTGAAGTACAAGCTAGGTGGGATAAAGGGAGCTGGGACACGGATGCTAGAAGTTGTCTCAGGCAAGAGGTTGTGGTTTATGTGGTCCGCTTCCAAGTTGGCCCATCGAGGTGGATACTTTCCCTAAATTGGGTTTCGCGTATGAGTGGAGTTAATCAGGGATTTCACTGCACATGAATTATCCTTAATATTGTCACCAGTGATTAAGGTTTATATATTTTATCTTCAGGTTGACAGAGAGCATAATAAGTACGTTTGGGTAGTGTGGACGCGTACACATACCCAGGAAAGGTGGCTGCTGGTATGCAAGGTGTGGGCAACCACCGGGTAAATATTCTGTATATGTGAGCAATGAGTCAAACAAGTACACGCGTTGCGTGGAGTCATTATCATGAGTTGTGTCTAACTAGGTGTTATCTGTGTCTATCGTCCCCAGGTACATTATTGAACTTACAGTGTGGCGAGGAATGACCCCTAGCCCTGAAGAAATTGCCGCAAATTTGTTAAAAGGCAATGAAACAGGTTGGCTTTCTATAAAGAACTGATGGAGTGGGACAGTAGGTAGTTTATAAATTGAACAAACACACGGCAGTGATTAAAATTGATGGTTGGGCGAGTGATTATTTAACTCGTTTTTAGTTTTGTGGAAGCAAGAATAAATCTTTTTTGCTTTGACAGTAGGGGGTCAGGGTTGGTAGGCACACGAATATCTTTCGTGGTGCGCGTTTTACCCTTTTCACGCTTTTAATTCTTTTGAGCACATTTTTTCACATTTTCATTTTGGTTGTGGAGTCTGCCAATGATGAGTACCAATCAGTTGCTCCTATGGTGGTGTTTCCGTGAGGTGCCTCCACTTCCTTCACACATTTTTTGTTGGACATGATGTGCTAAAAATCTGAGTGTGAGAAACATACAAAACTTATGCACAGTGGGCAGACACTTGACAAATCCTTTTAATTAGGGATAGGAGCACCCAGTGCGTACAGCATCTATTAGCTGGTACCTAAGCAAATGAACCAAGATGTGGTTTTGGGTATGCTCATGATGTTTATCCCAGTTTAGAGCAGGTTTTTGTTAATGATTATAGAGTTTGAGTGTAGGGCGACCTGTGCTAGATCCCTCTGTAGCTCCTTTTGTGAAGGAGGTTACAAATGAAGACAAGGTAGTACCGAGGAAGGACTAACAAGCCTATTAACAAAGCCGAAGGCAGCATTTACAAAGAACAATGACACAAGCCAATGAAAAGTGTGGGCGGAGAGCGGGCAGAGCTTCAAATCCATACTCATATACAGCATGCGCTGCCTAGGCTCGACCAAACAAAAGTAACTATGTGCCAAAAGTGATGTGCAATTTTAGTTTTATCATATTTTTTCACACCCAGAAAAAAATAATAATGGTGCTTTAAGATTCACAAATGAACTCTTCACCATCAGCACAGCGATTTCAGTGCCTTTCGGCATACTGATATACTTACAAGACACGTTCTTTCTTCATTAGAGTGGGTGAGCACATGCTACAAACCAAATGGCAAAAAACTTGCTCGAAATAAGACAACAGTTTCAAGATTGCTAGGGCAGACTTCCATTTGGGTCCCAAAAATTCTAGTGCAGTTTCATTTATTTATTTTAAGCCACACCCCTGCAACACCTAATCTGCACTAGCTCATCTTTCAATGGCACCGATTCATCAGCATGAACTCACGTAACCCACCCCCCGAAAACTCACATCTAGCACCGGTTATTTATTTGCAGCATTTGTAAAACACATCACTCATCCCCTGGGGGATATCATAGCACTGAAATAGCTGCAATCTCAAGTGTTCCAATGATCCAGTAACGAGATTCAAAATAATAGTAATCAGTATGGAAAGAACCAGGTCTTCAGACTTTTCCTGAAAGTAAAGTGATCTCTCTGTGAGGCGGATGTAAAGTGCCCAAAAATTCTATTAGGCCACTGCTAGACAGGAAAACGAGCGACTCCCTTAACCCACTTTTTATAAGCGCATTGTTTTGGCGAATGCTAAATTCTGCGATCTCAGATTACGGATGTTTTATATAAATCTAGTTTATGACGTAGTGACATTGGGCCAGTATTGTAAAGTGACATGAGCATGACAGAGGATTTTTTAACTTTGCTCGTTTGCACATAGGCAGTCTGTGGAGGGATTTTTAATATGCTGAAGCTGAGCCGTATCGATCTGTATGACAAATAAGCCTAGCAGCTGCATCTTGGATTACTTGAAGTCGGGAATATAGTTGTCCATGCCAACGTACAAAAGCATTTCCGTAATCCAGTCGACTCATTACCAGAATTTGGACTACGGTTCTGCGCAGACCCAACAGTATCCAACAGAAAGCTTCCTCAGAAGTTTAAGTATATAGAAACTTGTGGTATTTACTTGCTCTAGCATAGATACAGAATTATCAATCATTATTCCCACATGTGTCACAGCTTTGTTTGGCTCAGGGGCTGAGCTAAGGGTGGCTGGCCACCAGGAGTCCCAAATCTGTTGAGGTCCACCAAAGAGTAGTCTGTCTTTTCTGCATTCAACTTAGGGTAGTGTGCCCTAATCCAGCCAGCTATGTCGGTTTGGCAGCTCTTGAGGGTTTTCCTAGTTTCTTGGGGGATTGTCTTCTAATGAAATTACCAGCTATGTATAATCTGCATAGGAACAAATTTCCAATCACTATTTCCTGACAATTTCAGCAATATCTGAGACATACACATTAAAAAGTATAGGGCGGAAGGAGCAGCACTGGGTGACTACACATTTGGACATATGTGGGGGTGACCTAAATGTGTCCGGCTGTGTGGCTTGTGTCCTCCTATTCAGAAAGGAGCCGAACCATTTTAAGCCTTTGGAGTGAATACCTATCTCAAATAGGTTTTTATGTATCATTAGGTGATGAGATACAGTGTCAAAGGCAACAGACTGATCATAGTAAAATCAGAACTGCGACCTTGTCCTGGTCTACCTCGAATCTAAATGTGACCAATTACAGCAAGTAGAGTACATATGGTGTTATTGTTTGATATGAATCCAGTTTGAGAGGAGTCTAGCAAGCTATTGTGTTCCAAAAAGGCAGTAAGTTGGGTATTAATGAGTCTTTCAAGAAATTGACATGTAAGGGAGCAATGAGATTGGTCAATAGTTTGATAAAATGGTGGCGCCAAGGCCCGTTATTTATTGGGGGGGGGGCAAGTATTATTACTTGCTTTTAGGCGTCCTGATATTCCGCAGAAGACCGGGACAAGTAAAACATGTGTGCTAAAACAGCCTTAAAATGGTTGCTAAGAGTGAAAAGATTAAATGTGCGCAGGGATCTACTGTGGAGCCAGACTTGACTTCCAGCATTATTTTTTTCAAGCTGCTCAACGGAACATGGTGTAAATCTACCCAATTCTCTATTGCCTGATGTTAGGGAGGTGAAGTGATCCATGGGGGATCTCATTTAAATAAGGTTGATTTCCAAAGGAGGTGTAAATACTGTCAATGTTATCAGTCAGGAAATTACTAAATTCTTCACAAAGCCTGGGAGAAGGGACAATTGAATGAGCAAGTTATTTGACAATTTTAAAGAGCCCCATTGGAGAACTTCCCCAATACAAAAGACACTATAGCGTAGTATTGCAGCTAAATAAATAATGCTAGAGGGCAAACCTCCATTCTACAATAAGAACAAGATACAAGCCAAACAATACACAACAGCGTACCGAAGTACATTTTAGCCTATCTAAGGGGCTTCAGCACCTGTAAGAATGAGTGATGAGGCTCTCTGTCTGAAAACTGCAGTTTTACATCTGTTGGTACAACTCATGTATGCTCTTCCCCTTCAATAATGTGGCAGTCCTGGTAGTGCGGGGTAGGTCTACGAGCGACACGGACTCGGCGTGTCAAACGCAAGGAACTCCTTGCGCAAGCCTACCAGGAACTGCTGTGGTTTATCCTATGGAGTAGATAGGGTAGACCGAGGAGCAGGTAAAAATACCAGTTTTATATATTAACGCCAGTTGTCTATCACTTAATCCCCTGGATAGACTTGTAGATAGAATTTCAAGGTCCTGACGAATCACTTGAGTACAGCTCAGTAATAGTGAGAAACATGTTGACCAAGACGAGGCAGTATAGTTAACCCAGAACATAGATCTGAGCTACTATCCCTTTACCTCATATTTTTAAATCAGGCGAGGAGACATCGTAATAAAATTGTTCAGATAGTACTCCCTCCCTTTTTTAACATTCATCTACACTATCACCAAGCCCCACACTCGGTACAGTTGAACAACCGGCTATCGTGGATATAGAAGATCTCCATAAGAGTGCTCTCTAAACAAGAGCCCGTCGGGTATTGCACCAGCCGACTCGACGTAGGAGCAGCCCGATGATGTTACATTACATCCTGAGGGGTATGTGATTCACAATATCCCGATGGCTGTGTGAGGGCTCCAATATCCATAACCGATATCTTCATACATGGTACCTCCTTACCCAACCCCTTTAGGAACAGCTCTGTCACTTGTTGTTTACATACGTTGGGCACACTTAGCTGGACCTCACCAAAAGCCCTTTTGCCCCCCCCCCCTTTCTTGTTGCTTTAGACCAGAAGGTGCCCCAGGCAATACGATTAGTTTATCATACATTTGTTCTTTTCATTGTAATATTTAAGTGTGGGCTTGCACGTCAGAATGTGTGTCACACTCAGGCTAGATGCCGATTGCTGCACCCGCCTGTGGTGTGTCCATATTCATATATGTGCTCGCTTCTGACATGAGCAATGTGAAACACGCGTATTAACTCCAAACAATTGGTGTTAGCATGGAACGGTATGTGCCTGGTGACAAACATAAGGTCGATTAACTATTTATCTGTTGCTGTTGTGTGTAGTTAAACATGTTGTTGAGAACAATGCAATCATCAATTTTTATTGAATATATAAGGCATTTAAAAATAGAAAATCGTTAAAAACGTGTACACCTCTCCGGTTACCAAGTACTCCACAGAAATTCAATTCTGTCATCAGCCAATCTACTTTTGAATAAGTCCAATCTTTGATGCTTTTAGCGGGGTTTAAGTGGAGTCTAAGTGCTTGTGGTCAGGTCAGTAGAAATAACTGTGTGCGAGTCCTTTCGTCTTGCTTCGGGCGAGTGAATATTCTGCTGGTTTATTGACATTAAATTATTCTAACGTTCCAAATCGTCGTCCATACGTTTTTGTGGTACTGCTACGAATCGGTCTAGTCTCGTCAGTATTGGTTAATTTTTTTTTCTACAAGTACCAATTGATCAGTCGAATACGTATTCTATTCAGGGTATTTCTTCTAGTAACGGCGAGTCAGTTTTGTTAATTCAAGTATTTTTATCCAGGTTGACTATGCACCATAACAAAGTATTGCATAATTTAACTGTTAAAAAAGCTTGGAGGCGACGATACAAAACTACTTTATAAGCGAGGCACTAAGAATTACTTATGCTACAAAAAGGTCGTTCGCACATTTCAAGGCGAATTTATTTAAATACCAAAAATTATCCCGAGTTGTAGAATATTCCTGAAGATGTTAAGGCAGACGTTTGGGTGATGAGGTAGTTGCAGTTATGGAATTTCCATTTCTCTCTCAATGCCAACATACTTAAGGGCGTCCGCCTGACTATATCGATAATCAAAGAATAGTTCTTCGCCAGTCTGAATGGCCCTCTTAGCAAAAATGCCTATTCTGTGATCCCCATTAACCATCATAACTTTTGCATAGCAGTTGGGATTCACAGAATGATTTGCAAATCGGATCTTGTTTCCCTTTCGAGTTGCGTCCACAACAAAATCGTTGTTCAAGTTGAAAAGAAAGCTGCACATGTACTTATCGTACACTTTCCCTCTACGATCAGCTTCGTCCTGAGAAATAATCTCACCACAGTATTCGGAGATGAATTCGTTCTTCTGCACTGGTTCTTTGATAAAAATACCCCAACCTGCCACATCCGAAGGCGCCAGAAGCAAATGTTTTTTGGATCCTCTCTGTATGCTGCAGTTCTTGCAGGATACATTCTTGCTTTCCCAGTGATCAGATGCGCCACACGTCAGGCACAGGTCAGGATCACACTCACGCACAGCTAGGTAACAGGGGCACTGTTTGGTGTTACATTGAGCTTTGCAACGACATCCAGGGAAGCGGTTCTGGCATTCCGAGCTGCACTGGCAGAACTTCTCACAGAAATTCTGTGCAGTCACGCAGGGGCAGGAGCCGTCACATGGCTGGCGTGGGTGATCACATGGTTGGTAATTGTACACATGATTGGACGAACCGTCCTTTTTCAGTTGGATTTTTCTACAGTGAGCTGCCCACAACCTGTGCTTTCTCTTCTTCTTTCGCGGAGGAGTATCAATATCTTCAGCAGGAGCTGGGGCGATTATGCTCGATTCTTTTACTCTAAACTCGTACACCTGCCGGCATGTCTTCGTCCCAATAAGCTTGGCAATTGTACAGAAATTGTCGTAGTAAGTGCCAATGAGAACTCTGAACAAGGAGGCTTCAGAACCGCTCCATTCGACGTCCTCTGGGGGTTCAATATTCGGTTTCATCTTAACTGGTGTTTGACAGCGGGAAGTTTCCTCCGAGGAACTAGAAGTTTCGCCTTCCTTTTCCTCCTCTTCCTTGTCATGCTCGCCGCCGGTTTCTGTTCCACCTTCGCGCTCGCTGTCCGTATCTTTGGACTCTGACACAGTCGGCGTGCTGGGCCTGCTGGCGTTAGTGGCCCGCCCCCTGCGGCGGCCGCTCTGGCGCTTCGGCGGCGTCTCCACTCGCTCCGCTGTCAGAGCTGCGGCAAACTCCCGTGCACCTTCCAGCAGCTGGTAGCACTGAGGCCCGCAGGGCTTGCCGTCCGTCACCGCTTCGTTGTTCTTTCTCTTGTAGGTGTTGGGGGTGGCGCGCAGCGGGTGCAAGAAGCAGTCGTACTTGACGCAGCGCCGGCAGAACAGCGTATGGAAGGAGTGCAAGCTCTGCTCCCGCTGCACCGATCTGGCGTTCGGCCCGTCGATATTGGGGGTGCACTCCGGGGGGAGCGCCCCTGGGGGCTGCTGCACCGTCAACTCCTTGTACTTCTCCCTCAGCTCCTCTGCCGTCCCCTTGTCCGGAAAGAGCGAAGAGATGGCTTCGAATATTTTGTCAGACGGTAATCTCGGTATGTGGTGGCCGGTGTTGTCAAAGCCCGCGCCCTCCTGATAACTCTGACTCCCTGGACCATCGTTAGCAGCGGTGTCATCTTCATCCTCGTCGTCGCTGTACAGCAAGAGGGCGCCGACCAGCTCCACGAAGATCTCGTCGTTGATGAAGCCGCACTCCCGGTCTCCGTGTACCTTCCCGTCGTAGTTCTTAATGAGCTCCTCTATGAACGTGCCGTCCTGGTCCAGCACCTCGTCCCCCATGTAGGGGATGTTGTGCAGCACCGTCTCGTCTTCCACCATGAAGTTCTGCTGCAGGGGAGACCACGAGTACATGATGGGCACCGAAGCCACGGCGTTCAGCGTCCGCAAGGGCACGGTCTGCGCCGGGAAGTCCCAGTCGCTGGTGACCGAGCCCTCTCGGGCACCCTGCAGGGAGCTCACCTGAGGCCCGGCAGATACGGGCTGGATGCGCCTTAGCGCCCACTCCTGGTTCAAAGCTTCCGTCCGCTCCATGATCTTCTGCCGGTTGGAGTTGAACGCGCTCTTCACCACGTCTGCTCGGCGGAAGCGCTTCAGCTGCCGGAGGCGCATGTACTCGGACTTCACGCGCCTCCGCCAACGGACCGGACCCTTCTCCGACTTTTTCCCCATCTGACCCATGGCTGCCAAATCAGCCGGACCTGCTCGGGGCTGGGGAAAGCCGCAGAGATCAACCGCTCACAGATCTCCTGGCGCCGCCGGCTCTCTTCTTCCGCCGGAGATTTTAGGCGCCAAGTCAGTCAGTTCGTTTTTGTGTGCCGCTGGCAGCCGTCCAGGTCCGTCTTTCTTCTAGTTTTAGTCCTCGTTTTGTTTCAAGGCTGCTCATAGCAGAAGAAAAAAGACTACACAAAGTCTTTCTATATTTTCTATCTAAATTTGTATTGTGTTGCCGTTAAGTCTTTCTTCGTTTGACATTTACACTGTAGTTTGTCTCACGTGTCTGGCATTATAAAACATGTTTTTTGAAAAGTTAAGGCACACACGAGCGATTAAAAAAATAAACGCGCAGAATACGTTAATTTCGGGCATTGTTAGAGGTTGACGAGGAGACGTGGACTAAGGGCTTGAGCTGTCTACTTTGCGAAGGAAACACTAGGTTTGAGCTTCGGCTGATCACCCTGGAGTTAAAACAATCTGACTTTGTGGGACGTGGTGCTCTTGTGAAAGGCTGGATCTCTTTGGGTCAAGTTTGCGCCTGTTGTATATAGTTCACACACATAGGTTTAAGTAACACATAACATTCATCCAGTCATTCACACATGCATATATACCATGTTATACACATACTGCCAGTCATACGCTCACAGCAACACGCCAAGAGGGTATGACCACAGCCCCATCAGAAACCACCTAGCCCTTCACGTAATAAATAGAATGTTGTCAGAGTAAAATCAAATCAAATAACTTTATTCGGTTGTACACCTTACAATCATAAAAGCACAATTCATAGACATACAGTTAAAATCAAACCATCCATTACATTGATGAGACAGAAATTTACATAAGCAATATAAAACAAGAGTAACGGGCAGGATAAACATGTTAAGAATATAAATAGTTGTAACAAAGTTAAAAAGATTAAAAATACCTAACGGCAATAGCAGCAAAATTATCCCTCCATACTTTTCCTGAAAGTAATTGCTAGTTTCAGAAAACTGCATACAAATAAAGTGCAGTCACAATTCAGGAGTTGAAGGTAGTAAAGTGCTGGTTTAATCTGTGTGAATTTCAGTTCTTTCAGGCATGGTTTTAGATATAGCCTCCGGGGTACTATATAAAAAGGACAAATAAATAAAAAGTGTGCCAGATCTTGCGGAGACTTCCCGTCGCAGCCGCAAGCTGGCAACACTTGACCTCGATGGGCCCCACTCGGTACCGCCAGTAAGAGATGAAACAAGTCAAAACGGAACCTTGTTAATAGGTAACGATCGTAGCCAGACATAGGCCATGAAAGATATGGTTCCATTTGTAGACAGGTTTTAAGTGAAACATGTTTCCTAACACTGTCTTTCTGGAGCTCAACCTCCTCCCGGACGAAATATCTGGTTGTCATGAATGTATTTTTCACAAAAGTAACATCTGATTTAGTAATGGAGTTTGGGGTTAAAAACAGGTCCGGCCGTCCTATTTCAATAAGACGGTCGTTAATATACTTCAGCCACGGGACCTTGAACCTACCATCCCATGTTAGAGCTTCTTTTAGTATGTCATGGGTAAGAGGTATATCGTTATTTAGCCAACAGTTCATCCAACATAATAGGGGATTTGCTGCTATTCTATCACTAAGGTGGGGCATACCTAGCTCCTCGTGTACCGAGAAGTTTCCGGTTCCCCTTGGCAGCCTTAGAATCTTCTTCAGAAAATTATTTTCTGCAACCTCCAGGTCTCGCGTCTGGCTGTAACCCCAGAGCTCGCTTCCGTAGCAAGCAATGGCAACGCTCTTAGCCTGGTATAATTTAAGCAAGGCAGCCACCGGGCTATTGCCCATTTTTCTCGCGAAGCCAAGTATGGCTGCGTTAACGCGGGTTACCTCGCCCTTCTTCTTAAGAACAGCGGGGCCCCAAGATAATTGATGATCAAGAAGGACCCCGAGGTATGAAAAGGTTTTGGTGGTTGGAATTTTTTCCCCATTTATGTTGAAAAGATTAGATTTTCGCGACCCTAGGCCTATCTTCATAACGTAGGACTTGGAATTGTTAATACTTAGGCCTCGAGACTCCATGAAATCAAAGAAAGAATTTAAAAGTGTCTGAAGGCCGATTGCTGTCCTTGAAATAAGGACAGCGTCGTCCGCGTAGAGCAGAATGGAACGCCTTTTCGGCCTACAAAGGGGTAATCCGCTCCAGTTCTTAACAGGTATTCCTCCAACTCGTTAATATACAGGTTGAAGAGAAATGGAGCCAGGATACACCCCTGTCGAACACCCCAGTTAATTCTGATATCCCCCGTCACTTTCAGGTCTTGGGTATATCGAACATTAGCTCTTGTATCGGAGTGCAGGTCAGCCAATAGGTTAATTAAATTCTGCTCAACGCCCATCTTTGACATGATGTCCCATAGTTTGCCTCTGTCCACACAATCAAATGCGGACGATAAGTCCATAAAAGCCATATGGATGGTTCCCTGCCGGGCCAAGGTGTATTTACCTATAATCAGATATAGGTTCAGACACTGAGTTACTGTCGAATGGCCAGGTCTGAAGCCGTATTGTATTGGGGATATGACATTATTCTCATTTGCCCATGCTGTTAACCTGTTCAAGATGACACCCCCTACCACTTTTGCTACAGAATTGATTAAAGATATTGGCCTGTAGCATAACGGGCTGCTACGATCGCCCTTTTTAAACACGGGCACTATAGTCGATAGCCCCCATGACTTTGGACATCCGAAGGCCGCAGCTGCATTTACTACAGCCGTAAGAACAGGGGCCCATAGTGAGATACAAGATTTGAAAAGATCCGGAAGCAGGCCATCCGGGCCTGGAGCCTTATTACCAGTTAGCCCTTGAATGCCCTTTTCTACTTCGTTAATTGAGAAACACAAAAAATTCTCCATAGGAGTTAAAAAGTCATTTTCTGCCTGTTGCTCATTGCTTTTAAAAATTTCACTAAAGTGAGTGACCCAGTCCTCCTCAGGGATATTAGTACCAAGTGCAATGTCACTGGGATTGTCAAACAAAGGTTTATTAATAATTTCCCAGAATTTACTGCTATTGCCCAGGACTGATGGGTCAAGCAGAGACTCCCAGGTACAAGCCTTAATTTCTTTTTTCCGTTTAGCAAGTGATTTCTTATAAATCAGTCGCAGGTTTTTAATTTGACCTGGATCTCTAGGTTTGGTTTTTAGCGCCTTTCTCAGATCTCTGCTTGCCTTGGAGCATGTATGGTCAAACCATTTAGGATTGGTTCTAACTTGTCCCTTCACTGGAATTAATAGCATGGATCCTACTGATAACACCACAACCTCAAAAATGGCTAAAATTTGCTCTGGGGACATAGATGGTGACACACAAGCCACAAGTTCCTCGCCACATGACTTATTGATTTCAGTGTATAGGTTTTCATGATTTACCAAATGCCATTTCAGTCGACGATTACCATTTGTACATTTTAAAGTTCCCCGGCCTTCACAGTTCATTCGCTTTTCAAATACTCCCCCACCCAATCTAATGGTTAGGGGATTATGATCACTGTAAATATTCGTTTGAATAATGAATCTGGAGGCCTGATTGGCAAGGTCGGCAGATAACAATATATGATCTATAAAGGACCCCTGACCTAAGCCTTTAAATGTTGGGACATCAAAGACCTTAGACTCAGGCACCATGGACATAGCTACAAGTAGGTTATTTTCATTCAACAAATCGTTGAGACAACGTCCACGCCTAGAGTGGTCAAAATGAAAACCATTCACATTATTACACCCCAAAGATCCCATGGAGGTAACTTGTGGATTACCACATGGGTGTACATTAAAATCCCCTACGATCAATAAGTTACGTGACAATGTGCCTGCTCCTTCTCTCAGCATCTCTTTCAGAAGCAGTATATTGCATTCCCCTTGACTGTTTATAGCATTATAAAAATTAATTAAAGTCAGAGCATGTTTGCCTCTCTTCAATTCGAGCACCTGAATGTTCCGATTTGCATGATACCAATTACTTACTTGGCAAGAAAGTGCCAGATTAATAAAAATAGCCAGGCCCCCCTTGGCTCTTCCACTAATTGAGGGGGCTGCTGGCCTAAGAAAGCTTTGGTAGCCCTCAATGAAGGCATTATTATCCTCCATCCATGTCTCTTGGAGGCATATAACTGCGTGTTTCTTAACAAATGCCAACCAAGCAGAGTCACATATTTTATCAGCCAAACCTGCTATATTCCAGGAGACTAAACTCACGTTACAAACATCATCAGGCTCTATTCCAGTGGCGACTTCTGTGGTTATAGGTTCTAATAACCGATTTAGTTGTTCTACGTGTGTGTCTCTCGTGATTTCTATTATAGAAGAGTTTGGTTCTACATGGACTGGAGGGAAAATAAAAGCCTCGGGCGAATCATGCAATGTACTAATGTGCTCATGTAATACGGAACTATCCGTTAGAGGATCTGCATCTAGCTCTATCTGATTGTTATTAACTAATTCGGCGGTTGAAAGGGGAGCAATTACTGCTTGTGTAGACCTAATTTCCCTATGCACATAATTACTTTGCATGGGACCAATATGCGTTGGTAGGGCTGGAGCAGCATGTAGTCAGTCAACCCCCTCCAAGCCATTCTGCTCATAAAAAACATCAAACCTGTTTGAAGTAGGTACATTGTAGTAGATGTTAGGGTATTTTGATTGAAAGTGGTCACGGTGATGATACAACCCATGTGGGGCCTCCCATCTCTCATGATAAGTTACTGGGTGGTTGACCTCTCTGGTCTCCCAGGGTATGTCCCTCCTATACTGTCTTTTATCTCCTACAGTGTAATGTCCATTGTTCCTTGATTTTACTCCGTTGTGATATAATTTACAGTTATCATGGGATTTCTCTTGCTCTAAAATGGGGTATGGATACACTTTGTTTAAACTATAATCACTTGAGGGATAGAAATAACTTAGATCCATAGTACGGATCAAGCTGCTGATCAGGCCATCCTTCCAACTAGTAATATGCCTTGCTGCACGATTATCCTTAAAGTTGACAACAATACAGTCACCCTCAGTGGATTTAAATCTGTGGCCCACCCAATCGACCCTCCTAACACTTGTTATTTTACCACTAATGTGGCGAGGGATCGGTCTATGGGCGGTTAACCAGTGACTCACTTTATTTTTCAAATCCCCATAGCTCTCTACCTTGCCCACTTCTAATTGCGGTACACCTATCATTACTATGGTGTATAAGTGGGATTCAGGAGGGAGATTTATGTGAATGGGTTTTTTTAATTGTGTCAGCTTAGGTGTTTGCGCTGGTCGTGTGGTAATGGCTGTATTTTCTATTAATATGAGCCTTTCAGGCTCAGCCTGATCATCAAGTGAGGCAGGGGGTAAACCTTCTGCAGCCCATTCAGTTTCAGTAATCTTTATTTCGATCACAGATCATAAAAGATACATAGCAAAATATGGACAATTAAAAAGTATTAAACATGGTGTGATCCAATGAATTGAGACATTAAAATACATTAAAAGAAAAGAGGAAGTACAGTGTACTGTGCTAAAATCTAACAAAAAGTCAGTTTATACAAGTATTTTCAGGACGCTACTACGGGTATACCACATGGAAGTTAAAAATTTCGCAACTGCAAAAACGACAATGGGAGAAAGGTCTGACTTTAAAACCCTATAGGCTGGTTGGAAGGATCTGAAGCCCAAGTTCCTGAGTAACGGGACTAACCAGCGTTTCCTGCTCCTCTTATAGCCTTTGCAGAAAAAAACGGCATGAACTTCGTCTTCTTTCGGATGCGCACAGACAGGGCAGGTTGCTGTGGTGGAACAAGGAGACCAAGACGCTGTGAAAAAAGCTAGAGGAAGGCATCCGTATCTCCATTGAAAGAATAGTTTCCTCGTTAGCAGAGGGGAGATCGCATCAAGAGTGCTTTCAAGACAGTAGGAGTCTTTTACTTTCAGGAATAGGTGGGTCAGGGATCCTTCACGGCTCTCGTTGATAGCTCTTGTGAGCATCATTTCGTAATATGCTCTTGCGAGTACCTCCTTTGAAATCTTTACACAGGAATTGGAAGGATCACTCCATAATTCCGGATAGCCCAGATCCTCGAACCTACCCTTGACATAGGTCAGCCACGGAATCCTCGAAGTGTTCCGCAGCTGCAAGAATTCCTGAAGTTCCTCTCTATAAATTAACAGGTCTGAGCTACACCACAAACGCCTCCAAAAGGTTAGGGGTTTAAGACCTAGCTCCTCTGATATTGGTCTTACTCCCAGGTCTAATCTAAGGGGGAGTAATGGAGTGCTTTGAGGGAGGGCAGTGACCTGTCTCAGGAATTTGTTTTCGGTGGACTGTAACTTTGGGACATGAGTGTGACCCCAGATCTCACCCCCATATGTAACACCCGCCCTTGCTTGAGTTTTATATATATGAATAATTGGGGTCAGTGGGCGATAGAAAGATTTGTTCGCCAAGCGCAAAGTGCCACCCGCCAACTGTGCCAGTTTGATGGTCGCTTTGGCTTGATGAGACGTCCACGATAGATGTTCGTTTAACGTGATCCCCAAATATTCGATATTGTGCACACGTTCCAATTGTGTTGTGCCGAGCCTGGGTGGGGCTCGATTCTGGGGCTTGGGGTTCAGAATCATGAACTTAGTTTTTTGAGGGTTGATTTCCAGTCCCCGATCATTACAGAAATCTAGAAAACCATCCAAGATGCGCTGAATCCCCATGGGGGATTTAGACAGCAGCAGGGTGTCATCTGCAAACATAATTGCAGGCACCCTGCTGCCGGTCAATTTTGGAGCATCCGAGTTGTGTATCCTGTTTAGGTGGGCAACTACCCCGTTCACAAAGATGCAGAACAGGGTCGGTGCAAGCACACAACCCTGTCTCACACCTCTGCGAACGGGGAATCTTTCGGTTAGTTTGCCACCTTTGCCACACCTTACGCGAGCGTAGTTATTGTGGTGGAGTCTCATCAGGATTGTCAGGATGTCAGTAGGTACATCCAACTCTTCCATAACTCTCCATAGCCTCGCTCTGGGAACCAAATCAAAGGCGGCACGTAAGTCTACAAAGATGGTGTATAAACTGCCGCCCTCGATTATGGCTGTTCTCCAGTAGAGGAGATTTAACCTGAAGATTTGGTCTATGGTTGACACGCCCTCCCTGAATCCTGCCTGGTAAGGGGACAAAATTTCCATTTCTTCGATCCAGGCCTGCAATCGATTCAGAATCAGTCTACCGAACAATTTTTGGGATATATCGATTAAACTGATAGGACGATAGTTGGAAGGGAGCAGGGGGGATCCCTTTTTAAAGATTGGGACCACCTCTGCTCCCCTCCAAGTATCAGGCACCTCCAGTCCCCCGGCAATGGCGTTAAATATTAGTGTGAGATAGGGTGCCCATATCCCGGGTTCCTGCTTAAACAGGTCACCGGGCACCCCATCGAGTCCAGGGGCTTTTCCAGCAGCTAACCCTTTAATGGCATCCCTCACTTCTTTTTCAGTGAAAGCAACCCCAATCGGGCAGAATGAAATTGTGGGACCATCTCTATTCTGTTCACCCCCACCCTCTGCGTACAGGGCCTCAAAATGTGTCTGCCATACCGTGGGGGCTATATTGGGCTCTATTGCGGAAGATAAATCCTCCGTGCCGTTCGCCACTACACGCCAAAATTTACGGGAATCTCTGGTTGTTAGTGCATTAGTGAGATTTTCCCAGTAATCGTGGTCCCATTCTGCCCTTGCGTTCTCCAGGAGGATTTTATAGGCTCTTCTCCTGGCGCGAATTTCATCTTTGTTGTGATGTTCCTTTATAGCAAGTAGCAAGTTGGCCTTGGCTTCCCTACAAGCAGCATTGTACCAGGATGTCTTTGGTTTAGGGCCATTCCTTTGCCTTGAGGATGAAAATAGATCCTGCTCTAGGGTGGAGAGGATGCCTGCATGTATTTGTGCAAGCTCTCCTCGCGTATCGTTATCTAAAACCCTAGTTCCTAGCTGGAAGGCATCCTCCAGTAATGGGATTATCCTTTCATATAGGCGGGATATTCGTTCTGGGTTGCTGGCCAGTTTCTCCCACTTGACCTTCCTACGATTATTTTCAAGTAGGAGGCCCGTTTTATCTTTATCCAACCCATTGATTATTGCCTCTCTCCCAGGTAGACAGTAGGTCAATTCCAGGGGGTTGTGGTCACTGTCTAGTCTTGGGGTGACTTTAAAGTCGACTATTGCTGACCACATGAACAGTTTGACCATTATGTAATCCAATCTGGATTCGCTGCCGGGTTTATTAAAAGTATGGATACTTGGTGTGTCTGATTTAGTGCGACCGTTGCATGCCCTTAGACCAAGGTTGAGGGTGAGGGCGGTTATCTGTAGGGCTAATGGAGTCCAGGCCCGTGGGGAAGGTGCCACCGTCTCAGGTATGAGCCAAAATGAGTCTTCCTCCAGAGAAGGACCATCACGTAGCCCCGGCAGTGGTTCGTATTGAGCATTAAAATCGCCTCCTACCAGGCAAGCCATTTCGCTTGGGATTCCTTCTAGGAGCTTGGCTAGCTCATCCACTGTGCCAGATTCTTTATGCATTGGAACCGGCCTTGAGTAGATATTAATTACTATCAACTTCGATGAGTCCAGCCACTCAAGTGAGACAGCCAATAAATCATCAGAAGCGGTCTCTAGATAAGTAGCTTGGCATCCTAAGTCCGTGGCTATCCATGTAGTTAATCCCCCAGAAGGCCTGCCCCTACCCCCCCATTTAGCTGCTTTGAAGAAGGAGGCAAAACCCGGAAATGCTATTTCTTCACGCGCCCAAGTTTCTTGTAGTAAAATTATATCCTTCGATCTGATATATGTACCCCATTCTGTGCAATCTATCTTGCTAGCAAGGCCTGCCACATTCCAAGAGATCACCATTATTTCTAATGGTTGGGTGGAGGCCGTGCCCATATAAGCCAAATTGGTAGTAGTGCACTCGTGGGGCCGCCGAAAATTTGTGGGGACGAAGAACGTACACTTGGGATTATTATCAAGGAGGGGAGAGGAAGGCGTAGCGCTTTGAACATGTGCAGGATCGACTGTGCCAGATGCTGAAGGATGAATATCAGCAACAAGGTCAGATTTGAGCCCATTTATGGGGGATATTTGAATTGCACTCCCCTCATCAACCGCATGTCAGTCTACCATCTCAAGGCTACCAAAACGGTTATAGGTAGATAGATGGGCGGGGTAGTGTATTCTATGTGGCCCTGGAATTCCCCTCCTCTGTCCACCACCTCCCCCCCTCCTTCTTGCAACAGTTTCCCAGCCGGCCTCACCCCCATAAATAGGGAACTGCTCTGTTGGTCTTTCCCTGTATGACGGATAGTTGTTGTTCTTCCTCCGACTGTTTTCCCAATCCTCCAACAGCTCCTGGTGGTGCCTCCACCTGTGGTCCTCCAAGTTATAAAAATTTGAGGGGTAAAAGAATGAGAGGGGTAATGGTTGGATGATGCTCGCAAAATTCCTATCAGCAGCATGGGTGCAGATATATGCGGCTGCATTCGGGTCTCTGAAAGTGACCAGAATGCAATCGCCACCAATGGATTTCTTAGTGCAACCCACTCACGTTGCCCTCCTAGCCATGGTTATATCGCTAGTAGTACCTCTCGGTAGCGGTCTGTTTACGGAGAGCCAATTGATTACTTTATTTATTAGTGAGATGGTGGATTTAGATGTAGTAGAATTTAATTCAGGGACCCCCGCCAGAACCAGAGTATAAGGTGCTACTTCTGGGGGGAGGTTTATGAATTTAGATTTAGAAGTAATGTCAGGTTTCTCTCCAGTAATAGGAGGGTCACTCTTAGCTTTGGCCGTAGGCTGAATATTATTGTCTTTCAGCGGAAGGGTTGATTTTGGGATAGCAGTAGCCGATTGTTGAGTGGGAATAGGGGCCTTATTTACAACTAATGATGCCGGCGCGTTGATTAATGCAGGTTGTGGGGGTTTGGGATTAGTTTGCGGGGATTTATTAGTAGTTGATGTGGGAGGGAAGTTGCCTTTGGTAAGTTTTGGTCCCGATCCCTCTCTTGTTATTTTGATCCCACTATTAACAATTTTCCTTGAGTCGGCGAGTTGTACGGTAGCCTTTTCAATGCTAACTAGTCTGGCTTCCATCTTAATAAGTCTTGCCTCAAGAGGGCTCAACAGAGACCTAACTAAGGTGCCTATATCCTCTAAAGTAATGTCATCTAAAATAGTGTCTGATGGTACGTTGCTTGTGGGTTGTGGTAATGAGGTTAACTTACTCGTTCTAGGGGGAGATGGCGGTCCTGATATATTCCCAGTGGGCTCAGAGGAAACACCTTTCTCCCTTTTGTCTCTGGCTTGCTTAGATTTCGAAATTTTAGTCCTATGATCTTCTTTATTTTGGAGCCCCTGCTTCTTTTTAGGAACAGCCCCTTCCCTGGTACCCCTGTTGCTGTCTAGGTTAGTTCCTACAACTTTAGCTGTCTCAGTGTTCTCTATGGTTGTAAGCTGGGGGATTTGCGTGTTGGGTAGGGCCATAAGGCTCATGTCCTCAAGGTAACTCGGGGCCTCAGTAGTGAACTCGGGGTTAGTGGAATTAATGGCTGGGAAGGGACATGTTGCCGGGTCTATACTATGGTTATTTGGAAGACCAGATCTGTTTTCTGGGGTTCTAACATGGGCCATGGGGCCCAATGAGGACCTTCTTACCCAGTCTATTTCTTGTGAGATTCTGCGCTCGAGAACCTCTATTTCCTCGATCAAAAGGGAGCCAGCTTTGGCAAAGTAAGTGTCAATAGGGCCTTTAACGGCCCCAGATGCAGTTTGTGAGGAAGTTTTGCTCCTGGTTTCCCGTGTACACATTTTACTGATAGTTCAAGTACCTTTGGATCCAGGCGAAGAGCGGGGGCCCGGACCGGACTCTCACGTACTCGAACGGCCTCAAACGGCCCGCTCTTTGCCCGCTCTTTGCCCGGTCTTCGCCCCGGTCGCTCCCGCGCGCTCCCGCGCAGCGACTCTCTCCAGTATTTGTATCCCAAGGACCAATGAGGTATGTTGTGACAAGGTGTGGGCGGGGCGTTCAGGGAGAGCGGGGCCAGGTGACTCAGCCTCCGGGTCCGGGACTCCTGGGAAGATGAGTCCCGGTTCACGCTCGCAGCCCTGTAGCCTCACACGCCCACACGAAGCAGCCAGACAGGCAGGAGACCAGCAGCGGCAAATAGAAGTGAGGGGATTCCGCAGCGGGACCCGCGAAGCGGGTTCCGCTAGTCGTGGATGTGAACAGCCCTCACACCGATATAGCACCAGCCAGGTCCAACAAGCAGCGTCCCACGAAGAAGGGGTCCAGGTGTCGTTTAAGTGTAGCAAGGTGTGGGCGGGGCGTTCAGGGAGAGCGGGGCCAGGTGACTCAGCCTCCGGGTCCGGGACTCCTGGGAAGATGAGTCCCGGTTCACGCTCGCAGCCCTGTAGCCTCACACGCCCACACGAAGCAGCCAGACAGGCAGGAGACCAGCAGCGGCAAATAGAAGTGAGGGGATTCCGCAGCGGGACCCGCGAAGCGGGTTCCGCTAGTCGTGGATGTGGATGTGAACAGCCCTCACACCGATATAGCACCAGCCAGGTCCAACAAGCAGCGTCCCACGAAGAAGGGGTCCAGGTGTCGTTTAAGTGTAGCAAGGTGTGGGCGGGGCGTTCAGGGAGAGCGGGGCCAGGTGACTCAGCCTCCGGGTCCGGGACTCCTGGGAAGATGAGTCCCGATTCACGCTCGCAGCCCTGTAGCCTCACACGCCCACACGAAGCAGCCAGACAGGCAGGAGACCAGCAGCGGCAAATAGAAGTGAGGGGATTCCGCAGCGGGACCCGCGAAGCGGGTTCCGCTAGTCGTGGATGTGGATGTGAACAGCCCTCACACCGATATAGCACCAGCCAGGTCCAACAAGCAGCGTCCCACGAAGAAGGGGTCCAGGTGTCGTTTAAGTGTAGCAAGGTGTGGGCGGGGCGTTCAGGGAGAGCGGGGCCAGATGACTCAGCCTCCGGGTCCGGGACTCCTGGGAAGATGAGTCACGGTTCACGCTCGCAGCCCTGTAGCCTCACACGCCCACACGAAGCAGCCAGACAGGCAGGAGACCAGCAGCGGCAAATAGAAGTGAGGGGATTCCGCAGCGGGACCCGCGAAGCGGGTTCCGCTAGTCGTGAATGTGGATGTGAACAGCCCTCACACCGATATAGCACCAGCCAGGTCCAACAAGCAGCGTCCCACGAAGAAGGGGTCCAGGTGTCGTTTAAGTGTAGCAAGGTGTGGGCGGGGCGTTCAGGGAGAGCGGGGCCAGGTGACTCAGCCTCCGGGTCCGGGACTCCTGGGAAGATGAGTCCCGATTCACGCTCGCAGCCCTGTAGCCTCACACGCCCACACGAAGCAGCCAGACAGGCAGGAGACCAGCAGCGGCAAATAGAAGTGAGGGGATTCCGCAGCGGGACCCGCGAAGCGGGTTCCGCTAGTCGTGGATGTGGATGTGAACAGCCCTCACACCGATATAGCACCAGCCAGGTCCAACAAGCAGCGTCCCCCATTCACTCTCATCATTACCAGTTGTGGAACCGTCTGAGGTAGTGGGCAGAGTCAACGTTACTGCTATTTCATTATTTACACGTATAGGCGGATTTAGGTCATTATGATCTGTAAAACCTGGGGAAGAGGTAGATGCCAAATTAGAATGATCAATTACTGTATTATCCTTAGTTCGTGTCTTTTTAGTGTTAGTTTGCTTTCGGTTGCCATTGGCCGGTAAAAAGCTGTCCTTCTGTGAGGGTGCAGTGAGAATTTTTAACATGCTCGTAGTGTCCTTTTTTTGGGACTTCTCAAACGTCACTAAAGTTTGCTCCATACTAATTATTTTTTCACTTATGGGCTGTAAAAGAGATCTGACTAGCTGTTCCAGTTCTGTCAGGTATGGTTTATCTAATATACTCGCCCTTTCGGTCTGACTTTTCTGGTCTGTATAGGTTTTAGTATTCTCTGACTGTATTTCTTTGGGCAATAATACGCCCTGATTTGAAGGTGTTGTAATCAAATTAGGAGTTCTAGTGATTGGTTTAGCCAGTCTAAAATTTAACCAAACATCCTTTGCTGAGGGCTTATGATTACCCACAGGTCTATATGTTTTCCTCACAATAGATTTGTTTTTTTCCCCAAAACGCCGTTTCATCTTTTTTGGGGAAAGCGGTTTATCTGCTGCTAATTTATGTACAAGAGGTGAGCTTTCAGCAAGTACTTCCCCTGGGGAGTTTAGTGGTATAATTCCTGGTTGAAACAGGCACAAATTATCCCCGGAATTAGAAACAAACAAAGGGCTTCCTTCTATGCTATTTAAGGGAGTGGGTAAGGCTGATGATGCATTTTCCCTACTACTTCTGCCACTAGGTAACCCTGAAAAGGATTACAGCAAAAGTGATTCCTCCAAATTAATAGAGGACTCCACGGTGTTGTTATTAGCAGTAGTATGCATTAGAAGATTAGGAAAGGACATATTTGGGTTCATTGAAAGACGCCTCTCCGTATTTTGTATAGCGTCTGCAACTACACCTATAGTCTTTTGTAGCATTAAGTCAATGGCTGTAAGAGACGGTAATGGTGTAGATGGAACAGTTTTGTTTCTAGTCGACGATCTTGTGGCCACAGGGGTCTTTCTTACTTTAGTCATCATGTAGGAGGGGTCCAAAAGAACAGGTATTAGACTAGACACTTATGAAGGGCTAAGCTTAGCAGCTATGGCTGGCCGCACATGCAATAATATGACCGTGAAGAGCACTGACACTATCACCTTATGCTTTGTCCCAGGATGATGATAATATCAGGGGGGTGGACCGTCCCTTTCGCCTTCTGTCCCCTGAGGGCCTCAGAGGGCCCGCCCTTTGCCCGGGCTTAGCCCGGCGCTGCCCGCGCGCTGTCCCGCGACGCGGGAAAGAGTCAGCAATTTGTTACGCCTCCAGGCGCGAGGATGAGGCTTCCGAGTTCCGGGTTCCGCTCCCAGTGCGCTGAGGAAGCTGGGGAATGTAGTTCCTCCCCTCTGCGGCCGCAGTAGATTACGGTGCGGCGGCGGGAGGAGAAGCAAGCTTTAATGTGGTGCACCCAGGACAACAGTGCACAAGTGGCAAAAAGATACAATGGCCAGGGTTCAAGGCTCACTTCCAGCAGTGTTCGGTCCCCCGCTCCCCCGGAAAGAGTCAGCAATTTGTAACGCCTCCAGGCGCGAGGATGAGGCTTCCGAGTTCCGGGTTCCGCTCCCAGTGCGCTGAGGAAGCTGGGGAATGTAGTTCCTCCCCTCTGCGGCCGCAGTAGATTACGGTGCGGCGGCGGGAGGAGAAGCAAGCTTTAATGTGGTGCACCCAGGACAACAGTGCACAAGTGGCAAAAAGATACAATGGCCAGGGTTCAAGGCTCACTTCCAGCAGTGTTCGGTCCCCCGCTCCCCCGGAAAGAGTCAGCAATTTGTAACGCCTCCAGGCGCGAGGATGAGGCTTCCGAGTTCCGGGTTCCGCTCCCAGTGCGCTGAGGAAGCTGGGGAATGTAGTTCCTCCCCTCTGCGGCCGCAGTAGATTACGGTGCGGCGGCGGGAGGGGAAGCAAGCTTTAATGTGGTGCACCCAGGACAACAGTGCACAAGTGGCAAAAAGATACAATGGCCAGGGTTCAAGGCTCACTTCCAGCAGTGTTCGGTCCCCCACTCCCCCGGAAAGAGTCAGCAATTTGTAACGCCTCCAGGCGCGAGGATGAGGCTTCCGAGTTCCGGGTTCCTCTCCCAGTGCGCTGAGGAAGTTGCGGAATGTAGTTCCTCCCCTCTGCGGCCGCAGTAGATTACGGTGCGGCGGCGGGAGGAGAAGCAAGCTTTAATGTGGTGCACTCAGGACAACAGTGCACAAGTGGCAAAAAGATACAATGGCCAGGGTTCAAGGCTCACTTCCAGCAGTGTCAGAGTACTTGTATGACGTTCAAGAATGATGTGGGATTGCAAGGAAGACTCCTTCAGCCATGTCATGCTCGCTGTTAATTGTATGTGGGCCCGTTTATAATGAACTTATAAATAAGGAATTCTTTTTATATATATATATATATATATATATATACTTCTTCTCCCAAAGAAATCGGCAGGGAAAGAACGGCACTCAGCAGGGCTTGCAATTTACAGCATGTAGTTTACTCCAACAAAATAAATCGGTAAAAAGCATCTACGTGTTTCGGCACAGAGCCTTTGTCACAACGCTAGACCTTAGTTACCGGGCAACTAATATACACAATGTTACTAAACATAGAAAATGGGTGACTGTATAGATGCATCCATAAAAGTGTACCTTCAATGGCGGCGGCGGTGAAATACAAAATAATACTAGTACGTTTGATGGAATTTTCCTTCCATATTGCCATCATGCTAGTGATATGTAAATGAATTGATTTACATGCAGTATTACCCACTTCATACTGGAACATATTATTATACACTTCTAATGACTCAATACAACAGGGTGGTTTATGTTACTGGCTATAATGCACATTCAAAATAGTGCCCCATTGGGCAAAGAATGAATATATCTGAGGCCCATTGGCCATGGAATGCCCCATTGGGCAAATAATCATAACTATTTAATATATTCACTGAAAAAACCATAGGTTTCAGGGGCGTTATAGTTAGCTGGTCTTTTCACTCGTACAAAACCATTGAAATTCCCCCGTTATAGTTAGTTCAGCTAACTATAACTCGCGCGCCCCACAATGCACTGCTGATGACGTCACATATTACATCACTCATGACATGGTCAGTGACATCACTCATGACATCTCAAATGACATCACTGATGACATCACTGATGACATCATCTAGTGAATGTGTGTTTTTCTGAAAATTACATATGTTTTATATATGTATATCTCAAGGTCGATGGAAGAATAAATGTGTATAAAAGTGTCTAAATGGATGATTTGTTTTTGAAAAATTGATTGTATAACTGACTGATTAAGTGTATCTTAGTGAATACATGGGTTAGTGAGTAATGTTTAAATATGTAAATATCTGTATCAGTCTCTCACTTTGTGTATAAGTGGCTGCATGGGTTGGTGAGTAGCTACACGAGTGTCTATATAGGTTATTAGTTGGTTTTTTGAGTATCAGTATGAGTGTCTGTATGGTTCGGTGGGGGGTATTACGTAGTGCATTGGTGCATGAATGAGTGACTCACTGTTTGTATGTGTTGAAGACAGCATGTGTGCAGGACTGTATGGGTGGATGAGTGTGTGCATGGGTGTGTTAGTGAGTGAATGACTGTCTTTATGACTAACTACATATGCTTTAAACTAGTATATGTGACTATTGGTGTATATAAGTGAGTATATGTGAGAGTGAGAGATTGAAAGAGTTCCTGTATGAATAAGTATGTGTTTCTATAAGTGATTATTTAAAAGACTAAATATGTGTACGTTTCTGTAGAAGTAAGTGTGGTGGTGTGTGTATAACTGTATATGCAAGTAAATGGATGTTTGATTCTTTATTAGCATGAGTGGCTATGTGTGAGTAACTCTATGGATGAGTGGCGTTGTGTAACAGGATGTATAGGTGTATGAGTACATATGATGAGTGAGTACATGTATGAGTGACTGTATAGGACTGTTGGTGAATGAGTGGATGTGTATCTTAGAATTACTGAATAGGTTGTTGTAACTGATATTGGTATGTCCATTGTTTTGAAAATTGTAGTTTCTATTTTTGAATGTGTGTATCAAAGGTTATATTAGGGGGAGAGGAGGTCTGCCACTCTATCACAAGGATGATGTCATCAGTGATGTCACTGACCATGTCATGAGTGATGTAATATGTGACGTCATCAGCAGTGCATTGCGGGCGCGCGAGTTATAGTTAGCTGATCTAACTATAACGGGGGAATTTCAATGGTTTTGTACAAGTGAAAAGACCAGCTAACTATAACGCCCCTGAAACCTATGGTTTTTTCAGTGAATTTCTAAGGTTTTTTAAATGCTAATTCCTAACTATAACATACCTAAAACCTATGGTTTTTTCAGTGAATTTCAAAGGTTTTTTAAATGCTAATTTCTAACTATGCCTACAGAGATAGGACATGTGAAGAAAGAAGAAAAAACGCACAGAAAGAAAAAAAAGATATGCAGAAAGAAGCAACAGAAGTCCTCAAAGACGAAGAAAAGTGCAGGAAGAAGGATAACGTGCAGAAAGAACAAACAGAAGAGCAGAAAGAAGCCTTGTTGCAAAATCATCCTGTACCCTCAACTTTTTCAGACGGATACTGGTGGTAACTGAGTCTGACTAACCAGTCCTAGAGCCAGTGCTATGTTAAAAGACCCTCAGAATACAGTGAAAACACCTACATACATTAGGGAACACTATGCGTTGGGGTCCCCCTGTGATCAGCATGACCTCCTCTGTAAGCCCCTAGTATATAATAGGGCAGGGGATTAAAACTACCTCTTAAAACGCGCCACAGGGCGTGTTTGCACACGTCACCTCAGGCCCCGTCCCCTCACTTCCCCACTGTGTAAACACGCCCTGTGGCCGTTTTAAGTTGGGAGATTAAGTCCCCTTGAATCCTGAGGGTCCCTAGGGTCCAACTAGACCACTAGGTACCTCCAGTAAGCGCCACAGAGCTGCGTTGCAGAGAGATGTAAAAAGGGGCACGGCCTAGACCACCTCTCTGCAACGCAGCGCAGTGGCGCTTACTGGAAGCACCTGGTGGGCTAGTTAGCCCCCAGGGGCCCTCAGGATTGAAGGGGAATTATTTCCCCAACTTCAAACGCGTCATAAGGCGTGTTTGCACACGTCACATCAGGCCCCGTCCCCTCCCTTCCCCACTGTGTAAATACGCCCTGTGGCCGTTTTTTAAGTTGGGAGATTAAGTCCCCTTGAATCCTGAGGATCCCTAGGGGCAAAATAGCCCACTAGGTACGTCCAGTAAGCGCTATTGCAGAGAGGTGTAAAAAGGGGCACGGCCTGCACCACCTCTCTGCAACGCAGAGCAGTGGCGCTTACTGGAAGCACCTGGTGGGCTAGATGGCCCCCAGGGGCCCTCAGGATTGAAGGGGAATTATTTCCCCAACTTAAAACGCGTCATAGGGCGTGTTTGCACACGTCACCTCAGGCCCCGTCCCCTCCCTTCCCCACTGTGTAAATACGCCCTGTGGCCGTTTTTTAAGTTGGGAGATTAAGTCCCCTTGAATCCTGAGGATCCCTAGGGGCAAAATAGCCCACTAGGTACATCCAGTAAGCGCTATTGCAGAGAGGTGTAAAAAGGGGCACGGCCTGCACCACCTCTCTGCAACGCAGAGCAGTGGCGCTTACTGGAAGCACCTGGTGGGCTAGATGGCCCCCAGGGTCCCTCAGTATTGAAAGAAAATTATTTCCCCAACTTAAAACGCGCCACAGGGCGTGTTTGCACACGTCACCTCAGGCCCCGTCCCCTCCCTTCACCACTGTGTAAACGCGCCCTGTGGCCGTTCTAAGTTGAGAGATTAAGTCCCCTTGAATCCTAAGGGTCCCTAGGGTCAAACTAGCCCACTAGGTACCTCCAGTAAGCGCCACAGAGCTGCGTTGCATAGAGGTGTAAAAAGGGGCGTGGCCTCAGAACACCTGTCTGCAACGCAGCTTCCTGGTGCATACTGGAGATACCTCTTGGGCTAGTTGGCCCTCACGGACCCTCAGTATTGAAGTGAAATTAATTCCCCAACTTACAACTGGCCAGGGGGCGCGTTTGCAAAGTGCTGCAAGGAGGGGGCGTGACCTCCGGCGCGATGCCGGTCTTTTATTTATTTTATTTTTTTAAGAAGGAGGGCTGTGTGGGCCCCCTTCTTTTTCTAATTTACTGGCCCCGGGGGAACCCATCCCCCAGGGCCTGCACCCTCATTTGTTTTGTTGAAAAAAATAAATTTGGCCCTCCCAAGGCCTTAATCGCCCCGGGGACCCCAACCCCCGGGTCATGGCCTTTTTTTTTTTTTATTCTTTAGCAGGGGGCTGCGTTGCCCCCCTCCTCAGGCCACTTATGGCCCCGGGGACCCCATCCCCCGGGGACGGCCTTTGTTTTTTATTATTTAAAAAAAATATATATTTATAGAAAAACCTAGGACATGCTGAACAAACCGTATGTACCTATCACCATGACGATTTGCGTGATATTCATTAAAAGGCGACTATGCATAGAATGAATCCACATGGAATGTATTTACACCGCTAGTGAAGCTTTGACGTGTCTGACGCCCTACCGTGCCTAATCCCGTCGCCCCCGCCGGTGGGTACTCTCCAAGTAGACACCCTTGTTGTTTAATTATACAAACATGGGTAGCTATTGACGGGCACATTTAATATACACGCACACCAAGCCATTCAAAGGGGATTCGACTAAAATTCAACCAAACTATGCAAGAAACCCCCCTCACGGTTAATAAAACACACATCCACTGCCGGATGTGTAATAATTTTTATTTTACTCTCTGGAAAGGAGACGAACCTCACTTGAGAGTCACAGCGTGCTCCTGGCTGAGCCCAATGCTGTGTTACACCCACCAGTGCCCGCCGAGTGCCTCACACCTCTGTGTTGTATTCCACCAGCTAGTGTGTATGCTATGACACTCTCTAGCCCATGTGCACTGTAACACCACGCCGTGAATATGTCATGCCACACTTGCCTTCACACGGGTTATATTGCCCCATTGGTGGTTGTTCCAGTCCCTGGTCTTCACTTTTTTGGCCCCCTTCCCTTGGTCCCTCCCCGGCCCCCTCTACTTCGGTCAAATCCCTTGGTATTAAACTCAACTCTCACCTTACCCTTCACTCCCAGGTTAGTTCTGTGGTTTCTTCCTCTTTTCTGTCTCTTCGTACCATCCGCAGGGTCTCTCGATTTTTCACCTTTGAGGCCTTGAAGTTGATCGTCCTTGCGATGGTCATCTCCCGCCTGGATTATGGCAACGCCCTTTATGCAGGTATACCTGCATATAGTCTCAGGCGGTTGCAGATGATCCAAAACCAGGCGGCTCGGCTGGTCTTTAACCTTCCTAAATCCTCACATGTCACTCCCCTGCTGAAACTTTTACATTGGCTTCCAGTTCGGGAACGCATCCAATTCAAGCTTGCATCTATCACTTACCAGGCTCGATTGGGTACGGCCCCTGCATTCATTTCCTCGGAGATTATCCCCTACTTGCCAACTAGGGAGCTCCGATCTTCTTCCCAATCCCTCCTGACAGTTCCCCGGTTTCGCCGGAAAAAGTGGGGGGGCTCAAAATTTTCGACTCTTGCCCCAATCCTTTGGAACTCATTGCCCCTGGATCTCAGATCCCTAACCCTATACTCCCAGTTTCGAAAGAAACTTAAAGCCTACTTCTTTAGCAAAATCTTCATTTAATCCTCTGGTACCCGACCTCCCTTCCTTGTCTAGAGGAGATCTGCCAGTTTACAGCGCCATGAAACCGCTGGTGTAAGAGCGCTATACAAGAACTTTTAAACTCAAACTCAAACTCTAACGTGCCTTCCTCGATGCCTATGTTATAACGCACAGCGCTATGCCATACATATTACAATCTGGGATCCATATCTTTGTCACAGTGCATATGCAACGTTACACTCCTCAGCACATATTTTATATTACAACTTTAGAGACTAGTTAGGTTACACAACACTGCCCTGTGCATATTACACACCAAGGCGCATATCGCATAGCACGCGCTAGTGCCTGTGCTATCTCACGCTCTCCAATGAATCTGTCATTGCGCACAATGTGTTGCATAATATATTTCACGCCCCGGTTCATCTTATATCACACTTATTGGTGCATAGTTTATACCATATACTATATCTAGTTTTCATTTTCAATCGTGCTCTCAGGACTATGTTCTATATAACACTGCGTCCACCTACCCTTTTCACGGGCATTACATTTTGCAATGGGGGTTGGAGGGTCAGGGGGTGTTTCTGCCAAGTGAGCCCAGAGTCACAGTCACAAACATCCTCTTCTTCCTGACTAAAAGTGAGATTATGCTGCATACTTGTTCATATTTTAAGTAGTTCGCACAGACACACATTTTAAAAACAATAAAGTTCCTAATACCCACCTTCTCTGAACAGTTAGCTTGCTGCCTCATCCACCTCCTCCCTATCCTCTGTTGTCTGAATCCATGGACTAGCCTCCTCCCTCCTGCCATGCATGGTCTGATGTGCTGCCACTGCCCTCCATTTAGCATGATGTACCAGTCCACTCCTCCTGCCCTCCATTGCCCAATTCTATGGCCCATCATTGACCTCCTGCTTAGCCTCTGTGCTTAGCTTGCTGCCCCTATTCTCCTTCCCCCTGCCCTCCGATGTCTTTGTGCATGCCCCTGCTCCATCCTTTTTGCCCACCATGTTCCATGGACCTGCCACTCCTATCTACTCTGAGTGTTCTGTTGAGCTGCCACTCCCCTCCCACCTGCCTAGCATTGTCAGATGACTGTAACCTGTCCACATGCCATGCCCCTATCCCCTCCCTCCTGTCCTCCATGGTCCATTTTACTGCCACACCCTTCTGCCCTCCCTGGTCTGTTGTGCTGCAACTGCTCCACCTGCCTGCCCCGTGCGGTCTGTTGTGAGGCCCCTTCCCCTGAACTCTCTTGTCTATGCGCAGGTCCTGACCCTCCCTTCTATCCTCCATGGTCCTTTGTGCAATCCCCGGCACCCTCCTTCTTGCCCATCATAGCCATTGTGCTGCCACTAACCCTCCCGCTTGCCATGCATGGTCTTCTGTGATGCCATGGCCCCTCCCACCTTCCCTGTGTGGTCAGCTAGCTGCCCCTGACCCCCTCCCACCTTCTCTCCATGGTCTGTGTGTATGCCATCATAGTCTCATTGTTGCTCTCCATGGTGTGTCTTGTTTCTAGTGCCCATCCTGCCTGACCTCCATGATCTTCTTGCTGCTCCTGCCCAGCCCCCTTGCCCCCAGCCCTCTGTTTCCATGTGCAGACCCCTATTCCCTCCCTCCTGGCTTGTCTGTTCCATTGTAATGCCCCTGATCCGTCCCTCCTGCCCTTTATGGTCTGTTATGCTGCAGCTTTCTCTCCTGTCTGTCCATTATGGTCAGCTAGCTACCATTGCCTCTTTCCCCTCTGTTCTCTGTTGTCCATGTGCATGGTCCTGTCCCCTCCCTATTGCTTTCTATGGATTGTTGTGCTGCACTCCCAGTCAGTCAGTCAGTCAGTCAGTCAATTATCTTTATTCGATTATTAAAAATCATAAAAGATCGAGCAAGAATACATAACAACATTTCCTCAGATCAAAAAATTTGCATACAATTATCACACAAAGAAACATTAAATTTTACAATAAAACATACATAAATATTTAAAAGGGATAAAAAGAAGGGTTTGTTAAAAAGAGAGGAAATTCATTTTTCAGAGATAAAGTGCCTGTGCCTTATTTGATACTTATTTAAACGTGCTCCTGCCACTAGAAAACTAGCGACAGAGAAGGCTACTTTTATATTAGGAAGAAGTTGCAAGAACAACAGGGCTGGTTTTACCTGAATAAAGCCCTGAGTACGTAAAATAGGGAGCAAATATCTTTTTCTAATCTCAGTATAATGACCGCAAAACATGATAAAATGCATCGTATCCTGAATTGAAAAATGATCGCAATCGCATGGTTCAGCGTCATCAGGTCTAGCCCAGGTTCTGAAATTACCCAATATAAAATGAATTGAGTCAAAACGAAATCTCGTTAGGAGAAAACGATGGTAAGGATTTGTTACCCAAAGAAGGTAAGGTTCCATTCCAGGAACAGAGGAAAGCAAATAGTGTTTCCTTACCATGGTTTTTTTTAGCTCTAGTGCTTCCCTTTCCAGGGCATATAAATTTACCAAAGTATTTTTAACTAATTTTAAATCTTCATGAGTTATTTCATCTGGAGATGAGAAGAGCTCCGGACGGCCTGCTAAAGACAGCTGGGTTCTCACATATCTTACTCATGGGATTTTAAGTGCTCTATCCAGGGCTAAACAATCTTTTAAAATGATGTGATTTAATGTGAGCTCCTGGTTAAGCCAGGTTTTTAGCCAGCCAATCACTGGGGCTAATTTTAAAATATCAGATATGTAGCCCAAGCCTACCTCTGTGTGCAATGCGAATGTCGGGGTTGATTGGGGAACAGAAAGGAGAGATCTCAAAAATTTATTTTCTACATTCTGTATTTTAGCGGAGCTAGTATATCCCCAGATGACAGAGCCATACTGGGCGACTGACAAGCATTTTGCTTTATAAACTTTAATTATACTTTCCATGGGACGGGCGCCCAGTTTTTTGGCAAAACCCAACACTCCTGCGGTCGCTCTAGCAACAGCACTACTTTTAACCAGAAGCTGGGGACCCCAAGTGCCCTTTTCGTCAAAAGTCACACCTAAGTATGGGAAAGAAGGGACTCTCTTAACCTCATTCCCCACGCAATAAAATGTTAGCATCTTTTTTTTCCTGCCTGCGGGTCCAGCGATCATTACATGTGATTTTTCTGTATTAATTTTCATGTCCAAAGATGACATAAAAGCTCCAAAAGATAAAAGGAGTTTATTCAATGCAACTCCAGAACGTGCGAGAAGAACAGCATCATCCGCGTACAGGAGGGCAGGTATCTTTGTCTCCCCTGCACGCGGAATATCACTATGTGATGTTAACAATACTGCCTCAAGGTCATTAATATATAGGGTGAAGAGGAGGGGGGCAAGTATGCACCCTTGCCTAACCCCCCTCTCTGACCTAAAGAGGCAGGTGCATCTTCCTTCCCTAGTGACTCTAACTGAAGTCATGAGATCCTTATGTAGTTCAGCTAAGTAATCGACTAAAGGGGGGTCAAGGCCCATGCCCAAAAGGATCCCCCAAAGCTTCGACCTGTTGACCAGGTCAAAAGCTGAGGAGAGATCCATAAAGGCCATGTACAGTGAACCACCCCTAGCGACTACATATTTGTTTATAATTAGCTCTAGGTTTAGGCACTGATCTAAAGTTCCTCTATTGGCTCTAAAGCCATATTGTGCATTAGATAAAATACCCTTACTTTCTAAAATCAGGGACAATCTACCTAAGAGGACTCTCCCCAGGATTTTAACACTCGAATCAATAAGAGAGATAGGCCTGTAACAGGCCGGGTCTGTCCTCTGTCCTTTCTTGAAGATTGGCACAATGGTCGAAATTGCCCAGCTAGGGGGGAAAATAAATTCCCTTGTGGCATTAAAAATATTAGTTAAAATTTTTGAGCTAAGTTCAGGAGCGCTCTTAAAGAAGTCTGCAGGGACCCCATCTGGCCCCGGTGCCTTTTTACAGAGTGTATCTTTAATTGCATGTATCACCTCTTCCTGAGTAAAGGGAGGAATATGAGTTAATGGTTTTGGTACGGGTGTTTCGCAATCTATTATAGTGTGGGTTTGGCTATAAATATTACTAAAATGTGACACCCACTGTTCATCTGGGATAATACAGTTAGCTCTCTGATTATCTAATCCCACAAAATATGGGTGATTTATGACTGCCCAAAATTTAGCACTATCTTTCTGTGTCTCGGGCAGTAACAAATCATTCCAAGCCTCATCTTTAATCTCAGATTTCCTCTTCCTAATGGCTGAATTATATTGTTTCCTCAATAATGCTATCAACACTCTGTCTCTAGGTTTACACTTTAAGGCCTTAAGAAGGGCTGAATGGGCCCTAGAACAGTTTATATCGAACCATCTAGGGCCCATTGGTTTATTAAACTTTGCCTTTACAGTCAAATCTAAGTTGACTTGATGACAAATGACACCAAAGGCCTCAACCATTATGACACTCGGGTTTTTGTTATCTAAACAGATGGCAATTTCATCAGCGACTTTGGCCATTGTTTCCTGTAAAAAGGTTGTTGGAATAACTTGGTCCCATTTCAGCCTACGATTTTGATCTTTTAGCGCAAGACCTGTCGCACACAGTGTGTCAATCTTCCTATTTTCCAGGACTCCATATGCTAAAACTTCTAAAATCACAGGATTGTGATCGCTAAAAACAGAAGTTTCTACCTTATAAACAAATATTTTAGGTAGAATTCTTAAAGAAACAAAAATGTAATCAATAATTGTGCCAGAATCATGACCCACATATGTTGGTTGCCTCAAATCATTTGAGCAGGTACAAAATTCATAAAGGTTGAGGGTGGCCAGAAGCGATTCCAAAATCTCTCCGCTTGGGGTATGTTCAAAATGCGGAGATGAGGAATAAAAAGGAAATATCTCAGTTTCCCTCTGACAACCTGCCAGGCAGGGATGAATGTTAAAATCTCCCATAAGGATCACCTCATACTCGTAACAAGTATTCTCAATATGAGTAGATAAGAGATCCTCTAAGGATAACAAATGCTCGTTAGGAAATTGACTGGTCGAAGAATTATAAAAGTTAACAAATAAAATGGGGTTACAATTTGATAAAGTCAATTCAACCATTAAACAATTTTTGGATTTAGACTGAATGTGTCTAGGTTTACCTTTAACGTCAAGTGAAATATACACAGCTAACCCACCCCTTGCTCTTCCTACTTTACTGGGGACTGCAGGTACTGAAAAATGAGAATAGCCATCTAAGGCCAAACACTCCAACGTTTCCCAAGTTTCCTGGAAAGCAAGAATGTCATAACTCCTGATTTTATCCAACCATATTTTATCTTAAAATTTGGTTCTGAGCCCAGCAATGTTCCAGCTCATAATTCTGCGCGCCCTGTTGCCCGCAGAGGACTGAGGTGACAAAACAGAAGCGGGATGTGGTCCCTCAACATCATTAGTTTGACTTGGCAAAAGTCAATCATTTTGATCCATAAAAGATAGTGGCGCGAAACGGTTAAACAGTTCTAAGGGTTGTGTAACAGGGTTGAACACAAAGGGTTGTTGTCGGTGGACTGGTGCATTATTCCTTATATCTTGTCCCCATCTAGAATGAAAATCCCAATTTGGATTCCATCCTAGGGCAGGTGTCCTTGGGATTGATACGTTCTGCTGTTCCCCATAAAAAAATTTCAGAGTGAGGGGAACCACAGTACCTTGTCTTCGTTGAGGGGGAAGGATGTTTGCAAGAATATTAGGAAGAACATATTGATTTGAAAAGCTCACAGCCACACAGCCACCAGTCTCCCATCCCGCATGCGCTGTGTGGTGTACTGTGCTGCTGCAAACCCTGATGCCTGCCCCGTAGGGTCAGTTTGGTGCACCTCTCCATGTCCCTCCTGTCCTCTGTTATCCGAGTCCATGTCCCTACCCCAATTACTCCTGCCTACCATGATCCAATGTACCATACTTGCGAACATTTTGAACTTGGTAAGAGGGAGATTTTGAAAAAAAACTGGGGTATTGATTTTCCCCATTGAGTTACATTGAAAAAGAGGAGATTGTAGATAGGAGACAGATCAAATAAAGCCCATTTGAGCTTAAAAACATTGGACGTTTCCTGGCTGAAACGGGTCTGTTGGCATGTATGGTTGTACTACCACTGCCTCTTCCTTCTGCCCACAATGGTCTATTATATTGCCACAGCCTCTCTTGCCAGTCCTGTATTGTTGGTTTGTTGCCCCTGTCCCCCTTACCACTGCCCTCCATAGTCTGTTGTGCTGCCACTGCCCTTCCTGCCTGCCCAGTGTGGTCAAATTGTTGCATCTGCACTCTCCTACCTGCCTTCAATTTTCCGTGCCCCTGGCCTCTGCCTCTCAACAGTATCCCAATGAACAACTAGATTGATAACGTTTTATATTTATTACAAAAGTGTGGAACGCCTGACGTCATCTTGATGTAATCAAAACTGTAATACCTAGAATATTTCCTTTAGAAATTACATATATGAGAGGGTCTTATTTGCATCAAAATTATGGTTAGTGCTCTAAAAAACTAAAATGAGGACATATTTTCTGAGTTTTCAAATAGCGACAAAGAACTTTTAAATTATTTGTAATCTTTATGTTTTTTTATCCAGTTGACCACTTGACTAAATGTTGCACCTAGGGGAGAGGATGTGGTGTTACTTCCAGAGCTGCAGACTTTGCAACTGGGGAACCAGGTTGGAGTTTCTGCTTCAGCTCAACATTCTGTGATTCTGGTCAAATCACTTAATCTCCCCATGTCTACAACCAAAATGAATTTGATCTTGTGTGATGTAACCAATACTCATGTAAAGCACTCCAATACCTGACAAGTCTGCACTATATAAAACTGCAAATACACAAAAATAAGTGTTTTGCACACTTCTGTCATTGGGCTACATGTGGGCTACATCTGGGTGATATTTGTGCTGCATTTGGGCTCTTTTGTCTCTGGTGGCCATCTTGGGAAATTTTTTTGTTATGAAGTTTCCTAATTCCCTCATTTACTGCAGTCTCCTCAGTAGGAAATGCTTTCAGTTTTTTACTTTGATTCCATCAAGAAGGTATTCAGATATGTCACAGATTTGCCATAAATTCTGAATGTTAGCACTCTAGTTACTCATTAGATCACTGTAGTAAAGCTACTGCTCACCACGGAAGTCTGCTGCTGGTATTAAAAGTGCATGTTTCAGTCTGCATATCAGAATTTTTTAATGAAATAGAAGAGGATTTGAGAAGTCACTCAAAATGTGCCCTAATTTTTGTTTCTTCAGCACTAATCATAATTTCTATGGCAAAATGAACCCCCTCATTGTGTTCCTTTGTAAAATAAATGTTTTAAGTGTTACCACTTTATTCCAATCAAGATGGCTTCAGGTGTGCCATACTTTTGTCATAAGTAAGACTGTTAGCCCTCTAGTTGTTCGTTAAAACACTCTGGGACATTCTGTCATTAGGCTATACTTGGGCTACATCTGGGTGATATTTGGGCTATATTTGGGCTCTTTTGTCTCTGGTGGCCATCTTGGGAGATTTATTTGTTATGAAATTTCCTAATTTCCTCATTTAGTAGGAAATACTTTCAGTTTTTTACTTTGGTTCCATCAAGAAGGCATTCAGATGTGTCACACATTTGCCATAAATTCTGAATGTTAGCACTCTAGTTTCTCATTAGATCACTGTAGTAAAGCTACTGCTCACCAGGGAAGTCTGCTGCTGGTATTCAAAGTGCATGTTTCAGTCTGCATGTCAGAATTTCTTTATGAAATAGAAGAGGATTTGAGAAGTCAAAATGTGCCCTAATTTTTCTTTCTGCAGCACTAATCATACTTTCTATGGCAAAATGAACCCCCTCATTTTGTTCCTTTTTAAATTAAATGTTTTAAGAGTTACCACTTTATTCCAACCAAGGTGGCTTCAGGTGTGCCATACGTTTGTCATAAGTAGGACTGTTAGCGCTCTAGTTGTTCTTTAGAACACTCTGAGAAGCTGCAGTAGAACACAAAGGAATCAACTGACAGTCTCTGCCCTTGTTGGATGTACATGTTTTACTGAGAATGTCAGACTTCATTCTCACATGACTGAGAAAGATAATGTGAATTTACAGAAAATATGCTCTCAGTTTAGCTTATAGATCACCTTCCAAATCTCTGTGGGAAAGGCAAGAGAAAATAGTTTTCTCTCAAACATGATTCATGATATCACAGCAGTAGGCTTTTTCACATGGTTAAATCACCTTAGAACACACCACAATTCCTAAAATTAGTATGGTACCATCAACAAATGATTTATAATGTAACTAAAGTCTTAAAACCTTCTATTAACTGCAATGCTTTTTAATGAGTTGCTATCATGTATATTGGTCCCCAGATGGCTGCCAACACTTCTTGGATGAAGTGCTGACAGCCAATCAGATCTCATGATGAGATGTTTGGTTAGGCTCCGCCCAGATATATATGTGATTTTACTTTTGATTTTCTCAGGAACTACTGAACGGATTTACACCATTTAAGCAAAAGGCACAAGTCTGAACTGAGGACTACCTCTTTGCCAAATTTGGTGTAATTCCGTTCAGCACTTCGGGCTGTAGTTGCGTCAACAGGTCCTATGGGAAAATGCATGGGGAAAATGCGTTTTGGGACCCCCCTTTTTTCTCGGCCCCCGCTTGACGAATCACCGTGAAATTTTTAGGATAGGAGCGGACCGGAGCTGGCCAAAAGTTTGGAATATTTTGTGAAGATTCATCAATCGATGCCAACATTATTCCAAATAGAATGTTGTGGATTTCCTATGGAAAATAGGTCCTAACTATAACTACCTACTGGCAACTGCCAGTAGGTAATATATATATACAGGGCACGAGTCAGGGGTACTTGCGGGTGGATGGCATCCACCCACTATTTTCACAGGGTGGACACCATCCCCCCTACCAACAAGTTGGGCCCCGCTAAATAATGTGCTGAACTCATCCCGGTGAAATTTCCAAAGACTGGGACGCATTCAGCAGCTCCTGCACGTAGTTGTCTGCTTTTGATCAGTAACAAGGTACATGCTGGAGGGGCTTTGTTAGTTCAGACTCCTGCTGGGCCCATAACAAAGGCCGAATCAGAGGGGTCATCGGCCTCCTTTTGTTCGATTCTCCTGGCTGGGAGCAATCAGGAACCTCACACCTAGAAGCAAATGCAGTGGAGGGCAAACAAAGGCTCACACTTTGTTAGCACTTCACACATACTTTGAAGAGGCAGCTTTTCACTTTGTTCAGTCCCTGTTTGCAAGATACACTTACACAGTAAGAATGTCAGATATGTTGGTCTTACACAGTATTTACACAAAATAAATAGCATTTATATAGTGCTTACTACCCCTGAGGAGGCGTTGTAATAATTTAAATATCACTATTTTTTCTTGTAAAACACTATGGGTAGAGGAAGTTTGTGCTGACAAAAGGCAACATTGTTTTATGTATAGCTTACAAAAGTGTGAATCTTGTGCCTAAATCAGTAGGGTTTCCCTGTATACTTGAAATGTGCTCCAATGTACTCATGATAGACACGTTAAACATATATGTGAGGGCTTAAGATCTGATATCACCTGTGATGTCACGCACTGTGATGTCACACGATGAGATGTCACTTGCATACTGATTAACTAGGTTAGTCCCTCACTTCTTTTTTTAGGACTTGTGCCGTGTGTGTGTGTGTATATATATATATATATATATATATATATATTCCCATATATATATATGAGAAACGTCCTTTACAACCCGGTCGTTACTCCTCGATACAGTTACATCACGGTCATTACAACGCAAGTCGTTACAACGACTTGCGCTAGATGGCGCTCTACACTACGGAAGAGTATGATTTACTATTCCAACACCTTCCCTACTGTTACACACACTGGAGTTGGAATAGTAAATCGTACTATTCCTAAGTCCAGCACCTCTAGCGCAAGTCGTAACGACTTGCGTTGTAATAACCGTGATGTAACGTACCGCGATCTAAATGATCGCGTTGTATCCTCACATATCCTATATATATATGTGACGATACAATCGTGAAGGCGTTTGTTGAATCATATCTTTGCAGGGCTGTCTGGTCCTGATAAAGAGCACCATTCCCAGCAGAAGCGCACATATGGGAAGGCTGAGGACTTGAACTGTTTCAGATCTGTCAGCACGGCACCCCGAGGTAATTGAAGCAAACATAAACAGCTCCCCACCTACTCAAGGTGTACACACAGCAAATCCATGAATGAGGAATGGACACTGAGCTTACTGTAAGTTATATGTTGACTCACCTGTTAAGACTATAAGTCCCACAATGCAGCGTGAAATGTTGGTACGCTATGATTGGCAACTGCTTAATAAAAGGATGTAGTAATTGCAGTCAGGTGATTCGTCAGTGCTGTTCCGTAGGGGCCCAGGAAGAAGAGGCGCCATAGCCTCGAAACGCGTTGGCTTGTTCCATACATTAGGGAACTGTCTATGCAAGCAACACGAGGATCCAACCCGGATGGGAGGGATGCGGTCGAGTGACCTTATCAAATCGTGAAGGCGTTTGTTGAATCATAAATATATATATATATATTATATATATATATATATATTCAACTTTTTTCCTATGCAACAATTTGACGGCGATTGGACGGGATGAAAAGGTTTAGAGGGTCCACTACAGCTACGGGATACGCCTGGAAGAACATCTTGAAATTTACCCGCTGAGGTAGCACATGTGAAAGCAGGACGGGCATTACCGAAGAGGTCGCCTGAAACTATTCGAGTTGAATTATGGCAGGAACTGAGCGTCTACTGCAAGTATATGCTGCCTCATGAGAGCTTGCGGTTTGTGTGGATTATCGTGAATGGAGTTTTAAAGGTTTAATGCGCGGTTGTATTGCCACACAAAGGCATATTTTCCAAAGAAGACAACTGATTGACGATTTGGCAATTTTAAGCCGTTAAAAAAAGGAATTCTTTTTTTAATTGAAAAAGTCACTATATCTGAGTATTTAAACATCTAAATACATGTCACTTTTTGTCATATCTTTCCCCATAAATAAACAGGTTTATAAAAAGTGCCTGGTTTCTGTTAAATAGAAAACAACCATTGGAAATGCAATATGTCTCGCATTTGCTTGAGTTATAAATTACTTAGGGGCTGATTAGGAGTCTGACAGACCATCCTCCACATTACGACTTCAAAAGTCATTGCCGCGCAAGACCACCGGCTGGGCTAGAGAACAGTCGTTCCCTTGTGGTGGCAGGGCTGCCTCACAATGTAACATGCTGAGCGGGACTGGCGCAGCCCCGCTCAGCATATTACGAGTTCTGCCAGCCTTTTCATGGCGGGAGCCCCCCATGAAAAAACTGTCAGTGGAGGAACAAAGGGGTCCTATATGGCCCCCATGCCACCCCACCATGGGTATATATGCTCCCCCCCTGTCTGTAATACCCCCAGAGTTCCAGCACGGCATGGATGTCACCTTCCATGCCGTGCTGGAACGTGACGTCCATGCCAGAACTTTTTTGCAGTTCCCATTGCGGTGCCTGTTTTCCAGGCAGCACTATGGGAAAGGCGAAGGACCGCGACATGAGTTCAACTTCAATGAAAAGCAAGGTCCTGAAATGAACTGTGTCCAAATGCTAAATCACAATCCCAGGTGATATTGTAAACATGGGGAGCTGAAGGCCTCTGCATAATCACCGCCATCTTCGTCTGCTGAGGTCAAATGTCTTCCGGGTTAATTTCTTAAAGGTAAACAATAAGCTTGTCATACTTCCCCATCAGTGCATCCCAACAACACGCACATTGCTGTAAACGTCAAAGTTAACTGTGCAGGTGAAACCTAAAAAAATGGCTAATAAGCTCATTCTTAGTTTACAAACAGTTTATCTTCCTTTGACCCTGATAGTGCCACTGGCCACAGCAATTATACTGTTCTATTGTTTGCCAGAGGATGTGGTGTAACAGCTGGATCTGCAGACTTTGGAGCTGGGGAACCAGGTTCAAGTCTTGGGGTTGGCTCAACATCCTGTGATTCTGGGCAAATCACTTTATCTCCCAGTGCCTGCCAAAAACAAGCATTGGCATAGCCAATAGGTCTCGCCTTTGGGACCTTATAAGTGTTTAGCTATGCAACAGTTGCATAACTAAATACTTATAAGGTCCCAAAAGCGAGACCTATTGCCTATGCAAAGCGGCCGTGGGGCCGCGAAAGTGAAAGTGATCACGATCAAACATCAAAGCGGCCGTGAAAGTGAAAGTAATCGCAGTAAAGCGCGGCGCATGCGCTGGGTCAGGCAAGACCTAAAAATGAACGTGTCCATCTGTAATGCAACTGGTGCTCATGTGAAGCGCCCAATACCTTGGGGGTCGAGTTCGCACTATATAAAAACTGCAAAAAAAAGTGCAACACATCTTAGCAATAAAACGCGTCTAAAGGAAAACGTGCCCGAACTGATTACATCAGTTGTATATGGTGTTTGTTACCTACATGGTAGTGTATGTTTTTACTTCACATGGGGCTTGACGGCGATGACGAACACACATTTAAGTGCATCACTGCCTGTACCCTGGGAGCACTAAGTAGTGCATGCTTCTTCTGGATCATGAAAAAGGAAGAAGCCCGGCGGATCCGCATACAGAGCGCCGAAAAAAAGCTACAAACAAAACATAGATGAAAGTCATTACAATCCCATTAGTGATGGTTTATGTTTAAGCACAAAAAAGTAGCAAACCGCTCCTGCAGACATGAACACGGAATAAAAGGAGCAGCGAACAAGTCCGGCCCTCACCGGCAGACACATCAAACATGAACACATACAAACAAAAAGGTTCCACCAAAAAAAATAAAAGCACAAGCCGATGTTTTCCAGTAGTTAGTCACTACTCTATGCGTGCAACCATGAGCAGAAAAGGAGGGACAGACAAACAAATAATCCACTTGAAAAGAAGCTATTTTTAACAACTGTACAACAAACCAATAAAAGCCCAGGGACTGGCTGGAAAGCCACAAACTGATTACAGCATTATCGAAGAGGTAGCACATGTGCTCCCTAGGCTCGACTTAAAAAGAAAGGAGTACAAGTGAAACAAGCATTGGCATAGCCAATAGGTCTCGCCTTTGGGACCTTATAAGTGTTTAGCCATGCAACAGTTGCATAACTAAACACTTATAAGGTCCCAAAAGCGAGACCTATTGGCTATGCCAATGCTTGTTTTAACTGCTGCAATCTATTGAAGCCTCACAGAGAACATCAAAGCGGCCCTGCGGCCGCGAAAGTGATCGCGATCAAACATCAAAGCGGCCGCGAAAGTGAAAGTAATTGTGGTAAAGCGCGGCGCGCGCGCCCACGCACATGCTCTGTAGCTCTAGGCTGGCCTGGTAGCACTTTTTGGAGCCCTCACAAAATGTCTCGCCAGACCAGCGCATGCGCTGGGTCAGGCGAGACCTAATCAACAAGCATTGGCATAGCCAATAGGTCTCACCTTTGGGACCTTATAAGTGTTTAGCCATGCAACAGTTGATGTTGTTTTACCAATGATATTGTGTTGCATAACTAAATACTTATAAGGTCCCAAAGGCGAGACCAATTGTCTATGCCAATGCTTGTTTTAGCTATCTAATTTACTAAAGGAGGCAGGGGGGAGAAGAGGGTGGGGGGCAGTCAGAACAGCAGAGAGCCAGCAATGTGTTAGGAAGCGAGGGGGCTGGAGCGTGGAGGGACAGAGTGCCCGACTGAGGTAGCACTAAGAGCTGCCTGGGTCTCAGTAATGGAATAGACAGTTTTAGAGGTGTGAGGTGTATTGGCAGAGCACTGCACGCGCCCCTATAATAGAAGAGCAGGGCAGGACTGAACGTGATTGCAGAGTTGTGTGGGTCTTGTTTTCTTAAATAGCAGGCGCGTTTCAGTACATTACTGAGGAGAAATGGTAAAAGTGCGTATCGTTTATTTCTACAGGTCAGGACTGAGGTGCACTGTCGGAGCTCTGCATGTGTCTTAGCAATCGAATAGCGAGGGATGGCCGCGGAATAGGGTTAGGGTCTACAGGCCAAACCTGCAGACGAGGCTGCATTGCACAATTACAGCGCTTGTACCTGGAGGTCGAAGCGCTAGGGTTCAGGGCTGTGAGGGCTCACTGCCTTCCATTTATGGCCTTCTTTAACTTTCCGCTGCAAGCGAGGGAAGGAGGGGTGTTTTTTATGGTCGCATTAAGGCCCATGCCATGCATCCTTGCTGCGCCACTGCCCTATTGATGTGCATTGGCAGAGCTGTGCGTGTGTCCCGGTGCTGTTATAAGGACTAAGAGACGGGTTTGACATGCAGAGTCACAGAGCTCTGACTGAGGAGACCTGGGAGAGCCATTGCATGTCGGACCTATGGCATGCAAATAAGGATTGAGATGCACTGTCAGCTCCATTTGCATATTCTAGGAAAGAAAGGGTGGGTCGTGGATCTTGATTGAGATACATTGGCAATGCTGTTTTCATGTCCCAGTAATGGAAGGACAGGGCACCCTGCAGACTAAGATTGAGACGCACTGGCGGAGCTGTATGCGTGCTCAGCAATGAAAAACAAGTGACGACGCATCGGTCGGCGGTAGCTCACATTCTGAAAGCACGTCCATTGTGACTGATGAGTGCTAATCGCCAGAGTGCGAGGGACCCTCCTGATTATTGTACAGCCCAGATTTTGCGATTTTAAAAAGTGTGCGCATGAGTCTTTCTTCCAGGGTTCTGACCAAACAAGATATTTTCAATAAAGTTTTTGTTTAAATAAAGAAGTCTGATGTTTTAAGTCTTTCTTTTGTCTTTATGCGGAACTAAACGTCCGTACCCAAGTAGAATTAATTGAACTAATTGTTCTGGAAGCACGTCAATTATTGTGTTGTGTGTATGTTCTGCCAGTAGGTTACAGTAAATGTTCTAATAGGTATAAGCCCATGGTTTACTATACATTTCCTTAAAGGATATCAACCCCAAAGGTTTGACGGCAAGAACGAGAGCGCGTATTTCGGCACTGCGTGCTAGATTTTTCCCTTTTTGATAGGTTTTTATTGTTAAACCTATAAATAAGTTCCTCACGCTGCAGTATTTATTCGACAGGTTCCTAACGAGGAGAACCTGGCAACCCGCATTTTGTTTACCAGCCGGATAGCCCAGTCGTTGTGTTCAATTCGTTCCGAAGCGGGCGATTCCTTTGAGGTAGTTGCCTAGCCGACCTATTTATTTGTTGGTGCGGAGAGGTTTTCCGAGCAGAGGGCTAAACCCAAACAACAACGGTAAGGGAAAGTGGTAATGGGGAAGCAGCATCGACAACTGAGGGAGGGCGAGAAAGGAACACATAGTGGGAATAAGCGCATGAAAGTAAATTAAAAAAAATTAAATAAGATTTTAGAGTAGCGCGTACTTGTCCTCTGAAAAAGAACAAGCAGGAAGTGGGATAAGGGAGGTGGGTAGGGCACATCGCGCGCACTAAGGCGGAGAGAGGCATGCAGGCTTGCAAATGGTGATCACTTTCGCGGCCGCTTTGATGTTCTCAGTGGCCGCGCGGCTCACTGAGATCATCAAAGCGGCCGCGAAAGTGATCACGCAGGCTGACAAATGGTGCGCGCGCCTGGCGCACATGCACTGTAGCTGGAGGCCTGAAAAAAGCCACTAGTTAGCGCTTCCAACACCCGCTTACTAAAACTCTCGCCAGGCAGCGCTAAAGCGCTTGCTGAGGCGAGACCTAAAAACAAAATAAAACAATTCCTGTATTACACTGCCACCTTGTGGCTATATTTCAGAACTTCTCCGTGATCAGCACACTATTGAAGTTTTTGGCTGATCTTAAAATTTGTCTTATCCAGCACAGTGATTAGCACACTAATTTAGTGCTGATTTGACAGCGTTTACACCTGCACGACAAGCATTTTATTGGAGAATACTAAAACAACCTGTTATTTCACATTGACACAAGTGATCTACATCTACGCGACTACTCCGTGTCAACAGTATCAAGAGCTTATTTGACACTTCTTTACTTAGACACTCGTTTACTTGTTTTTTTTTGTATTTGTATTTTATTATTCCGTACACTTAATTGTTTTCCTGAATTTGCAAGTTGAAATTAAATCTGACTGCCAACAGTCAGTTTTGCAAAAATAATTTTGCAGTGCTCTGTATTGTGTATATTGAGTTATTTATTAGTTATCACTGACTACTATTCTAAGTGGATTCACTATGATTTTATCACTATAACAAAGGAAGTAGTCATTAAACTAAAACATGGCCTTTGAAGGGTTACCCAATAGTTTAGTGTCAGACAATGGCACACAATTGGTGTTGTTTAAGATGTTAGATTTTTGGCTCTAAATGGTATTAAACAGGAATAAACACCTCTTCTTCAAATGGCCAAGTTAAAAGGGTTAATATATTCCTTAAGGAAGGAGCACGAATGTCTATCGCTTCTCTTTTGTGCATATGTGATTTTATTTGTGAGAAGGTCAATAACTGCAATCAGTAACTGGATTTTCACATTTTTATTTATTGCGTGGTAGAAAGGTAAACACTATTCTCACACCCAAATTTGGAATAAATAAAATATTACAAATGAATTTGCCGAAAAAAGATAAAAAATGTACTTGTGAATCAAAGAATTGTGGAAAAGCAAAAGAAAACAAAGATTTATCACAATTGTGTTTTTAAAGTAATAGTTTTGAAGAAGGTGATTGTTAAAAAAACAGGCAAGGTACAATAGGGCGAGTCAGTGTACTCTTCACTGGAACAAGTAAGGAAAGTTTCAAATAGTGCAGTATTGCTTACAAACAAAGGGTGGTGGAGCATGAGGGCTGTTGTGTTCTTACAGCCTGGACAGGAGAAATTCTGGAAAGATAAAGTTGAGACACTAATTGATGATGATAATCAATAGTACTTTGATTTTCCTTACAAAACATTTTCAAAAGAAATGGGTAATGAGGTATGCAATGACACCGGCAATCATATTGAAGAAGGTCAAAATGTTTCACAAAATGATGTATCACTATCACAGGAGGGTGACGGTTATAGCGTTTTGCAAGATTTTGATTCACCAGTTTTAAAGGATGACTATTCACATACCAAAGCAACCCATCTGCTAGTATTGAGAATGTCTTGAGCACTGGTAGGAGTAGTACTGTACCTAAAAAATATTCTATTTTTTTATAATGTACTAGTGTAAATATTTTATTTGTGTATTCATAGAAATAGAGTTGTTGTATATAGTTCACAAAGCGTTAAGCAACACATAACATTCATTGATCCAATCATTCACACAGTCTTTATATAGTGAAACACGTTACACACTTCCTGCCACTCATACGCTCACAGTAACACATGCCACAAGGGTACTGCCCTATCAGAAACCACCTGCCACCTCACGTCATGAATATTGTTAGAGCATTTGTATGACGCTTAAGAATGTTGTGGGCATTGCGAGGAAGACTCCTTCAGGCTTGTTATGCTCGCCGTTAATTGTATGTGGGCCTGTTTATGATGAACTTATAAATACTTTTTTATAAGAATATATATATATTCAACTTCTTTCCAGTACAACATCGCCTTGGAGCAGTTTGTATCGTGGGTGAAGGGAGTTAACGAAGAGAGGCACGTTAAAGGGGGCAATTCAATTTATACTTTGGACAGTAAGCAAACCAGAAATGCACCTATGAGAAAGATTAGGAAGGAGGGTAAACGGATATACCACCGATGTAGTGCTTCTCACATCGCATAGGGGGTGCCCAGTGAACAACATAGAATTCAAAATTTGTGGTAGAACATTTTGGCAGGAGTTGTCACCAGAACACGTGCAGTATGAAATCTAGGGTCGCCCTGGTGTATGATAAATATTCAACTTTAATTGATTCCAATTGAGAATTTGGTACTGAAAAGAGAAACATTATCCTAATGTTTAGTGAAGTCAATGGCGTTGGAGGAGATGGCCAGTCCCTGCAAGTGTTGGGGGAGAAGCTACATTTTATGGCTGATTCCGCATCCTTCACAATTATCACCAAGGGGAGGGTTGACTCATCCTTAGCACAAAAAGTCAATCTCCCAGAGCCAGATGTGAAGGCCTTCATGTGCGATGGTCGTGGAATTGACCTCGTTGTCCACCTCCATTGACCCAGTGCACCTCATGTTGAAGCTGCGTAGCAGCATAATACAAAAAGAGAACAGGTAGCCCCAGTCCGCTCTCCCGCCACAGAAGTTTCACAGTGTCCAGCTCCACTTGGCTCCATCTACCTGCCCACACCAGTGTGCACAACAGTTTGTCCAAATGAGCGAATCTGGAAGTCGGAACTGAGCAAATTGCATTTTGCAACACATGAAGGCGGCGTGGTACAAACTCCATTTTGGCTACAGAAATCCTACCCATCATACAGAGCAGGAGTGTTTTGCAGACATGGACAGTCTGAGAAAGTCCTTCCAGCATCCTGCCTAAATTAAGATCACATTGTGCCTTGGGACACTGTGTTACCCAGGTCCCTGAATAGCAGAATTTCTATCATTTCCACTGTAGTCCTAATCCCTGTGAGAGCATCACTCATGCGCCCCTGTTTTCCCAGAAGAAATAATTTGGTGTTAACTCTCTTCATGTGAAGGCCAGATGCCATGGCAAATATTAGTTCTTCAAACAACAGCTGCACCAATCTCTCTGGTCTCGCAGGTACACCAGGGTGTTGTCTGCACACATCAACACCACGTGGGGAGTGCCAGTAAGGTGGACGTCCCACGGGCCACGTCTGGCTCTCAGCACACAGGCCAACGTCTTGACTGCTAGCGCAAACACCACAGGGAAAAGGTGGCATCCCCTCCTCATCCCCTTACCCAGCTCCCAAGGGTCTGAGACAATGCCACCGTGTTACCCTCGCCTCGGGCTCTGTATAATAGTTGCACCCACCGAACAAAGTTGGGGCAAGAACCAATATGCTTCAGAACAGCCCACATATATTGCCCCCCAACGGTGTTGAAAGCCCACTCTATGTCGAGAGCTGCGACTGCAAAATCCTCCGAAGAGGAGGCCAGCAAGTGCAAATGGCAAAGATTGTGCATTGTGCTTCTCCCCAGGTTAAATGCCGTTTGGTCGGGTGCACCACCATTGAGATCATTCGTAGAAGTATTGTCAAGGAACTTACATAGTATCGGTAAGTCAGTGTTTAGCTAAGACAGCGGTCTAAAGAAGAAACGCTCGCTGGGATCTCTCCCATCCTTCGATGGAAACACCATCACAGCTTCCCTCATAGTTGGTAGGAGCCCACCCTCTTGGTTCCAAAATAGTTCAAGCTATTTTCTAGCAGTCACAGGGGTATTGCCTGATAGAATTCGACCATGAGACCTTCATTTATCAGAGTCCAGCCTTGCATCAATCAATCAGTCAATCAGAATTTATAAATAGGCTAATTACCCAATAGGGTATCCAGGCGCTAGCATGTCCCAGAGGCTTATTCGAACAGCCAGGTCTTGAGGGCAATTCGGAATTGCGGAAGTGATGTGTTGGTCTGGAGGTGCATAGGGAGAATGTTGGAGAAGGAGCTTCCTCCACCTCTGCTTTGTTAGCTGCGGGGAGTATGGGCAAGTGAAAGAGAGGCGGAGCGTGGTCTTCGACGGTTGGTGGAAGTTCAGGCAGTAGTTAATGTATGCGGTTCCTTGGTTGTGTAGAGCCTTGTGTGCTGGTTTAGCAGCTTGAGTTGGCATCTCTTCTGGACAGGGATCCATTAGAGTTGCTTGAGGTGGAGTGTGATGTGAGTTTGTCAGGGAAGGGCAAGGATTCGTCTTACTGCGGCATTCTGTTTGATCTGATGTCTCTGTGGGAGGTGTGCGGCGATTCCTATATAGAGGGCGTTGCCGTTGTCTAGTTGGCTAGTTATAAGGTCCTGTGTCATGGTGCCTCTTGTATGTAGAGGTGGCTGCTTGAAGATCCTACATAGCATGTGCAGAGGGAGGAAGGAGGCTGGGACGGCGTTGATCTGTGATTTCATGGTGAGCTTGTTGTCAATGATGATTCAGAGCTTTAAGGGGAGAGGAGTTGGCCTAACGGCTATGGCGGTCAACCTCGAAGCTGGGGAACTGGGTTCGAGTCTCGGCAATGACACTGAACATCCTGTGATTCTGGGCAAATCACTTAATCTCCCCGTGCCTAACAAAATGAATGTATCCTCATGTAATGCAACTGGTGCTATGTAAAGCGCTCTGATACCCGATTCGGGTCAAGTTCACGCTATATAAAACTTAAAAAAAGGTCTGATGGCCACCAGAAATTGTTTTATGTGTTGCTGCTGTTACCAAAGATCAGTACTTCCATCTTGTCTGAATGCAGCTGCAGGCAGTAGTTCTTCATCCATTCACAACATTTGTCATGCTTCAGTGGAAGTTGGTTTTGGTGATGGTCTGGTTGTTGGTGAGGGAAAGAATGGATTGGGTGTCGTCTGTGTAGGAAATTATATTGAGACCGTGGGAACTGATGATGTTGGCCAGCGGGGTCACATATGCGTTGAAGAGCGCGGGGCTGAGGGATGAGCCCTGGGGGACACCACAGGTGATCTTCTTGGGATCAGAGGTGAAAGGTATGAGGTGGATCCTCTGGGTTCTTCCGGGGAGGAAGGAGGTGGTCAATCTGAGTGCGTCCCCTTGGATGCCGATGTGGTGAAGTCTTTCAATTAGCGTGTGGTGGGATATGGTGTCAAAGGCTGCAGAGAGGTCGAGAAGGATCAAAGCTGCTGTTTCTCCTCGTTCGAGTAGGATTCGGATGTTGGCAGTGTCTGGGATGAGGGCGGTTTCGATGCTGCGATTGCTGCCGAAGCTGGATTGGGAGGCGTTGAGTGGCTGGCTCTGCTCTAGGTGTATCATGAGTTGATTGTTGATGATCTTTTCCAATACCTTTGCTGAGAATCGGAGCAGAGAGCTTGGCTGGCAGTTTTTTAGTTTGCAGGGGTTGGTGGAGGGTTTCTTGAGTAGTGGTCTGACTTCAGCGTGTTTCCAGGTGTTAGGAAATGTTGCGGTGGTGATAGAGGTGTTGAGTAGGGTGGTGATTTACTGGCCAATCCTTTGGTTTCCGAGGTTGAAGATGTGGTGATGGCATGAGTCTATGGGAGCTCCAGAGTGGATGGATTTATGGTGGAGGTGGTGTCCTGGGTGGAGAGGATGTTCGAAGTGGTAAGTGTGTGGTTCGTGTCAGTTACCGTGGTGGCGTATCTGTCGAGGAAGTCTATATGTGTGGGTTGTGGTTTGAAGTTTCTGTATAAGGATGCAATCTTGTTTTGGAAGAAGAGGGCAAAGTTGTCGCACAGCTTCTGTGAGGGAGTGATGGTTTTTTTCATTGGCAGACGAGTTGGAGAATTCCTTAACAATGTTGAAAAGTTCCTTGGTGTTGTTGGTGCTGGTTTCGATGCATGCGGCAAGGACTGTCTTCTCTGTTGCCCTCAGCAAGCGGTGGTAGCGGTTGACGGAGGTCTTGAAGGCTGCCCAGTCGGAGGTGTCCTTGCTGGCGCACCATCTCATCTCGAACTGTTTGCGATCCCATTTTGCTGTTCTGTGTCCTTTGGTGTACCAGCTGGCCTTTCTGGAGGATTTTCTCTGGATGTTGCTCTTGATGGTGACGATGCTGTCTGCACGATTGGTGATCCAGGCGTTGAAGTTTTTCACTCCCTGTTTATGTTTGGTGGCAGTAGCAGTGTTGGAGGTGTTGATGACAATCGCCCAGCTGGTCTCTGAGATTTTGTACCACCTCTGGTGGAGGGGGTGGGGTCATCTTTGGGGTGGTGGTGCAGGGGTTGGAGATACTGAAGTGGACGATTGAGTTATCGGTTCATGTGAGTTCTGTAACATGGCTGTATTTGACGCGGTTGCTGTAGGTGAAAATTGGGTCAATTGCGTGTCCTGCGGTGTGTGTGGAGAGTCGTTGACAATCTGGGTCAATCGAGGAGGTGTGCAGTGCTTTTTTTTTATGGGGTTGTCAATGTGGAAATTTAGGTCAAAAGATGTAGTCCTTGAAGTCTAAGTCTAGGTGTGCAATGAAGTTGAGGGTGCCTCTGATGGCTGTCTTGTCGTCCATGTGGAATTTAAAGTTGAGATGATCCATGGGGGCGGTGGTATTGTTGGTGGTGCTACACTGTATGGTCTCTTTGTGGATGATGGATATTCCCCCTCCCAGCTAGTTAGTGCAGTCCTGGTGAGTGATTTTATATCCATCGGGGATCGCTGTGCCAATGTCTGGAGCGGAGGTGGGGTTGAGCCAGGTCTCACTGAGGAAGACTTTGTCGAGTGCTGGGGTATCGATAAGGTCCCATAATTCAATGGAATGCTTGCATAGTGAGCTTGTGTTAAGAAGGGGACATGCGAGTTGGTGTTTTTGATCAGGTGGTATCTGTGGTATGTTTGGGGTGAGGCTGGTGTGTGGGCAGTGGCAGGTGAAGTGGCAGTGGGTGCAGGTGAAAAGTCCTACCATGGAGCGTTGGCCGGCACAGTGGCAGTGGTTTTTGCGGTGTCTGGGGTCGAGGGTGTAGAGCTCGGTGATGGTGTATCTTCGGGGGGGGCGGAAGGGCCAGGAGTCGTGGTGTTGGGTGCATCCAGGTGTGGACAGCCACTTATGGGTGTGAATTTCATGCGCTAGCTCTGCGGTCATGCTGCGGCCTGCATTACGTAAGTCCTGGGGTGGGTGGGGCTTCTGTTGGAGGTAAAAACCGTAAGTGGGAAAACCTCAATGGGAAACCCTGGGAAGATGCGGTGTCACTGTATCAGTCTAGAACAAGCAGGAACTGGAGGCCACAGGCAAGTGGCAAGCTATGAGTCCTAGTGCCTACTGATGTGGTAGCGCTGCGGCCTGCATTAAGTAGGTCCTGGGGATGGCAGAGCTTCGCTTGGCAGGAAGAAGGGTGAGTGGTAAAACCAAGTTGGGAAGACCCAAGCGGGAAAACCTGGTCAGCATGCGGTGTCACTGGATCAGTCTGTAACAAGCAGGAACTGGAGGTCACAGGTAAGTGGCAAACTGGGTGTCCTGGAGGACAGTTGCCAAGAGATACTCCTCCAAGGTGTCTGTGGGGACCATTGGCAGTCGGGCAAACCCTTCCTGTAGGTATTCTGAGCAAGCAACATTTATTAGGTCTTGGGCCACAATGTCAGTACCGTTCTCCTTACACAGCAAAAGGATATGTTAGCGCAGCCTATCTCTTTTTACCAGCCATGACAGCATCCTAACATACTTGTCCCCTTCTCAGAATAATCTCTTGTGTATATTGTGTACAAGTGTATTTCTCAACCCTGGACCAAGTATCTTCAATTTGTAGCTTAAATTGCACCAAATGCGGTCATTCATTAGGGTCCTGATTGGCACAGCTGTCCCAGCTGGCTTGCCTTCTTTCTATGTCAGCTAGTTCTCCCTCCAGTTGTGCTCATACCCCATGTATGTAAGCCATACACTCCACCTTTAGGGCCATTCTAAAGGTCTCTCATTTTGTTGCCCTACTGCCTATGGAGTGAGAATTGTCTCAGAAGAAGTGTGTGGAGAACTTAACGTGCTCCAAGTAGCCAGCATCACCTCAGTATGGAGATTCTAAAGCAGCATTTTTGGTCTGGTCCCCCTAGTGTTATAGTTGCCTAGATTTGGTGCTGGGGTATAGAGAGAATCTGACAATTATCAGTTGAGGTTCGCTGAGCAATTAAATAGGACAAGATCCTTTCTAAGCCCCAGCACCAAATCTAGTCGGCTATACATACCATGCACTGAAGAATAATATGAGAACCCCCGAACCGTTGGGTGGTGATGTTGCTAGACTACCAACAAGTGCACATCCTCTATAACCCTCTGCAGGGAAGCCTCCATACGGTCTTTAAGGCTCAGCCTAGGAGAAGACTTATCATGTGTCCCCGCCGTCTCTTACCCAGCTTCATAGCTTCTGCTCTCACGAGGTGGGTCTCCTACAGAAGCGCCACCTTCACTTTATATCTCTGTAGATAGGAGTGTACTCGATATCTCTTAGGGCAACTGTTAAGCCCTCTGACATTGCATGTAATCAAAATTCTATTCATGCTTTAGAGTGTGGGTCTAGGAGACTATATCTTTTTTGTATCTGTAATCAGTAAGACTTCCATTTCCCCTGTTAGCCTAATTTTTCACATTGTAGGCTGCTTTTGTTTTACACTGGTTACTAAATATCACGCTTGCTTTTGTGGCACAGTGTATTTTCACACAGAACTAGCTCATGCTTTCGTATTCTACTCTTTTCCTGGGATTTAGTCTGAACAGTCTAGACAAGGCCAAACAACAGTGCCCCTTGTTATTCTCTCTGGTCAGACACTAGCACCTAGACATAATAAATGAATACAGTTGATGTTTTTGAATACACTTATCTTGACGTATAATTGAGGACAGGGTTACTGAAAAAACACAGAGAGCCACGGTCCTGAGACGAGAGTGCAGGATCAGCTGAAATATAGATCATCCTCCTATGTATTCTGAGGTACGGAGTCCGCCACTAAACCCAGAGATCTATATTATATAACCACTTAGCTTCAGTAATATTGGAGCGGTTAGGCCGATCTGTCAGATAACATGACAGGGCTTTTTATGGTGTACGGTTTATCAACCATGCTGACGATATTATTATTGACAAGTATTTGTTTTCTAAATGTGGCACAATTATTGCATCTTAGAGCACAAGAGTTTAAATAAACATTGTAAACTTCCTTCAAGTCTCTTTTTTATCTTATTCTGGACAAGTACAAGTGATAGACGAAAGGGTGTGTCCTGTTACTGTGCTCCCTGAGAGGATCGAGGGTTGTGTTCAGGGGTGCCAAATCACTTGCCTCTCGTTAATGTTAGGAGGGCAAGTGAGGCACTATAGCTAGTCGTACTCTGGCTCATAGATACTGAGGTAGTATGGTTACTAAGTCCCTACAGACTGATGTTCTATGATCCCAAGCATAGTTATGTTCCTCGGCAGAATCCCGTCAAAAGTTCCACTGACGTGTATCCACATTGTGCCCATACTAGGCACACTCATCTACTAAACCTCACCCCCTCTCCCCACAGTTCAGCTATTATTCTCCTATCTCACTACATGTGAGGAGGAAAAAAGGAAAGGAAGACTCTTGCAGGCGTGGTCTGCCCACTCAGTTTACCCCATAGGGGCCACCAGTTTGTTACCAGGTCACCTGCAGTTAACTCCCCTAGTGGGGAGCAGGGGCATATAGCTGGATTTTCTTCCACTTCCCCACCACTGAGGGTGCAAACAACAACAACTTGTAGCTCATTCAACCCTAGATATCCTTATATATCCACAATGGACTGAACATTACACTGAGCACTAGTGACGCTGGAGCAGTGCTCCAGTGTCTAATCTGCTAGAACTGACCGTCTCCTTCGACAGGCCACAGATATCAATAGATCAAAGTAACATCAGCCACTAACTGTGACATAGTCTCCCTGGCCATTTCTCCCAAACCCTCTCCAGGTATGGTTTTGGAACATTTAATGAGGGCCTCCTGCTCCTCCAAGTAGGATGTGTTTGTTCTGTCCATCATGCAATTGGCACAGATTGTTATCTGATGAGTACTACAGCACCCAGCACCCTGGCACCTGGACCTCCTTCTGTTTCTGCTGGACACTGTCTCCTACAGTGAGTTACACTCCTGCAGACGTTGAGGTCCCTCCCTGCTGTGAACCTACTTTGTCCTAGATCTCCAGCCATGCCCACATTTCCTCAGGGCTCTCAAAAGCATGACTTTTGCCCTGGGCTATCACATTGATATGGGCAGGGAAAGTAACATGTACTAGAGATTCTGGGCTCTTTGCTTTGTCTTTAACTCCACGTCGGATTTCCTTGTAATTACACTTTCCTCATGTAGTTAGGGTAGATAAATGTGGTCTGGTTGTCAAAAGTCAGGTAGGTAGCACCCCTGGCTGCCTGTAGGATGCAGTCCCAATCTTTGTAGTTCAGGATATGACTTATCAGGGTTCTTATTGGAGAACCCGGGTGAGGGGGACTGCACTGTCAGAGCCCTAGGCACCCTCTCCAGGGTAACACATCCAACCAACCCTCCAGATCCACCCTTCTAGGAAAGATACCACATTCGTGCTCTCCTCCCGCACTGGGAAGCCCAGAAAGTACATGTTGATCAGGTGAAAATGATTCTCTGCATCCTCTGCTCTCTCATTTAGAATCCTTGTTGCCTTTGTAAATGTAGCCATCTGCTCCTTCAACACTTTCACTTCAGCTTGCACTTATGATACCAACCCCTCAACAGTGTGGACTGTATCCACAACCTTCTGCAGGACTATGCGCACAAAGTTGAACTCTATGGGGACCTCTGCTATTTTCCCTTTCAGCACATCCCAGGAGCTTCTATTTACAGAAGGATGCTGTTTGGCCTTATGTCTGCAGCATCCGTCTTTCAATGTGCCAAAATCCACCTGTTCAGAGACTTAGAGGACAAAATTAAGTGTTTCCAGGATACCATTTTGGTGTTTACCTAAGACAAGAAGCAGCACAATGAAAATGTTCATAATGTCTGTGGTAGGCTGTCAGACAAAGGCCAGGTACTTTCTCCAGAAAAATGCAAGCTGTTCCAAGAGCATGTTGAATACTGAAGGCATTCAATGCCTGCACAAGGGATTATCCCTAAAGAATCCTTAGACCCAGGCTATAGAAGCTGCCCCACAACCAGACAACAGAAATAAATTGATGTTCTTCACAGAATTCTGTGAATGTTTCCATAAATTTGTGAAAGATTATGAATCCGAGATCAGGAATCCTTCAGCAGGAGTAGGGCAGCCTGAACTTGCAATAACAAGGCTTTCCTGTCGGGGGCAATGAAGAGGATATTGTCTAAGTAGATGATTAACCTGCAACCCTGAACCTGAAATCAAGTTACCACTGGTTTGAGGAGCTTTGAATAACACCACAGGAAAGTAGATAGATCGGGCAGAGCCCTTCAGAAAATGCTTATGTAAGTAGGAAGGATTTGTAGGTTACAAAGAACAATAAAAAGCATTTGAAGACTGTGAGAAGCCGGCTTAGTATATGGTGCACACTTATGTAAGTGGGAACCCTGCACTAATCCAGACAACCCTTATGGTGAGTTTAGTGGTCTGAGACAACCGTAGAAAGCTCTCTAAGTGGTAGCTGTGGAGAGCTTTTTAAGGTTGCTCAAGACCACTAAAATCACCATAAGGGTTGTCTGGATTAGTGCAGGTTGCCTACTTACATAAGTGTGCACCATATCCTAAGCCAGCTTCTCACATTGGTGTGCAGCAGTTGGGTTTCAAGCCTGCATTGTTTTACAAGCTAATCTAGGTGTGTATTAATTGAAAAAGAATCACTAATATTAGGCACATATAATACAGCTTAGAATAAGTAAGTTCTACTGAACTTAAGGTTGGGTAGTTAAGGGTCTAGCACAACCCTTTCTCCAACCGCAGAGAGTTTAGTATCCACTAGGGTAGGTAGATGCAACACCTCACTACACCTAGAACCATGTATTTAGTTGGGGATACTAGTGTTCCCCAGTCTGCTAAGTACAGTGGTCTAAAGTTCTAGGAACTAAGGACCCTGTGTAGCCTTAGAAGGATAAAAACAGATGGCAACCCCACCATTAAGCTGCTCTTAGAGCTGCTACATCAGGATGATGACCACCTTGTAGGGGCTGAAGAACAGGATAGTTTGGGTGGGGATAATCATGGAGAGGGAGCGCAAGGGGTTCCCCCTGATGATCTCAATTCAGAGTATAGGCAGGAGGACTCAAATAATTCCAACCTGCCTAAATCTGACCCCTCAGAGAATAGTGCAGATAGCACAGAGGATATCCTATTTGTTCCTCCTGGGAGGGTCCAAAGTAGACCAAGGTGGTCAAGAGCCTCCACAAGAGAATCCAGTGCTTCAGGTGCTTCCATATGGGCCTCCATATCTAGTAAGAGGAACAACTCTTTAGAAAAGGAACTGCTCAAATTTGAGAAAGTCAGACTTAACCTCAGGAGAGATCAGTTGGCCCTTGACAAAGAGCCCCTGGAAGTACAAAAGACTAGGCAGAGATTGGGACTAGAGTCCCATGGTGGAAGCAACAGTGTCCCTAGAATCAGAGAAACTTCTTTTGACAATAGGAACCTGAGCAAGATAGTCCCTCCTTACCAGAAGGGCGATGATATCCATAAATGGATCACTGCTTTGGAGAGCGCCTGCAAAGTTCAGAGGGTCCCTCAAGAGCAGTGGGCAGCTATCCTGTGGCAGGGACGGCTTTAGGGCAGTGCGACTGGTGCGGCCGCACTGGGCACTGACCTGGGGAGGGGTCGCCAACCTCATGGGGAGAGATGAGGGGCACTTATGCTCAGTGGTAGTAAGAGAATCTGAGGAGGCGGTCATGGAGTGTGGGGGCGCTAAAAATGATTCTCGCACCGGGCGCCACCAGTGCTAAAGCCGGCCCTGTCCTGTGGCTCTACTTTGCTAACAAAGGTAGAGATAAGCTCCTTGCTGTTAGAGAAGAGGATGCAGACAATTACTCAGTACTGAAGAGTTCTCTCATAGATGGGTTTGGCTTAACCACTGAACAGCATAGGATTAAGTTCGGAGACACCCAGAAGACACACGACTAGGACTGGGTAGACTTTGTAGACAGTGCTATTAAGGCTCTGGAAGGCTAGCTTCATGGAAGCAAGGTACAGACTATGAAGGATTGTACAATTTGATCATGAGGGAGCACATCCTTAATAATTGTCAGAGTCAACTTTTGCACCAGTACCTGGTAGATACCGATCTGACCGCTCCCCAAGAATTGGGAAAGAAGGCAGGCAAAATGGGTATTGAAGGCGACCAGAAAAAGCAAGCAAGATTCTTCTGAACCCCAGCATAAGGGTGGGGACAAAAGTAAAGATAAAAAAAGAGTCTCAACAAGGGCCCCAAAAACCTGCATCTGGGGGTGAGTCCCATAATTCCAAGAAAGTTAAAGAGAAACCTTTGGATAAGGGATGCTGAATGTCCAAAGTCCATGGAAACTCCTACTACCCCTGCCCCTAAGGCTCCCCCTAGCACAAGTACAAGTGGTAGTACAAAAACCAAGGGATTAGTTTGGTTAACCTTTTGTTTGAGATGGGTTCTGACTTAGTCAGAACTCCAGCTCAGGCTGTTCTAGTCTGTGATGGTGGCATAGACCTTGCTACCTTACTGGTAAGTCCCACTAACTTGAGCAAGTACAGACAAGAGCCTCTGATTAATGGAAAAGCAGCAATGGCTTACAGGGACATAGGGGACAGTGTCACTATGGTGACAGAGAAACTTGTGTGCCTTGATGTTCTGCTCGATTTTCCTGGCCTCCTTGTGTTAACAAGTGATTGAATGTGACTTCAGTCTCTTACCATTCAAGCCTAAGGGTTAGAGTAGTGGATGGAGCCTATTTACTAGGCACTTCGACATGATTCTGTGCTCTTCCCCATAGATCAGGGCTTGCACATATAGCCTAGGGGATAGATTCGTTAGTATTAGGGATAACCTGTCCTGTAGTGAGGGTATTTCATGGAGCCGTGCTGAATGTAGGCCTGGTAGGCCTCAAACGGGAGAGACTCCATCTTTCTTTCTGCTCCGGCAGCTTGGGATTCTTCTAGGTCAAGAGTTATGTTTTAGTTATGAGGTGTTATTTGCTTGGAGAGAACCGGTTCAGGCCGGCCCTTATCGAAGGATTGTATTTTTCTTCATGCCGAAGACACTACATCAGGCCGGCCGGCTGGGAACGTGTCCTTGGTACGGGGAGGTACAAGAATTTGGTGGGCGGCAGGTTACGGGCCGGAATTTTCCATGAGGAAATGCACCTCTATATTAGTGAAAGTCCGAGGCAGTTACATGTTCAGTCCGTAGGCGGCATCTAGCCGTTAGCAGTAGAGCTACTACTTATTCCAGGGAAGACAGACGCCATCTTGAAGGCGGGGAAGAACCGAGAGACAGATGCTTTCCTAACAGAATAGCCAGAGAGGAGAGAGTAGCCGATAAGGAAGAGGTCCCAGTGACTCGGAGAAGGGTGATTCCAGGCGAGCCGAGGCACAGACGAGAAGGGAGCCTAGATGACCACTGAGTGCAGGCTACATACTACTAAGGTGATGTCGACCCTTTCTTATTAGAGTGTACAACTTAATCTTTCACTTTTCTTTGCAGGTTATGTGTTATATCGTAATGTTATGTGATTGTATGTGTAATGAGTAATAAAGTATCCAGTTTGTAGTGAACCAACATATGCTGTGTGTTCTTGTATAAGAGGGTAGCCTATTCTTCTAGTCAGCTGCGGCTACATGAACAGATGTTAACCCTGATCAGGTAAGTGGTAACTGAATAAGGGAAAGAGGAGCCCCTCAAACCTGAGAACAGGCTATGCCCGAACTGGCAATCCTTGTGTGATCTGATGAATAGTGAGACTGATTCCCTTTTTGTATGTTATGGTGATCATAGGATGAAATAAGACTGCCGTCTGGGTAGAGAGGTCTGTGTTCGTATGGGACCGCGAGGCCGCCACTTGTGATACTGTCGTATGGGCAGAGAGGTCTGGGTTCGTATGGGACCGCGAGGCCGCCACTTTTGATACTGTCGTATGGGCAGAGAGGTCTGGATCCGTATGGGATCGCGAGGCCGCCGATTGTGCTGAGACTGCCGTCTGGGTAGAGAGGTCTGGGTTCGTATGGGACCGCGAGGCCGCCACTTGTGATACTGTCGTATGGGCAGAGAGGTCTGGGTTCGTATGGGACCGCGAGGCCGCCACTTGTGATACTGTCGTATGGGCAGAGAGGTCTGGATCCGTATGGGATCGCGAGGCCGCGATTGTGCTGAGACTGCCGTCTGGGTAGAGAGGTCTGGGTTCGTATGGGACCGCGAGGCCGCCACTTGTGATACTGTCGTATGGGCAGAGAGGTCTGGGTTCGTATGGGACCGCGAGGCCGCCACTTGTGATACTGTCGTATGGGCAGAGAGGTCTGGGTTCGTATGGGACCGCGAGGCCGCCACTTATGAGATCTTGGTATGCATAGTAGGAATCCCCTGTCCTTAGGTGATAGATATATGTGGTTGTAGGATTGTAAATAGGTTCTAGGGAGGGGGTAACGTTCTGGCTGGGTTAGTGAGGCTCTGATGAGCGAGTTCTATCTGATCCGAAAACCCAAGCAGAACATTTGGCGTCACGAACCGTTTACGAAACCTGTGTGCGTTGTGGTTGTATTGTGTTTGCCTTTGGCGCGTGCGTGGTTTTGTTTGTATATTATTTGTATCTACCTGCGTATAATTTTCTTTTCTCTTTCTTCTTTTTCTTTTTCTCTTTTTCTTTCTTTTCAAAAATGTTTTCTAGAAAGTCGAAATCTACTTTTAAGTTGCCCGTTGATATTCCCGGTTGGGATTCAACGCCTTATGAAGCCTTAGCCCTTGAGTGTGCTGACTCTACAGGTTTGAGTGAGAATTGGAATTCTTTTTTGGAGCTGGCGGAGCCGGCTAATGTGATTACTTGCTTACAGAAGGCGCCGGTATCTAAGGGTGATGAGCTTCCCATTTTAGGGCGCAGAGGTTGGATTGTTCTGTCTGCGTACAGGCTTCTCCATGAGAGGTTGTTGAAGTTGCAGAACTTGCATAAGGATTTGGAAGCGAACTTTGTTGACATTCAGAATGCTCATACTTTGTTAAGGTGTCAAAATAAGTTGCTTGCTGACAAACTTGAGACGTACCAAACTATTGCCGAAAGAGCGGCTGTGCGAATTGCTCGTTATAAATACAAGAATCGGCGTGGTCGGGTTTCGACGCGGAAGGTGCGTCTGGTCGTGGCGAAAGCCGGACTGGATTGGAATCCTGATGAATGGGATGGTAATATCTGGAACTCGAGTGATTCTCCTTCCTCGGGTGAGGAGTCTGCCAAGCGCGAGTCCTCTCGCTCCGGCCGTGCTTGTAAATCTGCTTCTTGCGCCTCTGATGGTGCACCCCGTGATTGCGCTCGTCCTTCGAGCGGGGTAGACGCTTCTTCCACTGATTGTTCCTCTACGTGTACTGGTCGAGCTCCTTGTGATGCTCATCCCGCGGTCTCGGCGCATCCAGTTTTTCGACGGAAGGTGCAGCAGGCTCCCGGTGCTCCGAATGGTATTGCTTTAGACTCTTTGGAGGATTTTACTCAACAAGAAATTAGTGATATTTTACAGCGATTTCGGCAACGAGTTGGTGAGCCCTTGCTCACATGGATGGTGCGCCTTTATGAACTGGGCGCTGCTGGCATTATGTTGGATGCTGGCGATTGTTTGAAGTTTTGTTCCTTGAGTTCGGATTCTACTGTACAGGATCATTTTCGTAACTTTAATGGTGGTGGTCAAATTTCTTTGCTTCAATTGGCGACTGAGGGTTGTAATCAAAAATATCCTACTGAGTCTGACTGGCCTGTGAATGACAAACCGTGGTATACTTTGCGCGATGCTGCGCAACGTCTCAAAGAGGAGGTGATGAAAACGGCAATTTTTCTGAATACTGCTGACCGGTTGCTTGATGCTTTTTTGACATCTTCTGTGCGGAATCGTATTATTCGTTCTTCCCCTGTTGCTTATAAGCAGGTCATGATGACTTTATTGATTAATCAGACTGGTAACATGTTATCTGTGGTGCCGGAATCGGTACGCCAACTCGGTGAGTTGGGTGAGTGGTTTAAACCTGAACGGCAGTCCCGGCCTGACACTCGTACTCCTGGTGAAAATAAATTTAGTAGACGTGATATGTTTCTTGCTCTTCTGGGTGATGGTGTGCGTAAGGAGGACATTGATGGTGAGACTACTTCTCGTTTGTGGGAAATGTTTCGCAAACGTGGTTTGGATCGAAAGGAGGGTGCCCGACGTATTCGGACAACTGAGTGTGATCGTGGTTTTTCTGACGGTAGCGGTGATGACGACTGCCGTGGGCGCTCTGATCGTCGTGATGATCGACGTTATGCGCGTGATTTGTCCCCCCCCGTCGTGAGAGAGACAGGGAGAGAGAGGGGGATAGAGAGAGGGGGAGAGATGATTATGTTAACAGCAGACGTAGAGATGATAGGGATCAATCCCCTGAGTTGAGAAGGAGAGAGGATCGACACATATTGGCCGATCGAAACCCGCAGTACAATGCAGGGAACAGTAATCCATTTCGTAATGGAGATGGATATGAACAGGAGGTATCGATACCTAGGAACCGTGAGAGTCTTTATCCTGATTTATCCTGGTACACAGAACACAATAAAAAGGACTAGGAAATAGGTCAAGCTCCCGTACACAGATGGGCTCACAGAGATAATAGACCCTATGTAGATATTGATATTTATTGGAGACATCGTAATATCCAAAGGGCCCGAGCATTGGTAGATACAGGAGCGGAGGCCACTCTTATTCATGGAAAATCAAAGAAGTTTAAAGGTCAGCCTTTTACAATTACCGGATTAGGTGGAAAGGAAACTCCCGCAGTTCAAACCTTACTTGAAATGAGAATAGGTAGAATTCCTAGAAAAGAATACTCTGTATTAGTGGTGCCACTCTTAGAATTCATAATTGGAATTGATATTTTGAAAGGAATGACTTTGCACTTAGATGATGGATGTTACCAATTTGGAACTAAACATTATATATCGTCCAGACCTGTACGGGTTGGTCGTTTAAGAATGCCCCCCATAAAAGTTCCCCAGGCGACAAAAGTGGTTCGTCAGAAGCAGTATCGTATTCCGGGTGGTCATGAAGAGATTAGTACCACTATTCAGGAGTTGGTGGATGCAGGAGTTATAACCCCAGTTACTTCTGCTTGGAATAATCCTGTTTGGCCTGTACGTAAGAGTGATAATTCTTGGCGCATGACTGTTGATTATCGAGAATTGAATAGACACACACCCCCTTTGACTGTTGCAGTACCGGATGTTATTACCCTAATTGAGAGAATCCAAAAACATCCAGGTAAATGGTATGCGTCCATTGATATTGCTAATGCTTTCTTTTCGATTCCGATTGCCCCTGAGTGTCAGGAACAATTCAGTTTTACGTGGAACGGGCGTCAAATGACGTTTAGAAGTCTTCCTCAGGGCTATGTGCATAGTCCTACGATATGTCACCGGCTGGTGGCAGAGCATCTGGCTGAGGTACCAGTTCATCCACAAATTCAGATATGTCACTATATTGATGATATTTTGATCCAAGGTGAATCACAAGAGGATGTTCAGACCCAATTGGATAGAGTCATTGAGTGCTTGCGTGAGAAAGGTTGGGAAATCAACCCGGATAAATTACAAGGTCCGTCCCAAGCTGTAAAATTTTTGGGTATTAATTGGCATGAAGGGCACCGAGAAGTGATCCCTCAGGTTAAACAGAAAATTCTTGATTTTGCAGTTCCGAGAAATAGGAAAGAAGCCCAAAGCTTCATTGGTTTGTTTGGATTTTGGCGCCAGCATATTCCTCATTTGAGTCAAATATTGGCCCCTTTGTACCAGGTCACTCGTAAAAAGAATGCATTTGAATGGGGTAAACCACAGCAAGATGCGTTCAGTCTGGCAAAAGAAGCAATTCAGCATGCTCTGGATTTGTGGCCTGTATGTGATGGTGATGTGGATTTGAATGTGTCTGTACAAGGCCTTTATGCGAATTGGAGTTTGTGGCAGAAACAAGGTAAGAGTAGAGTACCGTTAGGTTTCTGGACCAAAAAGTTACCTGATGCTGGTGAGCGTTATACACCTTTTGAGAAACAGCTACTTGCATGTTATTGGGCTCTGGTGGATACCGAGCAATTGACTTTGGGACATGATATAGTTTTGCGACCTGAAATTCCTATCATGCAGTGGGTTATGAGTTCGCCGAAAACTCACCGAATTGGACACGCTCAAGAGGCGAGTGTGATTAAATGGAAATGGTATATACAAGACAGGGCACGTGTGGGACAAAAAGGAGTTGCATCTTTGCATGAGCAGGTGGCACGGGCTTTCTGGCATATGCAACGATGGGGTAGGTGCACTGGCGGCAGTATCCGAGGAAAAATCACGTTAAATTAGGGGCGTTTCATTGCTTGTGCCAGCGTTTTTTTTCTTCAGCAGTGCGAGGTACTGATCAGGAGCGGTTACATCATGCAGCTGTAGCCAGATTTCGGGTGATACAGGTTACTGCCCGCCCTGATCTATTTTGAGGGTATTTTAATTGGTTTTCACGTGCACATTACATTTTAAAGTTCTGGTCCTGACGAAGCGCCAACGACCCTTATGGCGACGCAGGCGCGAAACATGTTGACCTATGTCTTTCTACACCCGGGCATAGTATGCCTTTGGGGCTAGATTTTATTTAGCAGTTGAGTCTGCTTAGGGTACACAATTCAGACAATCGCTGCAGGTTTACCCTTCACGAATTTTCTCTTCTCACTTGCACGCACTTTTGTTTTCACCCTCATTGTACCCCACACACCCACATGCACCATCCGGCAGTCCTATAAAAGATCTCCGACAAAGAGACCCTTCGGGGGACCCGTAGGGAATTGCAGCGCCGGCCCTACGAGGAGCAACTGCCCGATGATGAAGCATGACACCCTTTGGGGTGTGTGAGGGCAACAGAGGACACATTATGGTTTTCCCTTTCATCTGAGGGTCCCTTCACCTAGGTATTTCTCTCTTTCTTTTTCTTTTTCCTTCCTCTTTTCTCTTTTTTCTGATTCCTCTTCTTAACATATGGTGACTGTTTGCACCTTATTGTATGGGTGACTTTTTGCACCCTACTTTTCAGGAACAGTGTCCTTTTTGTGATATTAATGCAGGTGGCACGGGCGCCATCAACTGAAACTGAGAATGAATGTTCCGTACCCTTAGTACAGGAGTCTCCTGTTAAGTGGGGTAAACCTTTTGATGATTTGTCTGCAGAGGATAGAAACCATGTCTGGTTTACGGATGGTTCAGCAAGGTTCATAGGGACGAAACGACATTGTAAATCAGTGTCCTATAATCCGATCACACAAAAATTGCTGAGTACAACTGGTGAGGGTAAGAGCAGTCAATTTGCTGAACTCTATGCTGTTTATCAAGTTTTAAAACAAGAGTTACCTGGCACATGTCATATTTTTACCGATTCTTGGTCTACTGCCAATGGACTGGCAGTTTGGTTACCGACTTGGCATTCCCATAGTTGGAAAATTCATTCTAAGGAATTGTGGGGAAAAGAATTATGGCAGGAGATTTGGGAAATGCTCCCACAGAGTACTGTTACAATCTTCCATGTGGATGCTCATACCCCGATAGACTCTCTTGACAAATTATTTCATAATATTGCAGATGAGAAATCTAAAATTGCTGAGGCAGTGGTGGACACGCAAGATTCTGATATTGCGGGATTGGCGAAATGGGCCCACCAGAAAGCAGGACACTTTGGAGAGAAAGCCACTAGCAGGTGGGCTGCTGATCGAGGAATTTATATTCCCCTAGATTTAATTAAAAATGTTATTCTACATTGTCCCATTTGTCAGCATATCAGGCAGCGCAAAGTGCCCCAAATTGTTAAAGGTCATTTACATCGCGGGAAATTGCCCGCTCAAATTTGGCAGATTGATTACATTGGTCCACTTCCTATGAGTAGGAATTGTCAATATGTTTGCACCATTGTTGATACATACAGTGGCCTGTTGGTGGCCCTTCCCTGTAAGCAAGCTACCCAATTGAATACTATTAAAACATTGGAATTAATTATGATGTATTATGGTGTGCCATTCCAAATTCAATCTGATAATGCATCCCATTTTCGTGGAAGATTGGTACAGGAATTCTGTGTGGAAAACAATATTGAATGGATATTTCATATTCCATATTATCCACAGGCCTCGGGTCTTGTGGAGAGGTTGAATGGCCTGCTAAAAGACCAACTTTGCAAATTAACAGATGACAAGTATAAGAATTGGCGAGATTTTTTGCCTCAAGCGCTATTGATTTTGAATAATCGTCCTTTTCTAAATGCTGAATCCCCACTTATGCGTTTGTTTCCTCCGAATGTTGATGCTACACCTAACGAGATCAGAGAGACTGTGATGTACTGGGAGATTACTCCCGGAGCTTTGGCTCCATGCAGAGCGACCCCAGGGTCGGCAGGTTTAGACTTGCATGCCATGGATGACATCATTATAAAAAGTAAAGATCGAGTCATCATTGAGACAGGTGTTGGTGTTCAGATACCACCTGGAAATTTCGGATTAATTGCCCCTAGATCGGGGCTGGCTGTAAAAGGCATTCAGGTGCTTGGAGGAATCATTGATAGTGATTATCAGGGAGAGATTAAGGTGCTCCTGCTGAATAGCAGTGAGGTTGACCTACTGATACATAAAACTGACCGAGTGGCTCAATTGCTAATAATGCCTGTCTTCAGTGGTGAGATGATAAAAGGCACTGCCCCAACGTTGCTAACTGTACGAGGCCAGAAGGGTTTTGGCTCCACCGACAATCCTGGGGCCAGAGTTTGGGTGCAGTCGCCTAAGAATCCCCCTGAACAAGCAGAGGTCATTGCAACCGGTCAAGATAATACTATTTTGGTTATGAGACCAGGGAAAGATAGCTGGGAAGCAGTCCCGGCTGATAAATGTTACTTACGAGAATGAATAATGCCTGTATTTGATTCTCTTTCAGATCATTCTTTGGACTGTTGCTGCAGGATGTGTCGGCGTCGGACTGTTTTCGGGCTGGTGCGACGAGAGAGGAGGGATCCCATCAACCCGGGATGAGTTGAAAACCCGAGTGTCGCGTTCCTTTGCTGCGTGGGATTCGTCATCGAACTTTTGGACTTCACTAGCGAAACGGGTGACTAGCGCCCCTCATTTCTGCTTGACACCGATGAGATCAGTAAACGACATTTTGGCAACTTGTTTGGTTGCTGTCCCTGCATCGTTGGAGACTTTGAGTCATATTTTCAATATATCAACCGCTCGCCCCAATGTTCTTCTGGGCGATTTCGCTACCCATCAATATTGTCCCTTGTGTACTGAACTGTCAGATCCGCTACCCCCCATCCAGTCTCAAATAGTTACTTATAATATCACACAAGGTGATTTGTGTTTCTTCCTTACGTGTAATCCAAGTGCAATTTCGGAATGTATGCGTTTAAAATTGAAAGGTGCCACCTCATTCACCACTCATGAACGGACTTTGTGCTTTCAAAGGACACCGAAAACATGTACTTCTGTTCAGAACAACATGACTTGTAAGAGTATGGTAGTTACCCCCAGTCACTATCGCACGATGTTACTACCTGCTGGATGGCTTTTCTCATGTGGTAATACTTCCTGGCCATATGTCCCCGCAAATATTTCTGGAGGCCCTTGTGCTATTACTAGACTAAGCTTGCTCATGTTTTCGTCACATCCGAATGCCAACTCTCGTGTGATTCGAGATACAGTGAGGTTACAGGAGGATTGTGACTCATCTTTGCATTTATATTCTAAGTCCGAATACCTTAGCCTGGCTATTTCAATTATTGGTGTTCCTGCTTTGGCAGTTTATAATGCAAAATCTATTGAGAAAATGGCCTGCTGGATGGTGAAATCCATTAATAATACTTCTACAGTCCTGTCGGACATGCTATTAGACGCCCAGGGTGAACGTAGAGCTATCTTGCAAAATCGAGCGGCCATTGATTATCTTTTGCTTAAACATGGACACGATTGTTCTGATTTTGAGGGTCTTTGTTGTTTTAACTTGTCTGATCATACACAATCCATTCGAACTCACATTAATAAGCTACATGACTTAACAGAAGAAGTTAGAAAACACATTGACCAGGGCTGGTTTGACTGGCTCTTTAATTGGTTACCTGATTTACATATGTTACGTCAAATATTAGGAGATATTCTGATTACTATCGCCATTTTGATTTCCATCTGTTGCTTTATTCAGTGTATTCCTTCCCTACTTCAATTCTGCACACTTGGTAATAGACATAGATCGGTTAGTTTTGTTTCATATTATTCTTCCACAGATGTTAGTTCTGTTTAATGAATGTATAATAGACTGAAGTCAAGGGTGAAATGTTCTGCTCGATTTTCCTGGCCTCCTTGTGTTAACAAGTGATTGAATGTGACTTCAGTCTCTTACCATTCAAGCCTAAGGGTTAGAGTAGTGGATGGAGCCTATTTACTAGGCACTTCGACATGATTCTGTGCTCTTCCCCATAGATCAGAGCTTGCACATATAGCCTAGGGGATAGATTCGTTAGTATTAGGGATAACCTGTCCTGTAGTGAGGGTATTTCATGGAGCCGTGCTGAATGTAGGCCTGGTAGGCCTCAAACGGGAGAGACTCCATCTTTCTTTCTGCTCCGGCAGCTTGGGATTCTTCTAGGTCAAGAGTTATGTTTTAGTTATGAGGTGTTATTCGCTTGGAGAGAACCGGTTCAGGCCGGCCCTTATCGAAGGATTGTATTTTTCTTCATGCCGAAGACACTACATCAGGCCGGCCGGCTGGGAATGTGTCCTTGGTACGGGGAGGTACAAGAATTTGGTGGGCGGCAGGTTACGGGCCGGAATTTTCCATGAGGAAATGCACCTCTATATTAGTGAAAGTCCGAGGCAGTTACATGTTCAGTCCGTAGGCGGCATCTAGCCGTTAGCAGTAGAGCTACTACTTATTCCAGGGAAGACAGACGCCATCTTGAAGGCGGAGAAGAACCGAGAGACAGATGCTTTCCTAACAGAATAGCCAGAGAGGAGAGAGTAGCCGATAAGGAAGAGGTCCCAGTGACTCGGAGAAGGGTGATTCCAGGCGAGCCGAGGCACAGACGAGAAGGGAGCCTAGATGACCACTGAGTGCAGGCTACATACTACTAAGGTGATGTCGACCCTTTCTTATTAGAGTGTACAACTTAATCTTTCACTTTTCTTTGCAGGTTATGTGTTATATCGTAATGTTATGTGATTGTATGTGTAATGAGTAATAAAGTATCCAGTTTGTAGTGAACCAACATATGCTGTGTGTTCTTGTATAAGAGGGTAGCCTATTCTTCTAGTCAGCTGCGGCTACATGAACAGATGTTAACCCTGATCAGGTAAGTGGTAACTGAATAAGGGAAAGAGGAGCCCCTCAAACCTGAGAACAGGCTATGCCCGAACTGGCAATCCTTGTGTGATCTGATGAATAGTGAGACTGATTCCCTTTTTGTATGTTATGGTGATCATAGGATGAAATAAGACTGCCGTCTGGGTAGAGAGGTCTGGGTTCGTATGGGACCGCGAGGCCGCCACTTGTGATACTGTCGTATGGGCAGAGAGGTCTGGGTTCGTATGGGACCACGAGGCCGCCACTTGTGATACTGTCGTATGGGCAGAGAGGTCTGGATCCGTATGGGATCGCGAGGCCGCCGATTGTGCTGCGACTGCCGTCTGGGTAGAGAGGTCTGGGTTCGTATGGGACCGCGAGGCCGCCACTTGTGATACTGTCGTATGGGCAGAGAGGTCTGGGTTCGTATGGGACCGCGAGGCCGCCACTTGTGATACTGTCGTATGGGCAGAGAGGTCTGGATCCGTATGGGATCGAGGCCGCCGATTGTGCTGAGACTGCCGTCTGGGTAGAGAGGTCTGGGTTCGTATGGGACCGCGAGGCCGCCACTTGTGATACTGTCGTATGGGCAGAGAGGTCTGGGTTCGTATGGGACCGCGAGGCCGCCACTTGTGATACTGTCGTATGGGCAGAGAGGTCTGGGTTCGTATGGGACCGCGAGGCCGCCACTTATGAGATCTTGGTATGCATAGTAGGAATCCCCTGTCCTTAGGTGATAGATATATGTGGTTGTAGGATTGTAAATAGGTTCTAGGGAGGGGGTAACGTTCTGGCTGGGTTAGTGAGGCTCTGATGAGCGAGTTCTAACCCAAGCAGAACACTTGACCAGATCATACTTGGAGAAATGTACCAAGTCACCAATGCTAGCAGTGTCAGGACTGACCATTCCTCTGCAGTTGTGAACCTCAATTGGGGAGGGGTAACTGGACCTAAAAAGGTTGTGCTATCGCCAGACCTACCTGTAGATTGTTTGTTGGGCAACGATTTGGAAACCTCAGCCTGGGCTGAATTAGAGTTCAGGACTTATGTACAGATGATGGGCATCTCTGGCAGTGTCTTTGCTGTCACCAGGACTCGGGCCAAACAGCTCAGCACTGAAAAGGCCCTGGCCCTGGATCCTGGAAAAATGGACCCGGTGCCTCCCTAGAGAAGGAGCAGGGAGGTAAGGCTTTATCCTCCTCTCAAACTCCCAGGGAAGATCAGCTCCCTGAGGGAGATGATCTTAGCCCCTGTGAAGGTACTGTCCCAGAGGAACTTGGGCCAGGCCAGGCAGAGTTCTTTGGAGGCAGGGGGCCCTTCCAGGGCAGACTTGAGTTTGGAGCAGCAAACCTGCCCCTCTCTGGAACCCCTCAGACAGCAAGCTACTGTTGAAGAAGCAGGGAATATCAGTGGGTCCCATTTAATCTATTGGGAAGATGGACTTCTGGACTCTGAAGGTAGAGACCCCAAGCCTGGTGCCACAAGGAGGTTGGTAATACCCCAGACGTTTAGAGGTTTCCTTCTCTCTCTAGCACATGATGTTCCTCTTGCAGGACACTTAGGGCTAAGCAAGACTTGGGACAGGCTTGTCCCTCACTTTCACTGTCCCCATATGTCTGAATCCACCAAGGAGTTTTGTTGCTCCTGTGCCACTTGCCAAGCCAGTGGTAAGTCAGGTGGCACCACAAAGGCCCCCTTAATTCCACTTCCAGTAGTTGGGGTCCCCTTTGAAAGGGTAGGGATTTATATTGTTGGTCCCTTGAACCCTCCAACAGCATCTGGGCACAGTTACATCCTAGAGGTGGTGAACCATGCCACTAGTTACCCAGAAGCTATTCCCCTTAGAACCACTACAGCTCCTGTAGTGGCCAGGACCAACCTTGGAATCCTTTCCAGGGTGGGCTTCCCTAAGGAGGTCTTAACACACAGAGGCACAAACTTCATGTCTAGTTACATCACTGCCATGTGGAAAGAGTATGGAGTGAACTACAAGTTTACCACACCCTACCATCCACAGTACATCGGGCTTCTTGAAAAGTTCAACAAGACCCTAAAGGGTATGATTATGGGATTCCCAGAAAAGCTGAGGCGAAAATGGGATGTCTTACTACCCTGCCTTCTCTTTGCCTACAGAGAGGTTCCTCAGAAGGGGGTTTGCTACAGCCCATTTGAGCTTCTATTTGGACATCTAGTTAGGGGTCCATTGTGTCTAGTGAAGGAAGGCTGGGAGCAACCTATCAAATCTGCTAAACAGAACATTGTGGACTATGTCCTTGGCCTGCATTCACGCATGGCTGAGTACATAAAGAAGGCCAGTAAAAACCTGAAGGCCAGCCAAGAACTCCAAAAAGCTTGGCCTGACCAAAAGGCTGTTTTGACTGTTTACCAGCCAGTCCAGAAAGTGTGGGTGTTGGAGACTGTGGCCCCAGCAGCTCTCCAAGACAAGTGGAGTGGCCCCCACACTATCTTTAAACAATAAGCTTAGGTCACCTACTTGGTGGACCTAGGTACTCCCGGAAGTCCCCATAGGGAACTTCATCAAACCGCCTGAAACCTTTTGTGGACAGGGCTGACATGGGCTTGCTCATGGCCACTGATGAGGGTCAGGAGGAAAAGAGTGACCCTAATCATGATCGCCTCTCTCAGAACACTGATGATGGGTCAGTAGGTAGAGTAGCCTTGGCAGGCAGCCTCACTGACCAGCAGCAAGCTGATTGCAGGCAAGTCCTCAATCAGTACAGAAACATGTTCTCCCTGACACCCAGTCATACCACCTGGTGTACACATGAAGTGGACACAGGTGATAGCCTGCCTGTCAAGAGTAAAATCTACAGACAGCCTGACAATGTCAGGGATTGCATCAGGACAGAGGTCCAAACAATGCTGAAATTGGGGGTCATATAGCCTTCAGATAGCCCCTGGGCTAGTCCAGTAGTCCTGATACCCAAACCTCACACCAAGGGTGGAAAAAGAGAGATGAGGTTTTGTGTGGACTACAGAGGCCTCAATGCAGTCACAAGAACTGATGCCCCTCCTATTCCAAGGGCAGATGAACTTATAGATACTTTGGCCTCAGCCATGTTTCTGAGTACATTTGACCTAACTGCTGGCTACTGGCAAATCAGACTAGCTGAGGATGCCAAGCCAATAACAGCATTTTCAACCACTAGTGGGTATTATCAATGTATTGTGAAGCCCTTTGGTCTGAAGAATGCACCTGCCACATTTCAGAGGTTGGTGAACAAAGTCCTAACCTGTCTGGAAGCCTTTAGTGCAGCATATCTAGATGAAATTGCTGTCTTTAGCTCCACCTAGGAGGATCACCTGGCCCACCTCAGAAATTTTCTGAAGGCCCTGCAGAAGGCAGGCCTCACTATCAAGGCCACCAAGTGCCAAATAGGGCAGAGCAAGGTTGTGTACTTGGGCACCTGGTAGGTGGAGGCCAGGTTCAACCATTGGAGAGCAAAATCCAGACCCTGGTGGACTGGATTGCTCCCACTACCCAGACTCAGGTTAGAGCTTTCTTGGGCCTGACTGGGTACTACAGAAGATTTGTCAAGGGATATGGGTCCATGTTACCCCCCTAAATGGTCTTACATCAAAGAAAAGGCCAAAGAAAGTTAAGTGGACAGTAAGCTGTCAAAAGGCATTTGATGACCTGAAGCAGGCCATGTGCACTGCTCCCATTCTGCAAAGTCCTGACTACTCTAACACTTTCATTGTTCAAACACATGCCTCTGAGATAGGGATAGGGATTGTGTTATCACAACTAAATGCGGAGGGTCAGGATCAGCCAGTAGCTTTTATCAGCAGAAGGTTGATCCCCCCCCCCCCCAGGGAGAAACGTTGGACAGCTATTGAGAGGGAGGCCTTCGCTGTGGTCTGGGCCTTGAAGAAGCTGAGGCCATACCTGTTTGGCACTCACTTCATTGTTCAAACATACCAGAAGGCCCACTTATGGCTTAAACAGATGAAGGGTGAAAACCACAAACTTTTGAGGTGGTTCATTTCCCTACATGGTATGGACTATACAGTGGAATATAGACCTGGGAGTAACCATGCCAATGCAGATGGACTCTCCAGATATTTCCACTTGGAAAATGAAGACTCAACTTGGCAAGGTTAGTCTCATATCCTTACTTTTGGGGGAGGGGTTGTGCAGGAAACTAGGATCTGCTTTCATAGTTACCCCCAATTTTGCCTGGTATTAACCTGTTTCTGACCTTGATCCTTCTGATCAGAACCCCAGTATCTTTGCTTTCTCCCCTAAATTAGTTATGGTGTGTACCTAGGTACATCCCAGATTGGCTACTGGTGTACCCTTATAAGTCCCTAGTATATGGTACTAAGGTACCCAGGGCATGGGTACACCAGTGGTCCCGTCCTTGGGCTAAAGCATGTATTTTGTCACCCATGGGAGACCACACAAACTGTGACAACAGGCCTGCCATTGTAGCCTGTGTATGCTGGTGCTAGCACCACTTACAACAGATATAGGTTTCCCCATATCTGAGGTCACTGAACTTAAAACCTATAAGTCACCACTAAAGCAGGCCTTTCAATACTATAGGCAGGGTACTCGGTTCTAAGTGTCAGGGTGCCCCTGCTTGAGCAGGACACCTCTACATCCTTCGAAGTCCATTCTCCCGGGTTGGAAGTGAATCAGCTATTAAGATATATAGAGTGGCCATGGGTCATTACGTGATGGCTGACTCTAAACTGGCTGTAACGAACCCTGTCATGCTTGGTGTCATACCCCCACACTGAATCATACCCAACACCATAAACAGTGTGTGAGGTATGATTCTATGAACTATAAAGCTCCTCTGGGAGGCCTTTAGTGCTTCCGGTACCAGTCTTCCAGAACCGGAAAACAAGCTAGGGCTGCTGCTGACCAGAGACATGTTTCTGCCCTCCTGCTGCTGAGCCAAGCTCGAGCAAGGGAAGGCAGAACAATAGATATCCTGTCACAGGGAGATCTTCGTCCTCACCGCATTGCTTGCACCATGGGCCTGCATCTTTGGTGAGCTTCTCGAGGTCCTCTTGCGAGTCCAGTGCCTCTGGCCTGTGAGTCCTCTTGAGGTTCCTCTTTGATTTCAGCAAGCTCTCCTGATTGGTCAGGGGCCTGACCCGACTCCCCTGCTTGTTGCGAGTTCCCTGGACCTTGCTGGTCCCGACACTGCACCTTTTTTGCTTCTACATTGGTTGCAGTTACCAAGGCTTGTTGGTGCTCCCGACGGACACTGGCCCCTTAACTCTCGATATCCGACTTGGGACAGCTCGTGAATGGCTCCTGGTCTTCCACAGCATTGCCTGGTCCGCATAGCTGCAGCTCCAAGGTCACCGTCAGCTCTCCTGCAACACTTGATTCGTCTTCGTTGCCTCCTGGTCACTCCTGAGTGGCATAGACTCTGTCCCCTCTGCTTGCAGGTACTTCTCATCCTGGATCCACCTTTGGGTTCCACCGGACACTTTCACATTCTCCAGCAGCGGCATCTTCCTGAAGTCCTTCATTGAGTAGGGCGGCGGTTCCAGACGCCACTTCACACCTATGCACCTGGCTTCTCTGGTGTAGGTATCCTGGTTCCCAGGGTATCCACGGGTGGGGTGGCGTTCCAACCTTCTGTCTTCCACGGGGTTTCTTCAGGGTCCACTGGGAAGGGTCCTTCTTTAAAACTGCAACCACGACTTACCCATTGACCTGAATTGAGTACGCGGTCGTGGTACCAGTCTGCACACAGCCTCCGCAGGGTTCCTGGGTAGTTACCTTAGGTGGTTCCTTGGGTCCCCAGCACTTCTACGTCTTCTGAGTATAGTCTTGACTTGACTCATGGTTTGCATCCCACTATTTTAGTATATGGTAACCACTGTGTATCCGTGCTACTTACCTGTTTTCTCTGCAAAGTATTAAGTGTATTGTGTATATCGCTGGTTGGAGATATTTGTATTTGTTAGTGAGTGTCTTATAATAAATATATATTTTTATAAATACACTGTGTGGTTCTTTTTCACTTGATCTATACCTATAAGATTACGTTCTGGTAAAACAAGCTGCTTTACACCCCTTCTGAACTAAGCCTGAAGGCTGCTCTCCACAGTTACCACTTAGAGAGCTTTCTAAGGTTGTCTAAGACCACTAAAATCACCACAAGGGTTGTCTGGATTAGGACAGGGTGCCCACTTACATAAGTGTGCACCATATACTAATCGGGCTTCTCACAAAGACCTAATGAGACTAATTGTATTGGCTCCTACCATGAAACCTTTTCACCTGGGAAATTGTGTGTCATTACAGTTGATGCAAGTGCTTATGGGTTGGGGAGGGGCTTGGGGAGTGTTGCCAGAGGGGTTGGGGAGAAGGAGTGGGTGGTGACAAATGCGTCAAACACCATAAATAAAATGGAAGAAAATATGCCATTATTAAACTGATATTCTTAGCATGTGTTTGGGCTACCAACCATTTTAGGCATTTCATTTGGGGAAGCAGAATCACCTTGGAGACAGATCTTAAGCCCTTATTGCAGTTTGTCTTCTGGGAGGGCATTAAACTTCTAAGGAACAAATCGCCAGGCTGTGTTTCAAGCTCCATGAATACTGTTTTGTTGTATCAAATGTGTCAGGGAAGAAAAAAGCAGACACCTGATTGTCCACCCCGTTTACTTTGACCAGGTGAGGGTACAAATGACTTAGTGAAGCTACAATTGATGTTGTTGGAAGCTTCATGGATGTGTGTGCTCTGCAAAGTGGAGTGTTGACTGAAGAGTTGTGTTTGTCTGAGAACTCTAAGGATGAGGTACTTAGTATTGTTGCAAAATATTTTCATGAAAGGTGGCCCTCTAAAAAAAGTCTATCCATTGCTCAAGTATGATCTTAGTTGAGTGTTGAAAACTGTGTGTTTCAAAATAACATGTGTTTCCCCCTCAAGGCATGTGTGATCACACTTTGAACACCTGCCATAAAGGATACTTAAGTGTGTCTTACTTGAAAAATCTTCTCAATGCCCAAGTTTGGTGGCCAGGAATGGATGCAGAGGTAGAATGGTTTGTCAGGGAGGGTGAAGTTTGTGTGGGGTGTGACAAGAATGCTAGAAACACCACATCTCCCATGTAGCCAGTCCTATGGCCCCAAGTTCGGCTTGGACATAACAGATTCCTTTAGGAAGCTTCTGATGTACATGTGCTATGCCCTTGTCTTTACTGACTATCACTCGGAGTGGCCACTAGTTAAATTGTTTGAGAGGATCACAGCCTCTGTAGTGTTGGATTTCCCCATGGATATGTTTACTAAGGAAGAGTTCCCTAAGACTACTGTAATGGACTACAGTGTGCAACTACCATCAAGGGAAATGTTAGAGCTCTTCGAAGTTCCTAGCAGTAAACATATTAGGACAGCACTTGGTGGCTACAACAGCCATGATGGTGGCTGCAAGTTAGAGCTGCTGTTGACCCCTAAGTTTAATCTTGTTCCAGCGTGCTTGACAATGATGACTCATTCCTCCTATGCCTGGGGTGCTGTGGAAGAGCTTTTTGCCGACAGCGGCCGGTGTTGTGTAATATCTGGTATCCCCTCGGGATCGTGTATCCCCTGAGCTTCGGCTGTCTTCGGAGCTCTGCCCTATTGGCCAGCTCGGACTGCTCTTCTGTAGCCATGCCCCCTCAAGGAGAGTGACATCTCAGGCCTGGCTCGGCAGACAGAAACAGCAGCACTCCGAGCAGAGGATGGCTCGTAAAGAATCCTTCGGCAGTTTTATTAATTTAAGTATGTTAGTAGCCAAGCGTGATAAATCTAGGAAAGAGACTACAGGAGAGGCGCCTACCTAGAGCTTGTGCTCTGCACAGGGGCACTGTAGCGTGTGCACTGAGGCTGAGGCTGAGGATGTAGCCAGGAAAATAAAATGGATCAAAGTGAGCGATCTCAAATTTTGCTATAAGAGCCAGTGAATATTGTTCACCCAAGGAAAATATGCAAAAGATTGCATTTATAAACATGAATGTAAAGGACTTTGGTAAAAAAAAAATGCATTTAACCTTTTTTCTTTTATCCTTTCCTCCTTTCCATCCATCTTTAATGCTTTCTATTAACATTTATTTATATTTTTTGCATTCTTCTTTCATTCCTCTTTCATCTTTTATTCTCTTTTCATACTTCTTTCGTTCCATCTCTCATTGTTTTTTTTATCTTTCTGACCTTGTTTATATTAAATGTCATTTACTTTCCTTCTTCCATGCTTTTTGTAATTCATTATTTTCTTGTTCCTTCTGTTCTTCTTATCATCCTTCCTTCCCCCCTTGATTGTATCCTTTTTATGTATTCCTTCAATTTAGTACTTCCTCTTTTTTACTTCCTTTGCCCTTACTTCTGTCTCCCATTTCTTCTTTCCATTATTTCATTCTAATTTCCAGCTCTCCTTATTTCTTTTTCTCCTTCCATTTTTCGTTTTATTTGTTCCTTCTATCTTCTTCCTTCATCCTTTTTTCTTTCTTTCTATCTTTCTTTCTTCTTTTGAGTCTTTTTCCATTCTGCTCTCATTTGTTTTCTATCTTTCTCTTCTTATTTGCATTGTCTTCTCCTTCCTTCATTCCATTCTCTTACTTTATTTGCTCTGGCTTATTTTTTCTTTACCGTTTACATACTTTCTCTTTCTGTCTGTCACTGTTTTTTTTGGCTACTTTTGCAACCCTTGGCCCCTATCACACACCTGTGTCGTGGTGATTATTCCTCCAGTACTACAAAACACAGATGACAGATAAAAAGGGGCCATAAAACAATGTATTCTGCCCTACTGGTCGCTTAAGCTGATATTCACTATGCCCATGCTCTGGGCGCTTCTTTAAGCGCGCGTTGTTGAAATTGTTCATTGCAGGCCTCAGTCATGCATTGCAGGACTCGTTTTCAGAAGTGTTGCAGGAATGTTTACACATGGATTTACAGGAACTGTTTATTGCTTGCATGAGCATTGCAGGAAATGTACACACACCCATTGCAAGAATTGTTTATGGAGGCATTGCAGGGATTGTTTATTGTCTGCATAAGCATTGCAAGAAGTGTCTACATAGGCATTGCAGGAATCATGTACAGAGGCATTGTTGGAATGATGTATTGCTTTCATACGCATTGCAGCAAATGTACACACAGCCATTGCAAAAATTGTTTATGGAGGCATTGCTGGGATTGTTTATTGTCTGCATAAGCATTGCAAGAAGTGTCTACATAGGCATTGCAGGAATCATTTACAGAGGCATTGTTGGAATGATGTATTGCTTTCATACGCATTGCAGCAAATGTACACACAGACATTGCAAAAATTGTTTATTGAGGCATTGCAGGAATTGCTTATTGTTTGTATAGGCATTGCAGGAATTGCTCACACAGGCATTGAAGGAGTGATTTATTATTTGCATAGCACTGCAAGAAATTCAGCATTGCTCATTGTTAGCATAAGTATTGCAGGAAATATTGATGTATGTATCACCCCTTCTGTGTACAAGCACTTTAAGATTCATTTACATGCATATGGCACGTCTAGTTCATATGTGACGTATCATATGGCCTTTTCACACATAGAAGGTCAGTCAAAGGGACCAGCGACTGTGGGCTGCAAAAAGTAGGTGGCCCTTTACTGCTTTGATTAATGCTGTGAAGTTGGCTTCAGAGTTGAGCCTTGTAGTGCATGGTTGCCCCTCTGAGCACTTATACCTCACCTTGTAAAGGGGATGCGGTTTCAGGGAGGCCTTACCATTTGGTGGACTGGTGCGGATGTAAGGGTCATAGGTCCACTTGTTTAAGGGCTTCTGAGCTAGGGCAGGTGACTTCAAGGCTCTTTGTGCTGGAGTCAAACCAGGGATTTTATGGCTAACTTTAGGTTGAAGTGAGGTGAGCATCATTGCCCGGAAAACCCTGAAATTTAGAGATGGTTTTGCATAAGTCCTCCATGTATTTGTTGTTGCAATAGTTGAGATAGGAAACCACCACCACAATGACCAATGCAATTCTTCTTGGTGTTTTGTCCAACACGACGAATGTAGAGCACATATATGCCATCATGCCCCTTTACACCATAATGAAGAGGGGGTGGTATCGCCCGTGCTCAAGCAATGAGCACCACTATGCAGCATAGTGTGCTAACTGGTAGCTGTGAATCATTGCACCAAACCCACAAGGGAGTGGTGAATAACCTACTTGATCCTCTTACATGTTGAAGAGCATACAACCTAATCTGCTTTGAATGTATCAGTCTCTCTCTCAATTTAGAAAGGCCTTAAAAATCTTTCTTTTTAATCCGTAGTTCATCAGGAACAGTACTTCTTTTCAGCACCAAGAACCATTTCCAGCTGAAAGTTACTCTCTGTGAATACCTACTGCCACTGATACTGTCTACTGTACATGAAATGACGTGATCAATTATCTTTGGTAATATTATGAATGCAGCCTCTGCTTCTTTAAAGTTGAAATAAAGGTAGCAAATTGACATATAGACTCTCACTTTTAAATTATATAGCCTTTATTATTAAGGAAGAGGCTACAGTAAAAATTCACTATTGATTCCTATTTTTCAAATCAAATCTTTAGGAAAAGGAACGATGAGGAGTGGCCTAACGGCTAGGGTGCTCGACCTCGGACCTGGGGAACTGGGTTCGAGTCTCGGTAATGACGCTGAACATCCTGTGATTCTGGGCAAATCAATTAATCTCCCCATGCCTAACAAAAAAAAATGAATGTGTCTCCTCATGTAACATAACTGGTGCTATGTAAAGTGCTCTGATACCCGATTGGATTTGGGTCAAGTTTACGCTATATAAAACTCAGCAAATAAAAAAAATAAAAATAAAAAAAACGATAAAGGTACTCTGGTTAATGATCTGCCTTCATATATTTCAATAGCTCACTTTTACAATGGTACTTTTTGAAAAGGATATTAACAGCACCGGTGTTGGTAGAATCAGTGATCTAACCAGTTGCAATATAAGATGATGGTAACAACACACCACACTAAAGCTAGCTTTTTAGCTTGGCCTCTAATGTCCACGCAAACCTTCAACAAATTTGTGAGTAAAAGAACTACTGCCTCTTTGAGGTTTACTTTCCCTTATTATTCTGAAGGTGGATAATGGAGTTCAGAAAGCAGAAACTATGTCAAACAGTTTTGCAGATTGAAATGAACAAGCCATGTAGCGCAAAGAGCGGAGTCAGTAATTTATTACCAGGTACATTATGAGCCAACGTGGTCTCCCCCGTGGTCTCCCCTTTATTTCAAGTCTACGACAATGGATGGAAAATCTGATTCATCTTCTTGCAATGTAAATTCACTAGAATCTGAAGGTGATCTTTTAGAGTGTCCATTTCTGACCTGTGATCACCAATTCCTTCCTCTAAATCCAGTTTAATCTGCCTTCACAACAAGCTTGCCCCAGCCTCATGGTTGCCCGTCTTCATCTAATCTTAACATACACCTCAACTTTACATCAACTCCACCTAAATCTCACATTCTCAGCTCAATCTCGCATCAGTATAATCTCGCACAATCCATCTTTACGTCAATTTTGGCGCAAATTCACCTAAACCTAAACTTATCTTCCTTGACATCCAGTTAGTGTTACCTCAGTGACATCTCAGCCTCAAGCTTGCCTTACATCATGCTAACTATCACCTTAACATCAACCTCAACCTCTTCGAGACCCCCGAAGCCACAACCTCACCTAAACCACAGCTCAGCCTCAAACTAATGCCCCGGTCACTTTCTGCAACCTTCCTCCTAAATTAGCCTGACTTGAACATCACTTGAATTGTACCTTCTCCTCAACCACACCTCAAGATATTTTAACCTTAATTTCACCCATCCTCACACCATCATCTTTTTCTCACCTTTGCTTCATGCCTGCTAACCTTCATTTATTGAGGTTTCTTGTTTCAAAACTTTGCTATAATAATTTGATTTACTTTTTCATTTTGACTTGTCTAAAATGTAAAGTTTTTCTCATGGTGCATTACTCAGTACCTCACATTTATGACTTAAGAAACTATGGTTACAATGTGTCGGGGCAGTGGGAATAATTGAAATGACAATGTTGGGGTGGAAAAGTCTTCTGCATGGTTAGACATGTACCCCTGCCTTTAGTAGCCAGCTCTACTGTTGTCTGGATCCATATTGATGATTTGTTTGTCTTAGATAACACGGATAATGTGTGTGTGTCATGACATAGGCCTGTCTCACAGATCACAGTCTTGTTGGACCAAGAGTGGTGTCCAAAGCACTACCTTCAAAGTGGTGAAAGGCTATTGCCATCACCAAGAATTAAACAGCAAAAATGTGGTGGTGGCAGCATACGGTGTAGTGATCAGTAGTTCTGAACAGGTCGATTTTACCCTTTGTCAGTGGAGTGAGGCCTACAATCTCACTCACCTTTTTAAACGTTCTGCTGCTTATCCATGGCGTACTCACCTTGTACTCACCCATGGCATATGTCAGGTAGATGTGGAGTGCTGCACAGTGTAAGAGTAGTAACTCTGCCCTGAATGTATGTGTGCCTGGGAAAGGTACAGTACAGGCATAGAGTAATACTGTACAATATATGTGTGGTTAGTGCATGTGGTGAGTATATTTTTGGCTGTGGGGAATTCATCAAATGAGAGATGGAGCACTATGCAGTGCATGCGCAAGGAAGCATGTGCTGAGTGTATGTGTGCTTGCATGAAGTACAACACATGAAGAGTGAATTGTTGTGCAGTGTGCACATGGTGAGTATGTCTGCTGGCAGTGCCTGTGTTTGCAAATAGCACACCTTGGAACAATACAGAAAAGCTTCAGTACTAAACAGTGCACACAGACTGAGTGTGTGTGCTGAATGTATGTGTAGCTGCAATGGAACAATGCATGGAGGTAGCAGTGCTGGCCAATAAGTGTGCTGTGAATGTGTACTTGGTGTATGTGTTCCTGCAATGGTACCCTACATGGAAGACCTTCGGATCCATTTTGAGAAGCCCTGGCCTGCCTGGTGAAGACATGAGGAGTAGAGGACCACCCTAGACGGATTTGTGTATTTCTACATATTTCAGATATGGGTGGAACACATACTGAAGAAAGGGAGTAAAAGACTCCCCATTTACAATTCAAAAGGGTACTCTATGATTCAGTGATAGATCACAAGGAAGTAGCCTCAACACATCTCAGAAGGAGATTGGGTTAATAAGGGAATCATAATGAGTGGGGCCTGGAGACACGATTAACCTTTTGATGCACATATCCCTGTGGCTGACATCCACGTGTGAACCCTGGTCACTTCTATGAACTGTGTTGTCGGTCTATTAACTTCAGAGTCTTTCCTGGTGTGACAGAGAGTCTTTCAAGCGGGAAGGAGAAAATGAAAAATGTACACTGCAAAAGATGCAGAACCCCAACATAAAACTTCAAAGACTCAGACTCTAAATCCCATTTGGTGTCTGGAAATGGACTAGAAGAAGGGGAGGTTGAGACCACAACATTTGTTGCCTGCCAAGCAGCCGGCCGGGCTGTTTGAGAAGGGGAAGCTGTGCAGGACGTCTGCCTGTGACCAGGTTTAGGGACAAAGTTCAGCTAGTCTACCTGCTGGGTGAGTGGACATCACCCAGGGAAAACCAAGATCGCCTCCTCTGGAGCATAGAGCACCAGTGCCTGCCTGCTTGCCAAGACCCGAGTGCCCTGTGAGGAAGAGGAGAACGTTGGAGGGAGTCCAGTGAGAAGCCCTACCTCGGGAACCCTGTATGCTGGAAGAGGCTGCCTGTACCAACATTGCTAGAAGTTTGGGTTGTTTTCCGGACAGAAGATTACAGCTGTGACTTGCTGATCAAGCCCGCACACTAATACCTGCATCTTACTAATCCCCCCGCAAACGTGAGGGACTCTGCCGGAGATGTTTTACCGTCGCTTGGCTCCAGTCAGGAGCTGGAGGATCAAATACCCCCGTGAGGCAAAGAGTGACTTGTCTCAACTTCGTGGAGAAGTGGCACTCCGTTGGGACAAGCTGGCACTGCTGCTTGAGGGATATTGCCTGTGTCTGCATGGTGCTGTCACATGTACCGCAAGCAGCCTGGCTTCACAGAGCAGGATCATGACTTGTGAGCATCCACAGAGAGAGCACTCACTGCACCACTGAATGCTTCCATACAGCCAGAGCAGGTATGACTAGAACTGGGCCTGGTGAGCCCGGGGAGGGGGGGGGGGAACCTGCTGCAGACGTTGCTACAGAACTATAGACACTTTTGAGTAATTCCTAAAGAGTCAAAGGAGAACTCTTGAGTATGGTCTATTAGTGAGCATTCTCTAGATGTGGCCACGATTGAATGGGGAATCACCCAGACCATTTTAGACGGTAGAAGGTGAGACAGGGATTTGCCTGAGAACTACTAGAGCCCCAACTTGAAGGGGATTGTGTTCTTGCTCATAAATGTTATGTGTAGAGTTAGAAATAAAATACTTATTTTTCTTACTAAAGGAAGGATTTGTCTGGACATTGATTTATTGTTAGTACCGTATGCACTTTGAGTTATGAGTCATGTTCACTCACCAGTATCTATACTGCCCCCCTGTCTCTCTCCCTCCTCCGAGGGGGCCTTTGACTGCTTGTCCACAGCTTCCACTGAGAATCAAGTGCAGAAGGGGTATTTGGCCCAGTTGCTCAGCATCCATAGTAGGTCGGGTCCCGGGACATCAGGGGTAAAAGGCATCAACCACCACGATTGTGCCCAGTAACCCCTGCATGTCCCCTGGCCCTCTGAAAGGGGTTCTGACAGGCAACTTTAAGGGCAGAGTCATGTTATAAATTCTGTACTTCAAACGTAGCTATTTGTCCTATCCATTATCCTGTGAGCATCAAGAGTAAAGCAGCTGGTAAATGGAGGGCGATATGATGCTGCACACAGACTATTGCAAACAAGACTAATGAATGAAGCATATTTGTGTGTTTAATCTCAGGCTGCATGGCATTATAATAGTCATTGTTTAATGTATTTGAACCCCCATCATCATCATCCAGGCCCTCCCTCCCAAGCTCGAGCTACTTATAAACATCAGTTCTGAAGTAGTGGTGAGCACAGCATCCAACCACCGTACAATACAATTATAAATCTACTGTGCACAATGCAAGGTCAAGAATACACTAATGGCTGGTGTCTATGGGCCTGACATCCTAGATTGGGCACACTGGCAATCTATGCCAATCCTTATCAGGCCACTCCCCAATAGTTCTGGTACAGGACTGTAAGCAGGACTGACACACTGGAACATGGATATCTAAACCAGAATCCTAATTAAATGCCTCTTTTATGAATGAGCTGCGGAAAACAATCACTGAATATTTGGACCTCAATCTGGTCTCCGTGCTGCGGATGACTACAGTTTGGCAGGCCTTTTACGTGTATGTTGTTGGAAAAGGCATAGCAAAGGAAGCAGAGACATTGAAATTGATGACTTGAAATTTCTCTTAGGTAGCTGGAAAAGATTATACACGGGATCAACATTATGCCATTCTTTCCTGAATAAATGAACCATTAAGCATTTACAGAGAGGTTGAAGAGCAGGAAGGGAGATTCTTAGGAAAGCAAGCTGCGGAATTTTGTATTAACAGATGTTAGAAATGGGATTTCTGGTTGGCTAGGGTATGCACCTCAGCCCAGCAGAACCGACCACTCTAGTCAGGGTAAGGGAGTTACACACCAAAGATAACCCCTGCTCACCCCCTTGGTAGCTTGGAAGAGCAGTCAGGCTTATCCTAGAGGCAATGTGTAAAGCGTTTGTTAAAAAAAAACACACACACACACACGTGCGCGCGCGCACACACACACACACATAAAAATATCCTTTGTATTATACATAAAACACATTAGACCACAATCACATAAACTCTTTGGCCATCTAGGCAATTGTCATGACATCACATAGATCATCAATCACTTTGCCAACCAGACAATTACCATGACATCAGTTAGTGCCCAAAGTAAATACTTATAAGTGGCTCACGTCACAAAGACCTTATCACTGTACATAATATGCAGATCCTGAAATGATACTTGTTATCCTGTCATTAAAAGGCCTAAAACGACATAAATCATAATATCAGGGCATAAAATGCAGGTTAGGTCATAAATCACTCATGGCCGCTGGGCGTACTATGCAAGTCCTGGAAATGTAAGGGAACACAACCTACATCACAAAATCAGAGCATAAATAAGAAGCAGTTGGGACATGACTACAAATACAGGGAGAAACACCTACATCAACCTATTGGTGCTGGTATGGCAACAATAATGAATAAGGCACAGGAATTACCAATTTCCACCCTGAACATGAAAGCCACAGCGCACCTGCACTTCTTTGACATGTTGTATGGTAATTCCTGAATGTCTCCTGTGTTCTGCACAATGGGGGCCTCTAGTGAGGTTTCACCCCATCAGGTGACAGAAAAATACCCCACATGGTAAGTTCTGTCTAGAAAGGGGGGAAGGCACCAATGTAGGTAATGGTGTTGGGGAATCTTGTCTGCCACCCCCACTCCTGTATACTGAAATACCAGATGCAGCTGCCTGTGAACACATGGTGCAGCTGTTGAAGACAATGGCATATGGAGCGCAGTAGCATGGCACTACTCCCCAGGCATGTTGCTAGTACTCGTAGGAGCATTGGTGCACTCTGGGTAATAAAGGCAGACGTGGGAGCACCGATGTGCTCAGATCCCGGGATCTACGGTAACAGTGGTCCCTTCCCGGCTTTGGCAATTGATCCTCTGGAGCATGAGTGGAGCACAACAATGACCCCTCAGGGCATTCACCCCGGGGAGGTCTTGCTCTATCCCTCAGGATGTTGAAGATGCCACTACTGCTGCCCACGTAAGACCAGGACAAAACCACCAGAGTGCCATACTTTCCTGCTGCCCGAGGATTGCGGCGTCACACGGGCTACTCTGGTCACCCTGGGGTGGGGGCAGCTGTGGGGACTGGATGTTGGTGGCCCACCCGCAGGAGGGCAAGCACCACGTTGCTCAGCCCCGCGCTGACTTAGGGACAGGAGCCCACCTCTAAACATGCACCGACTTGGGGCTAGAGCACAAACAGCAAAGAGCACACTGCTGCCGGACTCACGGAGACAAGAGTTCCATGGCAGAGATGCTCAAGGTGCCACCTTCGTAGGCCCCCTTGAGGGCACTGTGGGCACATGCACAGCAACAGCAGGCAGGAATGCCAGCACAGATAGCTTGCAAAGGGGAAGTCCCTCCAGAACAACAAGCAGACAGTCCAAATGGTGGTTCTTCCCAGCAGCACAATAGTTCCTTCTGGCGGGTGCAGTCTGTAGAGGCAGCAGCGTCTGGTTACAAGTCCCACGCAGTGTGGTCAAAACCCCTGTACTTATACCTACAAAGTCTTTGTTCTGGGAGCACTTTGAACAACTTTAGAAGTGCACAACACCCCCATTCAATCCCCAGCTCTGGGTCCAGACACACTACAGGGGGACGGAGACAGCATTGTGAAAGACAGGCACATCCCTATCTAGACCTATTCAGCCCAAATAAGAGTCACCCAAGAAAGGCAGGACACACCTCAACCCCGCTTGTGACTGTCTAGAGTGAATGCCCATCCCTAGCCCCTGTCACTCCAAAACCAGACAGTGAATACACAACCAGGCAGGGCTCAAAGAGTCATACGCACACAGAAATGCCCACTTCTAAAAGTGGCATTTCTAAAATATTAATAACAAATCTGCTTTCACCAATAAGCAGGATTTATCGCTACTATTCCAAACATACCAAACATGGCCACGCTACCCCTTTCATATCAGAAATTACCACTGAAATACATAGCAGCAAATTCCCAATGCAAACCTATGAGAGGAGCAGCATCACAGCAGTGAGAAACAAAATAGGCTGGTTGTCACTACCAGGACATACCACACAACAAAGGCACATGTCCTACCTTTTACCTACACAGCACCATGCCCATAGGGCTACCTAGGGCCTGCCTTAGGGGTGACTTATATGTAGTAAAGGGGAGTTTCAGACTTGGCAAACACTTTAAATGCCACGTCACTGTGGCAGTAAACTGCGCACGCAGGCGCTGCAGTGGCAGAGGCCTGAGACAGGTGTGACAGGCTATATCTGTGGGTGTCGCAAGCAGTACTGCAGACCCACTAGTATCATTTAATTTACAGGCCCGTGGTATATAGGATACCACTGTACAAGGGACTTACAGGCAAATTAAATATGCCAAACAGGTGTAGACCAATCTTATCAAGCTTACAGGAGCGAGCACATGCACTTTAGTACTGATCACCAGTGGTAAAGTGCCCGGAGTCAGAAAACCAACAAAAACAGGTCAGACAAAATACAAGAGGAAGGCAAAAAGTTCTGGGATAACCCTTCAAAAAGGGCCAGCCAACAATAAAAAATTGTGCATTACTAAGAATCTGCAGAATCTTAATCTACACTTGAATTCACACGTGTATACTGACCTGATGCTCTTGCATTTGAAATTATTTTTATACGACCTGTTAAAATGTGTTATCCTGGCTTATGACTAAACAGTCCTTAATTAGGTTTCAACATCATCTTGTCAAAAATGTATGTCACATTCACTTTTTATTTCTGCTGCACATAGTCAAGCAAGTCATGTTTGTTTATTTCTGAATGACACTGTTCTTGAAGAAGACTTTGGCATAGACTTAGAACTTAACATTTATCCAAGGCTCTTGCATGTGGTATTTAATTTATTCACAATGGTATACTGTTGGTTATGTAACTTGTTTGTTCTGACACCTCCAGATGACATTAGGTCAGGGGGTTGGGAGTATTCATTATTCATGTAGTAGGTTAGTGCTTAGTAAGGCTGTACAACATTATTAGTCTGGATTCTGATTTGTTGAAAATGTATTTCCTTCCTCATACCACGATGCAGCAGTTTTCATACTGTTTTATGGGGAGATTTACTTCATAAATTCCTGAATTTGGAGGTGAGCCAGAAGACCTTTGCTATGCTACTAGTAGTGATGGTGTCTGAGTTCTTACTGATTTGCCTGCATATTTGGAACTTGGTCTTTTATGGATTTTGCCTATTGTTCTGTATTGTTTTATTAACGAGAGCCTTCACTGCAGTGACTTTATGCATATAAATTAGATTCATTGCATTTGCAGTTCACTATTTCTGTATTGTACATTTAAAATTTTGTAATAAATCTTCATAAAACTTCTAATTCTGCCCTTTATCTCACTCATTGAGTCAATCTTTTCTTATTTGGTTGTATTATGATATGCTGATTTGTACATTATCTTGGGACACATTGCCTCAACAATTGAGGTTAACACAATTCTCGATCCACCCAACCAGTGGGCATGTTTTTGTAGTGCAATGTTTTAGGAGTACAGCTCACTCACAAAAATCAGGCCCTTAGCTTAGAGGAATGTAGAATACAAAGTTGAATGCTGTCCAGCACAGTTAGAAAAATTGAATGCATTCTCGCCACTGTGATTTCAGTCTAGAGACACTACTGCAGCGCAGCAAATTTGCCAACTATCTTAATGATATCACACTTGCATGATTGGAAAGGTTCACGTGTGTCTGCCTTGAGGATTTACTAGAGGTAATAAAGTAGCTGCAGAGTGGTGAGGTACCTGGGCCTGATGGGATTAGAATTCCATTTTTTTTTTGTTGATTTTTTTTAATTGTTTTCCTTTGAACAAAACATAGTGACATTTGATTGTACAGTTTTCCCGTATCACTTGGCAGTACAGCACACGATTTTACATCCAGCCAGTTGAAACCATTTCTACACAGTTTTACATTTCCGATAGTGACGCCCCACACTCCCGCCCCCAAGCCTTTCCCATCAGTCTGAGTCAGAGGTATCATCATCCTGCACTGGCGGTGGATCGCATATGCCTCCTCTAAATTTATTCCATGCCCCCCATACCTTATCCCATTTACGGGGGCATCCCCGCCTGATGAATGTTGATCGCTCAGCCAGAATGGCTGCATCCATGTCCCTTCCCCATGCGTACAGCGATGGTGCCTCCACCGCCCCCCATTTTTGGGCTATGTTCCGCTTAGCTGTCACCATCCCCAGCGTGGCCCAGCTCTGAGCCTGGCAGTTGAGGTCATTAGGTTCCCACACGTTTAACAAACAGCGCCTGGACTCTGTCACCAACTGTGACATCGTCCGCATCACCCGCCTCCAATAGTCTTGAATTATAGGGCAATCCCAGATGGTGTGGAAGAAGGTACCCTCCTCCCCGCAGCCGTGCAGACAGAATGGGTGCGGCGCTCTACCCATTTTATGTAGCGTGTGTCTGGTGTAGTATGAGCGGTGCAGAATCCGGAGCTGTACCAGCCGTAGCCTCGAGGGTATACCTGCCTCACGCGGCAAAGCTAGCGCCTCCCACCATTCCGGATCATCAAACTCGCCTACATCACTGGCCCATTTCTCCCGCAGGGGTCCCATTGGGCCTGGCAGGTTGTTTACTAGCTTGCGGTATGTGAGTGACGTGGCCTTCTTTGGCATATAATCTGTCACCAACCTGTACTCCAGGGGAGATGTCTCCGGAACCTCCTCGCAGGGTGCCAACTTTGATACCAAGGCATGTTTAATCTGCATATACCGAAACCATTCCGAGGGCGCTAGTTCGTATTGTTGTTGCAGGCGTGTGAATGGGACCACTGCACCTTTCTGCCACATGTCGCCTACCACCGAGATCCCGATGCTGTCCCAGCTATCAAAGCCCCTGCTATTCCTGAGCCGCCCCAACCGCTTTGCGTCCCATAGAGGCGTGAGATGGGTCAGAACCCCCCGCCACCCCAGTTTGGCCTGGGCCGCGTGCCAGATGACTACGGTCTGTCTCAGAGGGCCAATTAACTCCGGGGCCAGTCTTCCGTCATATAAGGGCGACAGCATACCCCTCATGCCCAATATGTCCCTGTCCGCCTTAAATGCTGGGTCGGACTGTGGCGCGTGGAGCCATTGATTGACTACCTTTAGCTGTGCCGCCCAGTAATAAAGTTGGACATTGGGGAGCACAATCCCCCCGTCATACCAACCGCGGACTAGTTTAGACTGCACAATTCGTGCGGGCCCGTTACTCCATAGGAGGCTAGTGACCTCTGCCGCAATTGCACGAAAGTAGGCCGGTGGCACCTGATACGGTGTATTTTCCAGCACGTTTATGAACCGAGGCAGGGCCATCATTTTGAAGAGCGCCGCCCTCCCCAACAGGATTAGTGGCAGCGCTCCCCAGTGACGTACATCTCATTTGAGGCGGTCCATAGGAGGCTGTAAATTCCGCCGGAAAAAATCCGCCTGATCCGCCGTGATATATATGCATAAGTATTTAAACGACCCTTCCGTCATCCGGAGCGGGCAATCTGCGGGTAGCCGCGGTGGAGGGCCATTTAGTACGTGCAAGACCGATTTGGACCAGTATATCGTATATCCCAACGCTCTGTCAAAGACCTCGCAGATGTTGAGTAGTGCTAATATAGAGCGTCTAGGGGAGGACAGGTACAGCAACACGTCATCCGCGTATAGGGAGACTCGGTAGAATTCAATTTTATTAAGTTTATGCCAATTTGATAAGCCCCCAACTGCGTAAGGAGTATGAAGAAGCCATTCTGGAAGGGGAACTTCCCACAATGACATGTGGTTAGCACTTCTCAAACCAGACAGATCAGAAGGCCACTGTGCATCATATAGACTACTGTAATTGCTTTACATTCACAATATGATGTTTGCAAAAATCCTAGCTAGTAGACTAGAACCACCTACGTCAGGTCTGGTACTTCCAGACCAGACTGATTTTATACCCAGCCACCCAACATTGTTAAATTTAAGGATTCTCCCAGCAGTAATACATCATTTAGACCCTCAATTACCAGCCGTGTCTCTTTTTCTTGATGCTAAAAATGTTTTTGACTCTCTGAAATAGCCACATGTTTCAGGTATTAACTAAAATGGGTCTGGTTAGGCATTTCATTAAAATGATCTTGTCCCGTAGGAACCCCTTGGACAAAAGTGTTTATCAATGGGCAGTGGCACCAGGCAGAGTTGTCCCCTGTCACCACTCCTATTTACCATTGCTGTAGAAACCTTGGCCTTTGTGTACAGGCAGCTACATGCACATAGAGAAATTTACATAGGTGGCAGGCCATTGGTTGTATACTTGTACATGGACAATGTCCTTCCGTATATACAGAACACAACCAGAAACATATATCCAGTTATTCAGGAAACCATGTGACTAAGTATTATCTCAGGACTAAATATCAATTGGGCAAATCGAAGTTGCCGGAGGGGCAAGTTTTATTCATTTGGCATTGACATGTCCATAAGTTTTGGGGAGGAGTAATGACAGCACTATACAAGATGAGTTAAATCCTTGCACCATTAAGGGCGCTAGAGAGCCCACGGCAAGATGGCCGTACAGTAGTGCAGCTCTGCCAGCCGGAAAGCTAAATCCAGCAGAATCCACCGCATGGGCAGACTCCAGAGGCCCTAAAATGCAGTATTGTGTGCGGTGCTAGGCGGGAGACACCAATCGAGGTTAAAAAGCTTGAAAGACTTAGGCAAAAGCAAGAAGTAATTGCTGATCGACCAGAGACATCTGAGAGCGAGATGGCAAGATGGCACGCAACTAAGCAAGGAGGGTTGCTACTGGCTTACAGCAAAGTCGTTCTGGGCGCTTGAGGCAGGAAAGCGTCAGAGGGACTCACCATGGAATGTGGGTGAGCAAAATAAACCGAGCAACATCATCCAGAAGGCCTGCAGCAGCGACCCAGGCATTAGCGGTTTCAGCGTCAGCGGTCCCAGATGCACAGGAGAGAGGCGGAGAGCGGCGGCGTTCCTGACGCACATTGATATCAGGCCGTGAGCAATTAATGAGACAACAAGCATATGGAGCCTAGCACCTGGGGGAGCTGCAGGTGAAAAACAAAAAGAAGTCAGCCGGGAGGCGAGGGTCATAGCAAAGAGCCGTGCGCTGCACCGGAGCCCAGAGGGCCTATGCGGCCTAGTGGGGAAATGTAACCGAATAACAGTTGCAGAAGGAGGGCCCACAGTTGCAGAAGGAGGTGCCTGGCACAGCCGAATCTCCAAGGAGGCCCATTTAGACCTGCAATAGGTATGCTGGGGGGAGAGGTGCACGTGTAAGCGCAGCTCCTATGGCATGAGGCCTAAACAACGGTGAGAACCCCCCCATCTGCCATTTTAGCACTGTACTGAGGAACGAGGTGGCTCTGCCGACGTGACCAGGAACGAGAGCGCGCTCTTGAGAAAGCAGTGGGAGATATTGGATGAGCCCGGAAAGATCCCACGCTACCCTGCCTGAGCTACAGGAAAACATAGGAACGGTGCTGGGGGTGTGCGCCAACATAACTGGAGCAGGACACATGCCCGGTGAGGCCCACTGAATCAAGAGTAGGGAAACCACATGTAGGGTGAGCCGGCTGTGAGCACATAGAGAGAAAGTGAGAAATGGTTTGTCTCCCACCAGCTGTACATTGGTAGGCAATACTAATGGAGATTAAACTGCAATGGCGACGACTTGTAAACAACGGCCACTAGATAGCTCTTGCAGTCCGTGTATATTTGTGTTGCCATAAAACCTTAGCTTTCCTGAGGCATTGTAAAGTACATGGAAGGTTGATAGATAGGGTGACCATACGTCCCGGTTTTCCCCGGACGGTCCCGTTTTCGGAGCAGTGTCCCGGTGTCCCGACACTTTGCTCCAAATTACAGAAATGTCCCGGTTTTTGTGCAATGCCCGGGTTAACCAGAGAACTGTCCCGGTTTTTAAATAGTGTCTCCAACCGAAACACTATTTAAAAACTGGGACATTTCTCTGCTTACTTCTCACAGGTGTTGAGACCGGTCTCTATTGGGCTCTCCATTTTTGCCCTCAGGATGAAAATAAAATCTTACTGCTGCAGCAATACCACCCTTCACTGCCTTCAAAGAGACCTGTTATAGTTCTTTCACAGTCTCATCATCCCAGAATTGAAGCATTTTTAATGTTATGTACAACAAAGCCAAGTTTGTTGCTTATTTACCTATTGCAGCTAGCAACAACTGACAAGGCTAATAGTCCTGGCTTGTTGTAGGTGTAATTTTACATGTATTATTTATCTGAATGCAATGAGAGAAGCACCAATTTTTCGGGGGGAGACTATGGTAAGCAGAGACTCTTTAGCTTATGTATTTTAAGCCCCGCCCTTAATTACATCGGCCACACCCCTTTGAGAAACCCCCCAATTTTTTCATCCCACTTAAAGCCTGGGTACTTCTGTCATGTCACCTGGTCTTTGTAGGGTGCTGTGTGGGACTTCAGCTCGCTGCCCTGTTTCGGAGTGCTGGGAGGGCTTAGGGGGCATGAGTGGTTGAAGGGAGTGTGAGGGGAATTGTCAGGTATCGTGCGCGAGTGATGATGTGGTCAAGTTCCTGCAGCCTCCAACCCTGCTCGGGTAGTATTTCTACTACATCTGAAGACCCTGTGTGATGTAGAAGTGTTGAGACGTCTGCGGGTACATTTGTCTCATCGGACATGGTTGGGTGAGATATACAGTTTCAGAGGCCAGCTGTGCTTGCTGTGACCTACAACATGTCTGTGCTGTAGTACCCTTCTCCGCACTACTCAGACCACCTACCTGGGAGGAAGCTGAGCGCTGGACAGTTCAACCAGACGACCAGAAATGTTGGCTTATAATTGGATAGTAACTGCCCCCTGAAGAAAACCACTCCCCAAAATGCACTTGGGAAAATGTTTTTGAGCACTATAATGTCATGGGTTTTATCACAGCAAATAATGGTTGCATATGCATTGCTTCGAGGTGTTTTTAAAGCTGTCAAATAGTCCTACTTTTATGTCGACTGTTACTGCAAACTGTAGTCCTACTTCTATGTCTATGAACTGTCACTTTTTTTGTTTTGAGAATCTGGTCACCCTACTTATAGATGTGCTGCAAAACACAGGACTTGCCCCAAACAAATCACAACTGGCGCAAATATACAAAAAACACCAACAGCTAAACCTGCAACTATGGGCAAGATGGACAAGCAACAGTCACACTTGAACTTTGAATCACCCCACTCCACAATGCCGCCAAGCGTGCACTCAGACACAGAACTGGGGGCCAGGCAACCGGAGACTCCACTGCTAGAGGCTACTTTGCTATCGATGCAACAAAGCCAAAAAGCAATTGATGGCAAGATAGACACGCTGACTCAGTGCATAGTCAGTATGGTGCCAAAGCTAGTGTAACGCAGTGAACGTCTCAGGATCGTTTAACAGACACGATAATGAGAACGCAACCACTTGTGAAGGTTTAGTTATTTTAATGAAGGCAAAAATAATACAAGGAATAAACAAAGGTTATAGTCACTGGAATCCTCCAGGCTAAGTACGTTACCAGCCCACAGCACGGATGGTCCTAACCGTCCTCTGCATATACGCCGATCCCGGCGTATGCCAACAGAGGGCAGAAATGAAATGGCCGACAATGCCAATCGGTAGGCTGTGAGGGGCACGAAGAGTGTTGGGGAGAATCGAGGAGTCAGGGAAACACCCAGCCGGGGTCTCTACCTGAAGGGAGCAGCCGCTCAACCTCTTCCTCAGACTGCACCGGGACGCGGAGTCACCTCCTGGTGATGCGTCACCGATACCCCAATCACAAGCAAAGAAGACTGAACCGAGAGCAGCCGCTCGATCGATCCTGTGGACTTCCGAGTCTGTAACGCGGCAAACACCTCCTGGTGTGCGTTACAGCTGGCAGTCCCTGTAGCTCTGGTCGGGCTGGGAGTTACGACTCCAACCAGCAAAAGCGCCACTGCGCTTTGACTCAGCCGAGTCAAAAAGCGAAGCTCAATGGTTATCCGGTAGAGCTTCCGGGTCCTTCACAGGTGACGATGGGGCAAGACACGGCCCAGGGAGTAACGACTCGACCTACCTCCGTTCTTGCCTTACTGGAGCACCACTCCGGAACACTGCTCTTCACTAAGCAGGTACGTCGGTTGTAAACACAATATCCGACAGCGTTGTACCTCCCGGTTCCTCCCTTTATAGGGCGTTGTTTTCCTTGAGTTATGTAACAGCTCTCCTGTTTACATAAGGGCGTGTTTTCCTTGAGTTATGTAACAGCTCTCCTGTTTACATAAGGGCGTGTTTTCCTTGAGTTATGTAACAGCTCTCCTGTTTACATAAGGGCGTGTTTTCCTTGAGTTATGTAACAGCTCTCCTGTTTACATAAGGGCGTGTTTTCCTTGAGTTATGTAACAGCTCTCCTGTTTACATAAGGGCGTGTTTTCCTTGAGTTATGTAACAGCTCTCCTGTTTTACATAAGGGCGTGTTTTCCTTGAGTTATGTAACAGCTCTCCTGTTTACATAACCTCTCAACCGCTAAGCATCCTGGGAGATGTAGTCCGTTTTCGCTGGTTACCGTTTTCCTCCCCTCGCATGACAGGAATTCTTGACAGTACATCCTCCCTCTCAGCGGCTCCCCACGGGTCCAGCGCTGGCAGGAAAACGCCGATGGAACAAGGAGACCAAGCGCGGAGCATGAACCCCTTCAGCCGGTTCCCATGACTGCTCCTCCGGGCCATAGCCTTTCCACGCAACCAGGTACCACAGCTTCCCCCTGCGCCATTGGGACGCCCGTATGCCCGACACTTCATACTCCACCTCCGACTCCACGCATACCGGCCTAGGTGTCCCAGACGGCTTGGAGGGTGCTGGTTTGAGCAATGATACATGAAAGACAGGGTGTATCCTCAATGACTGGGGCAAGCACACCTTCACGTTCACGGGACTCATACACTTGGTAATTCGATAGGGGCCCATGTACTTGGGATGGAACACACTGTTCTTTCGAAACCTCATGTTTCTTGTGGATATCCAGACGTAGTCTCCAGTGCGGTACAGTGGCCCGGGCCTTCTCTTCCTGTCTGCCGCAGCCTTGTATCTTCTCTTGGCCTCTATTAGGACAGCCCTTGAGTGCGTCAACGTGTCTTTTATGTGTGCCACCCTGTCCGCTGTGGCGGGAATCCTGTCCTCTCTGAACGGATGTAGAAATGGCAAGAACCTGGGATGTTGGCCATAGTTGCTATAGAACGGAGATGACTGTGTGGAGCTGTGAGTGGCGTTGTTATAGGCGATCTCTGCAACCCATAGCAAGTCGACCCATTCTTCCCTGCCCTGGTCCACAAAACATCGCAGAAACTGTTTGAGCGTTTGGTTCAGGCGCTCGGTTTGGCCGTCCGTTTGAGGGTGGTAGCTGGTGGACAGGGCGGTCTTAACATGCAGCGCAGTGCACCAAGTCTTCCAGAATTGCGCAGTAAACTGCGACCCCCGGTCCGACACGATCACCCCAGGTAATCCATGCAGTCGTACCACATTCTTTAGGAGTAGTGACGCCAATTCCCCGGCCGTAGGGACTCTCTTGCAGGGGATGAAGTGCCCCATTTTCGTCAAGTAATCCACCACCACCAGTATTGCCGTCATCCCCTGGTCTACCGGTAGGCCCACCACGAAGTCCAGTGATATGCTATCCCATGGTCTATCCGGGGTCGGAAGTGGATGTAAGAGCCCTTGGGTTCGGCCATGGTCGGCCTTCATGGTAGCACACGTAGGACACTCCTGTCCCCACCTCCTGACATCCACTCTCATGGTTGGCCACCAGAAATGCCGTCCCATGCTAGCCACCGTTTTTTCAAAGCCCAAATGACCTGCGCATGGAGAGTCATGGCACCAGATGAATGCTTGTTTCCTTAGCCTAGGCGTGGGTATCAATAGGCACCTGCCCTTCAGGGGTATCCCGTCCTTCAGCTGCCATTCTCTGTGACTGAGGAGCCACCTCCGCCATGCGAATGACCTGATCCCTCTCTTTATTCCCCTCAGGAAAGTATCCGGTTGGATAACCCCCAATACCATCTTCGGGGAAATGATGGAATGCTCGGTCGCAGGCAATGGTTCCTTAACTGCAGATTGACGGGACAGGGCGTCCGCCTTCCGGTTTTCCGTCCCCGGCCGATATGTGATGCGGAAGTTGAACCCCGCAAAGAAGATCATCCACCGCAGCTGTCTGGGAGAAAGGTGTCTTGTGGCCGTCATGAACTGTAGGTTCCGATGGTCCGTGTACACCGATACCACATGTCTTGCCCCCATCAACCAATGCCTCCATTCGGTGAAGGCGTCCTTGATTGCGAGAAGCTCCTTCTCCGCAATATGGTAGTTGCGTTCGGCGTCGTTGAGTTTGCGGGACATGTACGCAACGGGATGAAGCACCCCTGTGTCGTGGTTGCGTTGGGACAAGATAGCCCCCAGCGCCACATCCGATGCGTCCGCTTCCACTACGTAGGGGAGATCCGGATCGGGGTGAGCCAACACCGGTGCCTTACCAAAGGCGCTTTTCAGGGCCTCAAAGGCTTTGTTCGCTTCAGGGGACCAGACAAACTCCTTGGACTTCCTCAGTAGCTGTGTGATTGGGGCCACCAATCCTGAAAATCCATCTATAAACCGCCTGTAAAAGTTGGCGAAGCCAATGAAACTTTGGACGTCCTTCACGCTTTGGGGCACCGGCCATTCTTTCACCGCCTTGATCTTTCGTTCTGCCATCTCCTGTCCCTCTGGACTCAGCATCCCTCCGAGGAATTCCATGGATGTGACGTGGAAGTCACACTTGCTGAGTTTACAAAACAGCATGTTTTCCCTCAGCTTTTGGAGCACGGCTTTGACGTGGTGTACGTGCTCCTCCACACTGGACGAATAGATGAGGATGTTGTCGATATATACGATCACGTAGATATCCAACTCCTCTCTGAATACCTCATTCAAAAAGTACTGAAAGGCTGCCGGGGCGTTGCACAGACCGAACGGCATGACGAGGTACTCAAAAAGGCCGAACCTGGTCTTAAAGGCGGTCTTCCACTCGTCTCCGTCCCTCATGCGCACCAGATGGTATGCCCCTTTCAAATCCAACTTGGTGTAGATACGAGCTTTCTTGACCTGTTCCAGGAGTACACTGATGAGAGGCAAGGGGTACCGATTCTTTACGGTTATCGCATTCAATGCCCTAAAGTCCACACAGGCTCTCAGCTCCCCATTAGCCTTCGGGATGAAGAAGAGTGGCGAGGCGGCCGGAGACTTGGACGGGCGGATGAATCCTAGCTTGAGGAGTTTATCCAGGTACCCCCGGAGATGCACGTTTTCAGGCTCCGTCAGGGCATACAGCCTGCCGCTGGGAACGCTGGCCCCTGGCACCAGGTCGATCTGGCAGTCAAACTGTCTATGTGGTGGTAGCACTTCCGCCTTCACCTCATTAAATACATCCTCAAAACTGTGATAAGCCTGGGGGAGAGCCACATCTTTTTCTGCCGCTGTAGCCACCGTCTGACTCCCGCTCTCATCTGCGTCAAGGGATTCCGTTCCTATTCCACAATGCAGGATGCAATACGGTGACGTCAGTTCGATGCGATGTGTTGGCCAATCCACAGAGGGGTTGTGTTTCTGTAGCCACGGCAATCCCAATATGACGCCATATTGGGGCGCTCGGATGATGTTAAAATCGATTTGTTCCAAATGGTTACTCCCACATCTCATCGGAAGGACCCCCGTGTGCTGCCCGATGGGCCCCGTCACCGATCGCCTTCCGTCTACAGCATAGACGTCTTCGGGTACAGCTTTGGGAAGAAGCACTAGCCCTAGCCTGCATGCCTCGTTGTGGTCCATAAACATGCCAGTGGCCCCTGAATCCACCATGGCCACAACGGGTATCCACTGGTCATGCACTCCCACGTGCACCGTGAGAAACAGGTGTCGTTGTCCCTTAGTGACCGAGTTGGAAAGTGAAGGGATGGATGAGTGACTCCGAGATGCCCCTTCTTTGGTCTGGGAGTCCTCTAGTTTTCCGCCGGTACGTCCACCACGGCTGTTACCGACCGGTTGGCCCGATAACGTGACGTCTTCGGTTTGGCAGGGCATTCACGTACGTAGTGGCCTTTTTTGCCACAATATAGGCACAATCCTTGTTTACGGCGTGACTCTTTCTCCGTGGCTGTGAGGCTCGCTCGTATTGCGCCGATGTCCATGGATTCTCCCTTGGATGCGGTGGAAGTTTCAGGACTTCCCACTGTCACATAGGATGGAAGGGATTTTCCTTTTCTCCCATGATCCCCCTTTCTTTCACTTAGCCTATGTTCCAGCCGTAATACCAGGTTGATAAGGCCCTCACATGTCTTGGGTTGTGGGTCAATATGAGCCACGGCGTCCTTGAGCTCATCGCACAGCCCGTGATGGAAGAGCGCCGTCTGTTTAGCAACAGGCCACTTGGTTTCCGCAACCAGCCTTCGGAACGCGTTGAGATACTGCACCAGGTCGTTGGATCCCTGTCTCAACTCAAGCATTTCACGGTCCGCCGTGTACGAGTCAGCCCTTCTGTCGAAGACCTTCAGGAATTCCTCGCGAAAAGCACCCCAATCACATAAGAAGGGGTCGTCCCTGCTCACCAGAGGTACGGCCCATTGTGCCGCGTTTCCAGCCAAATAGGATATAAGGAAAGCCACACGAGCCTGACTCGTGGGGAACGCCCTTGGTTTGCACGATAGATGTAGCGCCACTTGTGTGAGGAATACCTGCACTGTGTTAGGATCCCCACTGTACCTCTCTGGTGTTGCCAAGGGGACGGCTACCGGCATTTCCACTACTACCGCAGGGGTCTGGTTCGTGAGGGAGGTGCTGGGCGTGAGCGGGTCCAATTGGATAGCATCCAGTCTGGCTTTAACATCGGCTGTTTCTTGCCTGGAGGCAGCCAATTCAATTTGCACGGTCGCTAAAGCAGCCAGCACATCATCAAGTGTTGCCATGTCTGTTATCGACCGGGAGACAGTTAGTGTTATTAAGGTCGGATATTTTGTAACGCCCTGAACGTCTCAGGATCGTTTAACAGACACGATAATGAGAACGCAACCACTTGTGAAGGTTTAGTTATTTTAATGAAGGCAAAAATAATACAAGGAATAAACAAAGGTTATAGTCACTGGAATCCTCCAGGCTAAGTACGTTACCAGCCCACAGCACGGATGGTCCTAACCGTCCTCTGCATATACGCCGATCCCGGCGTATGCCAACAGAGGGCAGAAATGAAATGGCCGACAATGCCAATCGGTAGGCTGTGAGGGGCACGAAGAGTGTTGGGGAGAATCGAGGAGTCAGGGAAACACCCAGCCGGGGTCTCTACCTGAAGGGAGTAGCCGCTCAACCTCTTCCTCAGACTGCACCGGGACGCGGAGTCACCTCCTGGTGATGCGTCACCGATACCCCAATCACAAGCAAAGAAGACTGAACCGAGAGCAGCCGCTCGATCGATCCTGTGGACTTCCGAGTCTGTAACGCGGCAAACACCTCCTGGTGTGCGTTACAGCTGGCAGTCCCTGTAGCTCTGGTCGGGCTGGGAGTTACGACTCCAACCAGCAAAAGCGCCACTGCGCTTTGACTCAGCCGAGTCAAAAAGCGAAGCTCAATGGTTATCCGGTAGAGCTTCCGGGTCCTTCACAGGTGACGATGGGGCAAGACACGGCCCAGGGAGTAACGACTCGACCTACCTCCGTTCTTGCCTTACTGGAGCACCACTCCGGAACACTGCTCTTCACTAAGCAGGTACGTCGGTTGTAAACACAATATCCGACAGCGTTGTACCTCCCGGTTCCTCCCTTTATAGGGCGTTGTTTTCCTTGAGTTATGTAACAGCTCTCCTGTTTACATAAGGGCGTGTTTTCCTTGAGTTATGTAACAGCCCTCCTGTTTACATAAGGGCGTGTTTTCCTTGAGTTATGTAACAGCTCTCCTGTTTACATAAGGGCGTGTTTTCCTTGAGTTATGTAACAGCTCTCCTGTTTACATAAGGGCGTGTTTTCCTTGAGTTATGTAACAGCTCTCCTGTTTTACATAAGGGCGTGTTTTCCTTGAGTTATGTAACAGCTCTCCTGTTTACATAACCTCTCAACCGCTAAGCATCCTGGGAGATGTAGTCCGTTTTCGCTGGTTACCGTTTTCCTCCCCTCGCATGACAGGAATTCTTGACAGCTAGATAAGCAAGCGGCCTGTTTGACCACAGCGGAGCAGCGGATAGTCTCAGTGGAGGGCGAGTCAAATATAACCACTGGTAAATGTGAAGGCATGGAGAAAGTGCTGGACCTAATCAAAGCTAAGAATGAAGAATTAGAGGCGCAATCCTGGCGCAATAATGTTCGTATTATGGGGGTGCCCGAAAGTACAAATACAGGCCGCCTGGAGGACTATATTGAAACCATGTTTAAAGATATTTTTGGAGCAGAACACCTCTCCCAGGTCCTGATTGTTGAAAGGCCACACAGATCACTGGCCCCTAGGCCACCACCGGGTATGCCCCTGAGGCCATCATAGCCCGGTTATTGAATTACAGAGACCGGGAAGCGTTACTGAGACTGGCGAGAGACAAAAATAACATTAAATATCAAGGGAACGAACTGGCCTTTAATCCAGACTTCACTATGGCGGTACAAACAGCACGCACATAATTTGCAAATGTAAAAAAGAACCTCTGCATGGCAAACATTCCATATGCAATGATGTACCCGGCGCGCCTCTGAGTCATTAACAAGGGCAAACCCAGATTTTTCACTATGCCAAGTGCAGCCGTGGATTTCCTGAAGCAGATGCAGCGGAACCAACCGGGATCACCGCGCTCAGTCACCTCTGAACACTCAGAATGATACCAGGACCGATCAGCCCGTGCACAATCTCCAGAACAATTGAAAAGAAAGATGGATGGTGCGCCATGACGACCTAACAGTGGGAACACGAACAATCAGCTCTCACGGCTGCATAATAGGGACTGACTGGCGGTCGTATGCTGCAACATGGTCGTAATGGTAGTAATCGGTATGGTAAATATACATGTGAAAATAGCAGTTGCAGAAAGAACTAATATTGCACACAGAACATTAATGTAATGCAATTTGAGTGATATTGTAAGGTTATTAAAAAAACTCTGAGGGGATGCACACCAGGTTTAAAGACATGCGGGTAGATAAAGAACTCAAACTGCTATAGCATATATAGAGAAGATGGTACCCTACCGCGTATAAATTGTAACGACGCAAGTGTATTGCTATAGAATGGGTATGATTACCACAATATGTCATGACAACGCTTGCCCAATATAAAGTGTCTGCCCCCCGTACACCAGGTGGGACCTTTCGGCTCCAAGCTGCCCCTACAAGGGAGTACCCCTGCATCTAAGCAACGCATAGACAAGAGGGGAACATAGCTTTATCCTGGGAATGTTGTTGTTTTTTGTTGCATTGCTTATTTGGGAATTTCTTTAGCATAATTGGGATGCTGAAGCAGGAGGAGGATGGGGGACTGTTTGTTGTTCATATTTAGTGTGGTGCATCACAAATATGACTGCAGACGTGTAGCGCACATGGGGTGGTTGAAGCACCAGAGTAAGACACAAAGGCAATATTATGTAGAATACCATCAAGGCTGGAAAAAATTTGATTTTTGACTTGGAATGTCAGAGGATTGAATAATCCCAAAAGGATTCGACAGGTGTTTGCATATTTAGATAGGCATCATGTTCAAATTGCCCTGATGCAAGAGACTCATCTCAACAAATTACGGGATACACGCGTAGGGCGATGGTTAGGGCGGCTGCTTCGTACTCCTCATACTCAAGGGGAGTAATACTAATTAAAAAGGGTACTTCTTTCACACTCACCCACACTTTATCCGATGATGAGGGCAGTTATACGGTTGTACAGGGTAAGCTAGCTGGCACAGAAATTACCATTGTAAATGCATATGGACCTAACGTCAATGACCCTGATTTTTATCGACAATTAGAGAGCAGTCTATATGCTCTGCAACCCCCAATAATCCTATAGGGAGGAGATCTGAATACTTACTTAGACCCCAATCTGGATCGCAGTTTCAAGACAGAATGGCAGGGAAAAAGGGCTGCACGTGTGATACACGAGGTCATGAACACCTACTGGCTGGTTGACATATAGAGGATGTGACACCCCACGACTCAGGAAGGCACACATGTTTCATCTGTACACCAAACATGGTCCAGCCTAGATTATTGGTTAATCTCCAGGGAGGCAGCTACATGGGGGAACACTATAACTCATTTACCAAGAACATTATCAGAACACTCACCAGTGATGCTAGATTTGGTAGTCCCTACACAGCCCCCCCCAGCCCTTCCAATGGCACTTACAGGCCTCACCATTGCTGGACTCTGTGTTCAAGGAGGGTGTCCAGTAGACCATTATACAATACTTCCTGGAGAATAAGGGCTCAGTAGATCCCACAGGTGTGCTCTGGGAGGCCTTTAAAGCCACAATACGTGGAATATGCATAGGGCTACAGGCAGGGGGGGCCTGAAAGCGCTGCAAATTAGGATGCACACTATAGAACAAACACTAGGTGGATTGGAGAGGGACTACGAAGAGAACCAAAACAGTGACACTCTAGCCGAAATTAGAGACCTGATCACAGAATACAATGAACCGGCTGAACAAGAAATAAAACATATGTCTAGACGCTGGGTAGCCAGATCATACGGGGAGGCCGGGTCACTCTCTAGCCTCCAAGATTAGGACACCACGCACAGAAAGCTATATTACTGAAATAGACCACACTGATGGCAAGGTGCTACAGCTGTTGTGAAATACTAACCAGATTCTTGGAATATTGTGCAGCACTATATGGCCCACGTGAGGCAGCTGCTAAGGAAGAGATAACAGCACGCCTAGATGAGCTGGTGATTGCATGGGCAACGGGAGTATTTGGTACAACCGATAACTGTGGAACAAATGAGATAGGCCATGCAATCGCTACCTAGTTACAAAGCATCAGGGAGCGATGGGTTACCCAGCAAATTTTATAAGGAATCTGCTGACTTGCTGGCACTGCACCTATATAACATGTATGTAGAAGCATTCGACAAAAAACAACTCCTTCCAACCCTATGGGAGGCCATGATGATAACCTTACTGAAGCCTGGGAAAAACCCAGTGAGCTGTGAATCCTATAGGCCGCTATCACTCTTAAACATAGATACGAAGATACTAGCCAAAATTATCGCCACCAGGCTGCGACCTCTCCTGCCAGCACTAGTGCTCTCGAAACAATCGGGATTCGTCCCGGAACGATCTGCCACGCATAATCTAAGAACGACATTCGCTGTGATGAATTGAACCCAGATGTTAAAGCAGCCGCGGTGCTGCTAGACGCAGCCAAGGCTTTTGATTCTATTAAATGGGGTTTTATGTTTGATGTATTGTGCTGTCTGGGAATGCCACAGGCTTTTACACAATGGATTGGCCTGTTATACACTGATCCAGTCGCTAGAATCCGAATCAATAATACTCACTCATTTCCGATACCAATATGTAGACGTACGCGACAGGGCTGCCCATTATCCCCGAAGCTGTTCGTGCTCACGCAGAAGCCCCTGGCATGTAGAGGGCGCCAAAAACATGCAGATGCGGCATTAAGATTTAGGCATCAGCCTCAAGCTATATCACTCTACACAGATGATTTGGTGCTGTATGTCCGAAACCCTGAAGAGCAGCTAAGCTCCTGATAAGGGAGTATATCTGATATGAAAAACTTTCCGGACTTAGTGTGAATTGGGACAAATCAACTATATTCCCTCTAACCAGAAGTAGGGTCCCGCATGAACTGGACCTTCCACTGGAATAGAGTGATGACCCAGTCAAGCACCTGGGGGTATGGATACATAGGGACCCTGAAATAGTACTTATGGAGAACTATGGCCAAGCACTATCATCCCTGGAAGACCAACTATCCAGATGGAAAAAGCTACCCCTGATGCTTGCGGACAGAATAGCAGTAATGAAGATGGTGGAATTCCCACGGTACCTTTACTTATTCACAAATGTGCCCCTTAACCTGACTAAAGCGTACTTTGCTGCAGTGCGCTCCAGCCTGATTAGAATGGTGTGGGCTGGCAAGCAGCCACAATGTAGCTGGGAGACACTCACTGGACCATACATGCAAGGGGGGTTTGGGGCTCCGGATCTATATTTATACTATCTATGTACACTGGCACACTTCGTACACTACTGTTTTTTTCCTCCCCCTTTCCTTTCGCACATAGCAGTAGAGGCGGACGGTGTGCACCGCACGCCACTCACAGCCTTATTGTCACAACGGACAGTACGGTGAAAGCCTGGCAAAAGATTGCGATCCATGCAGGAAAAGAGCCGCCATTTGCCCCTGCTATGCCACTGGCATACCACTCTGAGATATCTGTTGCACAAGAACCGAGAGCGCTGGCTCTCCTGGCGGAGGTGGGGGTAACCACTATGGGGGATGCATATCCAGATGGCATGTTCCTCACATTGGAAATTATATCTGCGCACCAAAACAGCACCCCAATGCTGCCATTTATCTACTACAGATTTAAAGACGCCCTCAGAGCTTTGAATCTGCTTCACCCGGAGACACCACAGACACTAAAACCGTTGCAAGTCATGCTCACCAGTTCATCCCGCACCAAACTTGTAACCCGATTATACATTGCAATACAGAGATAAATGCACAACATAATAAAGGAATGGCGAAGTGGAACAAAGTGTTAGACATCCCAAATACACAAAAAGATTAGGAATATTGCTGCACACTAACTTGGCGTTTGACAGCTAATTGCAAACTGCGAATCATTCATTTTAAATATATACAACAGCTTTATAAAGCCCCAAAACAGTTACATAGGTATGGGCTGAGGGCATCTTGGGGTTGCAAAAGATGTAAGGCGCAGGATGCAGACTTAATCCACCTAGCATGGCACTGCGACAAGGTACAAGAGTCTTGGATGCAGGTGACTGAGGCACTGTCTGATATGAGAATGGAAGAAGTGGCGTGCACACCGCATGTGTGTCTGTTGGGGCTGGTGGTGGGACTACAACCTCAGAACCGTAGATTAGTGGCAATTTCACTCTTGTTAGCAAAGTGGAAAGTAGCCCAACATCGGGACGGGAGAACAAGCCCACAAGTAGCACAATGGTTAAGAGATATAGCATACTGTAAGGACCAACTGACACGATATGCTGAAGAGCTCCCAACAGCGTTAAGGCCTAAAGACATATGGGCCGCCTTTACAGCATACCTATTGAAAACACAAAGCAAAGACCCTAAAAGACACCTAGATAATGGAAACAAGACTTAAGTTATTGAAGTGATTTGAAGGACTCTCAATCAGGACTCGTCCACCCAGTGGCAATATCGTGGGACTTCAGGGACCCACCGAGAACAAAACGTTTTTTTATTTCTTTATTTTTTACAAATATCTTTATTGGCTTTAGTACAAGTAGAAAAAGAAACAAAAAACCATAATAGTGACAATTCCGATGTGTCACTCACAAACGATATCACATCAAACAGAATAAAAATTGTTGACGTGAAACAGTGGAATCACAATAGCCTCAGGTGTGGCAGCATGTCATAATGAAGAAGGTCCCAGCATGGACATAGGTTGCAAGTATGGTGTATTGTGGCAATGGTCCCTGGGGGAACAACATCATTGGGAAGGGTACCCAGGAACGCGCACACACCATTAGGAGCTAATTCTCATGTTGAGATATAGGAAGATCCTGCAGGCCAGTGCTAGTGGTCGCTCTGGGCCAGGGCACCAATCTTGGGGTGTCCGTCAGGACCCCCAACGAGACCCACACCCCCCGGTTTCAAGGGGCAATGTTTGTATGGCTATGGTTGTATTACCTAAACTATCTCTGGAGTCCGCAGAGGGGCATGGTCCCGCTAGCTCATGCCCTGGGATGGCTTATCATATGAGTTGTAAGATAGTGTTCAGGGTGGACAGGATAATTTTTTGCCTCTAAGTCTCTGATGTACGCATCTCAGCACCCACCTCCGGCATTCCACCCCCCACGTGTACATGCCACTGCGAGGACGCCCAGCTTAGCCTTTGCCCATTTCTGCAATATGGAGAGCTAACAGTGTATGTTGGGGCTGTAGGACCTTCCAGGACATTGTGATATGTTGTTTAAAGAGTATGATGTCAAGACTGATTTGCATATGGCTGGGTCTAAACTGGGGTGGCATGATGAGCAAAAGAACAATGGATTTAACCCAGATCTATTGACTGAGGGTGAATGTTTGATTTGCTCTGCATTCCGTTCATCATCTGTGTGAATTATGATTCCAGCGAGGGCAGGACCAAGTGCTTCACCAAGTGGCGGTAATTCTGTGACTTCACCCCAGGCCTGCTGCATCACCGGGTATTCCCAAACCATGTGGTAAAAAACCTGCCCCATGTGCTCTACATCTGGGGCATGCAGAGGATGCCTTAGGAAACATGCGCTTGATGCATTTCAGTCTGAGGTGTGCCTGATGCAAATAGTTAAATTGCGTGTAACAGAGGCATGGATTACGTGAAACCTCCTTTACATTTTGTAACACCCAGGACCAGAGACCGACTGTGATTTGCGGCTCAAGGTCTGCCATCCATCGGTCTTTAGCCCTGCTGTCCGACTTGCAGTGGGAAGAGTGCAACAAAACCTAAAGGGCTGGTCCCCACTCACCACGTCAACACCATAAAGATCATGAAAAGCATCTACTCTGGAGCACCTTTGGACCCCTGCCCGCACCGCATCTGCCACAGAGCCACCTCCGTCATCGCACCCGAGCTATGCCGAACAATCAACTACTCACCTGAGACCGCCACCTTCCCCGATGACTGGAAACACTCTGAGATCAACCCCCTCCTGAAGAAACCCTCCGCGGACCCGACGGCCCTCAAGAACTTCAGGCCCATCCAAATTCATTGAAATAGCTATCAACACCCAGCTCACGGACTTTATCAAAATCAACCATGTCCTGGACATCTCCCAATCTGGATTCCGAAGCAATCATAGCACCGAGACCGATCTACACGCTGCCACCAACAACATCAGCTCCCTCCTCGAAGAGGGCGAAATAGTGGCCCTCGTCCTACTGGATCTCTCAGCGGCCTTCGACACCGTCTCCCACCGCACCCTAGCCACAAGACTCCACGATTCTGGTATCCGAGACAAGGCCCTCAATTGGATCTGCTCCTTCCTCACTGGCTGAACACAACGGTTTAGACTCCCACCGTACCTTTCGAAACCGACAGAGATCAGCTGCGGAGTACCCCAGGGCTCCTTCCTCAGCCTCATCCTCTTCAACAGCTGCATGGTCCCAATAGCAGCCATTGTAAGGAAACCATGGGCTGAACATTGTCACCTACGCCGACGACACCCAGCTGATCCTCTCCCTCACCATAGAACTCATTGTTGCCAGGAACAACTTCCATGAAGGAATGAAAGCCGTTTCCTCCTGGATGTAGGGCTGCTGCCTGAATCTCAACTCAGACAAGACAAAAGCCCTCATCCTGGGAGCCTCCCCCTCCACCTGGAACAACTCCTGGTGGCCCTCTGCTCTAGGAAGTCCCCATACCCCCACGAACCACGCACAAAACCTCGGCATTGTACTGGACTCCTCGCTCACAATAGACCACCAGATAAACACCGTCTCCTTGGCCTGCTTCAACACATTCTGCCTGCTTTTAAAGACCTTCAGATGATCTCCACCGAATGCAGGAAGACTATCACCATTGCCCTCATCAGCAGCAGACTCAACTACACCAATGCACTCTACGCCGGCGTCACCCAGAAACTCCTCTAAAGACTCCAGAATGTCCAGAACACCGCAGAAACACTACTCCTCGACATCCCTTGTCACAGCCACATCCCTCAACACCTCTGTGACCTCCACTGTCTCCTAGTCGACAGAAGAATAACCTTCAAACGCCTCACCCATGCATACAAGGCCCTTCACAACACCGGACCCACATACATGAACCACCGCCTCACATTCCACGTACCCAACAGACACCTCCTCTCTATCCAGCTTTCCCGGGCTACTGTCCCACGAATCTGCAAGACCAGAACCGGAGGAATGTCCTTCTCCTACCTCGCCTCCAAGACATGGAACACCCTCCCCATCCACCTCAGGAAATCACCCTCGCTGACGCACTTTAGGAAGGACCTCAAGACCTGGCTCTTCGGATGATCTCAGCACTGATCCACTGTGTCCCCTGCCCCCACAGCACCTCGAGACCCTCACGGGTGAGTAGCCGTGCTTTACAAACCCTGATTAATTGATTGATGTGATGCGTCTCATGCGGTGGGAAAGCTCTGGGGTCCGACAGCCACATATGTGTGTCCACCTGAGGAGCCTGCAAATGGTTGCTCTCTCTGGTCAATGGGCTGTGCCCAACCAGCGCATCAGCCACTGCAGCTGAGCTGCTGCATGTTACAACTCATATTTGGGGGTGCCAAGACCACCCTCAAGAAGCAGGTGCTGGAGTATGGAGAGTGCCACCCGCCTCCTGTCTGAGCCGCATATCAGCTCTAGCAGGAGACCATGGAGGTCCCGAAAGAAGTACTTGGCAAGCGAAAGCGGTAACGCTGCAAAGAAGTACAGGAGTTGTGGCAGGATAAGCATCTTGGAGATCGCCACCTGGCCCAGCGGGGACAGCGACTAGGACAACCACAAAGGGAGGGATTTACGGATCGAGTCCAGGACCCCACCCATGTTATCATTACTCTCCACAAGGTCCTTGTCCAAGTGGTAGATCTGTACACTCAAGGGAACAAGCAAGACTTAGACCAATTTACTCTGAGGCCTGACATGATTCCAAATTCCTCCGGTATCTCCATGAGGGCTGGTAGTGTGGCAGTGTCATCACACGGATAAATAAGGACATCATCTGCTTATAAAGAGATGACATGGCGTTCGTCATGTTCCAGGAGACTCCAAAGCTGGCCTTGCAAGTGCAGGCAGCAGGCTAGGGGCTCCATAGCCATTGTACAAATCAACAGAGACAGGGGGCAACCCTCCCTGGTGCCCCTGGGTATGTCAGAGCTGTGAGATATCAACTGTCCCGCCCTGACTCTTGCTTTCGGGTTCTTATAGAGGGCGCGTATCTAACTTAGGTAGCCTGGAATAAACCCAGATTGATCTACATGCACTAGGGTGTTAGCAACAGGGAGCAACCTATTGGCCAGGGCCTTCCCTAATATCTTATAGTCTACGTTTAAGAGGGAGAGCAGCCAATATGAGTGGACTTCGGGAGTATCCCGTCGCAGTTTTCACAGAACCTCTACCAGCGCCTCACGGAGCGAGTCTGGGAGCTGACCCTTCTACCTTGCTTCATTAAAAACTTCCAAGAAATTCTGGGAAAGGTGTGCACTGAAGGTGGCATAATATTCTATTGTAAGTCCATCCATACCCAGGGTTTTATTTCGGACAATTTGGGTGATAGCTGGCCATATCTCCTCAATTTGAACGGGCTCATCCTTTTCCACCCATGAAGAAACTCCTTGATCCGGTCAATGTGGGGGGGGGGGGGGGGTGGTGGAGCTGTCTATGTCCATATACAGGGACAAATAGGAATTCGAAAAAGTGGCATTAATGGCCACTTACATATTAACCACAGTGCCACTCCCTAACTTGATTACGCCTATCGACAGGTGTTCCTGGTCCTCTTTAACCAGCCACACCAATAGCCTGCCTGAGTGATTCTTCCTCCGCATGGAGGCAGTGCCTCTAGTCATGTTTCCCCAACCGCACCTCTAGCTCCCTGTGACTCTTTCTCAGCTGCTTGTGTCTTTCCATCTCGTCAACCCACCATGACACCTCAGTCTCAAGTAGTCTCAACTCTGTGTCCAGAAGTTCCTTGCGCAGGACCCCCCACATAGTGGCAATACATTGCCCTCTAATGACCATCTTGTGGGCATCCCACTCCAGTGCTCTGGTGGGGGTGGTGTCTGTGTTAAGTTAAAAATATTGGGTAATATGTGTTGACAGGGCCTCCCTGAAGGGGGGTTCTGAAGTGCCTCCGTCTGGAACCTCCAGGTCCATAACGTCGTTAGCAGTGGGCAGTGATTTTTGAGGGTACACGTCAAGGACTCAGTCATAGTTATCTGCATGCCCAATGAAAGCTCCAGCTTGGTGTGGAGGACATGGACCAGGCAATAAAACAGAGGGCTGGAGCGGTCCCGGGCAACATCCGGAACACAATTAAAGTCACTGCCCGATATGCTGGGATTGTGTCGGTCCAAGAAAAGAGCTGTGGTCAGGACACTTAAAAAAAGCAGCGTGATTAGTGTTGGGGGCATAAACGACCACCACCGTCCATATGTGCTTTCATCACCACGTACCTACCCTCAGTGTCAACTCCGTGTATGTCTTTTACAAATAGGTCCCCCGGGGCAATCCATATCAAGACCCCCTTGCATATGCCGAATTGCTGATGCCGTAGTGCCATACACCTGTCGCCTCTATTTCGCATGTCCTTTTGTAACTCTGCCTGTGCCAAACGCATCTCTTGCAAAAAAGCAATGTTTATGCAGCTGGGCTTAAGATATATAAGATAAATATGAACCCAGTACCTCTTTGTGAAAGTGCCCGTGCCCCTCACATTCCACGTCAGCAAGTTATAGTGTGGGGTAGTGTGGCCTTTAGGTGTGCCCATTGGGTATGGGTGGTAAGTAGTGATGCATTGCGTTCCACGAGTTCCATTGCCCACAACTTCAGTGTGCGTGTCTCCTGAAATGCACCATCAATGATCAAGAGACTGGTACAGGGATTGTAATTGTCAAGGTACTTATAGAGCGCACTGTCACCAGACGGCCACCTTGCGGTGTCGCCTTTGCGGTTTACCTGGCGCTGATACTCATACCCCTGTGGAACCCCTCCTGGCTTTCCCTGTGAAGTGTCCACTCCTGGGCACCCCCAGGGTGAAGCCAGGCATCCTTAGCGCTGTTGGGGCCGGTGTGGAGGCTAAGCAAGCTATTGCCCAGAGTTGCAGCGTGGGGCCCGTGATTAGAATAGGCACCGAGGCGAGAATAGACAGGTCCAAGGAAATTGAGCCCGAGCCCCGCCGAGGCAGGAATCGAACCCTGGTCCCTGGCCAGAACTCTGCTTCAGGGTCTGCCGCTCTAACCATTGAGCCACACTCCTCCACTGATATATAGGGATATATAGGAGACTCCATCTGTGTATCAAAAGAAAACACAAGATTTGTAACCCTCCCTCCCTGACCAAGACTCCTCTGAGTGCCCAGCCATACCATTCAATGAATGAACAATAACCAAAGAGAAATGTGTAATAAAATACATGTCCTGTTTGGAGAGGTCAGGGCTCACGGATACACAGGCCCGCTCCAATGATCTGGGCGTACAACCCTCACTCATGAGGCCCCAAGGTGTCTACAACAGTATCCGGTGAGAAGTCCACACCACTTATCACACAGCAAAAAAAAACACCCTTCATAGCAGATCATCCGCCAGCCATGGTGTCAACTCCGGCTCCCGGGAGTCCTCCCCAGCAGAGGCCATGGAGCCATTAGTATCCAACTCTGTCAAAGGCCCGGTCTGAGCACAATGCTTCAAAAGAGTTCTGGCCAAATTGCAGCATCACTTCCCCTACCCGTGCGCTACCTGGCCACCTGTACCGTGAAGGGTAGCTATGGGTCCCCCACTCCTCCTACTCCTCAGTTATGACGTCAGCCAGTTACTAGCTTTCCGGTCATCTGATATGGGCTTCGCAATTCCCTTGGCATGTAACCAGGTTTATGCATCTGCAGAAGTCAAGAAAGAATGGGTTCACTGATCATCCATCACCTTAAGTTGAGCATGCTAGAGAAGAGCATACTTCCGGCCTAGCTCCCGGAGGCATTGATTGACCACCATCTGTGAGTTGCAAAGATGCTGCACCTCCATAGTAAATTGTGAGTAAGTTGTGATGCAGCTGCTCTCAAAGTGGCAGGGACCTTCCATCCAAAACAACTGCAGAATCAAGTCTCTGTCACAATAATTAAGTAGTTTTGCAATTACAGGACTCTGCTGGGCCCCCATAGCAGCGGCCTCCAAGGTAGACGATGTGCTCGCTCCACAGAGAAAAATGCGGGTACATTGCCTGCTAGCATTGTGGTCATCAACCACTGTTTGAGGAAGAGTTCCATACTCAGGCCTACTGAGCACTCCAGAAAGCCAGAGAATTGGACATTATTACGGCTTAAGCGGCCCTCCGCATCCTCCGATGTAGCAAGGTCAGTTCTGCCCTCATGTCCTTCAGTTGGGTTTGGAGTTCCTGCAATGTGGGTCGCATCATTGTTAACGTGGATTCAGCATCTTCCACACTGTCCACCTGTCTCCTGTGACCCGTACAGAGCAGGTTCACATCTAAGGAGACTGCATCGATCTTGGACATAAGTGTGGTTTTTGTGTCCAGAATTGCTTGCAATATCTGTAAGAAAGTGTCCTCTTTTTGCATGGTTGCACTCACTTCTTGCCAAACTGTTGATGTGCTTTGACTGAGTGTTCCCTGGATTCCTGCCAACCAGGTACCCAGGTCCTATGTTTTTTCCCTAAACTGCATTGCTACAAAACCCAATTGGCACTTTTTGGCCACCTGTAAGTCCCTTGTAAATGGTACCATGGGTGCTGTGGCCATGGAAGGCCTCTAAGGGCTGCAGCACTTATTGTGCCACCCTGAGAGGCCCTGTACATTTACACACACACACTGCTATTGCAGGCTGCGTGTTTTGGTACAGAACAAAGAACAGTCTCGACCTAAAAATAAGCAAAAAACATTGTCATTAACAACGCCAATAGCTCTAACTTTCCCAAAAGCATGAGACCGATTGCGTTGCCAATGCTTGTTTAATTAGCATGGACACAAAAAGATAGGGCAGCTGGTAAAATGGCAAGTATATTGTATGAGTGAAACTAAACATGCACTGTTATTCAACTTATTGTGCAAGTTATATGTTTGTCATTAACACCTTGCAACATATTCATTATATGAAAATCAAAACACTTTTTTCCCCCATTTTAATACTTTGCTTTTTTCATTGCCTTTTTTTTTTACCTTTACCCTTTAATCTTTCGCTCGTTTTGAAATTATTTTTCCCCTTATTTGAAACCCTGCCATTGTTTTTTTTTTTTTTGAAACCTTTATTACAAATTTCAATAGATATACAGGTATGGGCCTACAACCTCCGGGCCGGCCGCTAGAAAACAATAAGGTCATAAGCATATAGGTATAAACACAAGCAGCAAGCAGTGTAGGTCCCAAGGATCCGAAATAGCATTTGCGGCTATAGGCCTTGACATCCCACATGACGGTTTCATTTTAAATAAAAAGGAAAACAAACCCCACAAGGCGGCAAAAGCCCAGGTGACATTATGCGCGCCCCTCGGGAGGGGCCTACCAAACTACAACGGAAGGAGGGGGGGAAGGGCAGGGGGCAGAGACAAAGTTATCCCGATAACACAGAATCATGGAGATGCGCAGACTAGGGAGACAGGGCCTCAGCAGAGTCACGCGTTAGGGGCGGGGCGCAAATCCCGCCACAATAGGAGTTCCAGGGGCCCCACACCTTTACCCATTTCCCAGGCTTGCCTCTCGCCACATACACAGTCTTTTCTCGGAACATACACCAATCCATATTTTCCTTCCACACCGAGATCGTGGGTGACCTCTGGGAGCCCCACAATTGTGCTATGTCACGCTTGGCCACCATATATCCCAATGTCACCCACCACGTTTGCGCCATCGTGTAATCAGTCGGCTCCCAAACATTCAACAAACACCTCCTCGCCTCGGGGAACAACGCAACATGCGTGACCGCCTGCAATACTGCATGCACGCCACGCCAGAACCGAGTCACCTCCGGACATTCCCACAAAACATGGAGGAAGGTCCCAATCATACCACACCCACACTTACACATCCCATCCACCGCATATCCCATACGCATCAGGCCAGGACCCGTAACATACACCTTGTGGAGTATCTTGAGCTGGACGAACCGAAGGCGGGCCGGTATGGCCACCTCTTTCGGGGCGGCCACCGCAGACACCCAATCCTCGTCATCCAGCTCCAATCCATCAGCGACCCATGCCTCACGAAAGGCGGCCAGCAGCCCGAGCGATCATTGACGAGCTTTTTGTAGATTAATGAAATAGTGCTATCCGGCACATACCCATCTAGTACTCTATCTTCCAATGGGGAGCACTCCGGGATGGACGCGACCTCCGGGAATACGGAGAGCAACGCATGATGAACCTGCGCATACCGAAAGTACTCCCTGTCATGCAATTGGTACTCCGCTTTGAGCACATCGAACATTTTAAATCCCCCCTTCGTCCAGAGATCCCCTACCCTGCTAATGCCGATCGTGTCCCACTTCTCAAATCCTTTCGTCGTCCACAAACAACCCAGTCGCTCGGAAGCATACAATGGCGTCGCCCGGGTCAACCGATCCTTCCACCCCATCGCCGAGTTTGCCGCGTGCCACACACGTACCGCGACCCGTGTCGGACCCGTCAACCGCGCGTCGAGCGATCTGGAGTAGAGCGCCCTATTGTAGTCGCCACCCGGCAACAAAAATTTGTCCATCTCAAAAGCCGGATTAAGGGCAGGCCCTTAAAGCCCGTGATTTATCGCTACCAGCTGGGAAGCCCAATAATAACGTTTGATATCGGGGAGGGCGACCCCCCCGTCGTACCACGGGAGCGTCAGCTTCGCGAGGGCGATCCGCGGCCTCCCATCCCAGAACAGTTGGCGCTGCAGACCCTCCACCTCCCTAAAATAGCTAGCCGGCACGACATCCATTGTGTTTTGTAAGGCGTATAAAAACCGCGGCAGTGACATCATCTTAAACAGCGCCGCCCGGCCAAGCGGCGAGAGCGGCAAGCGCCGCCAACGCGCCACATCTGCCTTCAAACGTTGGAGAGGGGGGAGTAAATTCTGTGTGTATCGGGCCGCTGAGTCCAGGGTAATAAAAATTCCCAGATACTTGAATCCCTGGTGAGCGACCTGGATAGGGCAACCCCGCGGGAGGATAGGAGCCTCTCCAAAAAGAACATAAACACAGGACTTAGCCCAGTTGAAGACTAGGCCGGAGTTACGGCCAAAGGAGGACAATACATCCACCAACACAATCAACGATTCACGCGGGGAAGCGAGATACAAAAGAATATCGTCCGCATAGAGAGAGACTCGGTCCTCATACTCTGGGGTCCATCGGAGACCACGAATTGATGGGTGCCACCGCAGCCACTCCGCCAGGGGCTCCAAAGCGACCGCTAATAGAGGAGAGGCGACAGCGGACAACCCTGACGCGTGCCCCTGCCCAACTCGAAGGGAGCCGACACTCTACCATTCACCACCACCTGCGCCAGCGGTCTAGAATACAGCAATTTCACCCAACCGATGAATCCCGGGCCAAACCCAAACTTCTCCAGCGTCGCCCAAATATATGGCCACTCAAGCGTATCAAACGCCATAGTGGCGTCCAGGGACGCCAAAATGGCCGGCTCACGTATAAACGGAACCCTCGCGAGCACCCCATGCAGACGCCGTAGGTTAAGCGCAGTGTTGCGATGAGGAATAAAACCGGACTGATCCTGATGGATCAGATCGCACACCACGCCAACCAGTCGATTAGCCAGCACCTTAGCAAGGATTTTCGGTTCCGCATTCAAAAGCGAAATGGGCCTGTAGGACGTGACTCGATCCCGCGGCCTCCCCTCCTTATGAATAACCACGATGGTGGCGAGACGCTGGTCCAGCGGGAGAGAACCCGCCGCCCGAGCCGCGAGAAACATATCACGAAGATGAGGCGCTAAGGTATCCGGCCGCAACTTGTACAATTCAATGGGAAGGCCATTAGGACCCATGGCCTTGCCAGAAGCGACTAAGCGTATGGCCAGGGCGATCTCCTCAGACGTCGGAGTCGCGTCCATCAACAATGTATCCTCCTCCGAAAGGGAAGGCAACCCAATATCTTTAAGCAGGACGCGGGAATCCTCTTCTGGGCGAGAAGAGACCGGGGAGTACACCCCGCGGAAATACTCTGCAAAGCAATCAACAATTTCCTCGGGATCAGTAACACACACACCATCCACTCTCTCAACCAGCGGCACAACTCGACTCGCTCTCTCCTTTTTATCCAGCCACGCAATCAGTTTTCCAGCCTTATCCCCCATATCATACAGTCGCCCCTGTTGCTCCCTACTCATGCCCTTGGCCGCTTCAGTGACCAGGGCCTTGTAGTCTGCTTGTTTGAGTCTGAGAGCATGCAATTTGTCCTCCGTGACACCACGATCCAGGTCACCCTCCAACTCAGTAATTTCAGACTCAATACGAGTCACCTCCTCCCGCTCGCGCCTCTTGGAATGGGAAATGAGGAACAGGGCTTCCCCCCGGAGTACCGTCTTGAACGCCTCCCAAAGAGAAACAGCAGACGAGACCGATCCCACATTATCTTCAAAATATTGCTCAAGGGATTTAATCAAATCTGCACGAATTGTGGGATTACGCAGGTACCAGGAGTTGATCGGGACCACCCTCCCCTCCACCCCCAGGACAATATCGAAGTGTAACAGAAGCGGGGAGTGGTCTGAAATACCCCGGGCCAGATGTCGCACCTCCCCGATCCTCCCCGACTGGGCCGCTGGCATAAGAACATAATCAAGTCGTGAAAGACTACCATGGGCCCCGGAGTGGAACGTGTACTGTGTCTGTGCAGGGTGTTTTAGCCGCCAACAATCCACCAATCCCAGGGTGTCCAAGAGTCCAGACAACCAAGTTTGGGCCCGGGGGAGGTCCCTGGGGGGGTATCGATCCTCGGCTCTGGAAACCACAGCATTAAAGTCCCCTCCAACCACTAGAATCCCCTCTGGTAGCCCAAGAAGAAGGCGCCCCAAGTCGGCAAAAGTAGTAGTCTGCAAACCCGGCGGGACATAAATAGAAACCAAAACAATCACTTTACCCTCCCATCTGCCCACCAGTGCAGTGTAGCGCCCCCTGTCATCATGGATCACCTCGTCAACCTCCAGCGGGAGCGAGGTTTTAACCATTATGCCCACACCCCTCGAACCAGAGGTGAAGCCCGAATGAGCCAGAAGGCGATAGCCCCGCCTATTCATAGCACGGAAGGAATTACCAATGAGGTGTGTTTCCTGCAGAAACACGATATCGGGTGAGATCCGTTTTAAAAACTGCAGGACCACCCCCCGTTTTATCCTGTCCCCCAGTCCGTTAACATTCCAGGAAAGAAGTCTCAGTCCCCTACCCCCCATCACAACCAGCTCCAGTCACCACCCTCCCAGAGAGCACTTCAAGTATGAAACAACAATAATCCTGCCTTGTGGTACGAACAAACAATACCCAACCCCAACCCAACATTCCAAACAAAACTCCCCCCACCCTGCACCCCTGCATGAGCCCAAACAGCCCCCCCAACTTGCAGTGTGCCTGTCGCCCTTGCATGAACTAAACTACAAAAAGACCCCCTGGAGGAGGAAAGAGAACCCCCTCAAGACACACCACAACCTCCAAGCGAGGGAGGACAAATCACGACAGTCAAGGAACCCTGAGCCCAACAAAGAAGTGACATCATCCGAAAGTAGCCCCAGTGTCAATACATTAGGCCCGGTCCGGTGGGCACTCCCCACTCGCGGCCCCCAGTCCCTCTCGATCATGTCCCCTAGTGTCCAACCAATCCCCCGCCGCCTCCGGACGGTCAAAGAAATGAGAACGACCCTCGGATTCCACCCGCAGCCTGGCCGGGAAAAGCATGGCGTACTTCAAGTTCATGTCTCTGAGCCGCCGTTTGATGCCCATGAAACCCAGCCTCTGCTTCTGGACCGCTTGCGTGAAGTCAGGATAGAAGTTCACCTCAACGTTCTCTAGCTTAAGCGGCCCCTGCACTCTAGAGGCTTGTAAAATCGCATCCCTATCCCGAAAATTGAAGATACGTGCAATAAGATGCCGCGGAGGAGCTCCAACCTTCGGCTTGCCACCAGGAACTCTATGGGCCCTCTCCACAGCGAAGAATTTACTCAATCCCCGAGGCATCAGACGATTGGAAATCAAGTCCTCCACAAAGAGATCCGCAGCCGAATCCTCCAATCCCTCAGGCACTCCGATAATGCGAACGTTGTTCCTCCGGGCCCTACTCTCGGAATCCTCCAGTCGCCGATCCGTGAGAGCACTGGCCTGCCGGAGCCGACGTACCTCCGTTTGGAGGGCAGCCACCTCAGTCGTGAGGCCCGACGCGGTGTGGGCCAAAGAGTCAACCCTATCATTTGTCTTGGAAAGATCAACCCTAACAAGGTTGACATCCATGAGAACCGCGTCAAGTTTGTGCGCCAGGGTGTCAAACTGTTGACCCACCGAGGTCTTCATCTCCGCTATGGCGCCCATGATATCCTTCAAGGTCGGGTCCGTTGGCAAATCCGGGGCATCCGCGGGCCGCTCCGGAGACTTATGCGACCCGCCGGGAGAACCTTTCGGCAGGGTGTAGCGATCCATAACGTTGGCCTGGGTAGAGGCACCACGCCGGGCCGATTTGGCCTTCAGCCTCTCTCCATCCTGCTTCGTCGCCATCGCCCTGTAATCCGTGCACCCACGAGTCCAGCGACGGGGGGCGAACAATCGAGGCCGGAGACCCCAAAGGTCGCCTCAGGAAGGCAGAACGAGTCCCCTCAGAGTAGGCAGGGCCCCCCTGTGAGCCAACCACCACACTCCGCAAAAGAGCCGAGATCCCACTTGCGATGATGGCGAGAGGGCTCAAAAGCGAAAGTGAAAGTGAGGGGTGCGCGCCCCGCCAGGCTCGTCCCGCCGTTGTTATTCACTTCACCACTGGATCGCCCCTCAACTCAAGTCCGGGGTCAGAGGAGAAGCAGGCCGCAAACTTCAAGCGAAGCCCATCACGGCACCCGGGGTCCGATTCGAAAACGGAAAACGGGCACCACCTCGGCTCAGGTTCACAAAGTCCCCTCAACCAAATCAGGATAAGGACAGGATAGATGTAGGAGGTCGTGGAGGTCCTCGGGAGCCTCGCACCTACGCTGCCATCTTGGTTGCGCGCTAGGCTCCTCCTGCCATTGTTTCTAGTCTCTTCCTCTCATGTTATTTTGTTAGGATTCGATATGCTTCAGCAATAGTTTCTTTGCCTTCACAATGTTTATTAATTTAGGGGCATATCATCAAGGAGGCGATATAAAATTATCGCCGCTTTTGCGACCGTTTTCGGACGAAAAGCGGCGATAATTTGATCGCCTTATCAGCAAGGTCACTCTATCGTGTGAATCCTTGCATTAGCTCCCTTTCCCGTAACGCCCACCTTTGCATCTCTAATGAGATGCAAAGTGGGCATTCCGTCCCAAAATAACTGGAGAAATGTCGCTAACCGACATTTCTCCAATTATCAATGGGCACGCTAAGTGGCATAGCGATAAGAAAAGTAGCGCTAACCTTTGTTATCGCTACTTTCCTTATGCCTGCTTGTAGTTTGACTTAGCCATTATATCCAATGTAAGGTGGCTATCATGGCATATGTCTGCCCTGCCCTATCAACAAGCTATCGCCAAACTTTGTGAGATTATCGCTGGATTTCCAGCGATAATCTCACATTTGGCAGTTAGCGCTTGGAATTTTATCGCTTTTGAGATAAGCGTTGCTGATAGCACGCTATCTCAGCGATAAAATTCCACATTACCCGGCGATAATTATCCTAGCGCTAAATGCGCTTAGCGATAATTATCGCAGATCCTTGATGATATGCCCCTGAATTGTTATTTCCATTACGAGTCATTCTCTCTATTTATTTCTGTCTGTCTCTCTCCGTGCAAAAGTTTCAGGTGATTTATCGGCAGAGCAGAGTTTGGCATCCTGTTGAATCGTGTATCCCCTAACTCAGCCCGAGCAGTGATCAGCTGCTTCTGTCTGAACCTGCCTGGGCTGAGTTTCGTTTCCGAAAAGTGCCGAAGAGCAGGGGATACAAAATACCGTGGGGATACCAGATATTACACAACACCCGGAGGAATCGGCTTCACAGGAGACACCGGGTGCGTTGGTGATTGCCCAGCACACCCAAGATGGTGGTTTAATGCGGGCCTAGGCTGCTGCCGGCCGAGGCTGGAGACTTCAGAGTGGCTAGGCACCGCCACTAAACAAGTGCTGTGGGCGGTCACGGTGCACTATTCAGTTTCGGCTCTGCCTCTCTGGGTTTCGAGCAGAAGGCAGTGAAGCCTGATCGCTGGTGTGGCTGAAAACCACGGAGGAGCAACGCTCTGTGGCTGGCCCTCGGAAGACTAAGGATCCGTGTGAGTGACTCGAGCCTTCAGGCACTGGCCAGGTGATATTGGGTTTGTGCTTGTGACCCCTGCCTCCTTTTTGGTCATTGTCATGGGCAGGGCTCAAGTCGGGGTACCACGCGGGTGGACGGCATCCCCCCACTTATTTTTCCAGGGAGCTCGATAACTGGAGCAAATGAAGCCACACATTCACTCTTTGGCCTCTCTGGGGCGAGATCGGAGCTCATTCAGAATGCTGCTCACACGCTGGCTTCTCTGATACAATCGCATCTAAGGCGTTGAGTGAGGGGAGGCAATAAGTCTGATGATGCAAGCCACTTTACGTGACGTCACTTCCTGTCGTGACGTCAGCGTCCCCCCACTTCTTTTTTTAGGACTTGTGCCCTGGTCAGAGGTGGTACCCCACCCCCTGCATTGAGTGATTTGCCCGAAGAGTGGGCAGGACAGCTCCCCTGGCCAAAGACGGCGATGTGGATTGGGCAGATGGGGTTCTCTTGGGACTTCCCATGAAGTGTCCCCTTGGAGCGGGTATACTGTTTAGTAGTGGCCACCGGCTTATTCTTAATGCCGGGTGCCCCTCTCTGTCTCCTGTCTGCTGGTCGGGTTGGGTCCAGTGATCTTGGATGGAACCACTCCATTGTAGGTGGCCACGGATGTAACGCCCTGGCTGGCCCCTCTACTATCTGCATGGATCCTTCCTCTCTCTTCTTGGCCTGTTGCCTCACCCTCAATGGTTTGGTAGCGATAACAACTGGAGAACTTGGAACTGGTGCAGCTACAACGACTCTGGGCTCAGTGAACTCACATAGTGCCAATATCGGCAACCGTTATCATAGCACACATCAGTACATAACCATAATAAAACACATGACACTGAATGTAAGTGGAGAAATATTGCTGCAGGTTTATTAGCATAATAAATATGCAAACACGGTGGGTTATCTTACGGGCGATCCCAGGGCAGGCCAGCCCCATGCCGCCTGCCCGTCTGATAAGCCTAGAGTCACCATGGCAACGCCAATTGGTGTCTACCAAATGTTGGGAGGGTCCCCCCCCTCCCATCCGTGGACCTCCAGTCCACATGCTTCACCACGCCCCCCCGTGATGGGTGGGCGGAGCATACATGGCAGCCCCCGGTTGCTCAGACCCACAACCGCCTGTCGGTTAGCGGGGCGCCGTAGGTCTTCCAGTGGACACGCTAAAAGATCCCTGGGTATCCTGGCTTCGCACCACACGGTGCTGCTGCATGCTATACCCCTTGGTATGTGCAGACCCTGGATCGCCCTGTAACTCCTCCTGCAACACAAAGTGAAAATTGTTAGAAAAAACCTCCCCCCCCTTTCTTGTCCCTCCAGATGCCGGGTAAGCGGATGGGCGGGCAAGGCAAACGAGCGGACAAGAGAGCGAGGAGGGGGCGGGGACCGAATATGTACCCCCCCCCCTTGGCTCCTCCCCGCCGGAAGCAGCTACCTGCCTGGGGTCTCCCTAGGTCAAGCCCAGGGACACGACCTCCCACCCCTGTGCCTTCCTGTGGCACTAAGGCGGCCGCCCTCAAGGGGGCGGGCCGCTGCGCAACCCCCCCCCCCGGGCAGCCTTACATAGTGCCAATATCGGCAACCGTTATCATAGCACACATCAGTACATAACCATAATAAAACACATGACACTGAATGTAAGTGGAGAAATATTGCTGCAGGTTTATTAGCATAATAAATATGCAAACACGGTGGGTTATCTTACGGGCGATCCCAGGGCAGGCCAGCCCCATGCCGCCTGCCCGTCTGATAAGCCTAGAGTCACCATGGCAACGCCAATTGGTGTCTACCAAATGTTGGGAGGGTCCCCCCCCTCCCATCCGTGGACCTCCAGTCCACATGCTTCACCACGCCCCCCCGTGATGGGTGGGCGGAGCATACATGGCAGCCCCCGGTTGCTCAGACCCACAACCGCCTGTCGGTTAGCGGGGCGCCGTAGGTCTTCCAGTGGACACGCTAAAAGATCCCTGGGTATCCTGGCTTCGCACCACACGGTGCTGCTGCATGCTATACCCCTTGGTATGTGCAGACCCTGGATCGCCCTGTAACTCCTCCACAGCCCTGGGAGTGGCCACCGTCACTACCAGGGCCCCCCACCAGGACCCCTATTATTAGCAACCCGCAGCTGTCAGAGCTTCCCCTAGATCCAGTAAAAACAACTCCATGCCTAAATCCGAGAGGTGAACCCCATCGCCTTTGAGACATCCCGTTGATTTGGCATGCAGAAGGCCGTGCCTGATGAAACCAAAGCCTCTTTGCTCAGTGAACTTGCGCATAGCGCTATTAACCTTTCTTCTAGATACCTCGATGGCATCGCCTGAGCGAGCACCATGCCAAATCGTGCGTGGTGTCATCTCAGACCACCACAGCTCACACGGCCCCAACAACACGCTCAACTTGCAGAAAGTATCCCTCATGTCTTGTAGTAGAGCTCTCCTTCCCAGTGATGTGAGGTCATTCCCCCCCAGGTGAACCACCAAGAGGTTGGGCGGGAGCCACCCTCCCCGGAGTCTCTGCTTCACTTTCCGTAACAAGTCGCACCAGCGCAAGCCTGGGAAACCCAACCACGTGATGTCCGTGTTGGCAAAGCCATTCTGCCACTCTCTTGCCGCCGCCCAATGTGCCAGTCTTGCAATAATTGAGTGACCAATTACCCACACCTTCATACCTAATAAAGAAAAAATTGGTTTTGAGTATATGTTTATTAAGCGGAAAGAGAAAACAACATAAGCAAACTTCAGCACATCTGCAGTCAAGGTATACGTCAATCAGGAAACCAGCGAGGGAGGGGAGGCCTAATAAGATTGTGGTCACGACTAGACAGCCCAACCAAAGTGACCCACAGCTCCCCCCGGCCACCCCTAGGGCCGGATGTACCGCTTGAAGCAATGCGACTGCCAGCGCCCCACCATCATAATACCTTCTGCAGGCATTCCTGCCAGGAACGCTGTGGTGGCCGCACCTATGCGAAAGGAGTGGCTGCTGAATATTTTGCCCCTGACCTCATGGCCGGACAGCCTAAGGCAGGCCTTGAGGATGTGGTCCACTTGAAATCTAGTGACCGGGAGGCCATCCTGATGCACTAGCAGGTAACCCGCCCCACGCGGGCGAAGCAGCAGGTAGGTTCTGACACAAGCTACCGGGCAATATCTCTCATCCCCCAGGCCATGTAGCACCACTACCCTCCCTCGCCCTAGCTGGTCGGTTTTGGACTGTCTAATGACTATTTTCAAGCACCCCGGTTCAAGTTCTACGTCCTTTACATTCAGCGCCACCCCCGAGGGGTCAGATTTTGAGCGGGCCACTAGTTCCCCTATCCTGAAGGCACCAAAGAAGGCTAGGGAAAAACAGGCCGAGAACAGTGTAGCTTCGTACTCTGAGTGAGTGGCCCTATCCATACAGTCCAACATTCCTTGTAGCAGTGAGAAAGTGATAGGGGACCTGGGATCCGGGGATCGCGGATCCAGCTTTGCCCATCCACGCAAGGCTGCCTTGATCACAAAAGCCTTGGTGGGATCAGCCTGACCCCTCAGTCTGGCGTGGTGGCTGATGGCAGCGAGGTGGCCCGATATCCAGGAATGCGTTTTTCCCTCCCCTCTGGCCCACAGCAAGAATTGTTGGACTCTAAGTTCCAGGACCACCTGGTCCTCCTCCCAGCCCCCTGTAATTGCACAAAAGAGGGTGACACAGCTCCCGTAGCGCTTCGCAGTTCTGGGGGCTAAGGACCGTTCTCCCAGCTCCCTCATCCGTGGTCCCACTTCAGCAGCCGCCACAAGTGTGGCGGGAAAGGGGTCCCCTCTTGACGTGCGCTCGGCCAGGCCTCCCGGAAGCGGTGCCACTGGAAACGAGACAAAGAGTCAGCGGCAACATTAGAAATCCCTGGAATGTGCCTGGCCCTGCACTCTACGTTGTTAAATAGGCAGGCCCTGGCAAGCTCTCGCAGTAGACACAGGACTAGGGGGCAGCTAGCAGACTGGGAGTTGATGGCCTGCACCACCGCCAGGTTGTCAGACCAGAAAAGCACCCGTTTGGCGGCCAGAGCCATGGGCCAGAGATGAAAAGCAACCACAATTGGAAAGAGTTCCAGGACAGTGATCTTGGACGTGACCTTTTTCTTGTGCCATGCGTTAGGCCACCTCTCTGCGCACCACTCCTTGTCCAAAATCACTCCGAACCCTTCCCGGCCAGACGCATCAGAAAAAAGGGCCAGCTCCCGGCTGTTGGCCCAGGGGTCGCGCCAGATGACAGCCCCATTAAAGTTGACTAGGAAGTCTGCCCACATGACTAGGTCTTCACGCATCCCCTTGTTCAGTTTAACCATGTGGTGCTTCCTGCTCACCGAGGCCGTAGCTCTAGCCAACCTTCGCGCAAATGCCCTGCCCGCGGGGATGACTCTGGCAGCAAAGTTTAACTTCCCCAGGAGGCTCTGAATGACAGCCAAGGAAACCTTCTCCCTCCCTACCACGCGGCTAATCTGATCTCTCAGGTCCCGCACCTTGTCAGCTGGCAGCCTGGCCTCCCCCGCCACTGTGTCCAGCTCGATCCCTAAGAAGGAGAGAACCTGAGCCGGGCCCTCCGTTTTCCTGGGGGCTAAGGGAACGCCAAAATGATGCATCAGGACCTGAAAATCAACCAGGGCTGCCCTACATTCCTGAGTGCCATCCCTCCCGATGAAAAGGAAGTCATCTAAGTAATGGGAAACCCCAGAAACGCTGTAAGTGTGCTGGAAGGCCCATTGAAGGAAGGAGCTGAAAGCCTCGAAGAAGGCACAGGAAACCGCGCACCCCATGGGCATGCACTTGTCAAAGTAGTACATGCCGTCCACCTTGAAACCCAGCAGGTGTTGACTGCTGGGGTGCACTGGTAGTAACCGAAAGGCCGACTCAATGTCGGCCTTCGCCAACCAAGCTCCTTTGCCAGCCCTCCTTACCAGGTCAAGTGCGACATCCAATGTACAATAAGACACCGAGCATGACCCTTCCTGAAGGCCGTGGTTTACTGAGCTCCCCTCTGGGTACGACAGGTGGTGAATCAGTCTGAAAGACCCTGGTTCTTTTTTGGGGACCAAGCCAAGGGGGGAGACTACAAAGTTGTCTAACGGGGGCTCCCTGAAAGGACCCGCCACCCGCCCCAGCTTCAGCTCCTTCTGGACTTTTTCCTTTAAGACCTGTGGGAGGACCCTGGCAGATCTGAGGTTCTCCGCATCGCGGCCGGACAGGGGACCTACATAAGGAATGGTGAAGCCCAGCGAGAAGCCGTCAAGCAGGAGCGCACTGTCAGCGGAGAGGGGGTACAGTCTGAGTAACTCTAGCATGTGGTCCAGGAGGACCGGGGAAGGACCCTTGCTGGCCAGGGGCGCAGGAGTGCAGGCGACCAGGTCGGTGGGAGAGTGGTGGAGGGGTGGGGGCGCAGCTGGGGAAGGGAGTGGGGGCGACTCAAGCAGATGGTGTGGCGGAGTCAGCAGGCTTCTTGTCCTGCTTGGTTTGGCACGAGGCAGCGGGGTGGCGCCCCCCGCACTTGCTGCATGAGTGCTGGAACCGGCACTTGACCCCCCAAGAGCAGGCGCCGGCATTGAAAAGGTTGCAAGTCCCAGGTGAGACCCGCTTGGCCCCACCTCCCCTGCCACCTCCTCTACGCCCCCCCCGAAAGGACTGCCTCGCTTGCTTAGCATTGAACTGTGAGCTCCCTGTCTGACCGCCCCCTCCTCCAGACCCTTTGGGAAGCGAGGCAGGACTCTTGGATCCCCGAGACCCCATGTGGTCCATCCACAGCTGTACCTCTTTCTGGTCCCATTCCATCTCTGGGCAAATGGCCATCTTTTTTCTGAACTCCATGTCATAATTGAGCCACCCTTCCCCGCCCCACTTCTGCGCTTCTGTGTGAATTAGCCTCTGGTACAGTACCAAGGCCTGTCCCTGTTCAGGAAATTTTTCAAGTATAACCGATTGAAGAATGGAAAAGGCGGCTAGCCAGTTATCTATTGTTTTATCCGGCCACTGCTGGAACCTGACCTTCTTGTCGTCCTCCTTCCCCCCAAGCCTACGCGCGTCTTGCCCATGCTGGCCCAGCAGAAGTAGTGAAAAGATGTCTAAAAACTCTCGCCTCCAGATGAATTCTTTTACTGCTAAGGGAACCTCCCAGATCAGCGAGCTATGGCCAGACAGGAGCGGGGCATGAGTAAACTCCTTCTTAGCTGGGACCTGCAGAGGTGAGCGTGGTACTGTAGCGCTAGCTAGTTGTGTGGACGCGCTGCCCCCCGGGGCGGGGGGGGGGCGGCGATATCAAAGGCGGCAGCAGACTGCCCGGTTACCGGCTCACCTCCTGCTGGTTGACGCTGCTCAGCCCCTGCCGGGATGGGCCCCGAAGCCGGGGGGCCCGCGGGAGCCGCCTTCTCCTGCCTGGCGGACATGACAGGCCCTTCCACCGCCGCCGGATCTGCACTTCTGGGCAAGGAAATAGGCGGTGTGCACGGCTCCGTGGACAGCTCGGGGGCCTGACGACATGTCCCTTGTGGTGCCCAAACAGAGGCTGCAGCGGAAGGGTTCCCTCCCGCACTGTCAGCAGTCGGCCGCCCCACAGCTGAGGCTGCCCGCGAGAAACCCGCCCTGACCTCTTCCATGAAGTTTTTAAGGGTCTCATTGAGGTTGGAGAGATCCTCCCTGGATGCAAAGTTAGTGGCATGAGAGCTTGAACAGCTTGGTGGTGTCGGGCCAGCCGGGGGCGGCGGGGGCGGAAGCCCGGAGGAGCCCTTGACGGCGGGCACCGAGCGGACCCTGTGTGAAGTACCTTCAGCCGGGAAATCTCTAACTGTGGCCCTGCGGATTCGTTTGGGGCGGGGGGGTCCCGCCTCCGCGTTCGACTCTTGTCCCGTCGTGTGACCCCCAGAGATGACCCCAGAGTCATCAGGGCAGCTGGCCTTGAGGAGGTCTGCAGCCCAGGCCAGTCCTTTGGATTTGGCCATCTCAATAATTGCTGCTAACTGTGCGTCTTGCGAATTGCCCGGCTGGGTCTCATCGACCTGGGACGGCGTCGAGAAGAGCGCTGGGGTGCCCTCACTATCCATCTCGGACTGGGTCCTACCTGAAAGAGAAATGAACGTAAGCATAGGCCAATACCACTTGAGACCGGCCCCTACCCACCCTTAACCAATCCGCGCCGTCCACCGCTCTTACTTACTCTCACGGAAGCGAACGCACCTCCTTCAGCTCGGAGCGTAATGCTGTACCAGGTTTCCTGCATACAAAGGACAAAGCTGTTAAAACGCGCTCCAGGGCGATATTGTCCTTGGCCGAGCCAGCCATGAGCCTGCTCTCCCCTTCCTTCCCCACCATTTGGCACACTTACACCCTTTTTTCGGCAGCAAGCGTGATCGTCTGATACCCTTAAAACCTTCGCACGAACCTTCGCTCGATCTAGTAGGAAGAGAAGAGAGGATGAAACGACAATATCACTACCCTGCTGCTCTGACCAACATGCATGGAGGCGAGGCGATCGTGCAGACACATGTGTGAGACGCTACCCCCAGATGACGCATCATCAATATGTTAGCAATTCTCTGTCTACAATGGCACGCGACGAAGCACAGCCCTCACGCATGTTTACAGCGTGCGACACTGAAAGTCAGTCTCCCCAGCACAATGGGACGCCGGAAGATCACCAGGGCGGCCCGTGGCACTCGCGCAGAGCCGCCCGGGAAGAACGGGCGCGTTGCCGCGCGCACAACGAATGTACAAGCGGACGGCTCCATGAGGAGATGAACTGTGCTGTGCGCGGGGTACCGTGCACACGATAAGATGTTCACAGATTGGCTCATCACCAGGTCTCGCACGTGGCGACAAAGGTCGGTCCCACCGCATTCCACAGCCCCGTACCCACATAACACATTCAGGCTCGTGGAAATCAAGTGATTTGCCCAAACCTACAAGGTGTGGACGCAACATCGATGCTCGAGCCCTGATGTCCCGCACCAGAGGCGGCAGCGCATCCGGCGGACCACTCCCCCGCCTGTACGCGACCCCCGGGCCCAAGAAAACGCGCTTGGGACAGTGCTGCGGGCGTATGAACACACGCATTTTGCGGCACTGCGCAACCCCCGCTGAATGCCAAGCCGAGCACAGGAATGCCACGAAATAGGCGCAAGTGACAGGCCCACGTCGAGAACAGCCGCTCTCTGGCACGCATCGCCTTGACCCCCCGTTGCCAACGAAA